>NC_092196.1:10532691-11232691 GCF_043641665.1 Enoplosus armatus | reverse complement strand
AGAATATTCTCTATGATATTTAATCTGCTCCAATTAATTTAGGTATTAAAAGGTGGCATGTTTCTACTCCAAAGTGTCCCAAGTGTTAACTGTTTGTAATTCAATCTGCTATGGGACAAAATATGCATAAAAAAAGAAGAACCGAGGAACATACTGAGTTCACCTTCTACAAACATATCTGAGTGTGTGAACTCCTTTCTGTTAGTGTATTAATTTAGGTCATGAGTGATGGATTCATTGAACAGGTATGCACTGTCAGGCTTAATCCCTGTGACTCTGACTGGCTGGTCGGAAGGTGAATTAATTTAATCCATCCTCATAACCCTGCCCCTCCCTCTCTCTCACATGTGCTCTTTCATTTTCCCTTCTCTCTGTATTTTCCAGTACCTGAGGACCTGTCTCTGGAGGAAAGAGATGAGCTGTCGAACATACGACGCAGGAAAAAAGAGCTTCTGGATGATATTGAAGTGAGTAACAGTCGGTAAAGGATGATGTTATTTGTTCCAGCAGCAGAAAGATAAAAGTAGTATTAGTATAAGTAATGTGCAATGGGCAATGTGAAATTAATGATTCTGAACAAATGGTCAAGTTATTGAACATCTCTGAAGGCTCATCTAATGAACAATGCTAGTTTGATTATTTCATGTGTGATTTAGTTATTATATTGTAAATATGTCCATATATTGGAAAAGTACTCCTATCGAGCGTTTCCTGTCGCCTCCCGACTGTCCACCGTCTAATAATGGCAGAAATTCCCCATTAAGATGATCCTATTAAGATTGTGTGATATTGGTTTTAAACATCATGCAGCCCTAAATATAAGGGAACCTGTCATTAGGACGCCCTTTTTGCTAAATAGTATGTCACTATTAAATTAGGAACCTCCTAGGCAGTATTTACTTGTTAGTTCAGAGCTGCAGCTGGATCCATGTTGTGCTCCCCTGTCTGTCTTTTTATTTATTAGAGTTAATGAAACGCAAATTCTAGTGTATTGAATAAGTGACTGTTTTCTTCTGTGCAGCGGCTGAAGTTTGAGATTGCAGAGGTGATGACTGAGATCGAGCAGCTAACTTGCGTCGGGGAGAGGTGAGTTGTTGTTTCTTTTGACAAATTGATTGATAGTGTAACTATTTCAAAGATATTCAGTTTGAAATTATATAAAACAGAGTGAAGCAGAAAATTCTAACATTTACGAACATGTTTGGGCATTTTTGCTCAATTCTAAAAATAGCTGCCTGTTCATTTTCCATCAATTGACTCATCAATTAATTGACTAACCGTTGCAGCTCTTAATAACAGTCTGTAAAATGTCAGAAAAAGTGAAAACACCATTTCCCATATCCAAAGGTTAGGTTCTTGATACAATTGACTTATTGATTCATTGACTGATCGTTTCAGGACTAGTTCATTCTGTCTTTTTGCCTCCTCGGCTCTTCAAAGCCATTGAGCCATGTAGTTACCTCTGCTGTGAGCCTCACACCTGTCATTGTGTGTGTGTGTGTGTGTGTGTGTGTGTGTGTGTGTGTGTTAATCCCCCTTTGTTTGAGGAGTGAAGCGGGACAGTCCCTCGACTACACATTAACCAAACAAGTCTGTAGTCAGAGGCTTTCATTCGATTGGCTGATGAGGTGGAGTGAGGCCGTGTGTCAGGCTGTGTGTGTGTGTGTGTGTGTGTGTGTGTGTGTGTCTCAGGTGCAGCTGGCAAAGGGGCTCGGGCTATTTGGGGCACACAGGAAGCGTAGGGAGCATGCATGGACACACAAAGGTGGAGATTTCCTTGGCGGGCGCATGCAAAATGTGTTTTGAAGAAGAGTGACATTAAATTGGGAAATATTCTTGCAAATGGCTGCAGGGTCAGTTAAACTGAAGGGACTAGAAGCACTTTCTGTTTATGCACAAGTGCGGAACAGGTCATACTAACTCACATATAGCCACGTTTAGCGTATTTCCAGTTTTTCAGATTAAACCCACTGCATACTGACAGAGTAGTAAATAAACAAAGTCATGCCACGTCCTGGACGAACCCATCACAAACTGACCTACTGAACAAACACAGCCGCCTGGGGACAACACCACACCCTCAACTGTCATGTGATGGATGTTTCTGTGCTTTGCTGCAGCAAAACCACGCAAAGAAACAAACAGATCGCCATGGGGAGGAAGAAGTTCAACATGGACCCTAAAAAGGTCAGGCCTTGCCCTAAAAGGATTGTCAGAAGCAATAACACAGTTGCTATTGAATTATACTTTTATGATTTGATTGAAAAGATATCCAAGCCATCCATTAAGGTTATTAAAACAGACCAAAATAGGTAACTGAAGTGTGCTCTTTTTTTTTTGAACAGGGGATCCAGTTTCTTTTGGAGAACGATCTTCTCCAGAACACCCCAGAGGACATTGCACAGTTCCTCTACAAAGGCGAGGGGCTCAACAAAACAGTCATCGGGGACTACTTAGGGGAACGGTGAGCTCTCCAGTTTTCCTTCTGTTTTTCTTCCACCTTTCTTTTTTCCTCTCCCCATCTCTCTGTCAGATCTGCACTGCATGCGCTCAGACGAGGGCATAAAGCCCCAGGAAATTGGTAGTCTGGATTTATGGAGCAGAGCAGCGACGGGAGACCGTGCCAGTAAAATAACCGAGCGGACATGTGGTTCTTATCGAAGGGAAATCAATGGGGATAGGACTGTCAAAACAACAGGGATTTCATGCCGCCTGGCTCGGCCGACACAGTGGCTTTCTGTTCTGTTCTGCTGTGACACGGCTGCAGGATTTTACTTTCCACCTTGACCCCCAAAACATTTGTCCAAGCAGTGCATCTTCCAAAATTAACCCGGAATTTTCAGTCTCGTGTCTGTGTTTTTTGTTTCCGTTTGAAGAGGGTAAATAGTTAAACATGTGCCCCTCTTCTCCTCCAGGGATGATTTTAACATCAAGGTCCTCCAGGCGTTTGTGGAGCTTCATGAGTTTGCAGACCTCAACCTTGTACAAGCCTTAAGGTGAGTAAATGTCCAGTTTGAATTAAACGTTCACAGCTGTAGTTTATGAAACTATGACAGAAGATTTTACGACAAACTTTATTACGGTATCAAGCATCGCAAGAGGAAAACAGTAGAACTACATTATGCATGTTACAAAGTAATATACCAGGGATGTGCACTTGTGTCCTGACAGATGAGGCTGTGCTGCAGCAAAAGTTGAGCCAGGTTCAACTTCTTTGCAGATGACCCTGTAATTATTTTGCTTGAGGCCTCTGTATTGGCATCACCACTGTATCAATTCAGAGGTTTCATTTAAAATGAATGGGATGATGTTTTTTTTTTCATGCAGTGCTAATGTTGGTCTTAATACCAACTTATGCTGCATTCTGTGTACTGAGTACTTATCATGATACTGTTTTGTTCTGAGGACAGTGAAGTGAAGAGAGTTCTTGTTGATGTTGTAGCCAAATAACTCAGTTTTTATTCATGTTCATAATATTTTTCTAACTTCTCAGTAAGCAGTCTTCATGTTGCTGTCTTTCCTTTGTTAATGTTAATGTAAAATGATTTACAGCGAATGTCCAGATACTGTTCTATACATTTGCATCAGTATTTCATAATCTGTCATTATATTTTCTCTCTCTGTTCCTGCTGTTGTAGGCAGTTTCTGTGGAGCTTCAGACTTCCTGGCGAAGCCCAGAAGATTGATCGTATGATGGAGGCGTTTGCCTCCAGGTACTGCCAATGCAATCCTGGCGTCTTCCAGTCCACAGGTACCACACAAACACACAAACACACACACACACACACACACACACACACACACACACACTCTGCAGCAGATATATGAGTCAGACTGAGCCAGACAGTCCAGGACAGATAACCAGCCAGACCACCTCAGCCTCAGATCAATACCTCTGACAGTCTGTCTTCCCTCAGTAGACGGCTGGACCTGTTTGGGCTGTAAAATCTTTAGCACGTGGCCACAACACTAGACATTTTCCTAAAACACTGGAGATTACAAACACTTTCTGACTACATAGCTACTTTTCACAGAATTTGATGGAGGTTTATTCTCTTATTCCCAGTGTAAACTTGATTGGACCAACAATCTTCTCTGTTTTCCACTGTAGTTAGCAGCTTCCTCACTAATCGCAGTGTAATCACTATTTGTGTCTCCAGCAGTGATAATGAAATTGATCAGTGGTCATTAGTGCAGTCTGCTTGCTCCCGTGTTATCCGAGTGAGCGCTGAAGAGGACGCAGGTGACATCTCAGGTCATGAATATTGATGTGGTGCAGTGGTGACACACCCAGACTTAGCTATTGGTCATCTCTCAGGACCGGTGCGCTCAGGGTCGTAAATCTACAGTGCAGGAGAGGTTGACTGGGGCGGTTAGTGGAGGACGAATGAGGTGGAGGGTGGTTAGCAGGTATATGTGTGTTCATGTGTGTTCGTGCCTTGGAGGGCACCACAAGTGTGTGTGTGTGTGTGTGTGTGTGTGTGTGTGACCCAGAATATGGTCCTCTTTGTTGATTAAATTCTCCCTTTTATTAGACAGACTCCTAAATTTGGTGGTGACAAAATCTGTTGATGGATTGCTGTCTAATTAATCACAAATCAATTGTGCTGTCGTCTCAATACCATTATCATATATGGGGGCAATACCTTCCACTGTACAGCTGACGGCTTTACGCTTTTAATAAGCGCTGTTCTGGTTTCACGTTCGGATTTGAGGACGACCATGTTCAATTTTGTAAATATAAACAAGTGAATGATCTTGATATAGCGTTTATATTATAATATCAATGATTTAAACTTGACAGAGTGACAAAAGATCAATAGTTTGAATAATTTCCACGTTAATCCAAAAACTCCAAGCAAGACAACATGAGAGACTCTGTGCTGTATTATAGGTTTCCCAGTAACAGTAACACTGTAATTACCTCCACAGACACCTGCTATGTCCTATCATTCGCCATCATTATGCTGAACACGAGCCTGCACAATCCCAACGTCAGAGACAAGCCCCCCGTGGAGCGCTTCATCTCCATGAACAGAGGGATCAATGAGGGGGGAGACCTCCCAGAGGAGCTACTCAGGGTGAGAGCTTTGACTTTATTAGTTCATTAGGTTTGACAAATGTTTCAGAAGGAGTGTACATTCGAAACGTCATGTTGGCAAAACATACGTAAATAAAGTCTAAATAGATGCTGTGTTACTATTCAGCACGCAAAAAAAGAAACCTTCCCCACCTTGAAAAGCAGAGAGTCATGCTTCACTAATTGAGATATCTGCAGCTCAGCAGAATTAGATCTTCTCCCCAGATACCGATGCTAATGATCTTCCGTGATCTCTCAAAGAAAAACGCACGAAAGCAAGTTGATCTACCCACACACTGTAGGCTGACGTCTGTACCAAAGTGCCCTTGGCTTCATTTAAGCAGAGAAAGGCACTTTGTTAAAGAGTCACAGCTCCCAGAGTCACTGAGGTATGAATGATTGTCTCTCACTCTCCGACACTGAAATAGAACCTGTCAATGTCTTGTTTAATGCGCCGTTAATCCGAAGGCTGGGTCGAATGTTTGGAGATGGAGGGCGAATTCTGGAAGTGTTGATGTGAGCTAACGCTTTTTCCATAACGTTCTCTCTTTTTTGTTTTCTGCCTCTGTGCAGAATCTATACGACAGCATCAAGAGCGAACCCTTTAAGATCCCAGAGGATGATGGGAACGACCTGACGCACACGTTCTTCAACCCAGACAGAGAGGGCTGGCTGCTGAAATTAGGTTAGTGTATGTCTCTGCAACCCCCCACCCCCCTACCCACCCCCACAAGTGAGGGAATGCAAGACATCCTGGATGACTTTATTTGGTTACTCTCCCACTTTTTCTCGCTTCGACTGTGGCTTTATTCTCACAGCCGAGTGAGGTTAACGTTGCTTGTGCACTCTCACTTGAAGGCGAGGTATCATGTTTTAGCTGCGATGAACTGGATTAGATCCTCACCGCTTACATTTTAAAGCATGTGCGAAATATCAACCATATTGTCTTTTAAGCATTCACAGTTTGTAACAGATTAAGGTGAGATTCATAAATTTAACATTAATCTGTATGCTGAAAGATGCTTTTAAACTTTCATCTTAAAGTCCCACGGCCAGATGCATAAAACTCTGTGTGTGCGCAAAGCCACAAAATGGATGTCAGCACGCCTTTAATGAACCTCTTTGCATATCAACACCAGAGGTGTTCGCTCCACCGAAGAAGGCGAAGAAGAAGCACAATTTTACAGACTATCCAAAGTTCTCCAGCAAATGCCAGAGCAGCTGCCATTACGCAACTATGCATAGCAGTGGCTCTTTACAGAACCCATATTGTAATATATTCATCATGTGTACGTCGTCATCAAACATCACAAAGGTTCACAATAAAGGTTAAAATGAAAAGAACATATAAACACATAGAAATAATGGGATACAGCTGATTTAAATGCAAATAATAACACTGATCACACAAAAGTAGGTAATTAAAAGTAATAAAGATCTCATCCTAGACTGCAGAAAAATTATAATGATTCTGTCTCTTACATCCGTGTAATCTCAGATACTGTATACATTATATTTTGGTTTACTGTAATTCTGACTGTAATAAAATAAAGTATATATTGTGTACTTGAGCAATACACTGTCATAAATTATGAATTGTTAGTTAATTAAGTTTCCCAACTGTTATTTTATTATCATTTACA
Organism: Enoplosus armatus; assembly: GCF_043641665.1. NCBI lineage: Eukaryota > Metazoa > Chordata > Actinopteri > Centrarchiformes > Enoplosidae > Enoplosus > Enoplosus armatus. Next base: position 11,225,968 of record NC_092196.1, on the reverse strand, counting down.
ATTATGTGTAACCTTTAAGTTGCGTCCCCTTGCGTCAGAGTAATTTTAGTTCCTACCTGCTGTTGCTAGTGACAGATACCAGTTTAACAGTGACAGAGTAACAAGTGCACAGAGTAGAGAGTCTAATGTGAATCTCGAGAGTGACGTTTGGTGCTGAACTGTCATGTTGGTGTTAATTAAAGAAGATTTATCCAACTGTGGCCCACTTATTACCCTCAGCCCTGAGAACACCACCCGTCAAGAAAACAGGCTCACATACATTTCCACTTCACCCATCACACTAGGCTACGAGAAAACCACGTAGATGCTCCTAAAAAAAGAAGTATGCATGAGGTGTGCACATTCTCACGGCACAATCAGTTCTTATAAAAAACATTTTATGTGTGAGAAATGGTGCAGGTAAGGAAATCATCTTAATGTAGTTTGGGAAGGAGCACACTGTAATTATTTGTTCTGTATGCAGTTTGTGTGTGTGTGTGTGTGTGTGTGCGCCCAGGGACTGGATGAGGTTGTATTCTTTCCCAATGAGGTAATACAGTTGTTGGTCTTATTTTTACTCTGTTTTGCCATTTGTTGCTGTTTGTTTGCACATGTTTTTGATTTGGACCTTCCTCCCTCGCTCTGCAGTTCACACTACATTAAAGATGTTTCCTCCTGCGGCTCCGACACTCTTTACAAACCTACATAGCCTCTCATCACCTTTCATTTAAGTCCGTTTTTTTCAACACTTTTTAATTGTTGTCAGAGGTTGATTTATTATTAAAGATAAAACAGTTTAAGAGCCTGAATATTGTTTGTCAAAGGTTAAAGGGCGAACTCACTGCAGGTGATCTGGTTTATTACTATGTTTATACACAAATGCACACACCTGGCTCTGACCTGCACATTCCTATAACTCTGGGTAACGTCTCTGTAGTCTCATCAAACTAGTGTGTAGCAGTGCAAATAGCCCCATTGTGGCTCACAGACCTAACATGATTACATTCTAGTACGGTTCCTCCCTGGAGCCATTCCCCGCGCCAGTTCTCGCTATAATATTTCTAATTTAACTCTCCCTACTCTCTAAATAAACCCCGGGGGATGTGAAGGAATAAATGCCTTTTTTAGCAAATCTCTCTGTACGCTGAGCGGAAATTTGGCCACGCTAATTCAATAGCCAGAGTCTGTTAAAATGTAAGGAAACCCGGAGCTTTTGTAATTATGTGTGGCCCGCATACGCTCATGTGAGGTGCCACGAAACAGGAAATGCTGCCGTGCATAAGTGTTGTGACCACAAGGGATGGTTAGTGTTGAGAGGAACTAATCAGGAATGTTAGGTCAAAAGCATACACACACACACACACACACACACACACACACACACACACACAGGAAGACATCAGGAAGTGCTTGTGCTCATGTGCTCGTCTTCATGTTTTGTAGCTCAGGTTTGCCTTTTTCTCACAGTAGTGGAATGTAACTAAGTACATTTACTTATGTACTGTACAGTAATAATATTGTACTTTTTGCGCCACTACATTTTGCTTTAGTTACATGTTGATGTTTGCACAAAAAACATACGAAGAGCTGATAAAATATGGTATTTTTCATAAATGAAGTAAAGTCAATTGACAGAAAATTAACTGGCAACTATTTTAATCATCTAATCATCATTTAAGCAAATATCCTAAACATTTCATGGTTCCAGCTTCTCAAATGTTCCTTTTAATTGTTTCAATTATTTTTTTAATAATTTTGAGGTTTGGACTGTTGCTTTGACAAAACAAAGCATTGTGAAGGTGTCTCTTTCAGCTCTGGCTAATTGTGACGGCCATTTCTCACTATTTTCTGAACTTTTACAAACCAAACAATCAATCGATTAATGGAGAAAATAATCAGCAGCTTAATCCATGATGAAAATAATCATTAGTTGCAGTCTGTTGCAATTTAGTTCACAATGAGCTTCAACTCAACCAACTACGACAGTAAAATCCTGCATGAGTAATAATAATCTCATGATATAAAAGTATAGTAAGTAATAGTAACGTTTTGAATACTTATAATACTTTAAGTAAATTTTCCTGATTATACTTGCATACTTTTACTTAAGTAACATTTTCAATGCAAGACTTTTACTACAGTAAAGGTCCTGAATACTTCCTCCACCACATGCACACACCGCACGTGTCTCCCACCAGGAAGGCTGCCTTCACATCTCTGGAGCCAGTGGTGTTTTCCTCTGACACGAGTCTCTGCAGTCACTGCCAGAGGCTGAACTCTGCTTCAAACCACCGCGTTGGACGGTTGTGCTCGCTCTGCTATATGTAGTCGGGTTGTCCGTCCATCCTGTTCTCATGAAAGGGGATGTCTCAGGAACGCCTTGAGGAAAGTTTTGCACAAATGTCCACTTGGACTTGAGGATGAACTGATTAGAATTTGGTGGTCAAAGGTCAAAGGTCACTGTGATGTCACAAAACACATTTTTTAGAATGCTTTAATTTAACATTTCACACAAATATCTAATAATATAACATTTTGAAGTGATGACATTTTTTTCCAAAAGGGTCAAAGGTCAAATTCATCATCATTCATCATAACATCCTGGAAAAACACTTTTTTTTATTCAACGCCATGACTCAGGAACAGAAGGGGAGACTGTGACCATATTTCACATTTGGTCGGACACTGAAGTGGTGACACTAATCTCAGGTGCTCACCTTCGAACTGTGGTGATTATATAGATTTTGTGTGCTGCCGGGTTGACAATTTGTGTGAAGCATGTTGTAGAATTTGTAGCTTCTTCCCCTCCACTTCCTTCCAAGTCTTCACTACATATATTGAGAGTCAGGCATGGATGTAAGCGGCAACCTGACTGGTTGGCGGAAGCATACAACCGCGGGGCGGTATTTCTAGTTTTTGGATGTAGTTTGCTCAAGTTGACACATGAGATGGTGAACATGCTTTGGGGTTTGGTGTGTGTCAGTTTTTGTGCTTTAATGTCTGTGTCTACATGTGTGTTCCTTCAGGGGTGCTTTAGGTGTCACGTTAGGTTCATATCAAGTGCTGTTTGTTCTCCTCTCCTGAGAGCCAATGAGGTTTTATCCTGTTGCCTTTTAAAAAATGAACAGGCAGCGTCAGTAATAATTTATCAGCTGGGTGATTCATCATTTAACGAAGCTCGGAGTTAGGAGAGATAGTGGTGGTTGATTGTAATCACATGCTCGGTTTGCTTCAGTTTTCTTCAAACTGGCTTGCCTGCATATTTCAGAAAGTCAAAGTGAACTTTTTCTTCATCACAGGTTTACATTTAAACCTCCAACCACAGTGGCATCCTTTTTTAAATCAGATCAACAATACAGATGATCTCATCTGGGTTTTTAGAGGGCACTCATAGACAGAAACAAAAGAAACATCAACTCAGTCTAAAGATGATAATAAGACAATTCTCAGCTGTGTCTTTTATATGAGAATCCGCTTTTGACACAAAGCACAAACCTACAACCAGCCTGTCTCAGACTGTACAACTACACTATAACATCTACTTTAAATCAGACAAACATACCAACTGAATTTTCAGTGGCATGTACTGCATGTTAAGTATATTAAGTATTAATGTACGTGTCTAATTGTCACATGACATGATCATGTGGTTGATAACAAGCAGCCTTTCTTACATAGGAAATTGAATTACAGCAGTGAACTAATGAACAAACGCTAACACGTAGAAAGAAAACTGAGTGGATGTGGGTCAGCTTTATGAATGAGTGTCACATCCCTGCTCTTTTTCCTGATGGGAGACAGCCAGTCTGTCACTGCTGCCTCTGTGTCACTTCCTGTCTCCTCTTCCTCTTCCTGTCAGGGGGCCGAGTGAAAACCTGGAAGAGAAGGTGGTTCATCCTAACGGACAACTGCCTCTACTACTTCGAATACACAACAGTGAGTCAGTCGTACTCCAATGATGTTTTGATCAGTAAAGTGCCTCTTTGCAAGCATGTGTGCTGGTTTCTGTGTTTGTGTTGACCTGTGTGGCTGCTTAGGGCCCTTCAGCCAGCAAGTGGAGTCATCATTTATTATTTAAAAAATACACTTATTAAATATTATCTGGTGTCCAATTCCAGTTTTATGTATTTCTTTAATTGCACTTTACTGAAAAAAACATATTGTTTAAGATGTACTCTTTTTTTTTTTTTTTACTTTGAGTAATTTTAAAACTTGACTGTGTACATTTTGGAAGAAGAAATAAGACATTTATTCTCTTACAGATGAAAAGTTGAAGACATGTTGATGTCTTTAAAACAAATGTCTCTAGATATTCTTGGGATGTTAAGGGAAATTCAATGTGCCAGTATCCTGTAATTTCCACTTGTGGTCACTGTGGCTGCTGTTTAGCAAATGCTTTAATGGTCATCAGTTGTCGTCAATTATTCCCTGGCACATTGGCACATGTGGGAGATAACCCAGAAAGGCTCAGTCGGTCCTGTGTGGCAAAGAAAAGTGTTCATTCATCTGTATTTGTTTCTTTTTCACTGTTAGTGTCCACATGTGTGTTTGTGTTTGCCTATCCGTGTCGCTTTCTGTAAGACTAAGTTTGTATGTGTGTCGTTGAAGATTTTTATCAGTGCCTCTGTGTCCCTGCTAGCTGCTACATCAGCACTGTCCTCTCTCTACCCTGGTATTATCCTTCAGGACACTATCATTATGTCCCGTCCTCTGGTCTGACTGCTCCACACGCACATTATCTGCAACGTTAAAGAGCAGCAAGGATGAAAGGGGGGGGCAAGGTTGATATCCACACTAGCAAAACATGTCACAGAGGATTTGATCCACACAACTCCTCTCCTCTTTTCTGTTTCTTCCTCTCTCGTCTTTATTTTATGTGATGCTTACATGCACCGCTTTCTTCTTGCCTCTTTGCTACTTTTTGGATCCATATTCTTTGTTGTTTGCTTGCTTGTTATTATCAATATCTCTCTCTGTCTCTTTGTTTTCACTTGGTTGTTTTTCTCCCTCTTCATGTTTCTCCTTCTCATCCCTCTCTCCTATAGGACAAGGAGCCTCGTGGGATCATCCCACTGGAGAATCTCAGCATCAGGGAGGTGGAGGAGCCCAGGAAACCTGTGAGTGTTGCCTCATTAAGAGACCTCACCCTTAGATCATATGTCAAGTATCTTTTCTCCTCTGTTACCGCATTTATCAGATATTTAAATCTAATTATCTCCCAATAGCACATTATTGATGCCCTACTCTTTGTCCGTTCTCCAGAACTGTTTCGAGCTCTATAACCCCAATCACAAGGGCCAGGTGATCAAAGCCTGCAAGACGGAGGCAGATGGACGTGTTGTTGAGGGCAACCACGTGGTGTACAGGATATCAGCGCCCACGCCGGAAGAGAAAGAGGAGTGGATTAAATCCATCAAGTAAGACTCCTCACAAGTACACTTAAAGCAGTAGTTTTGGGAATTATTCGCTTCTTTTGAGCGGAGAGTTAGCTGAGAAGGGGTGTCCTCATGTTGCCTGGCAACCTCACTGTGACAACAGGAAGTTGCTGCGCTTGGCGACGAAACCACAACTTGTTTTTTTTTTTATTCACCATTGTACAGATTAAATAAACACAACAGAACGTGTTAATAAGTGAGCTTTAAAGCTGCTGGTAGGTGGATTTTGTTACCTTTGGACAGAGTCAAGCTGTTTCTCTCTGTTTCAAGTCTTTGAACACCTATACATCTACATGAGTATGTAATTACAACACTTGATTTAAATAGCACAACAGACAACAAAAGTGTGGTTTCTCTCTGACAGATACAATACATACATACCTCTCAGTGATAATAACCTTGCTGTCAGTGACCTAAATGTTGCTCTGTAATCGCCTGCATAGAAGATGGTGCAATGTCAAAGACAGTTGGCTCAGCAGAACAGAATCCTTCCATACTGTAATATAGTGCAACCCCCCCCCCCTCCTCCTCCTCTTCCTCCTCATCTCTCCATACTCTCAAAGAGTATTCACTGGGGGAATGATGGGGGATTAGTCACTGCTTATACTGTAGCACCCCGGGGGTGAGCCAGCAAACCCAGCAAACATATCCAGGAGAGGCAGCTCCAAACTGGGCTCATGCATTCGCAGCCATGGAGGCTAACCAGCCACAGCTTGCGCTTAACCAGAGGGGTCCAAGAGGACTCTGGGTCTGGGGAGATAAAAAGGCATTTTATGGAAATGATGATCCCTTCTTCTAAAGTGAGATGTGAGAAGATCACAGAGACTCAGATGATGGTGGACCAACTGGGTCAATGGAGAAAGTTGGCTCTCATAAATTGATGCAATGTGTTGGTAAAAGAGAAAAGTATGTATCGTAATCCTAATATTTTGTATTTCCCATTAAATATATATATTTTACATATTTTTAAGGACAGAAATGGAGGAAATGTTATTTGGTATTAGTCACGGCAGCCTTGCTTGGATTTGATCGCTCCACAATGGAGTTTTTGTTTCATGAAATTGGGTTGTGCAAAAATGACAATGAGCAGTATGAAAGAGCGGGAGAGTCATCATATACAGACTCTTTCTTCAGCGCGTGGCGTTGTAAAGGGAATCAGAGATATCCGCAGTGGGGGGTTGAGCCTCTTCTTGCTTTGTGCTGGTGCTAACAGGATTTAGCAGCCGTGAAACTGGGCTCCTCAGTGGAGCCCAAATGGCTTCCTGACTCACTCGCTCTCATTGTACGCTGCTTTTCCATCACTCTAAAAAAAGGGGGAGCGGGAGAACGCAGAAGAGTCAATAATCTTGAGCACCATTGTTCGCCCTCCTTCAAACCTATAAACCTATGAAGGAAGGAGAGTGTGTGTTTTACTACAAGCTTGGCCGAGTTCTGGAGGAGGTTCCAGCAAACTGGAGTACCAAGATATAACTTTGGAGCGGGGGGGAGGTCCTCTTCAGAAACCATGGAAACCAAACTAGGTCACTGCACAAACTTTGTTCTTTTTTTTTGATCTGTTAAGGCAGGGGTTTGTATAAATGTGCCTACATTTCCATATCAAAGATGCTTGAGACCCTCCTCTCATGTGGCCTTGTTATTTATTTCATCTCTGTCCTTTGATTGGCTTCTTCTCCAGGGCCAGCATTAGCAGAGATCCCTTCTACGACATGCTGGCCACCAGGAAGAGACGCATCGCCAACAAGAAGTGAGGAGAGACAATCTTCTCAACCTCCAGCCCCTCCATCTTTCTCTCCTTCAGTTCATGAACACATAAACCACAGAAATGACTGTCAACCCCCAGAAAAGACTTCACCCCTGAAGACAAACCTCAGTTCCTCCCCTGGAAGTCATGTGCACTTGCTGGGGAGACATCACACACAACTGAGGGGACAATAGAGCTCCAGGAAACTCAGATATGTGGCTTCTTGCATGGAGCAGCACATGAACAATCAACCAACCAGCCAGTTTGTTCCTCCTCCATCTCATACACACTCCCTACCTCCCCCTCTCATGGTCATAACATGTTTCTACGTCTCCCTAAAGCACAACTGCCATGTTTCAGGTGCACAGGCATGCATGTGGGTTATTATAGACCAATATGTTTGTGTTTGTTTGTGTGTGTGTGTGTGTGTGTGTGTGTGTGTGTGTGTGTATGCAGCAGTGTGCATGCTATCAATGCACACAGCATCTACAGTATGGGTGCATAAGTCATACAAGCGTTCCCTCCACTGTGCTTTATGAAAAAGTCAAAATTCAAATGTAGAGTTCAGATGTTTGGTCAGCGACACGGCACGAAATGTGTGGGTGAATAGAGGCGTTTCGAGGAAGGAGGGTTGGAGGAGGAGACATTGGGGCGTTGGTGGGTTGATCAGTGCAGTATAACCTCACCTGGACCATGTCGTCGTCTCACTCTGGTGCTGGATTCTTCTCTACAGGTGCCATGGCTGAAGCCCTGCTCAGACAAGAGCGCTGGCTTACATTTAGGTTTCTAACAAAGCATTACAGTCTTGAGTCAGCTGGGCTGATTTCATTTATTTGTGCGGAGCAGAGAATTTTGAAATGTGCATACTTTTTTATTTTAGTTGAGTAGAAAAAGAGCTTTTGCTGTGGCTTGAGATGAAACTTGCTTTTTTGTACTTAAAGTTGCGATCCTTAAGATTTCAGTCCTGGTTGATTTGTTTAATGGTGGTGACAGCAAATGCGGTTTAATACTACAGCAAACAAAAGCAGACACTTCGTTGAAGAGCAACAGAGGAGCAACTGATCTGTCTATCTGTTGACCGTGCAGCCAAACAAACGAAGAAGTCAGTAAAAAAATGATTGCAACCATGATCTGATTTCATGCTGCACATGGCACAAGTAGTAAAGTTGGTTACCTTGCTAAGGAGCTAGAGGTGTGCAGCCTGCTCCTTCTTGTTCCATTACTCGCTAGGAAAAATAAAAAATGCCAAAAATGTTGTGTTATACAAGCGTTTTTGATGAACAATCGCGGTGAGCCCTAACCTCAGTGACAAATAAAATAAGTTTCCATTGACTGCTTCACAATAAAAGCCACCCTGTGTTTCGCAGTTGAATGCTTTTAATGTGAAATGTTGGGTAACTTAACCTCCTAAGACCCAAGCTCTATCTTAATGTCTCTTTGCTATTTGGGCTTATTGGGACCTGATAAGTATAAAAACTAAGCATCATCTGTTGACATGATGTAGTTCCACATACGGGGACAATTTTGAATTTCCATATAAGCAGAATTAAGTATTATGGTATAACCCAAAATGTGATGTCCACGCATGTGGATGCCAGGTCTTAGGAGGATAAAATTATCCACGATGGAACAACAGGGGAATGGCGGACCCGCCACTACCAATGAAAACTAATATTTAGAGAGGTATTTACAGAATGTAAATACAGTCATTGGCTATTGTAGATTAAATGTTTACCATAAATATCAAAAACAAGGTTTGATTCCATGAAAATCTTAAGGATTTTAACTTTAAAAAAGCACTTTCCTTTGAGAAAGTCTTTTCAGTCTACTGGGTAAGTTTTATTTATGGCTGTGCAATAGCCCAATAGGGTACCAGTCCGACTAAGCTTTTTTTTTTCTGTCTATGACCTATGTCAGTGAAGGTCGATGTGTTGTTGTGATCCTGTTTGCATTTGGTTTGTAATCCTAAAGATCCTTGCTTGCTTTTTGTGTTCCTCTTTAAAAAAAAGTACAGAAATATAACCAGCTATCATTTTGTATTTATTTTCATTTGTGAAATGGTTTAATACTACTTGTAAATTGTTAAACAACGTATGCTTAAGTTATGTATGTATATATGATGTATAGGTTTCTGGTATCTTTGTTGTAGTATGCACACTCTGTGTAACATGTTTGAGCCTACAGGCGGAAGTTTGCATCAGCAGAAGTTTGGGGTCTTCTTTACAAAAGCCTTAAACATAATCATAAGAAAACATATGACGATGAGGATGATGAAGAATAGTGGTCAGTAACTGTGATGCTGTTAAAAAGACTGATGAGAGAGAATGATGGTTGTATTTTCAGTGATGATAAAGATTATAGTGAAAATGATGTTTGATGTTAATGACAATGATTAAAGTGAAGTAATATCAGTGATGATGATGATGATGATGATGATGATGATGTCAAAAACTATAAACACCAGTAATTTTCTATGTGATTGTAAATTAAAATGAAAGCCTTGTGGTCAGGGCAGAATATTATCTTCTACCGCCCCGCGTGGGCTTATAGTTACATTAACTTTTATATTCTCTGTAAAAGCTATTGGTCACGTTGTACATTACGTGTATCTATATAAAGTATACATAAAGCTCACAGCGGATGTATGGCGTATTTATTATTGATGCTGGTCTTGACCTACATATTTGCACAAGTAATGAGCTATCATTAATGAATTCTGCAGATACTTCTCTCGAGGCGCTGTGACAAGCTCTCTGAATGTAAACCGTGTGTCGTCCTCCATCATGCAGAGCAAAGGTGTATAACTCAGCCTGGTCGAGTATGTGGTGAATTAACAGGAAGTGAAGGAGAACAGGAAAGGTAAAGGAAAACACGTTGAGCCCCTGAGAGGAATGTGAGTGGGGGAGACGATGTGGAGCAGGATGAGTGGGGAGAGAGCGCCCTCTACTGTTGTAATGCCATCCTGTGAGAACCACATGTCTTTAACAAGTCAACTTTACTTTTCATGAGCTTTTTTTAGCTTTGTGACGATGCATTTTCCAGCTAATCCAATGGGGGTTTTAAATAGTTTATTTTTCTTAAGAAGTAGGATAGTTTTCTCAACACATAAAGAACAGGTTAAACACTTAACACCAGAAATATTCACATTAAAAAATCACCAAATTTGTAGATACCTTTTTTTCACTGGACAGGAAGCGTATGAAAAGCTCTAATCTGAAAAGTAACTAAAGCTGCAGAAAATAAAATGGAAATACTCAAGTAAATCACAAGTACCGCAGATTTGTACTTAAGTACAGTACTTAAGTAAATGTACTAAGTTACTTTCCACCACTGTGGTGGACATGTCTGGGATTATTACAGTTTATTAATTGACCCCCTGGATCACTGAGTACATAAAAGCATTTAGACATTTGGATCCTGTGCGACAGTTCATACTGTGGATTTGACAATTTCACAAAGTGTTTAGAGAATCAGGACTTCTATTTGACAGTTGAGCCAAAGCAACTGAGAAAAACTGTAAAACAAACTGAGGCCTGTGGAGATAAAATGTCACTCCAAAAAAGCACCAAATGCTGCCTCCCAGTGGATAAATGAAGAAAACACTACAGGCTGTTTGTTTTGATGGCATGTATTTTACAGGTGAATTCTCCTCCCTGTAGCTACGTCAAGACCGACACTCAGAATAACAGCACTTGATATACAGCATCATCTTCACATCAACTCTTGCCATGAATTCAATATAATGTCCAACAGCTGTGCATACTATATAAAAATCCATATAAAACAAATCTGTATGATCTCAGCTGGAAGAGTCCTCATTTGATTTCACAGGGAAAGTAACATTTTCATCATGTCTTACTGTCTTATGTTAGAGACAAAACAGCATCTCTAGCAATGAGCAAACCCGACGAGTCTGTTTCTTCCAGGACCGTAACCTGCTCTGCTGTCTGATGGTTGTAATAGCGGTGATGGGTCGTCCTTTCATTGCATCACACATGACCGTCTTTGCTCTGTGGGGTTTTGCTTTGGGAGAAAGATTCAGGTTTGCCTAATATGGGAGGTTAGATTAGCATAAGGAACATTTATGTGTGTATTGCAAAATGAGGAAGCCAAGATATTCACAAGAAGAAACAGCTATGAGGCACTGGAGGGTAAAATGCACAGATACAATTAAAGCAGAATACAAACAAAATTTTTACCCTTTCAGATAAAATTTCAAAAGGTAATTTACTTTAAACTAGATGTGAACTTTTTGAGACATTTGCTGAAAGAATAACACCTCACCATGTATTGTTTTTTTTCCTAAAACCTGCAGACTTTGCCTCCACCTAGAAAAAACAACAACAAATTCCCAAAAAGCATCTGTGACCTGATAAATATTTCCTCAGTCCTCAGGCCACAGTCAAAGCTGCACATATTTTTCTCCCTGAAAAACATCAAACTCAGAGTTAAATATCTAACTTTTATGACCTTGTGACCCTGTGTGATCCTTCAGTGACCCTTCAGTCACCTTTAGGTGGCCTCTGCTGAGATGGCCGACGCCTCAGCAGGGTGAAGAGGAGACCTGGTCATAGTCGGGGCATTTGAGGAGAGCGGGGTAGCTGGCGCTCATCTGGAGCGAAGCTTCACTGGAGATGTCGGAGGGACTTCGCCCCCGCGACCAGGCCTCTGGGTGGAGGAACTGACCCGAGTGGTCGGAGCAGTTGCTGAGACGAGGGCGGTAGAAACTGGGGTGACGAGGCTGGTAGATCTCCTCTGCTGTGTAGCGCTTCATGAACAGGTAGACGGACATGACGCCTGCACTCTGCAGTGTATAGAGGGACACATCAGATTGAAATAAAGTCTACGGAAATACATATATGAAAGGCTGAAAACTGTTATTAAAACAGCTCTTAACTGATCATTTCTGCTACTTTGTTAGTAATTAATTCAGTTTGGTCATTTTGAGTAATCAAAGTGTTAATATGCTATCATTTACATTCATCATACCTTTTATTGCTGCCATGAATATCTCGAGCTGGTAGATTGCTCTTAGACAGCTCTTTATTTATCACCAATACTGATGTTGCTGTTATAATCCCATTCATTATGAGTTGTAAATATTGCTATTAATAACAATTATACTGATATTAACAGTGTGTATTAGCCATTCATTAAACGTACTGTTGTAGCTTCTCACTGTGACCACTGGGGGGCAGTGAACACTCATTATTCTTATATTATGTGCTCAGGTGCTGAAGGCCGGCACAATACTATATTAGCACCGCCATAACGTTTTTCTTTACAAAGCCCACAATGTTCAGTTTTTGTTGACTTTGTCAGAAAAGAGTAAATTTGATTATATGTTTATTACTGAGATCATAGTTAAAGGTGGTGTTGTACTAGACTACATTATATTGAGGTGTTTCTATTGTTTTTGTCCTCCCTATTTACACACATGAGAGGGGCAGAATATAAGTCCACCACTAACTAATATCTCAATGCTAAAACGACAAAAAGCCAACATTTAGGCGTCATTGACATAGACTTTATGGCAGAACAGTTATATTGATTGCATGAGACTGTACAGGTCTACCTAATAAAGTAAACGTTCACATCTAAAACTCTGGTGAGAAAACTTAAATCTCTCTAATTTAAGTGTCACTTAGATTCCTGCCGCAGTAAAAGTCCAGAAGATGAGTGTATTTTTTAGATTCATTATGAGAAGCCACTCATGCAGTGCATTGAATTTGTTTTATTGTTATACTTAAAAGTTATGTGTTTGTAGTATTTAGGTGGATTCGTGTGGGTGATTTTTTAAGATTCTGCTGTTTAATTTTATACTACATGTTTTGTGTTGGTCTTGTTCTCACTTTAACATGTCATTCCTTGGATTAATGTGTTCTGTAGATCTGTAGATCAAATTATAAGAGGATGTTGGCTGAAATGTTTTGTGCCGTCATCACAGCAGCCCTAAACAGCTGTCGTTTGTGTCTGTGGTCAGCTGCTCACCTCAGTGAGCAGGAAGGAGATGGCAGCGAAGGCAAAGGACCAGCCGTACTTGTAGGTAAAATAGGCCTCACTGCTCTTTGTCCTGTTCAGCATTTCATCGTTTATACTGGAGATGTACAGCACCAAACCCACCACCAGAGCCAGGCCTGAGAGAGAGACAGAGAAATTAAGATTAAATTCAAAAAGACAAAGAGAAAGGGCAGAAACATGACAAGAGGAAAGAGAGGAAAGAAGATCCGTGTACCCGAGAGGATGAAGAAGATTCCAGAGACAAACGCCAGGATGGTGCGGTGAGGCCGAACGTGCCCGATGTTGTTGAGGACGAAGCCGATGAACATGAAGAAGAGGCTGACCAGAGGGAACGGAGTGGCTGAGCGGATCATCTCTGAGGAGAGGAGGAAAGCTGCTGTTTAACCCCGAAACGTACACCAGAAAGATACTTATAGACAGATGAAAAGTATATAATGGGGATGTTTTGTTGATCTAACCCAATTATATGGAAGCTTTTTTAATTTGTTATTTGTCATGTTTGATAGAAAAGTGTTTAACTGTCTTCATAGAGACTAAACCACATATATAACAGTTCTGTTGGGAGGGAGGGGGAACAATCAATCTTGAAATAAAGGTCAAATGTAGACACTTAACCGTCATCTGCTCCTTTGCCAGCTGTTTTTGTGAATAGTACAATATCAGAGCGTATTGCACTGATTCACCGGAGTGGATGTATCCTTTAGTAAAGCTTTGACACTGAGCTACACTGAAGGACTTGTGAGGTGAATTGTCTGCAAAAAGGCAATATGTATTCAGGAGAGGAGCAGCAACATGACGGTTCAGATGACTCAGACTCATCTGTCTGGCTACATTCAGATGGTGCATAGATTAAGAAGCACGACCTTATTGGAGAACAAGTTTTTGGCATAAAAATCCCCCCTGGCTGTTTATGTGAACAACCTCGAGGAGGCACCTTGAGTTATTAAGCCTGAGGCTGCCGCAGGAGGTTGGTTGTTACTCACTGAGCACGTTTACTGTGGACTCTGACGTCAACTGGACGTTCATGGGCATGATGTACGCGATGGTAAAGCAGCGACCGGACTCGTCACCTGAAGAGGAAAGAGGTGACGAGACAAAAACGTCGAGACAATGTTTGGAGACAAGGTGAAGAAGAGAGACGAGGAGACATGAAACAGAAACAGAGGAATCAAAAAGTTAGAGTTGTCCAGCGTCTCTTTTCAAATACACAACTCGTAGACAAAAGTGACCAGAAAAAAAAAGAAAGGTTTACTGTATCATTGTTCAAAACAGGCGGACAAGAAGTCCAGAAAGGGCGACAGTAACAAAAAGACTCAAAGCTCAAACTTTACAGCTGGGATGGCACAATAGATGATCTGACATGTAACAATGGCTAAAGGGCAGGCGTGTATATATACAGTGGAGCTGAATTGGGAGCAGGTGTACAGGTTTGTGTGGAGGTCAGGTTACGGTAAAAGGTGGAAACACACTGAGGACTACTGCAGGACAGAGGGGGACATATTAGGAGAGAGATGGTGGAGACTGGCAGACTTACAGTCGAGCAAAAGGGTTAAAAAATGTCTGAATCACTGTTTCTGAACATGAAACAGATACAAAAGCCAGAATCATGTCAACAAAGGACACTTAAAGAAACTATTTACTGTACATTGAAAGAATAGTTCAACATTTTGGGAAATACACTCAATTGCTTTTCATGCCGGGAGTTAGATGAGATGATTGATACCACTCTCGAGTCTGTATGCTAAATAAAAAGCTACAGCCAGCAGACGGTTAGCATAGCTTAGCATAAAGACTGCAAACAGGAAGAAACAGCCAGCCTGGATGTGACTAAAGGTAACAAAAGCAGCCTCTAAGGCTCATTAATTTACATGTCATATCAAATTTGTTGTGTACAAAAATGACAATTTCTTGGTTGGGACCAGTAACTTCCTGAAGTCAACATTGGTTGCCTGGCAACATAAACCTGTGTAAAATGACATTTCAACTAATCTTGGCTCATTTATTCTGTATTACTTGTGCATGCGAGCCACCACAGACGACATGCATCATGTTGAAGATATAGGCAATATTATTTCTAATGTACATAATAGATTTTACTAAATAAGGTTTTTTTCTTTATATAGTATATATAATTTAAAGTTTCCTGTATTTTAAATAGATGTATTCAGGATGGATTTTCCTCCTTCAAACCTTTAATTTTTTTTTAAACATAAGTGTAAGTTACATCACATCCTGCAGAGACAACTACACAATCATTATTATCACGTCAGCGTCACACACAGTCACTCACAGACACCAGCTGGAATTAACCGCCAGCTAATTCTGCGGCACGACGAGATGACAGCTGTCTCTGAGGAGTTGTAGGTGAAAGTCTGTGTGTGTGTGTGTGTGTGTGTGTGTGCATATAATCATGTTGCAGGACTGATTGCACCTTGTTTTATAGCGTGTGATTGACACAGGGAAACATAAATACACGTTCTATCTCTCTGTTGCTCTTTCTCTCTTTCACTCTGCCTCTCGTCACACTTACTCACACACACACACACACACACTCACACACACACTCACACACACACACACACAGATGAAGTATTTGTGAATGTCATTCTGTGTCAAAGCTGATGCAGTGACGATATGTCAGTGTGACAGGATCAGCTGCCTGCAGCTGCAGGGTACAGTACAAATGAACGTCTTTGAATACGGTCATTATACCATTACATGTATCTGTGCCACAATCCTGATTTACATGTCAGATTGCAGAAACGCAGAGAAACCGACCCACAGACTCGTTACTGACCGGCCAGGAAGCAGACCCTCCAGAGGCCGGAGTGCAGCGAGGTCTTGATGTCAGTGCTCTGGTTCAGAGGCATAATGACGCCCTCCTCCAGGTACAACCAGTAGTCGGTGCTGACTGCCACTCCCAGCAGCCCCAGGCCACTGATTGCAAAGACGCTGCTCAGCAATGTCAGGGCCTTCCTGCTGCAGGCGCTCATGGTGACAGTGGGGGGGCTTCCAGCAGTTGGTGGTTAAAATTAAGAAAAATCCAAGAAGCAATCTGGAGGAGGAGGAAAAGAAGGTACTGTTACTGGTGAAATATTTAAAGTAAGGTGGATATAAAGACCCAAAGTTCTTTTTATCAAATAAATAAATACATGAAATGAATAACCACGAATAAATACAAACAAAAATAATAAATATAAACATGAAATGTTGAAATAATTATTATGGATTGTTACAGTTTCTCAGAGTTTATTGTAGGTCATTCATATTTCATTCATATCGTTTATCTAAAGTTTTTATTTCACAATGCCAACAATGTCTTTAAATCGCAATCAAGACAAACAGGGGTGTCAGGGGTGTGTTGTGATTGGCTGTTGCTTTGGTCCGAATGAGCAGAAAACCAATCACATAAGTGGCTGTCCTGTTTGTCTTGATTGACAGACCAAGACTGATGTGATGAAAAGTGCCACTATGAAACAAATTATGTTGATGGGAAAAAATGTTGGGAAATAAAGAAGATAAAGAAGAAACAGGTAGCCTGTACAAAAAAGTGAGATTAAGAGATGCTGGTACGCAAATTCTATTATTACTACTTTTGGACAGAGCCAGGCTAACTGTTACCACCTGTTTCCAGTCTTTATGCTAAACTGGCTGTAGCTTTATATTTAGTGTACAAACATGGGAGTGATATCAATCTTCTCATCTAACTCTCAGCAAGAAAGTGAAAAAGTGCATTTCCCCAAATGTCAAACTATTCATCAGAAAATGTATTGGATTACTTCACAATTTCACAACGATTTTATATACAATGAGCAACATTCAGCTCCTCAAATTACCACAAGAAACTCTCAGCGTTGTGCAGATTCATTACGTAAACAAAACCCAGTCAACGTCTGAGTGTTTTACGCAATCCCCTCACTGGGTTTGTATTAAGGACACTCTCAGGGCCTTGGAGGTGTGTGTGTGTGTGTGTGTGTGTGTGTGTGGACAGGTGCTTTGTGAGCTCGACTGAGGGAAATGACAGGAAGAAGGTGGGTGGGAGAGAGAGGATGATAGACAGAGAGGATGAGGAGGAAGAACAATGTCTGTGAGCTTCATCTCTGTCTCCTGTCCACATGATATTTCACAGTCTCTGACAGCTGGAGAGATTTAGGAAGTCAAATCTACTCGTCATGTTGGGCATTTTATGAAATGTCAGGGCAGCGGAGTAACAGGAGGAATCAATAATGGAATTATAATGTTGTCTGGTTGTTGTGCAGGTAAATCTAACACAAATCAATGTTGTTAAAAGGCTTTTCATCTTATATTTTTTTAGGTTTGTTGACTTCCAACATTAAAGTCCATGTCACTGCTAACTCTGTCCAACCAGCCACGAAAAAGAATAATGGAGTTCGAGTCAATAATAAACCAGTTTGAGCCTCCAGACTGAGGGACATTAAACGTGTTGCAGCCTCCTGCTGTGAATATAGATTCTCACATTACTTGAAATCCACGACATGGTTTTGACATTTTACAGCCATGAATCAGAACAGAATCCCTCGAAAAGGTTGGACGTTGATAAAAGCATTCATAAGTCAGAGTGGGACTTTGGATCACATAGTGAGACGTCATCCACAGTGACAGGGTGATGATTTGGATCCCATTCAGGACACGTGTGAACGATCTATGGACCGTGATGGACGGAGGATTCAGCTAGAGGACATACTGTCATGGCTGTCTGAATTATGGCAAATCATTTAGACTTGGTTCTGTTACCTTTAAGTTGTTTATTAAATTTGTACACCTATCGTAAGAAGATGTGTCTGTATTTTCCCCTACACACATATACATGAAGTCTTTCTCTGTTGGCCTTTGAACAATGTCCACCAGCAAGGTCACCTCTCTTACTTCGAAAAGGCCTGTTAGCTCACACTTTGTTTTCTTATTCAGTTCTTTCCTTGTTATCAGTCCTGATCAGCAGTATTATTGTTTCTATTTTTACCTCTTTTATTAGACAGTGACAATGGAGAGCTGGCTGGACTCGACTCAAGGACGTTGCAATTACACAACAGACACTCCTCAGCAGTATTACTTAGGAATACCCTCAAGAAATTCACCTAAAATCTGCTGTATTATGCACACAGTTGAGAACATTTCATATAATCCTCAGAGGGCTGCATCTCTCTCTAAAATAGTCATCAAAGTCATTGTTAATGTACAAACACAGTGGAATTTAGCTACTATATGACTATAGATATAGTAGTCATGACTGTCGAGCCTCCTCACATCCACATCAGATCAGATCTTCGCCATCTGTGTATCAATATGTTCTCGATTCTGTAGAAAGTTAATGGCCAAAAAATAAATAGATAAATACCAAAAAACAGAAATACTCACACTTAACTTAACAAACAGGATGTTTTTCCTCTCACAACATCAGAAATTAATAATCTAACATAACTGTCCTGCTGAAACACAATCTCCAACATCAATCAGGGACTTGTACCATGACCTTCTTCTTGCAAATGATTCGGGGATACAGTTATTTGTGTACCATATTAAGTATAGTTATATTAGCTACACCACCTACATCAGGATGTAGTTCTGTGTATACAAGGCTGTAGGATTATACTGCTGTGACCAAATCAAAACCCCAATAAAGTCACAACAAACATCACAGAAACACTTCGGATTATAAATCCATTTAATAAGAAGCAGGAGTTAAAAAAGTAAAAGAAAAATGTGCGAATATAACATGCAACACTTGAATTCAGATGAATGACTCCATACATACTATTTGTTGTTATCTGTCTCCGCGCGGTGTTTCCTGCACTTGCAGCGAAGATCGTGCTCAAAGTTGTGGATTAAAAACCTCCTGCCTGCAGGGACACCTCGAGAGGAGGACCGTCTGTGTTTTGTCAGTGACGACTTGCAAGAAAATGAAGCGGCTCTCCGTCGATTTGGTCACAAATTCCTGGAGAAAACCTGTAATGTGAAGCCGAGAGAAGCTTTTCGGACGGAGACGACGCAGCAGTGAGTCAGACAGACGCCTGGTGCTGCTGCACGAGCTGATCTCAGCTGCTGAATGCAAATACACACAGAGCGAAGGAGACAGTGTGTGTGTGTGCGTGTGTGTGTGTGTGTGTGTGTGTGAGTGTGGGGTTCAGGACCAAGGACAGCTCCACTCAGCGCTGACAGGAAGTGAGACAGCTGCCTGTTGAGGCGATGTGTTTGCAGGAATAAGAAAATACAAGGAGCACCTGTAGGTCACACATCCAAACTGAACTCTTGAGCTGTGAATATAGTGTAGAGTATATATATATATATATATATATATATATATATATATATATATATAAAGGAAGAAGATGTGGCAGAGCGGTTGTACTGGATTGTACCTAATGAGGTGGCCAGGGAGTGTATTTAGCTCGTGTATATTCAATCCAATTCATGGTGGTTAGGGACTGTATAAAAACTGACTGACTATAATAATAATGGATAATGGATAATAATAATGGATAATGGACAATATTGAACATTTAATATTACATTGGTACAACTTGTTGTATAACAAATTGTGTAGCCCAAATTTTAACCTCAATATTTGAATGGAACAATAATATAGCCAACAATGCACACATTAGAAGTGAGGCTGAAAATTTATGGAAAACATCACAAAATGTTGGCACAGGCGGCAGCTCTAAGGGTACGGAGGATATCGTTGTTACCTCACGCCAAATTCCATATTTAGAAAGAAATACATTGATTAGATCAGATTAACTTCAGTAAAAGGTCCAGTCGAGTTGAGTCGAATAACCTCGATGTAGCTATTTATGTGCGTCAGGGTTTATCCCAGAACAGTAAAACTACCTTCCCTTCAGCCAAAAGAAAAATAATACCCTCCCCCTTTTCTGACCCTCCCTTTCCTCCCAAAATAGTTTCCATACAGTCCCTTAGTACCCTTGTGCCTATAAAGCAACACATTTAAGTTAAAGCCACTTCCGACACTTGCCTCCCCAAAATCACACAGAGCAGATTCATATTTTTCATACTTTATTTATACACAGTATCCATCATACCACAATGAACAGAGGAACAAGAAGAATCAGGTTAACAAAAGCAGGGGCAGTGAAGGGAAACACATACAAACATCCCTGTGGCTCTGATTGTAGCCTGTAGTGGTACTGTACCCTGACTGGCCTGACATCTGATTATCTCTGTCATGGGTCCAAAGGTTGTTTTTTTTTGTTTTGTTGTTTTTTTTCCCCCCCTCTCCTTCGATAAAGATTCTCAATGTGAGACATGTAAACATTCAGTTTTCTGTTAACCTTAAAAATCTCATTTTGGTCCGGGTGTGACAGCTGCAACGCCAGTCTACATGTGAAGTAACTAATTCAGGGGTTAAGAGCCGCAGCCTTCCTAAATTTGGCAGTTTTATGAAACCCTCACTTTTGTAGCTTTGTGTGCCCCAACTTCTCAAGAAAAAAACAGTGCTGGACTGGAAACAAAGAGACTCAGTTTGGCACCAGTGAACAAAAAGAAAGCCAACAGAAGCATTTTACACACATTTGTCTGTTTATAATTCAGCTTTTTAGCCAAACAGGTCGGGCTACATGACAGCGAGTGGGAGGAGACGATGAGCAGAAAAGCGCACGATGCTCGTCGGTTTTATCTCATTCTGCACAACAAGGTGGGGAAACTCCATGCTCCACACCAGGAGAGGGATCTCTGTATCATGCAGGGGGTCTTTCTCATGCTTAGATCAGGCCTCGCCTCACGCATGCACACAATATATGCAAGAAGGAAAAGACACGTTTCAGCCACCGAGGGCTCTGAAACCCTCACAGCAGTACGCGCTTTTTGAATTCAGCTCGTTACAGAAGGAGTCAGCCCTGAGACGACCAAGGCAAGAGGGGGTTCAAACCGGTTTCACGCACAGTAGGTGCTGCATATTCTCCATGACACTGAGTAGTAGAAAACAAAGGATAAATAGTGGAAATACATATAACAAGGTTTGCTGATACCAAAGCTACCAAAGATTCAGCCAAACGTTATATATATGTATGTACTCTTCTTAGGGGTACTCTAAACATAGAAATGTTCAAACTGTCTACGGTAGTAAAAGCACATTCAGGTCGTAGTATAAAATCTGCAAGTAACTTCTCTTTTTGAAACATCTCTTTGAAACATATTTACAAAAAAAAAAACATACAATAGAGGGGTTAGACATCTCTCTTGGACATAAAAGTCAAGCAGAACATAAAACAGGAACAAAACCTTTTTTTTCCCTTAACAGTTAGAAACTTTTCTTCAGAATAAGACTCTTCAAAACGTACGACAATAATATATCAACATAGTTTATATCATAATACTAAACTTTACAATGATACCAGACGTGTACTGCATCCTAGAGTCTACTGCTCATACAGAGTCAGAAAATAAGCATGCAACAGAGATCTGCTTTGTGCATATGGAAATAGCATCTTTATACTTTAAAACACTGTTTCTTTGATCCACAGTTTTCTGACCCTATATACTGAACTCGCATTCGCCCACTGGAGGCCACATCCACTGCATTAAGAAAAGGCCTAGACAGCATGTAACTGTAAGCTTCATGTCCTTCTGCTTCTCTATGCTGAGTTAGATATACTGTAGCTCCACGTCCTACAAAACAACAGATATAAACGGCCCCTGTTTAGGGCTTTTAGTGTGTTGACAGTGTTGGGAAAGCCAGAGGGGGGGGGGGAAACATTACAAGGACTTTAAGAACTGAAATAGAAATGTTTTTTTTCTACTTTGGCACTCATGTAACAGTATACTACCTCTTTTTTTAAGTATATAAATATAAAATACACGTGTAGCGGTTCAGAAGTAGATAAAGCCGGGACAGAGCAGAAAAATACGTTCCGTTCTTGTCGTGCATTGCAGCTCGTTGCGTAGTAAGACGGGGAGATACACGAGTTCGGGTGAGAAGGAAAACCTCTGTAATACCTAATGAGATAGTAACCGATAGACACATTCATACACAAGAAAGAAAAGGCTGCAGGTTTGGAGAAACACAGATACAGAATAAAGAACACATTATGAGATGTTCAGGGAAATTAAGCAAAAACATATCAGTGCCATGTCCTTCTTCTCGCCCACAGACATCGTCTCCTCAGTCATTTCTGTACACAGATAGTGATAACTAGTAGACAGAACACTGTAGAGGGTGATATGAGTCTTTTTGACAGCGGGACGTTTGTTGGGAGTTTGGAAGGATCCTGTAGTCAGCGACAGTCCGTGCTTTTGTGTTCTCGGCTCCTCATACCACGCTGTGCAGGGACGGAGGGATGAACTGAGGGTTCATGTAGGAGAAGCCTGCAAACTCGCTCTGGTCGATGTTGGCGATGACCAGCTGGTCGGGAGGAGTCAGCACAGGCTGCGCACGGGTGAAAAACTTGTCGAAGTTTTCCGCTCCTTTGCCACACTGAAAGAGATTTAAAGAAAAAGTGTCAGATGTGGACAGGATCAATTGTTATTTTGATCTCTGGGCTGTGAAAGACTACAAAAAGAGGTTTGGACTCGTGATTAAAAGGCTTTTCCTCATGAGGCTTTTATTAGAAAGCTTCCCAACAGTCCCAGAGGGAAGGTGGTGCGGGGAAATGTCGGAGCCCGATGTGTAGCCGGGCAGAAGTTGTAATTAGATTAGGAGCTAACCCTAAGCACCCACAGTGGAGGTCATCAGCATCAGTGTGCAGCAGCTCCGCTCGAGGCTGTCATGTGTCTCAAGCAGCTAAATATATATGGATATTGCAGCGTGTCACGCACAGTATCAGCACTATCACGACTCTTCGACAAGAAAAAAATTAGACAAATTCCTCCAGAATGAGTAATGCACAACAAGAACAAATCCGGAGTTTATGGTGGATTTCAGCGCCTGCTGTTTGAGACGCTCTTTCTCAGGAGACATATCAACATGTCGGGCATTTTTCAGCTGCTCTGTAATATCACAGAAGCCGAGCCGTAAAGCCTCAGATGGATCTTTTGTTTTGTTTGTCCCTTCAGACCAATTAATGACTGATGTGTATGAGCTCACAACTGCGATACGCCACACAAAGCCCCTTAATGGATGGATCCACTTTTAGCATTGTTTTCCTCCCCCCTCTGTGAGTGGAGACGGATACATCCGCTGTGTAACCCTGCATTTACTGTGGCCCTTGTGTGGAAGTGAAGGGAACTCTGCTCTTAGAGAGCTATTTATAGCCCTCAGTGGCAGCGCGTGTAGCTTCGGGCACCGTGTGGCAGTGAGGGGATGCGGGGGTCCACATGCAGAAAAGGGGGCTTTTGTGGTGACAGGAGGAGGTTTAGGGGTGTGTGTGTGTGTGTGTGTGTGTGTATGTGTGGGGGGGGGGGGGCAAATGTTAGCTGCAGCTGGGAGCCAGCCTCAAGCTCTGCTGGGTGCATATAAACCATTACACTGGGGGAAGATGAATGGGAGCACAGACGTACAACACGCACCCATTCATGCACACACACTTAAAGACTCTCTGAGGAAGTATTTCAATTCTTCAACAGTGATGCATTCAAGAATGACACACATTTTCTGGTGATTTGCTGTTTTTAGCACACAGGAACGGCAGGGGCGAGAGAGAAATAAAACACCGACTGGATGTTTTATGGTTATTGGTTTCTATCATCATCCATCATCTCTTTCTGCGTCTGGAAATATCCACCTGATTTACTGTTGGCTGAAGTAGAACTGTTGGTCAAGACAAGTTGAGTGAAAGGTTGACATAAACAATCTGTTGAATAAATTAAAATGTTATGAAATCGTATTCTTTTTATCACAGCAGCAGCATGAATGCATTCCCACTCTGTCACTATTGTATGGCTCAAAAAAGAAAAAGCTCAATAAAAAAAAGAACAAACAACTAAACAAACTGAAATGACAACGGATGAAAGGACCTCACGGTATGTGTGTTCAGATTTAATTCATGACAGGAATGGTGTACTCAGTGGAAAGCAACAAAGACATGTCATGAATTAACATGAATTACAACAGGTGCTCTTTTGCTCAACATTTGTCAACTTTCTGGACGTTTTCTTAACACATACATCTATTGAAATACTTTCCGGTTGCTATAATCACTCCTTCTTTCTATACTGGCCCTGAAGAGATCCCTTCGTGAAGTGATTTTAATGTAAGTGACGGGTTCACCTGAGGCTGACATGAGTTAGACGAAGCAGGTGGGCACAATATCTGCCAAAGTGCGTTCTTTTTGTTAACGTGTGGGGAAACACAAAGAGGGAATTTTGAACTAAAAAGACTGAAACTTTGAAAGACACCTGCTTGATTTGTCGACCTCAGACTGTTGAACTTTTTACACAGTAACCAGACTGTGGATTCTGTCCTCAATCTTTTACATTGAAATTACGTAAGGAAGATATCTTTTCACAGCCAGTAAAGACAGAAAGATAGATGACAGTGACCATATATATAGTGACCATTATAAGATCAATTTAATTTGCTGGATTTGTCAAGAACAGACATTCCTGTAAGGATATTACTATCTATCAATAATTTCCCAGAAATGTACAATATCCCGATATATATCAGTTTATAACATCCCATATGTCATGATAGAGGATGACTGCTCTGCTGTGCATACAAAGATCGACATAAACATCTGGATAAGCACACATGCAGTACACAATCTCACACAAACAGACGGCATCACTCACCACTTTGGGTTTAAATGGTGGCTGGATCTCTCTGTTTGCCAGGCGCTCCCAGTCGATGCGTCTGAAGAAGGCCTGCTCCCTGATGTCCCGCTCCCCCTCGAGGCCACAGCCGAGACGCTTTGACGGGTGCTTGGTCATCAGCTGGCGACAAACACAAGAGGAGAGATTAGAAGAGGAGACAGAGGCAGTTAGCTGCTTGAGGGAAAGAGAAGGGAAAAATAGTGAAGCGGAGAGGGACAGGAACTGAAGCTAGCTTAAATATCCACTTTTTAAAAAATCTTATATTAGACCCTCACGCCAACAACACTCGCACTGTTTTCACTCATCCAGCTTTAAATTCCTCGCAGGAAATTACGCTGCCTTTTCTTTTCACGGCTCACTCTCTGGTTCAGCAGCCACTTTTAATTTTGACCATGAATCATTTTTTGGAAATGAGATGTGAAGCAAACAATAAGAAGGATCAGGATCTTCTCCTTTGTCACCGGCACTGAGATGATGAAGGATAATTTTTCTCGAGGCGGCATGCAGCTACAGGCTGTAATATCATAATAAACGAAGGCGGGGTGTGTTATTAAAAGACTTGGTCAGACCAGGCCTGGATCTTAATTGAATCTTCTCTGGTGTTTAAATTGACTCTGAAAACTAATTTCCTTGTTGGTAAATAATCGTAATCATGGCAACCGCTTCACTGTGATGATGTCACAACATTGAAAGGTACGAGAGGAACAGATGCCTCTTAAATAAAGGACCTTTTTTAAAAGCCATGGAAATGTGTGACCTGACTGTGTTGAGGGAACACTTTGCTGGAGCACCAACTAAAATGATTTACTACTGTGATAAAATGGAAAACTAAAACCTTTGTGTGGCAAACAGTCCAAAAGTCATCCAGTTTACAAACAAATACAGAAATATAAACCGAGAAAAACAGCTAATCCTCAAATTTGTGAAGCTGGAAACGACTAATCGGTTATCAAAACTGTTGCAGATTAATTTTCTGACTGTATCAAAGTATTTGAATGCAGGAAACTGCCAAATGCCAGTTATTCAGTTATGGTGAATGGCAAATGGTCTTCACTTATATATATACAGATCAGGTCTCATTCACCCATTCACTCACATAGTCACACACTGATGGCGACCAACCCACCCAGCTCTAATTACTTTGATGAACAGCAACAACATATCATATGATGGCGACACTTTTCAGCAGCTGACTCCTAAATCTTGCATGTCAAAGCTTTTCAAAACGTCTCTGCTCTCTGTTATTGTTACAAGGTAACAATAACTTATTAAAATGAAAGACGATGTGATGGATTATGTACGTTTCAAGTCTCTGCAAGTTGATTTTAATACCGAACCAGCATTTAAATGAAAGCAGTGGCGGCCTGGAATGTAAAAATCTACAGTACAGTTACTTACTCCCTTGCAGATGGACACAGCTTCTTTAGACATGGACTTGGGGTAGGACACGTTGTGCTCCATGATGGACTGGAAGAGCTCGTCTTCGTCCTCTCCATCAAACGGTGGCTGAAGAGGAAGACAAACACAGCGTCACACAGAGTTCATGTAAAAGTTGGGAGTGATGACGACTTACAGCTCGAGGGTTTGTTCTGTGAAACCTGACAAGATGCTGCGGTGACAAAGTCAGCATGTGAAGGTGAGCCGAGCGCTGGGAGCTGCTGCGGGTGTCACATTTTACATCACCGTCTTGTACTCAGATATTTTAGTTAGTGGTCCTGTGTTGTTCATGGGTGGTATTCACTCCCTTGTAAGTAAAGCTGATTCATCTTCAGCAAGAAAAACATCTTCTGCTGAACTGTTGCCTGGAAACTGGAAACCTTAAAGTGTCAAGTTTTCACCTTTCACTTAAAATTAGCAGAAGACGCGAAACTTCCTTTCCCAGTGTTATTACACTAACTATTAGGGCTGTTGTTTTTTCTGACATTGCAATGAGCATTATCACTCAGTGATAAATATTGCTGAGGCGAGGCTCGTAACAGTTTTCCAATATTCTCTAATTTATAAGCGATACTTTTTGGAACTACACAGAAGGGCTGAAACTAATAATGTTTATTGATTAATCTGTTGATTTTTTTTTTTTAGATTAATCGAGTAATCATTTCATCGAATCTTTTGAAAATAAGAACTAAATACTTCCGTGGCAAATGGCTACTCCGTCTGTCTTTATCAGGGCTGCATCTAGTAATTCTTTTCAATACCGATTAATCTGTTAACTATTTATGTAGGTAATCGATTAACCGTCTAATCTAAAATGTCAGAAAACAGTGAAAAATTCCCATCAGAGTTTCCCAGAGTCCCAGAGCTCGCGGTGACGTCTTCATGTTGCTTGTTTTGTCTGACCAACAGCCCAAAACTCAAAGATACAAAAACAGAGAAATGCAGAAAATCCTCCCATCTGAGAAGCTGGAACAAGTGAATATTTTGTTTTATTGTTGTTTTGTTATTGAAATTGTTGCCATAACAGCACAACTTTATGGATACACACCACTAAATGTATAGTCCTAATTTAGCGATGATAATTAGATTTAAAAAAAGCCCTTATACAACATATTACCTGTCCTGCCAGCATCTCATACAGAAGAACTCCATAAGCCCACCAGTCCACTGATTTTCCGTAAGGCTGGTATGCTATAATCTGATGGAGACAAAGAGTGAAAAGATCAAAAAATAATCAAACGTACACACACTAAATTAATGTACCTAATCTCTGTATGCAGAGGAGTGTGGTTATTAAAAAGTTCAGTGATAAAAGAAAAACCTGTTTCTATTCTGCCAGTGTTGCTTGACTACAGGCGGCTACAGACAAATGCTGCAGTGTGACACATACGACCCCAGAGAGCTACAGCAAAGAAGCTGTGAACAGAAAGTAGCATTTCTCCCATCTAAACTCAAACCAAATCAACCACCATTAAATACAGTCAGCTATTTTGAGCTGCCATAACAAAGGCGCCTTCTCCAACCATCCAATTTGCCATCCTACACCTCCTCCCACACACACACTCCTCACACACACACACACACACACACACACACACACACACACACAATAATAATCAAGCAGACACACAAGCAAATCACAGCTGCACTCGCCTTCAACAGAGAAAGAAATGCAGTAATTTATACAGTTAACAAACTTAGAATTTGTTTTTCAGCTTACTTTAAAAAAACACAAACTACACCCACACATGACATACAAGTGTTAACGTCTCTCTCCTGATCTACTTAATCAGAAAACACGCTGTGGGTTTGCATCCTGTCAAAGGTTATTTCTCAGGATGAAAACGAAAAGCTTTGCAGGTCAAAACAAGCACAGATTTTGTGCCAAGACGCTGTAAATTGGTGTTAGAAGAGCTGTTAGAAAGGAAAAGACAAGTCTTTATAAAGCCATTAATATCCACTGAAAGAAATGCTTATTGAGTTGATGTATTTTCATCATGAGGGATGGAAAGCCCAGGAAGGCCAGTCTAATACCTGTCTAGATTAAGTTTGCTGTGAGAAACCGAGAGTAAGGGCTTCCCTCACCTCCCACCTGTGAGACAATGTGCTCCCTCATGAGTCAGCACAGACCGATGGGAGTGGATAGATACACATAGAAAAACATACACACATAACACCAAACAGACAAACATCTAATCACCTTCGATGAATCATCTCTGCTCAGATAAACACTTTAATCTTTTCCAAGCATGTTTGCTCCTGTGCTTATGGAGAGGCTGGGAAAAAATCCCTAAAAACCCTACATATACACCTGGAGACATCGATCATCAGATGTGCAGTGCCTAGCTACGGTTGCTAAGCTGTGATTGGACAATAAATAGTCAGGGGAGGGGTTTAGTGAACGGTTTATTAACTCCATTTCACATCCATAATACAGCGATCAAGAAAGTCTTAAAAAAAGGTGCAGAGTTTTCCCTTAGTTTTTGTTGTCTTATCCCCATCACACACATCTCGTTCTCACCTCTGGGGCGATGTAGTCCGGGGTGCCGCAGAAGGTGCGCGTGGTCATGCCTTCATACATGTTCTCCTTACACATGCCAAAGTCAGCGATCTTGATGTGGCCCTCGGAGTCCAGCATGACGTTATCGAGCTTCAGATCCCTGCAGCAGAGGCAGGTCGTGAGCATGCGTGCATTTGTGGGCACTCTGATACTTGTTTGTTGTGTGTGTTGCTGTCAGCGTCTATGTCCAGACTTGAGAGGAACACAGCCAAGTGTTGCATTACACCATCGCCACCTCTGTGAGCAGTTTATCTGTCTGCAGCACACATCATATGCTGGGAAACAAACAATTTCTTGGCCTGAATCATTTTTTCCCTCATCCTGCTTCCTCTGTGCTACAATTCAGTCTGTGTCTCTGTTTCATGTCTCAATTCTTTATTTTCTTCCCCTCATTCACCACTTCTGACAGCTATATCTGTCACAAAGCAGCGTCAGGATGCCAAACACAAGGCTGGTGGGATGTGACAAATGGATGTGAGTCCTTAGCTGAAGTACTGGAGAGGGTGACCTTAGTCTCTGTCATTTCTTTCTGTCTTTCAGGTTTTGCTTTTTTTTTGCATCAGGGTGTTTAGTATGGATTTGATACTCGCCTCCTTCCTGAGGGTATCCAAGCTGTGCAGTTTAAATACACACCAGCAAGGTTAAATCTACGCGGCCATTTTTAATCTCTTTCTTTCATTCGATCCGTCTCTCTGGACCTGCTTACTTTTCCTCCTGTCTTAGTGTCCCATTCTTTCTGTCATCTCCTGGCTGTCTTGTCCTTTTTCTGCTTTACTCTGCCCGTCAGTCTGTCTGTCCAAGTCGATGTCGAAACTACCTTATCATGTCTGACTTCAATTACCCATGGCATCTATGTAAAATCTTTCCTCTGTAAAGTGTGTCACTGTAAACAGCCTGTGTGTGTTGTCCATGTAACAATGAGGTGAATGAGGTGCTTCATTACATATAAAACTGGTTTCTCTCTGACTCACCCACCTGTAGATGATTCCCTTTCGGTGCAAGAAAAACAAACCGACAGCGATCTCTGCAGCATAAAACCTGCAAAATTGAAAATCAGAAAAAAGATACTAAATAAATTTGTCAGGGAGGTGATTCTACTGATTCTACTGAATACAAGAATGCAATACACAAGAATCCCTTGGGATGGCCTGGTGGTTCCCCATCTCTCCTCTCCCTTCATTTCCTGTCATCTCTCTACTATTAACTATCTGATAAAAGCATGAAATATATAGCTGTTTACCTTTATAATGATGTCTGCAGTGTGAGCAGTGCACTCATCTTAATAATCTTCTAGTCTCAATATACGTCAGAACTATCTAACCCTAAATTTGTGTGTTCTGGTTAAAGGGGCTACTCATACCATAAATGTTTGCACACAAAACATCAGACTTAGATGCCTCTGTAATACAGTAAAGAGGCTTTGTTAGCTATAGTATGAACTCAAGGTGGCCGTAAACCATTTAATCTGCCTGGTAAATTTTGTTAAAACATTTATGCCTGGTGATAAACTACAGAGAGTCCTTACACTGCCTGCGGCTCCTTGAATTTGCCCATACGTTGGATATGATACATAAGGTCTCCCCCGTTGATGTACTCCATCACAAAGTACAGCCGATCCTAGAAAGTAAAAAGGGCGTTATTGCCTAAAGAGCAGCTCTGTATAGATGCTACACAAAGAAAAGTACAGCAGTGCATTACACAGAATGATAATGTGAATATAATGCATATATAATATTCAAACATCTTATCTAAATAAAGTTGAAACATTAAAATGCCTGACATCTATTCTCTCAGGAGGAGCAGTGGCAGCTCATATACATGTATCATAAATCAGGGAGCTTTGATCAGCAGATGTAGTTTTTATTAAAGACTCCTTGAGTCACTCTGTCTACGCACAGAGCTGACGTCATACTGGAGGCTTCGTATTCAAGGGTGGTCTCAGCTCGCTATCAATTTCCTCTGCAGGGGCGCCGGCAAAAGAGTGCGATTAAATGTAAGGCAAATATAGATATAATGGCAGACGGGCGAACACACAAGGTCACACACACACACACACACAAAGGTTTAAAATGCCAGGGACTGAAGAGACGGCTGGTGAAAGAATGATGAGGTGGCGCAATGGCGCCCTTTAGATAAAGTAAAGTCATATTTTTTGTGTTTAAACTGTTCTGCAGGAAGTGGGCATCAAAAATAATCCTGGCGTCAGTCGTGGGTGAAGTTTTTACACACCACAGTCTGGAAGCAGGAGTGGAGCTGCGTGAGGAAAGGCGGTTTGTCTCTCTGGGCCAAGACCCTCTTCTCCACCATCGTACATTCGACGTCGTCGTCCTGGATCACGACGTCTTTCTTCAGGATCTTGACGGCATACAGCTCCTCTGTTGACTTCATCTCTGCCAGCATCACCTACAGCGGACGAAGACACCGCAGGTCAAAGGTCATAGATTATATTTAAAGCGTTACAGTGATTAATGATGTGTTACATTTACTGTCTCGGCTCTCACCTTGCCAAAGCTGCCCTTCCCCAGCAGGGCCAGGAAGTTGAAGTCGCTCAGTCGGACCCGGTCCATGTTACCTGAAGGCAGGCTGAACCGCCGGTGGTCTGACGGCGTGATCACCTTCTTCCCGTGGCCCAGCTTGGCTTTCTGTGGCATGAAAGTAAGAAGGTATATTCAAGATTTTAAGTTGTCTGCTGCTGTGGGTGTCTTACATGAGATTTTATGCACATAGTTTGATGGTTCGGCATTCACAAACAAAGCAAATAATAATAAATCAAACATGACTATTAAGCTTGTATTGTTTATAAGATAAGTAACAGTATGTATGATGCCTCCCCCTCTTATAGGACTTGAGGAGAGGAAATAGAGCACTGGTGTCTAACAGCTGGTCTGGAGTCAGATATCCACATCTGGCTTTAACAAAGAGTTCTCCCTGAAGATCACAGACTGCCACAGAAACAGGACTTAATCACTGGTTGCTTCATTTTCCTCAGTGGAAACAAGTAGAGGCGCGCTTAACAGCTATTAATCACAGTAGGAGTGTGTGTGTCGTTCTGCAGCTTTTCAGTTAAGATATAATTTATATCATTAAAAGCTGAAAACACATTAACAACTGATAATGTAAAAAACAAAAAAGCGTTTTAAAATGTACTAAAAATATCTCTGTAAATGGGTTGAAAATGCAAACACCTGTGTAACATTGCATCATTAATTAGAAATAACCTAACCTAATCTAAAATGTAGTTTAAAGGAATGTATCATATCACATATATAAGTCATCTCCTGGATTACACCCCGTTTGAAACAATGATGTTATTTGTTAAATATTATGTTTTCAGTCCCATTCAAGATATTCTTACTGTATTTTGCATGCTGGCTGCTACGCTCTAATACATGATGATAAATCCTGTAATTGTTTATCAGTTATTACATTATCACCATCTGGTTAGCTGCATATTCACAAACTTCTCTATTCTTTCTCTATTTCTCTGTAGAGATAACACAGGGATTTTTTCCCACTGACATGCCAGACGTCCTCACAGATATTCAGCAGGATCTCTCCACTGGTGCATTTTGGGAAATCGTGAGGTGGGCAGTCAGCGGGGGGGTGCCAGCGTTGCAAGGTTCCCTGTTGTTATAATGACTGGTCTGCCAAGCGTGTTTGAACAAAAAAGGGCAATTAGGACCCTGCCAGCTCCCATCACGGCTCCAGCGGTTGTCTGTTTCTGTCAGATAGAGCGGAGAAAATAGGCGACCGGTGGGGCACAGAAAGGCTGTTGCCACGCCAACCATTTCTCCACTCTTGACTCAATGTGGTAATACAGTCAACATAATAATTGCCACATATTTGACTCAGGTTAAGTGGCTCTAAATATGCACCTGGTTGGGTTAATTAACAGCAGAATAATGTAAGCATTAACTAGGTGTGTCGGTTGTCGTTACAGAGAGAGCGCTTCTCATTATGAACCCCCAGGGTGCTGATGGCTCTGTATGCCACCATGGACATGTTATTCATTGCAGTTAATTCATTTCACCCGGCAGCCCAGGTGTCATCGAGTCCCAGAGGAGACAGCTGGAATGAAAATCAGCAGGACTCTGAGGTCTGATCAGATATATATGTGAAGTGAACTGAGCGCTACAACAAGGTGGCAAACAGAAGAAAAACACCAAAGAGGGAATTTAAGTGCCTTCAGGTTAATATCCTTCTTTCTAAAGGCAAGGTTTTATAATAGCATTATTAAACAAATTTACATATTGTCAAAATATCTTCCAGTAATGGGGAAACAAATACTAAATAATTAATTTCACATACATACATTAATGATGATGATTTATGACAAAAACTAGTGGTTCCTAACCCATAGGTCAAATGTTACTGAAAATTATGTTTATTTCTTCTGGCTTTTCTCTAATTTTTGGCTTTGTTCTTGTAAAATACTGGATATTTTAACCTCTTCAGGCCTCTAAAAATCCTTCAAATGACAAAAATCCATTTTTGGTTTCACTGCTCATAACTCTCACGTTACTGCATTTTTAGGGATAATCACTACTTCAGTGCTGCTAGAGGAGGTCGACCAAGGACAGAACTGGTCTGATTCATGTCTAACTTTAATACTGTGGTTGTGTTGACATCCATTTATGTCTAATTCAGGAGTGAAGATAAGTTTTGTGGGTGTCAACACTACTTACAAAACGGTTTCACATGGCTTTACATCACTGTTGTTGCTTTTATCACGTAGTAAAGTTTTGTCGGCAGGAAACATTTGAATAATGCAGTGATCCTGCTAACTTTGTTTACTGCAGCTTGCAATAGTCGTTCTACCATCACCCTGACCTTCCAAAGACATCAAGTGCTAATTTTCAACATATGTCTAACATGGACCATTTGCCTGTAATGTAAAAACGAGACATAAAAAGTTCACAAAAACACATCTACCTGTTTCAACACAAGCAAAAGTTGGAATATTTACAGATTCAAACACATACAATGCAGCCAGTCTCATAATAAACATAACACTGCCACCGTGTGGAGAGATTTGGCATGCACACCAAGAACCTGCGTGTGTGTGTGTGTGTGTGTGTACAATCATTCATACAGTTACTGAGTGTTAAGTGAGTGTCCATCCATGCTTCATGTCCTCACAGCCTTCTATAGTCCACGCCAAAGGCAGACTAGTAGAGGGCGGACTGTGGATCACACTGTCAGCCAATGAAGAGCAGGTGTGAAGCTCTCTTGGCCAATGACGGTGCACTGATAGTGGTAAAGGTGATGACACCACCAGAGGCCTGAGTGGTCCACAAATTTACTAACAACAATGCTGTGGGGTGTTCATGTGTCAGACAGGGAGTACATATGTTAAAGCTGTTATATTTCATACTTTTCTAATAATAGAAACCTTAGCTGATGTTTTTGGTCTTCACTTTCAAAGAGGATGTTGTTTTTAGCTGCTGTTTGTGTTGGAGGAACACCAGCTGCTTCCCTGTTTGTGCTGTAAGGCCAAATGCAAATTCCGCAAATGTCAGATTTTGCTGATCTGACCTTCGCAACAGATGCTGCAGGTGCTGCAAAAATCCTCAAAACGTACTGCTCCTTCATTTTAAACTTATATGTAATCCCTTTAATGTTATGTGTATTTGTGTGAAAGAAGAACGAGACAGAAAGAAGGAGAAAGTTAGTGTGTGAGAGGAGTTAGAGAAATAAAAGTTTGTTTAGTGTATAACAGCAAGCAAATTGGGCTGGTTCAACTATATGCTGTTGAGAGCCTTTGTTAGTAAATCAGATTAATTTGTGGAAGCCCGGCGGAGATCCACAAACAATCCTAACACAGTAAGTAAAGTGAGTGTGATGCAAGCTGGCAGCGAGTGAAACAGACACAGAGCAGGCAGAAGAGCTACCTTGAGATAGTGGATATTTAACTGGCAGGCCTAGAAGAGAGAAGAAACTCACTCATTAGTGCGGCCAAAGCTTAGCTGCTGCGTGTGTGTGTGACAGAATACACATGTGGACTTGATGAAGACATTATTTTGATTTGTTTTGAATCATCTATCCGCAAAATGATCAAGAGGCACGACTAGAAAGCAGAATAAATCCCGTTCTGTCACATGTGGTTGCATTCTCGCCCCCAGTTTCCACGGCAACCGCACAGTTGTGTGAAGACGCTAGCCTCGGAGGAAAGTCAAGGTCAGCGTTGTACAGTGCGGAGAGAAACGGGAAATTAAGTGTCTTGAGGACGGCTGTAAGGAGATGACATTTACACTCGGTATTAAAACACCTGTAGGAACTCGAGGAGCTGGACTTTAATAAAACAGCCCTCGTCTCCTTCTTCTTAGCTAAATCCAACACGTCTTTTTTTCTTCTTTTTTTTTTACAGTGCAATGATGTTGTTAACATAGACGTGAAGGGAGCTTTATTTAAAGATGTTTGAATGTGTTACTGTAACAGAAACCTGCAGTTAACAGACCGGCCACTAGAGAGCGACAGTTAGTTGCAATGAATGTTTCCTTAGGTTTCATGTCAGTGTTTTTACATTATTTAGCTCCACTTCACTACAGAAGCTCTATATATAATACTGACAACCATCTTCAAAGCAAACGATAGTTTTTTAGTTATTCGTTTTCATTAATGTCTCAAACTCGCTTGCGGTAGTCAAAGTTACATTATTGTTTCTTGTTGTTATTATTAGCAGAGTGCAAACTTTTAAAATCAGTATGCACTTAAAAGGACTAATGTGGTCCAAGAAGCATGGTAGAGAGAGACCCAGAATAATATTAAGGAAAAACAACACAAAACAGGTCAAATTCATGAAGAGATGAGATATTAATAAGCAGGAAAAGGCTGAATCTAAAACAGTGGATAAGGTTTCCTGCTGTTTGTCTTGTTTTATGGAAGATAACAATGTTTTATTATGTTGTTTTTAGTCTTGACTGATGCACCTATAGGTTATAACTCACACTGTCATTGTAGCAATGCTTTGCTGGAAACAGCTTTATATCCAGAGTCCAATGAAGTACAGCAAAATCATTAAAGCTGTTATTTCAAACAACAACGTAAACCCTCTCTGGGCTTCATTTAGACCGTCTGCATCATTCACTGTCTGTATTACTTCCCAACTGTGTTAGCTAAGTCATGTCGAACTAAACGGTGGTCCACAGGGATGTAGTATTTAGGAAGGTCATCCATGTTGACTTGCAGATTGAACCTAGATGTGACTCTGCAGTGAAAGTCGTGCTTGATTATTTAAGCAACAACCTTTAATGCTAATCTTCATTTAGAACTCCATATATTGAGGGGTTTAGGTTTGGATCGGTGCCTTGGCACCACTGGATGCTGCTCATAGCCGTCTCCATTGACAGGTGTGAGTATTCTGGGTTATTATCTGCAGCTGCAGTCCCTACTTCAACTGTAAGCTTGTATTGTATATGCATACGTGGGATTTTCCTTTAAAAATCAAGAGCATTCACTTTCAGTGCCAGGAGAAAGTGGCCTCCCTCTCTGGCACAGAGGGTGAAAAGCACAAGCGGGAAGAGGACGAGGTTACCATGGTGACAGGAGAGAGGACCACATTTTGTTAAAGTGAGTGTGTGTGTACAATAGGCATGTGTGACAAAGAAAACCTACTTATGCTTTTACTGAATGTTACAAACTCATAACCCGAGTCAACCTCCCCTTTCTGTCCTCACCTCAAACTTCTGTCGGAGCTCCAGGTTGACGTCGTCCACCTCGGGGATGGGAACGTTGTAATACTCTCCTTCCTCCTGGTTCAGCAACTTGTACCTGAGAGAGAGAGAAAACAACGGAGAGAGGTGAAACAAATTTTAATTTCATTTCATTTGCAGCCATCATCCATGGATCTCCTCCTCTGTCCACCCACACAGCGATATAACTTCACATCTCTGCACCTCTTCAATTATAAGCAGCTGTCTTTGAGTGTTTGCAGATCTGCTTTCAGTCAGCAGTGCCAACGACTTCCTCCCTAATGTACACATCCTCTGGCCACTCGTCTAATGACCTGGAATATACAGTACAATACGCAGACAAACACACACACAGACACACTGAAGTAGTTTCCGAGCTGCCGACAGCCAAATATTTTACAAGTGCAGGTATTTCCTGGAGCTTCTAAATGAACTCCGAGCAGCAGTCGATCAGGCTCGGTTTAGGCTGGGTGGCGGCAGGTATGCTAACATGTGAGAGTGACTTTAACATCTGTGTGAGTGCGTGTTTATCAGTGTGAGACAAAGCAGGCAGACAAAGACGGAGAGATGAGGAAATGACGCCACCAGGCGCTGTTTGGTCAGAGTTCAGTGTTCGGCCAGCGGTCTTTACGTCTGTGTTACGCACAATGTGCTGCTGCTTCACAGTGACGCTGGTTGGCTGGTTGTAGGTGGGGTAGTATCAAGTCATGAAGTTGACAGACTGCTGTGAGAATGTAACAAAACAGGCTCTTTCCCTATAATCAAAATAAAACTTTGCCCATGAAAACCATATTTTATTTGCTGTAAAAGTTTGTGAAAACAATTATTCTGTAAGTTTAACATCGTTTGCTGTGTTAAAAGAATTTGACCTTCAAACTAATGTGAAGAGACATCTTCACTGAGCTGTGTTTATAATATGAGAAGAACTGCACACACAGAATTAATTATTATCATTTATTTAAATATTTCATGTTCTGCTTTGAATGATGTTTTTTAGTTATTGCTACAGTCTAATATATTATCATTCTTCAGTATTTTCCTCTCTTGAAAAAGAAATCTCTCAATGGGACTTAAGGTTATATAACCAATCAGAGCAGTGCTGGGATCAGCTTTTTTGTGTGTTGTGTTTTTAATGTATATACCTATTATTGAGTCTCGTTGTTGTGTTTTATTTATTTTAAAAGCCCATCTAGGGACGAGCATAGCAAATTAGCTTAGGCTATAAATGCTGTTGTGTGTGGCATTGGTTTATCTACATGCGTATCCCTATACAAAAAACATAGAAACAAAAACTCACTTTATATACTACCATTTTTTTTCATAACTTATAACTCCTTTTTTTAAAAAATCAGTCTCAGAAACAGTGCGTGACATACTGCATGTGACATCTTTCTCACACCAGCTGATGTTTTGCAGGATCTGAAACTCTCACTTGTTGCAGGACAAAGAGGTAAAAGATGACTGACCATCCACAGTTGGGAGCTTTGATCAGCTCGGACACTCCAAACGACATGGAGCCCATGAAGTCGTTCCGGGTTGTTCGGTCCCAATCCCACACCTCGATGGACAGACGGCGGTCCTTATCTGATGCTTTCAGCTTACTGAATACACACATATACACACACACACACACACACACACACACACACGAGAGGAAATGACAATATGTTCATGTACGTTTTGTAACCTTTTGATGGTTAATAACTCTACAATGATCATTGTTGTAGACACACAGACTCACAAGGTGAAGGACTCGTTCCAGCAGGGGTTCAGAGAGGATCGGATGGTCCTGGTCTTCTGTTTGGTCTCATTCTTTGGGTCGGGGGTGAGCTTGAGTTTAACATAGGGGTCTGATAAACCATTTGGATCCATAGGAATCAGGTTCCTGGCTTCACCCACTAGAAGAAGGAAGGAAGGGAGACAAAAAGACAAAATGTACCCTTATGTGTGTGTGTTTGAACCCCGAGTCAGATCCAGAGACTCCGTGACTCCTCACTCACTCAGGGGGTTAAAATGGGAGAGTGTAGACAGAGTGGTGAGTCACTGCAAGTTCCTCTGAGGCCGGACAGCAAACAGAAATATCTGAGCTTCAGTTCCAGAAAAATGACCCCTCTGTGATGAAAGTATAATGGAAACTAAAAATGTTAAAAGTTATACTTCAGATGGTCAGTACGGTTGAGGCTGGGTATTTTTTCTGGTCCGGATCAAAATGTGTCTGTATTTTGAGAGGATAGAGAGGTCTTGTAGTCTTATTTACTTGTTCTTTAAACCGATATGTATTGATTTAAAATCATAATTTTGCCATTTTCACATAGGTAAACCTCTTGTTCCACTGTTTGTGTTCAGGCAACGTTTAACATTCGAAAAGTTTGGTATGGTTTGTAGTTTAGTTTTGGTTTTGTAGAAAGAAATGTTCATGTTTCTTATGTTTCTCAAAGTAAGGCATTGAACAAATATGATAGATAGATAGATAATAGACAGACAGACAGACAGACAGATAGATAGATAGATGGATAGATAGATAGATAGATAGATAGATAGATAGATAGATAGATAGATAGATAGATAGATAGATAGATATTACTCAGCTAATGGCTCATCAAATCAGACACCACATACGCTGATAACAGGTGCTGCGAAGCAAAACATACTCTCAAAATTCACTTGAAGTTGACAGTGTGAAACAGCACCAACTGAATTATAACACTAGTGGGTGTTAGGTCGCACGCAAACGTAAAATTAACAAAAACAAGAAAAACTGAAAAATACTACTGTCTCTCTCACAAGTTCTGTTGTAAATCAAGAGAATAAAACAGGTGATGATAAAGCGACACTCTCCCTCTGTGGAGGGCGTGAGCACATTTCTTCAGTGTATTCTCTTACTGCCAATCAGCCGTAGGTGAGCAGATAATGCGAGGGAGGCGTGACGTTTCCCTGTGTGATAACTGACAAGTGAGAAAAAAAGGAGTGCTGTTACATAGCAACAGGAGAGGGGAGGGGGGGGTCTGGGTGGCGTGAGCGTGCCACCTTCACCATGGCGACAACATCTACTGTAAGTGGCCAATGGGCCGACTCCACCACTGCCCCACTCAGCAACATCATGTGAACACACAAACAAATGTCACATACAGCACGCACTACACAATAAATGAGAAAGAAAGAGAACAATACGCTACACAACAAAGAACATCAATCTTAAGTTTCTGACACCAACACACGGCAAAACTATAACAGACAGAGAGCAGAAACAGGATCACACTGATCCTCTAAAACTGTGTTTATCAGCTCCAGCCTCCCCACTCTGCATATTGAAATGCAATCAGACAGAGTGAACAAGGAGAAAAAGGCTGTAATGTGAATGTTTCAGACAGTCAGTGTGAACTTTCACACAAGGACACGTTCGCTGAGATTCTTCATTAAAACAGCGGTAATGTATTTTCGCTCAAAAGCATAAATATTCCAGTGCTGAATACAAAGCGTATGCAAACATTAGAAAAGGCAATGTCATGTAGAGTCACTGCAGCCCATTTAGTTCTGTCTCTGCCAGATTCATTTTGATTTATTTTGACAGTCAGCTGTTTTGTCATTGCTCGATGTGACAATAATGTTTGCAAGGCAAAATGCTTTTAATAAAAAAAAAAAATAATGAAACAGAAACAAAGATAAATGAAGGCTTTGTGTTTATTGGATTAGAGCTAAAACGACTTGTCCATTAATTGATTAGTCAATCAACAGCAACTATTTTGATAATTGATTGCTTAAAGAAAACACACTCTTTCCAGTTTTTCAAATGTAAATATTTGCTGTTTTTTTCAGTCTTTTAGGATATTAAACTGATTATCTTTGGGTTTTGGACTGTTTTTTTTTTTTTTACTGTTTTCTGACATTATATTGTAATTGTCCTATATAATTGTATATTGTATTGGATCCCTTCTTTTTCTTTTTTTCTTTTTTTTAGGTATATAGAATAAATGGCTTCTTTTGAAGGGAGAAAAACAAGCACTAAATCTTCATCAGAGAGAAGAGAAGCAAGAAGAAGAGAAAAAAGACGGAGAGCATAGTTTTACAGCAGAAACATGAATGAAAATATTGGTATCATGCTTTAAATTTAATTCAAGTGAGATCAAGAAGAAAAAAACAAACCAATCCTCGAATGAAAAGAACATGATTTAAATCATAGAGTTAAAAAAACATGAAGGACAATAAGGTGGTAATATTATAATACTTGTTTTCATGCTCTTCCAGTCTCATGCAGTAGAGGACAGTGTAGGTCTCTTGTTCTGAGTCGCGTATCTGACAAAAAAAAGTCAGAAGCTTTTACCTTGTTCATGAATGTGTTGCTTCAGCCTCACAGTTCACTCCTCATTCAATACAAACGCTCAGCTACAGTAATCTCCCTCCCTGTCTTTTCTCTCTGTCTCTCGCTTATCCACAAGCCCACACACACACACACACACACACACACACACACACACACTGATACTGTTACACAAAGTCACACACGCACACAGACACACAATGAAGTACGAGGAGCAGAAGGAAAATCTCAGCATCCCACGTCCTCGTCTAAATCCTCCCCTCTGCTGGCTGTGGCAGCGTTAAAGGCATCAGTCACTTCCATGGCAACGTTGGCGCCAAACAACGCCAAAGCAACTTCAACAAGCCTGTAAACACACTAATGAGGCAAACACACACACACACACACACATGCAGATAAACAAACACATGCAGAAAAACAGACGCCGGTGGATAGATACTGTGGTAAGTGAGTGTGCAAGTTACACACAGAGTAAATGTATTTGTGCACATGTGCTCTCTCTCTCTCTCTCTCTCTCTCTCTCTCTCTCTCTCACACACACACACACACACACAAAATGAAACATCATCATCAGCAGTGATCAAGGATCATCTGTGCTGTCTGTTGTTGCTTAGATACAACAAGAGCTGCTTGCCTTCTGTATCCTCCCCTCCCCTCACTCCTTATGAGGTAGTTACCAATAAAATTGTGTGTGTGTCTGTGTGTGTGTGCGTGTGTGTGTGTGTTTTGTACATGTATATTATGTGTATGAGACTTCCACTGTCACTGACACGAGGCTGCTGTTTACATTATGCAAACATGCATTGCAGGAGAAGCAAAACTACCACCATGCATCCCCTCTGCCGCTGTCCATACTGTACCATACTGCACTGGGAAAAGTGCTGCTTTTAC
The DNA here is from genome assembly GCF_043641665.1 of Enoplosus armatus. Classification (NCBI taxonomy): domain Eukaryota; kingdom Metazoa; phylum Chordata; class Actinopteri; order Centrarchiformes; family Enoplosidae; genus Enoplosus; species Enoplosus armatus. The sequence continues at coordinate 11,184,171 of NC_092196.1, read as the reverse complement.
AAAAGAACCAAGAAAAACACAAGAAGAAAGTACAATGGCACTTTTAGAGCCTTTGTAGTTTGGAGATAAAGAAAGACAAAGTTCAAGTTCTTTCTTCTACAAAATGATTATATATTGTTATTTATCTCTGAGATAATGTCTCTAAAGTGCTAAGTGTTGCTCCCTGCGCTTAATGCTACCAGAAAAACAATTTAATTTGCAAATAATTTCTCTCCAACAGCAAGTCAGAGCTGAAACTTGAGTCTGCACGCGCTCATCTCCAGAAGACAGTTAACCATTCTATATTTTTCATGCTATTCTTTGGAGGCGTAAACACACAGACAAAGAAGATGTGACACACATCCGTGCTAACATTATCTCCTGCATCTGAACTGAATGTCTGCTTAATAAAAATATGCCACAGCTAAAAATGACATATCATTTGGATCCCGGGGCGGGTGCGTGCAGCGGCTGCGGTGGGCCGACAGTGTAATCTCCCGAAAAAAGGCTTTGAAATTCAAATGTGTTGTTGCATAACAATGCCATGTGCAACCAATGAATGCCTGATAATCTGGGGGAAAGATGCACAGCCGAACGGGAGCTGGATGGATCCCTGCAGTGCTGTGCCAGGGATCTGAATGCAGACATCACACACACACACACACACACACACACACACACACACACACACACACACACACAGTGGAGGGAGAAGGAGAATCAAAATGACCTAAAGGTTTCTATTTCTGTGTGTGGTCGTTTTAAGGAAGTGCAATTAGGAGATTCAACAAAAGACCGGGCTTTAGAAGGAAATGATACTCCTCAGTGAGACATGAGTGGCGCTTTGAGTTCCACCCACACTCACATAAAACAAAATTCATTGAGCACTTGCTCCACTGTGTTTTCTTTTCAGTGAGAAGGGTTTAAGTGAATTATTGAAAAGCTTGAAGGATAATTAGATCCAACACACTCAACAGCCAAACGCAGAACAGTATACAGTAACAATGTACAGTTTATCAAAACAAAATCCATTTCTTCAGCTGAGATGTATTGTAACACTTTACTTTAACTTATAACACACTATGATGTAGTTTTAATGTAGTTTAGACATGAATTTGTCAACAATAGACCATTCACTAACCCGTCACCCGGACGGTGAATGTCCAATCATGGCTTTGCAACCGTAACTAGACTGCTTCTGATTTCTGCACATGCCAAAACATCTCTGTAGGGATGCTTTCCATAAATCTGTCAGACAAATAATAATCTGAGCCTGTCACTGGCAAGCACTTTTAGTGGACATACATGCGATCTACTGGACCAATTCCAAAACTTTTGGTAACTATTGCTCATTTACATCCCAAAATATGTAAAAAGTAGAGCAGGGCAGGTTTAAAAATACCAGAATTACCCTAAAATATACTGATGTATATGATAAAATACAATTAAATAATTTCAAAACACAACAATTTGTGTTCATGTTTCACAGACAACGCACACGCTCTAATCACATGCAGACACACATACAGTAACTGTGATCCTCATACTTAGAATAAAAAGCCTAATATCAGATATGTATTTGTACTACAGGCCTCATGGTGCTATGAGTTGTGTCACTGGAGGAGAAAAACATGTATTCTTGTTCAACCGTGCTTTAAACCTGAGGCGAGCATGTCAGCAGTAGGAAATCTCACCATGAGTAAACCGCTGTGTTCATTTTGGCCAGATCCTCAGATGCCCTATGAGTGTGTGTGTGTGTGTGTGTGTGTGTGTGTGTTTGTATCTATTTAGGCAGGTTATGGAGGGACGTACCTTTCCTCAAATGTCCAGAATAAACTTCTGCTCATGCCCACAGGTTATCTATGTCACTTGAGCTTGAAGACACGATGATCAGGGAGTAAGACAAGGATGAGGGAGGTAATCACAGGGGGAGAAAACGAACAGATAGATGGAGTAAAAGGGAGGAATAGAAATAAAAAAAGCAAGACAAACATTTGAAACGAGGTAGAGGAGGAGCATGAGAGGCAGAAGGTGTAGAAGAAGATAAAAGTAATGAGACGTTAGAGTCAGAAGGGGAAGGACAAGTCACGTAACTGAGCAACGGTTTCAGCTGGTTGAAAAACAGAGGATGAGAGAGAAAAAAAGAGCAGATGTTGATGTCTTATTGAGGAAAAAGATGAGTGAATGGACAGCAGCTCAGCAGGTATTGAGGGAAAATGGATGAGGAGGGGGGGTGGGGGTGGGGGGCATGCTGGGGTCTCGAAGGAACAGGTAGAAGAACATAACAGGAAATGTCAATGTTGGAAGAAGGGATGGAGAGGAGAGGAGAGGAGGTGGGGGGGTTACGCAGAGAAAGAGTCTGGGAGATGTGTCTGTTTTCTTCGCTGGAAAGATTTAATCAAGTTCACATCGGTGCGCTGAACCACAAAGGCCCGCCACTTGTCTGAGGGAGCCAGAGGGGAGCCGGAGAACAAGCTGAGGCTTCACTGTTCAGACCGCTGCCATTAGACAGGAAGAAAAAAACAAAAACAAAACACTGCAAAACACACACTTCTGCTGCCTTCTCTCCCTCCTGTATTGTTCTCGGTATTGATCTTCAGCTTCCCTTCTCTTTCTTCCTCACACATACTGTCAATCGCAGCACAGGTTTAGTCTCTTATTAGACTTCTGCCTTTCTATCCTTCTAATCTAATCTGAATTTATTTCACATATTTTTTCGAACAGACAAGAAAGAAACAATTTCATGGTACACTTCAACTTCCTGTCTCTATTTGCACCTGATGATAAAGACTTTGTACTTAAAGCTGCACTAATCATATTAAGATTGGATCAAATGACTATGTGAAATGTGTCACTCATAGTGATGAACCCTTGACTCCCATCAGCTCAACGGAGCATTTTCGCATCTCTCAGCTCGTTTTGGTTTTCTGGCCCACAATGTCACTGTTTTGATTCACCACTCTCGTCAGCATCATTTAAAGCAGCAGGCAGCTGTTTTCAGCAAAAAGAAAGCTCTGTTCGATACCTGTCTGGCACTAAACAATGGACAAAGTTGCTGACAAGCTGGCAAACATAATGGAGCATTTAGAAGAGCCAGATATTTTTCTCAGGAGTTAGTGGAGACCAAAAAACAGAGCTTCCATTTGTCAGGTGGACAGAAACACAACTCAAAATGAATGCTAACGTTGGCCCGTGTCTGCTGGATGAGTAGAAAAGCAACTGTTACGAACAAGTTTGCCATAAAAACTTTTTTCTTGTTTGCAGCTCGGTCCGCTGCCCCCGAGTGGCCAAAAAAAATAGAAAATCAATGAATGCAGCTTTAACCTTCCACAGTGAAGTGAGTAAGTGAGCATTATATAAAGATTAATGCTGAAATCATTAGTCAATTAGCCATTTTGAAAATAAATTAATCTTTCAAGTTGTTTGTCACAAAAATGCCAAATGATCGCTGGATCCAGCTTCTCAAATATGAGGATTTGCTGCTTTATTCTGTGTTTTTCTGTCCCTGTAAAGTTCGTACCTTTGAGTTTTTAGCATTTTGAAGACGTCACCTTTGGCTCTGAAAAATTGTGATGACATTTTTGGCTAAATGACACATTGATTCATCGCAAAAGTAATCAACAGATGAATCAGTATTGAACATAATCACTTAGACCAATCACACAGACCAATAGAGCTGCCGTATGATGAAGAAGAAACAGACACAGTCGTCCAGAGTTTGTATTTTTCTAAATACCAGACACCACATATGCCAGTAGCAGGTGCTGCAGAGCATGCTGACGTACGTTTCCTTGAAGCTGACACACTGTGAAGCGGCACTTTCATAAACACTGGAACACTGGTGGGTGTTTCGGTGTGTGTACGCACAAAATCAAGGACAACACGAGGGGGGACAGAGAGACACATGAGTTTAACACGCTAACAGCCGTCTCTCCCGCTTCTCTCGCCACGAATGTGAGCCAGTTTAGCCTAATCTGAAAAGACTGAGGTAACCATGTCAACGAGACCACCACTGTCATCACTGTTGATATTCTGCCTCATTTCCTCATTCTCGCTGACGGTGGTCGTCACATCACGGTTATAAGGACAAGGTTATAAAACAGGACGTGTAACTGACAAGTGTTTCGCAGCAGATCAGACCTCGTTCAGCAGCAAAACAGACAAAAGAGCTGGATGTTGTGTACAGCAGGGCCAATAAAGGAACACTGCATCATAATAAACTGAAAAGCAGAGCGAGCATATTGTATAAGGCTACTGTGAATACAGCTTCCTCTGCTTCCCTATTTCTTTCCATCTGGAAGACTTTAAACAAACAAACAAACACATATTTTTTATGAAAGCAATATATTTCCAAGTCAATCACATTTGCCACTCTGTTCCTGCCGGAGGTTATTCCTGTCTGATCCCCTCTGACTTAAAAACACTTTATTGGCCTCAGCACTGCCTGACCACCGTCTCGCCACATGTGTGTGTTTATGTGTGTGTGTGTGTGTGTGTGTGTGTGTGAGAGAGAGAGAGTGAGAGGTTGTGGAAGTGACCCAGCAGTCATTTCTCTCCCTGCCAATGGGGTTTTAACACCGGAGAGTCGTCCACTGCAGGTGCTGCTCGTGACTGACAGGATAATTTGGAGGTGTTGAAAATACACACACACACACACACACACACACACACACGGGTGATGAAGGAAGTCATGGCTTCATTTTTATGCTGACACAGATGCACACTACACTGTTTTTAGAGTTCTCTGTAGGCATTTTCTTTTCTTGTGAACTTACAGTTTGATTTCATTTGAGTTTTTAATTTGGTTATAGATTTAAATGGAGTTGGATGGCGAAGAGAGCATGCACATTACAGTCCCTTTCTGGCAGCGCTGGCTGACTTCCTGCTGACTTCAACAACACATGCATCAAAGATAATTTCACTGATTTGGTTCTTCAAGGCTTTTGACCTTTTGGCTCAAATTGCGATAATGCAAAGAGTGTTTTCAGAGGGTTTGTGACACGTTTTACAGCAGTTTTCTTTTATCATAATTTTGTACGAGCTAAAGTCTCGTCATAACCTGCAATACCAGCAGCTGCCACTACGCCAAAATCGCCTCAAAGCCCAGCACTGTTCTTGGGGGCTTGGTTGGCTTGAGCCTCCTCTGTTGCTCTTCCTGAGGTTTCTTATTTTTCTCTGTTAAAAGGGTTTTTCAGTGAGTTTTTCCTCATTTGAATCGAGACATAAGAAGAGCGTCCGGCTGCAGGCAAAATGAACACATTTTTCTGAATAGTTAATCAACACGAGTCTAAGCCACTGCAGTTATAACTATGAATACGCCCAGAGATTTCTTTCAATGGTCTGAAAACGAACCACTCAGAGTCTCATGAGGGAGCCTCTTGCTCACGTCACTCTGAGACTGAGCGACCTCAAATGCTGCACAGCTCAAAACTACACACTGATTAAGAAGAAGACCAACCTGTGACGTGTAGCCTGTCCGAGGTGACCTCGATCTTGAGGAAGAGGCGACCCCGACGCTCCGTGTGGTCCATCCCACACAGGCTTGGCACGTTGACCACACACTGCTTGTGCACGTTCATGTCGCAGGCTAGAAAGAAAAACAGAAAACAGAGTGTTGAGTTTATCTGGGCTTAAATCAACCTCTTTTGCATATAAAGGGGGACAGGTTAGGATGAGTGTGGTTGATTGCACATTACACTGAATTTAAAATGTTTCATGCAATTTGTGATACACCTTTAAGTGGAAAATGCTCTGCATTTGAAGGAAATGTGTGGTTGGTGTAGGGTGTGAGATCTCAACTATCCCAGTTTCGCAGGGAGCTGAATTACTGTAGTTGAATAAAAGATAAGTAAAATACATGAAAACAGATTCTTAGAAAGACCAAACAAAAAAAGGACAAGGAGTTGTGGTTTTGTAAACCTGAACTTACTTTAAAATGCTCTAAAGAGCCAATTTAGGAGTAAATATTAAATAAATTGTGTGAAATATGTAATATCTCCATGAGCAATTAACATGTAAAATTCAACAAATATCTAAATAGGGATGAAATAATATGACATTGGTTTTAATGGAAACAAAAAGAAAAACATACTGGAGAAATTTTTGCTGCTGGAGGAGCGGCATGAGAGAAATCATATAATCGGGGTGATTTAGTGCCACAGTAACAAGTACAATGAAGATATGAGGAACGTGATTACAAACAAAAACAATTTCAGCATTTTTCTTGCCATTTGCAACCTTGAGGAATACAAAAAAAAGATCAAATGCGGGTTTAGCAGCAGCTGCAAATAGTAGACTAAAACTAACTCATTTATTCATCATGACTGATGACGTCATTCTAAAACGTGTCTCAGAAGGTGTGTGCTCACCTCTGTGGTTTTTAAGTCAAAAGAAATCACTTTTATTCGTGAGCAGGAGTAAAAACCTTTCACTGAAGTCCAAAGATATAATAAAGACCTGCCCTGGTTCTGAATCTTTTGGAAGCTTTCCACTGGACCTCTTTCAACATAATGAAGTAAAGTCAATGCCTACCATTTAGAGTACCAGGACTGAGTCTGTAACTCCTGCAGCTCACAGTTTTTTCCTTCTGGACCCACAAACAGACGCACGCAAGGCTGCAGACCCAATGTGGCAAAAAAAGATTTGTTTTGGAGATGATTCAGTACAGAAATGTCTTTTCTCAAAGGTGCTGTGTAGCACTTAAACATCAATAAGTAATCACCACATTAACTGTGAGCAGATGAGATCCCCATCCAGTGGACCAGCAGCCTCCGCTGTGTCCCACTGGGGTTGGATGTTGTAGAAAATGAGCTAAATTTTGGTACAAAAAGGGAGAGAGAGAGTTACGTCTTCTCAGTGTAAATAGAGTTACTTGGCATAGGCATTAGTAGAAGCAGTGAAATGACAAGGGAAAAGTAATTCCTGTGTTCTAAGAGGGTTGATGGGAAATGTGGTCTTAATTTTGATAAAACCCTTAACATTACTCAAAGGAGAAAGAGGCTAATTAGCCTTTACATGGACTTTAATTCTAAAATGTGTTTGAATGATTTTGCTTGTGAGTCTTTCTTGTACTCTCTCTCTCTCTCTCTCTCTCTCACACACACACACACACACACACACACACACACACACACACTTTGCCAAAGCCAAACAGATGAGAGACCAGAGGGGAGAGAGAACATTTGTTCTCCCTCGTTTGCTCCTCTGTCCCTTACTGCCCTCTAACTTTCTCTCTAACCTCCTCCTCCTTTCCTGCCCTCTGTATTTTCTGTCCTCATCCTCCCTCTTTCTGTCCTCCTCCATCCAACCATCCATCTCTCCCGCTCTCTCTCCCCCTCTTCCTCCCCTCCTCTCGGCAGGCTTGTCAGGTTGACATGTTGGGAGGAGACAAGGAGAGACGGGGAAGTACAGCTCGTAATGGCGATGGCCTCCCCGCATCAATTTGTTCTGGTGTGCTCCCATTACCATCTGCGATGAGGCCGCCACCAGAGACCCACAGATGGATGGACAGAGTAAGAGGAGGAGAAAGGGTGGGAGGGTGATGGATGGAGACGACGAAGGGGGGACAGAGGAGGTACAGTGAGGGGTACAAAGGAGGAGCAACATGGGTGGAAAAATGTAAAGGGAAATGATGTAGAGGAAAAAGAGGAGAAAGGGTGTGTGAGAGTAAAGAGAGGAAGATTGGAAAAGCAAAGAGGAAAGAAAGAGAAGAAGTGGGAGGAAAACGAGAAGTAAAATGAGGAAAAGACAGTGCAGGTTGGGGTCATACCTGCAAAGAAAGAAGGGAAGAGTTGATAGAGGAGTGTGGGTGGAAAGAATGGGAGCGCAGAGAGGACTCAGCAGGGCGGGACAGTGAATTCTGCCTGGGCAGCAGATGTGGCTGAGTGTAGTACAGTACCAGTCTATTCCCATCTGTTCTCATTAGGGCCGGCTCGACTGTAGGACGGAAACCAGCACAGCATATTTGACACAGGTGCATACACACACACACACACACACACACACACACACACACACACACACACAGAGACAGGGTGTGTACTCACTGTCACATTTCATCCCTTGGTGGATGAGCCCGTACAGCAGCGAACCACAGTGGTCACAGAAGGTGGGACTGCCATACGAGTGAATCTTGAACTTGTGCTTGCTTCTGGGGTCCTGGGCAACAAAGACAGACATGGGGAAACCATAAAATATTAGATATCAGGAAACTGATGGCAAGATCGAACAGGTGAGGCTGAATGTCATTTGTTTTGCAATATTGGACAAACTGAAATTTTGACTCGATGATGGCGCTAAAATAAAAATTCATCTTGTATGTCTAAATTTCATGGCAATCCATCCAATAGTTGATATGTGACTAAAAGCCAACAATATTAACCTCATGGTGGCGCTAAAGAAAATGTCAGAGGATCACCAAAGTCCTTAATCTTCATCCTCTGGGGAACATGAATGTCTGTACAAAATCTCAATCCATCAAGTAGATATAAATAATAACAATAATAATAATAATATAAATATTATCTAGTTTCCTCTACAATATCAGATATCCTGCATAAGTTCATCTGTGTTCTCCAGGAAGTTGTAGAAAGTATGTATCAAGTATCAAGATATAGATTATCTTTTTCAAAAGCGTCTTACTATCTTTCCCCCTCTCAGATAAACAGTCAGAAGGCATAGTCTGAGGTTAAGAGAGGAACCTCTTTAGGCTGAACTGTAACATTATAAGAAAAGAAAGGGGACGAAAAACAAAATGCTTGATGATTATTTAAGAGCCTTTGCAATATTTCATTTAGAAGGAATATAAATGGACCTGTCCTACAACATCTGTTGCATCACTCTACCGCTTAATGTCTCCCTCAGAGATTAATGGAATAAATGATTGCAAAGAGCATCCAAACAGATCAGATTTCTTTGCCTCATTAACACACTAAACAGCACTTCACTTTAATTTACACGTACGGCAGTTGAGTTTTAGCTGAACGATTCGCAAATCACACTCTGAATAATGCATCGTATCCATCCTATCATTGGTGGACAAGACTGACGCAGACAAAGAAAGACAGAAAGAAAGAAAGAAAGAAAGAAAGAAAGAAACATCCAGATGGAAAGGAAATGTCAGGCTGTTATCAGTGTGTGGGAATGTGTAAGGTTCGAGTGTTTTCGTGCTTGGTGTCAGTTCTCTCCATCTTGTCATCTTGGAAGCCTTCCCAGCATCCTCCCCGTTTCAGTCTTCAAATGTTTATTAAGGCCCAAATACACACCGTACAGTGATCGTGTGGTGCCAGGAGCAGCGTAACTGAGCAACTGTTTATCTTGGCCAGAACATCTGGCACTGAGGCCAAATAAAAATCGAGCTAATGAGCAATTGTGGATTGATGCTCTGATAAGTTTCCAAGAAATCGCTCTGAAGTGAACGGCCAAGACAACAGAAACTGGATAAAATTATAAAAAATATAATGTTTTCTGCAATGCATGTGTGGCTATACTATTTGATCTGTTAATCACCATGGCCAAGTCTCATTTGTCAGGAAATCGATTCATATAGTCTCTAGTCAGTATTGTGATAGCTGAGGTTAGCTAATTTCTACAATCACCACAAAACAAACATAGCTGTAATTAAAGCCCTGCAAATGAGGGTGGATAAAAAACCCCACCAGCATCGCCTCCATCACGCTGAAATGTGTCAGAAAGGCTGGATGTGTAATTATACAGGCCACTGACTGAGTAAGTGGGCCCACATTGTCGAAAAAGTGCCTTTTTTTTCCCACAAACACGCTAAATCGAGCAAACAACGTGGCGACAGATGATGAAGAAGAAGGAGGAGAGTGAGAAAGAGACGGTGACAGCGGAGGGAAAGTCTGTGCATGAAAGAGGAGGGAGTTGTGGGGTGGTTAGGGTGTGATTGGCAGGGGAATGAGTCAGTGGCGCGAGGGTCCCGGAAAAGTCTAATTAGCATGTTCTCCTTTTAGTGAGCTCGCCTATTTTTGCTCCTTTTCCTCCGGCCTTTCCTGGAGGCTTTTCTTGAGAAAAAAAAACCAAAAAACAGATGGCGTCGCGGTCATGCCCCTCGTGTCCTGAGCCTTCTCTCCCGGGTCTCCCTCCGTCTGCAAACCATTCTCGCCTCCCTGCTGCATGAACACTCATTCTTTTCAACTTTTCAGTTGTGGGAACATTGAATTGATCTTAAAAGAGACTTGCTGAGTGAACAACAGACACCAGGGACTCAGGCAGCCACAGAGGAGATACCATCTCCCTGCTATCTATTTCTTTCTTTTTCTTTGACTTTATCAGTCCTATTCCTCACTCCCTTCCCCTCAAAGTCTCTGGACAGCGAGCCCTGGATGTTTCTCACTTTAAACGCAAGCCTTCTCTTCTCTCTCCCCTCATATGTTTTGGTTCTTTCACTCATGTGTCATTGCCTCTTTGTCTCTTCCTCCTGGGAGCCATGGGTAAAATTAAAATGGCAGGGTTTCCACTCACAGTCATCCTGAGCCTTCGACTCAGTGCAGCCCATTGCACGAAGAGGCTGGGTGTGAGGACATAATCTGTGCAGCGCCCAGGGCTTCTGCATGCATGCATGCGTGCATTTATTCCTCCCTTTAGGCCATCCCAGAGCCTTGCATTGGTGCAAAAAGCGCAGATGCACGTTGGAGCCAAAACTGAACAATCAGACACACACAGAAAACTCCTCCTTGGTCTCTCCATCTCACCTCTAAAATTATCTCCTTGCTCTCAAAGCATAGAGTGACTATGACAGCAACAACAACAACAACACAGTACAACCGCTCTGAACGTCTGAATATGGCAGGTTTCTTTAAGGTAGGACTAACTCTCTTATCTGCAATTATGTTTGCATGGCCCAAAACATAATAAAGTACATATATAATTTGTGAGAAATTGTATTTGTTGGTATTAAACACGTAGATAAACAGGTAACACTGCACACCTCATAACACAATGTAGGTTATGAACCACAAGAATAGCGTCTTGCTATAACATTAGCATCAGACCATTTGAACACAAACATTTTAAGTGTTCCCTGATACTCGTACTGTATGTGAATTCCTGGCTGGCAGCACCCTAAATGGTTTCCAGAGACTCAATATAAAGGTAACGAGTTGAGCCTGTTCCTTTCTTTGTTTTGATTACGTATCAAGCATAATAATATGCATCATTTTTAAATGTGCAAACACTTGAAGAGGCAGCACTCTTGGCAGCTTTCATTATGGCCCACGCTGCCACATAAAATCGAGCTAATACACAGTTGTAGACGTTGTTGATTTCTTCCAGCAGAGTCAGAGGGCCACATGGTGTCAGTGTGGAGCACAACGCCTAAATGTCTTACAGAAACACTGTATTTGAAGCTGTCATGATGGCGTCGTCAAATGTTTCAAGTTCACGACAGTCTCCTCACACAGAGGCTGTGTCTTAGGGGCCCTTTGGACCTCTGAACATCGTTCAGTAATCTATCCATGGGTGAAATGCCTCAGAGCTGAGAGAAGACTGAAGGAAACTCATCCTTGCTTTTGTCTTCAGTTCACTTAGATGCACATGCAAACATGCATGCACACATAAAACACCACAGAGCTTTCCCTTTCGGTTTGTTTCAGGTGATCTGTTTATCTCCTATGCAGTCTTTGCTGTTGCTGAAGCTACGCTTGTTACTAGAAGCATGACTCACAAATCATCAATAGACAGTCAAAACTGGTTAGTCACAGAGCTGAAGCACTGGCAAACAGATGTAAAAATTGCAGTTGTACATGAAACATCTAAAAGTGGAGTGTGGCACATCTAAAAATTGAATTTACAACCAGCTTGATAAGCCACCATTTCAGCCTGCATGTATCAAACATCCTCTCAGCCATTCAAATACTGGACATCATGCTGAGCTGAGACGCCGGCGGACAAACAGTCGACACTAACAGACAGAGCTGCTGAGGCGAAACCAGGAGGGAAGTTGGTTCCACTGAGGCGAGATGATGCTGACGCCGGATTCCTCGGAGCGTAATGAGGGCCACATCAAGCAGAAGAGGAAGAAGTCGATGATGGGGGCAGAGTGACAATGAGTCAAACACAGGTCTTTGCTAATTATAGTCAGGCATTGACAGGCACCAGAGGTAACAATATCTAATTACTAATTGGAAACCATCGGCGTAAAAAAGTGAAGGGGAGAGTGAAGAGGCTGATGTGAGTCATGTCTGGGGTTAATTGGTTAACAGGCGACCCTTCAGACCTTCACATGTGCTTCACACAAATTGGGTGGACTGCTACAAAGAAGAGGCGTAATTTACCCTCATGATGCTTCCTAAGCAAAAGCATTTTTCAGCCTGTGATCTTCATCCTTGTTTGATTCGATATGATTATGATAGAGAGACTAGAGGACCTTGTTGTCAAGCATTATGCCTACTGAAGTGTCCCTAAGCAACACACTGCATTTCTCCAAGGACGCTGGAAGCGGAAAAAGAAAGGAGAATCTCTTTGTGCATTAATGCCATCAACAGCAGCAGGAATGTGTATCACTCGCCTGCACAATAAAAACAAAACAAGGACCTACTCATGAAAACATTGCTCAATAGCGCTGCTAGTGGGCAAAAACTCTTAATTTATACACAGAGAACCTGACACGAGCTTCTGCCAGGATCAGACTACACAATGTCAACCAATTAATAGCGAGACCCATCAAAAGTGGGGCATTGGACGATTATTTTCTTTCCTTTCTCGATTAATAGATTAATTGTTTAGTCCATGAAACTTGTGGTGAAAAATGCAAGATCCCAAAGTGATGTCCTTAAATTGCTTGTTTTATCCGACCAGCAGTCCAAAACAAATATAAATACAAATAACATTACTGTCACAGCCGCTCTTGAAACCGACGGCATCGAGACTCTTCTATTTGATGTAAATGTGCAGCCATAAAAAAAAATGCCACCTTGGATTTGAGAATTTCACGTGTGTCAAGTGTGATATGACTCAACATACATACGGTGTTGTCCCTTTCAGTTTAGCTGGCGTGTTAAGCGAGAAACTTTTAAGCATCTAAAGAGGTTGAAGAAAGTTCAGGAGAGACAAACTTGACCTCAGCTCATCACTTCAGGTCTGATCTCGACACTCAGCACAGTCAGAGTGCTTCTACTGGGAAGAGAAGCACAAAACGTTTATAACAAAATTTCAGAATTTAAAAGAAACAAGCCAACAGATTGGAGAGCCGAGTTGTTTTAGCGATTTGATTCAGTGAAGCTCCATCAGGGAATTTTTTTCCCCATTTGTTGTTTTAACCAAACAGTCAGTGGAAATATTTATGCACGACACAAACACACACTGGATAATAGCAAAATGGTCCCCAGACGTCACTGTGAGGAATTAAATCTTTCAAAATCATCAACAAACACACACATGCTGAAAGTATAATTAAATTAAAAGACCACAATCATACTGTGTGTGTGTGTTAGTGTGTGTGTGTGTGTGTGAGGGGCTTGGGGGAACAAAGTGAACAACTGTACAGTTGCTATGGTGATAATGAGTTAGAGAAAACTCGATAGATTGAAAGTCAGCGGAGAGAAAGCAAACAGTAGAGAGAAGGAGGAAAACAAGCAGAGAGTAAATGACTCCGTGGCTTAATGAAATTAAGTGTGTGCACGTTCTTCATGAAAGGCAAAAGCAACTACAACTACGAAGGAAGTCCAGATAGAAGGAAACTAATGAAAAAATTAACACCAATTCACATCAGATGAAATGTTGCCTTTCCTCGAGGCTGAAGCTCAACTGCTCGGCTGAAAGAAAAGACAGCGCAGGGATGTTTACGGCCGAGGGGATTCTCAGTTATTCTCTCCTGGTTGTGTGACCCCACAACAACTCGTGATTTCAGGCTCGTTCAAACACACACTGCCCACAGCTTTGACTCAACAGGCAGCAGTCAGACCTGCAGTGACGGGCAAACACTGTACGTACTGCACTCAATGAAAGGTTTAAAAAGAGTAGAAAGAGTGAGACAAAGGCGGACAGAGAGCGTTGTACAGTGTTTGTAAGTCGCAGAATGAAGGCACAGAGACACCAATGATTACGCCGTGTAAGTAGAGAGACAGTGAGAAAGAAATCGAGGCATCTTGAAGCACAGATGGTCGGACCTAGAGACAAACAAAGACACGTGGACAGAGCAGGTGATGGACGTCAGAGACAAGGCTCAGCAGTATGTATGTGTGTGTGTGTGTGTGTGTGTGTGTGTGAGTGTGTGGGTGTGCAGGTGGGTGGCATCAAAGCCGTCAGCCAGCCACCGTGGGCCTCACCGAACAGGCTCATGTCCACAGTGTGGACACAAACTCTGTCAATTACGTGGAGAGAGGACGGACGGCTTCACCTGCCAAACCTGCTGCCATCAAAAGAAAACATTTCACCCACAATGGCCTAAAACTGTGAAACTAACCCAAGGATGTATTATAAGAGCTGGATACTCAAACATGGCGCCCAGTCAGTTGACTGAAAATTGCTCACTGAGCGTATGAGCCAAAAAAGTTTCCTAGCTTCCAGGTTCGCTTCCTCGTTGGGCGTCTTAATACATCCACGGACTAACCCCTCATGTTCACTGGATGTGCCAAGTTGCGCTTCAGAAAAGAAGCGACTCCAAACAGGAACCATATTGATAACGTGTAGAATTGTTTCATGTATATTCTTTGTGTTTTACAAGCATTTTTAATATGTTTGCAGCTCATTTACTATCAATGTGGTGGCTGTACTCCTTTGAATTGCTGTATTACAGCTGGCCTTCTTACAGTCTCAGTATAGGATAGCAGAATGAAAATCATATCCTTCCTTCTTTTATTTAGTCACAAACCAAAGGATTGGACAAATACACATTTTAATTTCTGATGATGTAGTTAGATGAAACATGAGAGGAAACAGAGGATCGCCAAAGTAAGTGCATGTTATCTGTCCTTTGTCCACATGTAGAACTACTGTATATGAGCACGTTTAGGCTAAGTGCCCTCCAGGCAGCTCATTAAGTCGTCCAAAGTTAATGTAACCTTTGTTGAATCAGGAGGTTTTGTTGTTACTGCTTCACAGTGCATGCACATTGTAATAGAGGTCTGAAATGTTACAGAGACATTTGCACTTTCTCCAGCTAAATGACTGCTCATTTAGGAGTGAATTGTGTGCACAGCTATTTTGCAGTATTGTAAAGCAGATTGTTATATGATGTTATTATTCTGTCGTTTGTGAGAAACATGGCAATTGTATTCAGTGTATAACCTGATTATTCTCTCTCTGTGGTTCTTGTATATGTTCCCCCTGTAGACCACACACTCACCATTATAACCTGCCATTAAACTGGTAAAGGGAACTTCTGTGTCTTCTGGAAGTTTATTCTAACTATGTGTAGTATTATAACAAAGTGCTGCTTTACCACATTTAAAGGGGATATCTAGTTTTAAGTCTTAGATATAAGTATTATACATAGAATATTAAGTTACAGCTCAAGTCCTCTGATGTCAAATAGACAAATGACTGCCAAACCATAACAAGCTGAGCTATTCAAATACAGACCCTGACAGTCAGTCCCGAGTCCCGGGGAGGAGAAAAGGCTTCACGCGATCAGTCGTGTCACTTGTAGGAACTAATCTGTCTTCTGACACTGATAAAAACAATAATGAAGCTGTGACTCAGTAGAAAAGAAAAGAAGACAGAGGACAGAGGGCGGAAGAACTGACACGAGATACATCAACAGCAGAAAACAGCAGCAGACAGCAGCAGAAAAAGGCAGATAACAGGAAAAAGCTTGTGAAAAGTCAAAGATGGCTGGTGCGGCTGCTGATTTAAAAACAGCACGATGACCTGCTCAGTATCATGTCATCTCCCCAGATAACATTTTACACGGCAAAAGAAGACTTGCAGTGACAACTATGACTGCGTGTGTTGTCTTCAGATTTATCTGTCTTCACAACGGTGGCTGTAAAGGGAGAAACTGGCACCTGTATTGACTATCCATCACCAATTTAAGTAGCAGGATGACATCTCTCTCTCTCTCCCTCTCTCTGTCTCTCTCTCTCTGTCTCCACCTGCAGCAGCCTGTCAGTGTTTAATGGACCATTGCGTTCAGACTATCCCACTGTAGCCTCGTTACGCATAAGACAGATTTATAGCCTGTAAATCCGGCAGCAAATACAAACATGGAGCTGATACTAAAGGAGGAATGAAACAAGTATTATCTCTGTGGTTGTTTCATGCACATTAAATATTGTGCTGTGTTTAAGCTCACTGATGTTACATGAAGTGATGGTGTGTATTTCTGTGTGTGTGCGCGTGTCCATGCTCTGTCTGCTCTCTTGGCAGAAAATGCATGTCTTGTATATCATGTCATTTGCTGTGTGTGCCTCCTCCGAATGCACGCCTTTCTAGCCTTGTTAGTGAATTAAACATCAAAAGGCATTAGGATATCAAACACAACACTCACATACATGCAAATATGCGTCGCCGCCACACACACACACACACACACACACACACACACACACACACACATATGCAGACACACAGGATATGAATGAGCTCATTAGTGAGAAATGGTACAGAGAGCAATGTCAGCAATCTCCAAGCGAGCTCGCTGGATTAAGGGATGCAGTTATTTTTGATGATGAGATGTGTAGTCGATCATAGAGATGATGCCGTTTGTACCAGTTAGCTGAGAGGAAGTATTTCTCTTGGGTATTTCAGACAGTGATAAGGGTTGTGATACACAGTATTATGCAACAGCTGCAATCAAACTTCACAGAGAGAGAACACACACACACACATCGGGGGTGGAAGAAGTACTCAGATCCTTTAATTAAGTGAAAGTACTACTAGAAATACTCCATTACAAGTAAAAGTCATGCATTCAAATTCCTACTTCAGTAAAAGTAGAGAAGTTTTATCAGTAAAATGTATTTAAAGTATGAAAAGTAAAAGTGCAGAAAAATGGCCCCCATCAGTGTAAATTATCATATGACATATGATTAGACATAGATTGTAATCACTGATGCATACGCAGCATTTCAAAATTTGTAGCTGAGCTAGTTTTGAATACATTATATACAGTTAGATTAGTCCAGTGGTTTTGGGTCACAAGATAAATCTGAGGGGCCATGAGGTGATTAATGGGAGGAAAAAAAGTTCTGCTACGCGCATTTGTATTAATTTTTTAGGCTGTCTTCTAATCTTAGCTTTTTTTGTGAAATAATAAATAATTTAACCTCTTTTTAGCCTTGAACAATTATTTAAAAGGTATTTTAGAGGGAAAATGTCTCTGGTGGGACTCACAGACATCTGAAATATGACAAGGGCCAAAAAGGTTGGGAACGTTTGGAGGTTTAATATCTAACAATGCATTGTGTTTTCTATTTTTATCATATGTTTTTTTTATGTAAAATCTTTATCTGAAAAGTATCTACTAGCTATAGCCTTAAAATAAATGTAGGGGTACAATATTTTTTTCTTAAATATAATGGAGTACAAGTATAAAGTACCTGAAAACAGAAATAGTCAAGTAAAGTACAAGTACCTCACACACACACACACGGAGTACACAGTGAAATCAAACCCGAGCAGACACAGGTGTCGGACCCTTAATCCCTCCCTGTCGCGCTCTAATTAACAGTCGAGGAGAGATCCTGCGTTCAGATGCGTTCACACTGCACCTCTGAGCACCACACACCCTTTCATCACAACCCAACTTTAATCATCAAACGCATCATTTAATTAGACCGAGTAGGATATGAGGCCTGCTTTTAAATGCGTGTGTGCGTGTTGGTGAATGTGTGTGGGCCCCCTGTGCTGCAGCCTTTGTTGCTGTATTCACACGGAGGCTAAGCGGGGGCTTTCAACCTGTGAAAGTATCATCACTTCCTGGGTGCTCCGGCATCTGACTGGAGGTCTCTGTGGCCACAGTTGTCGGGCTCCATTAGGAGACACCAGGGGTGATGGCTCCATCTCTACTCAGCGGTAATTGAGCTAAATGGCTGTGAGAGAGGCCGAGCTGTTCAGAGGATAGTTGACTTTGTCGAGAGGTAGTGGAGAATCCCACTTAGAGTGATAGGAGTCCAGGCTTGCCACTGCGCTTATACCAGCACAAATGGCTACGTGCAGTATGCAAACACATGTGACTACAGCACAAAGTGTGTCCTCTTGTATCAGACTTGAGAGATGAACATTAAGCTTCAGAAAAACAAGCAGTTTTGACACTTTTGAACAGGTAGCGTTCTTCTATTTATTTGTTAATTAGACAGGGAGTAGGTTGAAGCTGCATTATTAAACATGTTTACATCTCTGAGCTGCTCTTTGTGTTTGTTTTTCAGTGAATAGTTGAATGCAACACAGAGTGTATTAAATTATACTGAGCTGTGAACGGACAGCATTATATACTGCAGATCATGTACACATATATGATATGGGGGCTGCGCTGGCTTACAGGCTGGAGAAATGGAGTTGTGACCAGAAGGTTACCACCTCCATCCCTGGACTGACAGAATAAATATGGTGCCTTTGAGAGAGACCCTTAACCCATTAACCCCTGTCTGCTGGAGCTGCTCGGTGGCCATCAGATTAGTCGGAGGTCGTACTGGGAAGAAGAAAACATTGCTCTCAGTGAAGTTTTCTTGCATAAATAAGGGTAAAACAATTTTAAATAATGAACCAATTACAGAAGAAATAAGTCTGTAACAAAGGTGCCTGTATGTCTAAGCAATCCTGCAAAGGATCAGTGTCACTCACTTTTTCTCTCTTATCAGAGACTACAAACATGTCCAATTAGGGAAACATCACAGTCAGGAATTAACTAAATATAAAAAACACTACATTATGCAGAAAAGGGACAAAAACAAGACGACCTTTAGCAAGCAGGTAGAGCTAAAAATAATGAGGTAAGAAGCAGACATGCAGAGAATAATTGCTGGCTAAGAATATCCAAGTGTTCGTTCTCACTTTTCCTGTTTGCTGCCGACACTTCCATCTCATTTCATAACTGAATAATTACACACATTGTTTTACTGTACTTACAAAATCTGATTTTCACATGGGGCAGTTTCACAAGGACGCGAGCCAACTATTACCATACTGTCATAAAAGTTTAAGAAAAAGGGAAAACAACTAAACTTTTCGGGGTCATCTATCACCTACCTTCCCACACTGCTTTGCAGCAGTCCCCGTTTTACCCCAGTTCCCCCGGTGTGTTTAATAAAGCTTTGCCTTGCAAGAGAACCAGACAACTGGTTGTTAACATACCTGCATGTTAATCACTGCGACATTGCCACAGAAACCAAGGAGGACAGGCCCCAGGTGGCCATCTACCTCTCTCTCTCACACACACACACACACACGCGCACACACACAGGAACTATATTCAACTAATGCACGACATAAACACTGAAGACGAGGAGGTGCACTTGCAAAAATACAGCCCTAACAGCAGCATGCACGTGCACACACAGTACAGGAAAGTGAAATAATAAGGCTACCACAATATTTCTGTCATGTGACCTGTTGATTTAGCACACAGAGCTGGGAGCAACATTATACACTCTGACATCACCAAACTAAACCTCTCGAAGTTAAAGCACAACATAAGCATGTGTGTGCCTGCACCTATACTGTAGCACTGAAAACACAATTAAGCTCCTGACACTTCCTTCAAATTACGATCAGCACCCACAGGATTCGATAATAATCATCTCTCTGATGAATCCGTCATCTTCTTATGTGTTGATGAGCACAGCTTTGCACAAGTGCTTAGAGGCCGCGTGACGTCAACAAGCAAACAAACCCAGGAAATTGCTGGATGCACATCCAGCCTATGGGGGTACATAAGAGAGATAGATAGCTAAAGCCCATAACAGCATGGGACGTAATTACACACATGGTAATCCTCAGCGGCCATCTGTGACAATAATATATATGGAGGATGTATGGGATGGGATATCTATGTTGTGTGATTCATTACATTTTGTGTGATCATTATTATCTTCAGTACAGCAGTAAGGCTATACTCACTATATTTAAAATGCCAACATGCATCATATATTATTACTGTAAAATGTCAACATTATGCCCCAGGGACGTGTTTGTACAGAGGAGTATTAATAGACTGATGCACTTAAACGGGTGTAATTGTGAAGCTTAAAGTCACACTGAAACTCATCCTTGGTGTTTGTTTTGACTTCTGTACTTAACTTGGTACAAATTGTCATTACCAAAAATGAAAGAAATAATTAGATTTCAGTTTGTTTTCTGCAGTGATGCTACATTAGTGTTCTCCAGGTTATTTTTTGTTGTATTGGTAAATTGATTTGTGGAATATCTGCGTAGGCGGGTAGTTAAAATGGTTCATAATATCACTTCATTACCAACAGCCACATAGGCAGGTCACTAGCCGGGAAGCCGAAGTTGTTAGCCCGTTGCTACGTCCCATCTTCAAACCATGCTGTGATTTGAATCACAGGGTATCGTACGACGTGTTGAAGTTACAGAATTCTAGTCTGATAGTCTTGTTATTTGTCACAACTGGACACACGAATACGAAGTCTATACAAAGTCAAAGTCCTGACGTCACGTCCGGGCTAGCCTCTGCTCCACCAGCTCCTGTAACTCATTGCTATCTCTCATTAAGCACGTCTTTAATTGGCTTTTGCTAAAAAAAAAAAAAATTAGGCACGTTCCCGGGGTTTACTGTCCATACAACATGTAGCTGTAATCTCTGCACTTTAAAAACTTTTACACCGTTTGGTCCTCTCTGTCCTAATCAACTTGCCCATGGATTCGCCACGTCTGTCAATCTGTGGCGTTTAAGAGACAGGCGTCTTAAATCCCTAACCGTCCATAACCAATGATGTATGGCTTGAGAAAAGAGGACAAAATGTCATCGTCAGCAGGGCTATGACGCATTCCAGTCAGTAGCGCACCACGTCTCCGAGCTGGCTCTCAAATGTCAGTCAACTGCTGCCACGGGAAACCCCCACAGGCTTGATTCTTAGATGCTGTGTCCACAAATATGTCCATAAAAAATGTTTATAACCTCTTTTGAAAAAAAGTAGCTGTTGTTGTATTTCATATTTCCTCACACATGACGTGAAGAGCATTCAAATTTTGGTTGGACTTTAAGGCGTGCGTGTCATCTAAGTATGTAAACAGATATTCGGGTGTCCTCTGTCCTTCTGCTATTTGCCTCTGTGTGATGCCATGAGTCCTAAACCCTCTGACATTCAGGTTGTGTGTGTTTGTGTTTGTGTCTATCTTGCATGCACTAATGTGTGTGTGTGTGTGTGTGTGTGTGTGTGTGTGTGGATTATGTCAGATGCCCTGTAGCTGGCAGAAAGACCACTTTGGCCCCTGATCTTTCTGTCCAGCATCCAAACAGCAGACGATTACCGTTGTGCCACTTGATTGTGTGTGCGGATGCAAACGTGTGTCCCTCACTATTTACATATCTGCAGTTACATAAGCAACACAGCTGCTCTCCATCTCTCTGTCTTTTTTTCAGTAGAAGTGCTGAACATGCAGCTTTCCTCCAGCCACCGGGTCCCAGCTATACCCAGTTTACAAATTCACCTCCTCCATCCAACTAAAGGCCCCTTCTGTACTTGTTGACTGAAAGCTTTCAGATCATCTAAGCGTTACACAGCATTAGGATGAAGCCAAAAGATCAACAGCTGGCCCGTCAGTGGGCTGCTAATCCACAAGGTGTTAGTGATACGGGAACATCCTCGTATGGCTTATCCATACGTACTATACTCTCATGATTAGACAGAGGGACATATCGCTGATGATATGAGATGTATGGGTCTTAGATAAGATGAGCCTCTGACCTACGGTGGTACAGTTCACTGGAGATAAACATATATTGCTTCAGTGAGGCAATACTGAAGCTTTAATTGAACTTTTAATCCTCCTGCATCAAGTTTGTCCATCACTGTACATGTGACCGGTCACAATCATTAATGTACCAAATGTGCATACATGTGAGGACTACCAAAGTCAAGATGGAAAAGCAGGACAACACAAACTATTTCTGGAAAGAAATAGTAATTGGCAAACTAAAAAAAAGAACGGAGTGGCCCAGTGTTGGAGGAGAAATTCAATGTGAAAATGTTTTTAGTTAACAACGATTATTATTGTCATTAGGACATGTACTGTGGTTTGTTGGATGACAAATGAGTACAGAATCTGTGCTGAGTTTTCCTTAGGGCTCTAGCTCGAAACATAATTATTATGATATCATTAATAATTTACCTTTGTAAATAAGGATAACAATAAAACAGTAAGAGTGTAAACAAGGCTTTCTCAAACACAGCACAGAACAAAAATGGAAATGTTACAGTGCAAGTGTGTCACAAAATGGCCTTTTCTCTGAAAAATAAAAACTCACAAATTCACTATAAAATGATCAGTGGTGGAAGAAGTATTCAGACCATTTACTTTAGTAAATCAATGTAGAAATACTGTTACAAGTCAATCTTTACTAAGTAAAAGTACATACAAGTATTAGCATCAAAATATACTTCAAATACCAAAAGTACTCTTTATGCAAAAAGGCCCTTTTCAGAATGATATACAGTATATATGATATTTTAATTTAATGTATTAGTTGATTATATTTTGCATTAATAATCTGAATCTATAAAGTAGTTAGTTGCTTAAGTTGTCAAATAACTGTAGTGGAGTAAAGAGATCACAACATGAATCAATAATGAAAATAATTGTTAGTTGCAGCCCTATATGACTTGATTGTTGTACTGATGGAATTACTGCTGTGGGTTGTACTTTACTCTGACTTTACCATGTGAGCCATTATAGTGTGCGTTGTTTTTTCACAGAATTAAAAGCAGCACAAATATGTAATTTCCCAAAGAGAGCACCTGTTTCTGCTCAGAATGAAATGCATAAGCTGTATTTACTTTATCACAACATCAGTTCTTTCAATGACTCATAATCACAACATAGGCTGCAGAATAATAACATAATCAATTTGCAGTTATAATGCAGCAAATGACCACTGACCTTTCATCTCCAACAGCTTACTGTATATCATTAGAGGCTAAAATCCAGTATGGATGTCCATTTCTCTGCCTCTGTCAAATTCCCATTAATGATATGCACTCACGGGGATGCACAGTCTCACAACCCTCTAATGAGATGCATGAGGTGATAACCTGTTGTGACATTAATAATGAGGGCATATAAGGTAGAAGAAATACATTTCCTTAAACATGACACATTATCATCTCACTCATGACATGAATGTCCAATTACACAGCCATCGTGTGAAAGCCTGAATATTTCACACATCAGTTTTAATAGTCCGTGGCTGAAATGATCGATCATTTGATAAGGTGGTGGCAGCGGCGCCTGCGCTGACTTGATTGCGTTCAAGACATTTAGAGAATATTAGAGGTTTGGGGGTTTGGGCTGATCTATTCCTGTCAGGATGGGCGTCTCAGACGGGGCTGACTAATGATCCAACGGGCTCGGCCACGGCAGGAGGGATCAGTGACAGCTTAATGAGGCCACGGGGCTTCTGTGCTTACAGAGATAGAGGGAGGGGGGAGGAGGGCGGTGTGGCGGGAGACACAGAGAGGAAAAAGGGGAAGGTAAAATGAGCAGAAAAGAGAGAGATGTGATGAGAGGAAAGGGTGTAAGAAATGAAAGCCATGAAGTGAGGGTAAAGAACAAAGATAAATGAGAGAGTAGAGAGCATGTAGTTAAAATTAATGTATGGTGGAAGGTGTCCCACTGATGTCCTCCCACTCCTAACACGCCTGGGATTCACTCTGTGTGTGTGTGTGTGTGTGTGTGTGCCTGTGGAGCTTCCCTAACTGGTCGGTGTGTTTAATTATCAAAAAGTGACAACTCAAGCAGGAGTTGTTTTTTTTTTGCCTCCTATTTATCCTCCTCCTCCTCTTCCTGTGTCGGTGTGAGATGAGTCACTCCCAGTAATGTTTAGGAAGGGCCATCCCTCCTGTCGTCGCTGCTGGAGACGGGAGCACCACCGGGTGCGAGGCAGTTAGGCCTGCATCAGCCCGAACACACCAAGAGACAGTCAGAGGGAAGTTGGCAACCAACAGAGCAAGAGGGAAGAGGACTGACAATGGGAGGGAGTAATGGAAACATTAATGGATCATATTTTTTTTACCTCATTACTTCAAAATCACATCATCAGTCGACCATCTTTTATAAAACAGACGGGGGTCGGGACCTCCATGGGGTCACAAGATAAATATGAGGGGGTCACAAGATAGTTGAAGTATAAGAAACTTTCAACTTTTTTGCTTTTTTAAAAATAAAATCTGCATATTTTTAGGCTTCTAAACAGTCTCAGAAGCAATTCTTTGATTGAATTGCTCATAATTTTGCTCCACACTATGGCCACTATCACTATGGTGATGTGGGGTCACAGCTAATTATGGCCTCATTTTGGGGTCATGGACCATCCCTTGTTTGGATTTCTCTGATTTCCTTATTTTCAGGTGGCCATTGCAAACTGTTTTGACATATTGGACATTGTATTTTTGTTTTCTTTGAATGTTTTTTGGTTGTGTTTGTGGCATGGCTCTAGGGGCTGAATCGTTGGTCAGTCCATCACTTTGGTCCAGACTGAAATAACTCAACAAGTATTGGATGGATTGGCATGAAGTTTGGTACAGACTGTCATGGTCCCAAGAGGATGTATCTTACTTTGGTGATCCCATGGCTTTCTCTCTAGTGCTTTCCATAAAGTTGAAATTTGTAAATATCTTAACAAATATTGGCTAGATTGTCATGATTGTCCAATACTTTGGTTTATGACCAAATACCTGCAAAAACCAATGCCATTCCCATCAGCCTCAGCTGTACTGTGTTTAGGGGTTGTTAGCAAATGTTAGCACGCTAAAATGATATAATGACGAACATTTAGCTGCATGTTAGCATTGTTAATTTGAGCATATTAGCATGCTAATGTTAGCATTTAGTTCAAAACGCTGCTGTGCCTCAGTACAGCCTCAAAGAGCTGCTGTTGACTCTTAGTCCTGATTTTCACTGTTTACCCTTTCAGTCCTTTCATTATTTGCTTATGTTAATGTTTAGTTTGGTGGGTTTTCTTGTTCCACTGATACTGTGTGTTTTAAACTGCTAAGAAAGATAAAGAAGCCAACTTCCATGTGATAAAAGTGGCCTTTGCTGCATGACAAAAACTAAAGGCAACGAACAGCTTCTTTTGATGGATTACCAAACTAAAGCAAGTTTCAAGTCTCTGCAATATGATCTTCACACTGCAAATAAATGAACACTAGTTAGCCTAAGTTGGTATATTTTACTAAGAGGGACCCAGAAATTAATCAGGAGACCGAAAGAGAAAGAGAGATGTGCCTGGACCTGTTTCATCTTCTTAGTATTTCCCTCTGTTCCCACATTTTGTAGCACAGCAGATGCCACAGAGTCCCTAATTTCTGTAGAGGATAAAAAAGGAGCACAGTAGAACAGTACAGGTCATGTGAATGTGGTCGCCTCAGTTATTTCTTTCCTCTAAAATGGTGCAAGTCAGTAAGTCTGCACATGGCAGATGTGTCACTGTGCTCTACCTGAAACTACAAAGTAGGACGCCGATTGTGGCTGTTCTCAGGGGAGACAATCTTGAGTCATCCACACCCACACCCACCCCTCACACCCAAATATCCCAAGGCAAAATACTGAAGGTGCACACACAGGAGAGCTACAGCACACAAACACACACACACATTCAAATACCGAAATACACCCAGGGGACTCGCCATGAGACATTTTCTTGCGTAAATAGAGGATTATGTAACCCTCGACTGCTTGATGAGCCGGCGAGTGAGGACAGGAAGGGAGGAAGGGTGAGGAAAGAAGACAGGAGGGGAGGAAAGACCTGTGAGGTGACATCCCCAGTGGAGCAGCACAAACTGCGGTGGCTTTGTTACGGAGACAGAGGCAGACAGAGACCTCAGCATGGCATCTCACCCCTGGAACCTCGTAGAGAGAACTGATTGTCCTGTTTCGGCTGTAGATTCAGCTGAGAAACTCTGCTCTTCTATTTGTTGGTGAAACAACGAGACTGTCCTGACAGGAAAAAATGACAACATTTGTCATTTGTTCAAATATTTAAAACACTTATGTTTATATTAGCTGGGCAAAGACCTCTTGTGGCCATAATAAATATGACTTTTGTTTCTCATGAGCAAAGGCAGAACGACTGTGAAGTGGTTACACAACAGGAAAACCTCTGGGGAAGGAGGTTGAGATGCATGGATGGGCTTACAACACATGCAACTTTGACACTGGAGACCACTGAACGCATTCCCTTTTCCTGCCAACAGTCATTTTGACTGTGACGACCATGTTCCCCTAACCTTAAAGCTGCTCTTATCAGCATATTTAAATGAACAACATATCAAATGACTATATGTAATGTGAATGGTAGAGACAAACCTTTTACTCATTGTTTCGGCTCACAACTATATAGTGTTTCTCATTGCTTTCGACCACAGCAAGTAAGATGAACCCACTGTACGCTACCTGTCCAGCACCAAACGGCAGACAGACACAGTTAGCGACTAGTTGATGAACACAGTGGAGCACTTAGCAGCTTCATCTTCCAGATATTTCCCTCAGGACTTGGTAGAGACCAAAATGGAGGTAAAAGAAGAGTGAATATTGGACTTACACAACTACAAATGAAATCTGCTGGATGTGTTAAAAAGCTACTGTTTGCGAACAAGTCGAGAACAGCTTGTTTCCGCTGCCCCCAAGAAGAATCAGTCATTGCATGTGTAACCATAGTGGTGGCAGATCAGATGAATCATTTATGCAGTGGTCATTTGTTTATTTAGTTTGGAGGGACGAACAATGTCGTACTCATCAGAAAACGCTGAAATGGGTCGTTTTGGAAGCCATGACGGTTCAGCTCTGACCTTGGAAACAACATATGACAAACCTGCTTATTCTAAAGTGGAGATTTTCAATGTTTACAGTGCAGTTGAGGATGTGTTATTTGATCAAAAGCTCCTGAACAACTGAGTAAGTGGACACTGAGTTGAGATTGTTCTGAAATCCGAGGAGGACTTGTTGGATACCGCATGCAACAGGTTTTGTCTTGAGAGAAAATGATGAAATAGGTTAAATAATTAAGTGTGAGTAGTGGAAATATTGAATGAAAACAAGCTGCGCATTTAAAGATGAAACTAAAGAAACTCATCTGCTGTCTAGTATTTTCATTTTTAGTTGGACTCGACTGCAGTTTTAGTATCACACTTTGCTGTAAGATATTTCCACTCAGCATCTATTTAGTAGCAGAAACAAGTGGTGGGCGAGCTGGGAGGAGTTGGTCAAGGTGAATGATGCATCAATGAGCAAAAGCCTTTTTACAGTAAACAAGTCAACAGGTTGTGATTCACTTTCACGGGAGCATAAGCTGGTGCGTGACTCCTCTTAGCCAATTTTAAATATGATCATTTGTGTGGAAATGTGTTTTTGGATTTTAATGGTGCAAAAAACCTGCAACATCTACTTCTTCCTCCCTCCCCATCTCTCCTGTGGTCCCTCCCCGGTGGTGACATTCATCACGAGCTGCCTCCGCCTCCAGTCTGAGGAATAGGTCAGCTCCCTGGCTGCCGTCTGCCCGCAAACACACACTGTTTACCAGCCTGTCTGCAGTTACACACACACACACACACACACACACACACATACACAACTGCAGAGGTAGACATGAGTAGAGTCTCATACACACATATACGCACACACCTTGTATACTGTACTGTAGGTCTATAAATTATTCATAAAACTCTCATCTGATTAATTCAATTGCATGACTTGATTATGTTGAAGTGCTAAATAACACTATATTTATGACTCGGCCTCAATCAAGCCTTTTCCATTCCTTGAATGATATTTCAGATGAGCTAATGTTTTTATTTTTAATCTCATTTTGTACGACTCGTTACGAGTTCACCTCAAGCAACAGAGATGTTTTTCTTTTTATCTGTTAGTCTTCTTAATTGCATACAACGATATAACTGACAATATTACTTCTAGTTTGTCATGATTTGTAACAGTCTGCTGTTCTGTGTGTGTTAGTCTTGGCTGGGATTTTTAATAAAAGTTAGTGAAGCTGCAAGACAGTAAGTACTGATGATCGATGATGTCTATGAATGTAATATGGCTGCATGTGTGCAACTGTGATAGTTGCTAGGTTAAATGTAGGGTTGCAACTAAAGACTATTTTCATTATCAATTGATCTAATGATTGTTATTCCGATGAATTGCTTGTTTTTTTTCCAACCAAGAGTCTAAAACACAAAGATATTCAATTTACAATGATATATGACAAAGAAAAACAGCTGCCAATAAATGACTTAAACGACTATATCGATGATCAAAATTGTTCATTAATTTACTTCCAATCAGCTACTCAATCACTTGATTGTTCCAGCTCTAGCTAAATTAACACTTAAACCTGCAATACCTGATATTTTGGCCACTTGTGGGCAGCAGAAACATGTTTTTGGTTTGTACCAACTCCTGAGGGAAATATCTGGCTCTTTAGCTGCTAAATGCTCCACTATGTTCACCAGCTCGTCGCTAACTGTGTCATTTAGTTGCTAAACAGACAGTGTAGACAGTGTGCAGTTGCTTTATTGGAGCTTTTTTTTTTTTTACTGAAAACAGCTGGAAACAACGCTGATGAGAGCAGTGAGAGTGAACTAAAACAATAAAGTGCCAGAAAAACATAAAGCTTAAAGACGCAAAAGTGCTCTGTTGACATATATGCGCAGCTTTAAATTTCTGTTATATTTTCTTTTTTTTGTGCTGCACAGACAGAAATGTTCAGTGAACAGAGAAGCGCTCGGTGTGAACTGTAAGAGAATGCAAACACTTCTGTTTCCAGACTCTTGTTTGCTCCTGCTGACCAAATACTTTTCACACACACACACACACACACACACACTCCCTTTGCCTCCAACACTGGAGGCAAAGGGAGATCAAGACAGGACACACCTGCACTGTGTGTGTGTGTCTATTATACAGAGTGCTGTAACTGCGTTTATGACAGCAAAGCAAGTCTTATGTCCCCGGTCAGTCTTTGCTGTTGCATTTGTGATGACTGAACGACAATGAAAGCAATCTGCAGAAGTTGCAGGAAAAAAGTGATGAACTTGAAGAAAATATGAAGAATGAGGACAAAGGGAAGGAGAGACTCAAACACAATACCTTTTTAGAAATACAATACATATTTTTCAGACAGATTCTTTACAGATACTTGACCTATTCATTCAGGCTCTGGTACAGCACACAGTCTGTTTTTCATTATTAGTAAATCAAACTTAAATCCAGACTTAATCTTCTCTTTTATTAGTGAATCAGGCAACAAAATGAACCTTGATATCAATTTGGGATTCGTTAAATGCCAAAGAGCAAGAGACACAGCCGTTGCAGTGGCATTTAAATAGGAAGTGTATACATGATAACACTAAATCCACCTCTGTTATCCAAAATCTCCATGCACTCAGAGGCATTGTTATGCACATTAATCATCGACGACGAAACCCAATTTGAGCTTTATGAAATTATGCTCAGCAGTGAGGTGTTG
The DNA here is from genome assembly GCF_043641665.1 of Enoplosus armatus. Classification (NCBI taxonomy): domain Eukaryota; kingdom Metazoa; phylum Chordata; class Actinopteri; order Centrarchiformes; family Enoplosidae; genus Enoplosus; species Enoplosus armatus. The sequence goes on along the minus strand of NC_092196.1, from coordinate 11,154,587 downwards.
TTCACACGCAGCAATTAAGTTCTTAAATCAAGTTAGGCTCCATGATGCGCTTCCTCATCTCAAACACCTCCCAACAGGCCACTCCGAGTGTCTCACCTGCTGAGAGTGCAGGTTTTATGACTATTCATCTTCTACACTTCGTCTTAGTGGGGAGCACAGGATCTCGCACCATCATTAGTCTGTCTGCACTAAATGAGCCTCCATTCATTCAGCAATCACATCCAGCGATGAGTGCTCGTGTGTCTGGAATGATTAAAGGCGAAATAAGCGTCTGAAACACAAAAGGTTCTGCTGTTGTCTGAGTGTAGAGTTGGATAAGGATCGCGCAATTCAACACCTTTCAGTCAGGTTAGTGCTCGTTTGTCTGGCGGAAGGAGCGCAGACTGGCGAGGCTCCTGGATGTAATCGGGACATGTGGTATCATGGCACATGAAGTAATCACTTATTCATTAATAATGTCAACGCAACGATTGGTACCACAAAGCTTCCAGTGTGATCCAAAGAAACGGGCCGAGGTAAACAGAGGAAGTTCAACTTAAAAAGAGATCAAACTGGGTTAGTGTGAGGAGTACAATGGGTCACAACAGCACAGCTTGTTGGCCCACGAGAGGCAAACATGTCAGGGAGGCTAAACTCCTCGAGAGTCCACCTTTCTAAACAACTCCTCTCTTCAGTAACACCGCAGCCACAAGCACTGGCTCAGACTGACGTTTCTGGGGCAGCTATCTGTTGTGTGTGTGTGTGTGTGTGTGTGTGTGTGTGTGTGTGTGTGTGTGTGTGACAGTGAATGTACCTGACTGAGAGATGTACCTAAAACACAAATACATGACATTACAAGATTCTGGCTACAACCAACTGAAAAGTAACGCAAAACAAAGTGTTTTTGATGATTTTTCATAATGCACAGTAGTTTTGTCTTGATTGATTTGATTCACACTTTTCTCCCTTTATATATTCTAATGACGATAAACCAGAAATGTATCCATACATAGCAGGCTAAGCAAGGATCCGGAGGCGTCCCCAGGCCAGATGGGGTATGAAATCCCTCCAGACGGTTCTGGGTCTGGCTCGGGGTCTCCTCCAAATTGAACATGCCCAGAAGATATCCTAATCAGATGCCCAAACCACTCAACTGTATCCGTTCAACATGAAGAAACAGTGTTTCTACTCCAAGCTCCTTCCTAATGTCTGAGTTCCTGACCCTGTCCCTCAGGGTGAGCCCCAACATTATCATTCATTTGGTGTCGTGTTTCTGGTCATGAATATTCACTCTTTTAGCTCTGTTTTGGTCAATATATTTGGTTTTGTTTTATAGATTTAAAACTTTGGGAAAAAGCACTGGTATCGGATCAGTACTCTTATCGGCAGGAAACTGTGTTTGAGGCGTTGAAAAAGTTGGATTGACACGAGCTACGAAGCTATGAATAGATGTCCGACAAAAAAGAAGTCTCTTCGGCGTCTGATTCTGCACCACAGAAGAAGAGAAGAGAGGACTGAAGAATGTTCTGAGGGACCAAATGCTCCTAAAAATGAGAGGAGATGGGAGCAGATGCACTTGGCAAAGAGAAGGGCAGGTCGCCCACACACACACACACACACACACACACACACACACACACACACACAGACAGACACACACACACACACACACACACACATACACCATACGGCCCAGCAGGGGGTAAACACACATGAAGAACTTGGAGAACACACCAACACTGGCAGCCACGGCGTAACTCACACGAGTACATGGATACAAGAGTGATCATGCTCTGTAGTGATACACATCATCACCATCACACACTCTTTACAGTAACTGTCAGCGAGTGTGTGTGTGTGTGTGTGTGTGTGTGTGTGTGTGCGTGTGTGCGTGTGCAGACTTTAGGGTCACTCACAGGCCAGTCTGTCTCTCCTCAGTGAGGCTCATCTTGCAGGCTAAGCTAACTATGTTGCATCTCCATTGCACCCTGATTACCGCTCCTCCTCTTGTTCAGCACAGCCCTGCAGGGACTGGCCTTTTGACACACACAACATACTACAAACCACATTCTCCTCCTCCAACCCCCACCCGCCTTTTCTCCTCCATCTTCCCTGCAGGCAGAAAGCCCTCCAGCTCCCAGACTTCCTTCTTTGCTCTACTTTTCCTTCCTCCCAGTTCATGCGAGGAGAGTAGTTCCCCCTTCTACGCTCCTCATTTTCCCATCTTTGCTTGACCACCATGTGCTCGTTCTTCGTCACTCCTCCTTCTCCTCTGACCACTCTCTCCTCTCATTTCCGTCCTCATTATCCACTCCTCCTCCTACTTCTCTTAAAGACCAGGACTTCAGGTGCAGCAGCTCTCTTCACTAAATTCCTCTTAATATAATAAAACTTTGACGGGAGCTCAATGCCCACCCTCGTATTCCCAGCCTGCCTCTGTGCATAGTCTTTACACTCTTTCTACATACTCTCATTGTCTTTTCCCACCTTTGCATTTCTCTTTTTTTCTGCAGGCCTTTCTTTTGGAGCCAAACTTCCTAACCCTCTGAAAATGTCTGAAGTTTCAGCACACTTCGTTTCCCCTTATTAGAAGGAGAAAATGAATTCTCCTCCACACATGACCTACTCCCATTAATTAACATTTCACGGGGAAGTTGGACATAATTGGCACGCGGGGCATGTTGATAAGCGAGATGAATGGTTCTATCTGTGCCAAAATAGTATCTATGTTTATCTTCGAGATGATCGAGCCTTAATTACCCTCCATTACAAATGCATTGGTTACACCGGGCTGTAAAAACTATGAGGCTAATAAGAGAGCCGACAGTGCAGAGCAAGTATTTCTCCATTAGCTCTTTGACTCTTTAACCTAAACAAGATTGGAAACCAAGCGTCCCGTGTGTAACATACCGGCTGTGTGGGCTGGAATGAGCCTACGGCTTTAATAATTGCAATGTCCACTCATATTATGTCGCTTTTTGCTGCGCTCATAATTTTTCAAAATCGTTTAATGTTATTAGTGCTGGAACAGTCTGACCCAACTGTTACGCTGAAACTCTCCAGTAAATCTTCTCTATCTTCCTAATAGCTTCACGCTCATTTCCTCCTCCCGAGCTCCCTCTCCTGTCCAGGTCTGTGGGGTTTATTTCAGCAGAAGGCTTCTGTCATTGTCGGCCTGCGAGGGGATTTTAATGAGGCGCACTGTTAACAAGCAAAAGGAAGATCCACTCATCATGCATGCTGTGGAGCATGCACAAGTATACAGTAGATGAGCGCACACACACAGTGGTATTTCATAATCACACTATTAACCATGTTTTCCTCAGGAAAGCACACAGGGGAGGGTGGAGGAGACAGTTGGTGTTGTTTTATGCAGCTGTTGGGGCCATCCTGTTATATCTAGCTAAACTTAAGTATGTTGGAACGGGGAAAACAAAAGTTTGCTTTGAAGAAACAGTGCAGCATCAGTAATCAAACTCATCTTAAAGCAAATGGAGGAACAAAATATGCAATGTACAAGAATGTAGGGAAATTCTGCATTTGAGAATTTGCCTGAGCGGCGAGTAAGGCATGGCGTCCCTCCAGCTGCCATCACTGATGTACTAACTGAAGACAAGTTCCCTGGTACAATTTCATATTCAGCTGTCAAAGTTAAAGGTCCCCTGTGTAGTTTACACTGTTTACATACCGTGTCTCTAATTAAAAATGTTGTCTTGCACATAAAACTAACTTTTGTAGGTTCTGAGAAAGTTTTACAAATAGAAAATCTTTGTGGATTAAAAAATGATGATGCAAAGAGTGATGACAGACCCTGTTTCCAGTTAAAGGTTTTACAGAAGTGATGGTGTATTTGGTGGTCTTTGGGACTGCGAGTGGCCTCTGGGACAAATTGGCAGCAAGGCTGAGTGGCGGCACCGTATCCAGCTCTCTTAATACATCCATGGTCTTTGCGCAGTTGCACAAGAAAAAACAAAATGGAGACCCAGTCATAAAGATATCGCTCTACTGCACTACTAGTGGTCAAAAACTCCACAGGGCAACCTTTAATACAAAACCTACTTTCCAGTTTCTCAGAATCCCAGTCATCACTTTGGTGCGAAACAAATCAAAATTGGTCTGCACGCACACACACGCACGCACGCACACACGCACACACACATACACACACACACACACACAAGTGTGGCTTTAAGACTGTCAACAATCATGCTGACCTACAAAAATGCAAGATAAACACAATCTAGTGTCTGTCAAGCCAAGAGAAGTCCCTCACCAGGCTGCACAGACACAAACTAAAGCCTGACACTGTTTTCAAAAGTCACATCAAATGAATCAGTGAAAATTAACTAGTCAGAGAAAACATTTTACAGCTTTTTACAGCTGAAACAATTAGTCAGTCAATTGAAAAGCGAAGTAATTTATCAAGCATAAATGACAAACATTCACTGCTTTCTCTGTCTTAAATCATTGAAAACTGAATATCTTTGGGTTTTCGATTGTTAGTCAGATAAAATAAACAACATGAGGACTTAACCTGAGGCTCTGGGTAATTATGACGTTGTTAGTTGATGCCCTTCCAGCAGTTTTATCTAAAGGTGAGCATTATAAACCACTACAAACACAAACACCCCCAGCTGTGAAAGGCAAATTGCTGGTTCATTGGCTCACCGACTCAGACCTTTTAAATCGTGCCCCACCCACTGCTGTGCAGGGCTGTCGCTGCTGTAACAGAGGCGGGCATTTGCAGAGAAGTCAGCTGGTGGCTGCGCTACAGCACAGATGCCCCACTGTGTGTGTTTTGGTAAGGTGGCCATTTTCAGACACGAGCGGAGCTGGGTGACAGATAATAAGGGCAGAGAGACCTGAGGCGGGGAGAAGCAGAGTGAGAGTGAGAGTGTTTCCCCTCTCTCTGCAGCACAGCCTGGGGACAGTCACGCAAACAGTGTTCTTCACACTCCAGCATTTAGGCGTGCTGCATTTAGGCGACGTGCGATGTTTTCATTTGCACACCCTGTAAGCAGCACTAAAAAGAGACCGTCTGACGCCATGTGTATTACATCTCCGTACACTCACGCTCAAGCGCAGGAAGAGGTGCACACGAAAACATAATAATAATAAGATGTATTTACTGTAGAAGTTTAGTTTGACGCGTTTCCTGCGTAATTAGGCGCGTGAAACTTTTAGTACATTCCTGTTTACATGTTATTCTCACACAAAAGCCCAGCAGTGTTAAGAGCCACAAATAGCATTAATTCTCTGTTGTTTAATATCCAGATGTGGCACTAAAGGACCACTTTGCCACTGGGAGTCTTCAGTGTCTCCCACCACTCGTATTCTTAAATTCCTCATTATTGCTTCCTGCCTTGGGACAGCAGGTGGAAACCAGAGTCCCCAACAAGGCCCCAAATCCATCAGCTAACTAACACTGTGGCTTATGTAACCAGGCATGAGACCAATAACTGCAGATTGCAATTTGATATCTGTGATTAAATCAGCAGCTTATGTAATCGCTCATATTTTCCAGCTGTTCAGACATCTGAGACTTTCAAGCTTATTGATTTCTGATAATTAAAATACGGGTTTTCATGCACTTTATATCTTTTGAACGTTGCATGTTGTAAATATTACAGAATTATCAAGAAGTATATACAAATATTGTATATATGTAACTAATGTCCTCCTTAACTAAACTAACCAGCATCTTCCTTTTAATCTAAATAATACAAAGTTAAAATTGCTAGATTTTTGAACCAGGTGAACCAAATGATCCTGTAAATTTGAACTGAGTTTATTTCTCCAGGGGAGGAGGAGTGATTTTAACATTACCTGCACTGGTAAGTCATTTTTCACCCCAGTAATAAGCTGCTATTACCTACAGTTTATTAAGCAAACACGCTGGTCCTCCCATAATTTAAATCAAACTTGACTTTAGTTTGAAAATGGAGGGAAACATGTTAACGCCAAAATATAGGCGCATTTGGAAGTACAGTACTGGTTTTCTGTTTTGGAAAAACGCTTTTGAAAACTTTTGTCCTGCTGAATGTCCGAGACCACATGCTATAATTCCACCATCCCGTCTGCAACGATGAGTTAAATTACAGTGAACATTCAGCCTCTCCCTGTAATGTTAATCCTGTCCGACTGGAGTTTAATTTAGAGTGAGAGAGTAATTTTGAATAAAATCTGACTTCTGGTTGTGCTCCACAGCGGGCCATTTTTATGCATTAGTGTGTTAGCTAAACTATTCTTGACATAAAAACGAGACTTGATTAATTATTAATATCATACTAATCTGTTGCATTTGCATGCATTCATTTGGCAGACACTTTTGTCCACAGTACAAATGAGGTACAATCCAATCCACCACCAAGAAGAAGCCGGTTTTCCTGATAAATCACAGATGCAGTAATAATTAAATATTTGTAAATTCCATATGAATTATTACTTATTATTACTATCATTGTGAGCTGACTGAAGAGCCCGTCACTGCTTTGCACTGCACAATATGTTGCAAGAAAACAAAGGCAAAAAAAACACTGTTTAAAAAGTAAAACTACATCAGCTCTGAGCCTGACGGCGACGCCATAAACAACATCCTCTGACTTTAAGCAGCAGTGGTGAAGTATTTTCAGTCATCCTTCTCATTGAGAGCAATCTGTGTGAAATCACCAGAGGCTGCGTCAGGGTGGGACATCTGGTAAAGTAAAGAAAGTTGCTTACAGATTGTGATTTTTGACCGAAGAGCCTTACATAATCAAAACACCAGTAATCTAGAGAGCGATCTGTTCCTCTGGGTTAATGACACATAGACAGACGTTCGTCTTTTAAGCCTCTGACTTTACATATTGTGTCAAGTTATCGTCGAGTTAATTCATCCTCCCCGCCTGCTCTTGTGGCTGCACTCTGCGGCACGTGTTGACGCGCTGAGCGAGAGGCTGGGCTCTAAGCTCTAATCTGCTCTCTGTGCACTTCAGCATTGACATGTGGGGAGATTTGACATTGTGTAAGCTGTAGCTGTGGCGGGCGTGTTAGCTAGCTCTCCCAGCTGTTGCTGCTGGCTAGAGCTGAGCTGCTGGGAGGGTAATGGCTCGAGACTGGCTGGCTAATGGTGCGAGACGCAGCTGAAGTGTAGGCTGCTGTATGCTACCAGGCAAGGCTAATGATACCAAGCAGTAGTAGTTGTCACTGATGTTTGTGCAGCATGAAACAGACCTGGAATCACTGACATCTGAGCACAGGAACTGAGAATGAAAGTAAAGTCTCAATTGTAGGTGACCAAATAAGAGACATAAGAGGACAAATGTCCCCAAACTGCATCGGGACAGAGGCTGCAACCTCTGACGGTAAAAACAGAAGAAGCACTCAGCTGTCACAGCCGCCAACAGCAGGACCAGGAGAAGGAAGGAACAAGGGATTTGGCCTGTTTCAGCACACACACACTTGTCAATGTGTCAAAGTGATGCAGAAACATGCAGCAACTCAACTCTTTTCATCTGACTCATTGTGATGCTCTGGCTCTCTCTTTCTATACAGGTTGATGGTAGGCGGATGACAGTTGACAGGTACTGCGCACCAGGCAATAAACCAGCCCGCCATCTTGTTTTTTTTCTGCACAAATAAGTGGAACATCAACAGTAATATGAGCTCCTCCTGTGGGATTTCAGGCGCGGTGACTGATTGCGTGCTCATATTCATGTCATCAGCACTAATTTAATATTCAGATGAAAGGTGTCCAAGAAAGAGCAACATCAGTCATAATTAGTCCAAATTAAATGCAATGAGATTACCTAAGCCAGCGTCGGCAGCAAGTACAACATTATATATATACAAAATTATATACATTATATCCACTATGATGTGAAACACAAGAAACAACCATTTTTCCACTGTCATTATTATAAATTGTTCACATTTTCAATATCTGTAAAGTTGGTAGGTTATAATTTTGGCAGACGATTGTGAACTAGTGCTGATTGCAAAAGGTCAACTTTTCATGAGGTTGGAAAGACAACCCTGTTTTCAGCTTTGAGACAATGTAACTGTCAGATAAATCAGTCATCAAGCTCAAATCATATTTATAACTGGCTCAACAATCGTAATGTGTCTCCTCGCCTGAAAGTGCAGCGCAGAGAAACGTGTTATATACATATGGAGACAAATCTTACATAAACCTCCTAAATCAGTTGCTCTCTTCCACACTATCAACCAAAACTGATTATAACCTTCTCTAAAGTAGTATTTATTACAGGCACAGGTGTTTGTGATAGTGTCCACCCTCTGTATAATTCCCCCACTCAGTGAACGTCTCATATGTGCTGCTGGTTAATTAGTCACCTGCACACATACACACCTATCCTGACACACACACACACACACACACACACACACACACACACACACACACACACACACACACACACACACACACACACACACACACACACACACACACACACTTCTCAGTGTGCTGCTTTACCTCACCCACAAGAACTTATAATTCAGTTTTGGCAGCACCGGTGAGCTCCCATCCTAATATCATTTTCCAAACACGGACAGTCACAGTTTGCAGCTGCAGCTGAATTACAGATGACCTCGTTTGGATACAGCTGATGGTTAACTACTGAACTGGAAACAGCTGGTTTGGTTCTTTTGCAAGCAGTTTATTTCTAAATTATGCCTCCTGTGTTGATTTAAATGGAAACTTTCCCCTCAAATTAGTAATTAGTAATCCCTGTGATCCGTGAAGCTGAGTTTATAGAAAGTGACGAACATCGACTTTATCATAAAATGCTTATCTGACTAATTTAAATCTGTTTTTTCTACAATAAGGAAGGATGAGGATGTTTGCACGAATTTTTTCAAGCTTAAACAACAGTTTATTCTTCATTTGAGGGCATAAATTCACATTTTGAGGGGATGATGTCCAATTTGAGAGTGGATTACAAATCCAAAGTAATGTTTCAGTAATTTTCACCTACTGCAGGGGCTACATAGATTTGTGTATGTGTAAGATAATGTCCTATATAAGAAATAAAGCTTTGTTTTGAGGGCTAAACAATGTAGCCACTCAATAATCTTCTTCTTGTAAATTACGCTTACTTTCCTCTCCCTCTCCTCTTCTCAGCGAAATCCCCATTTTCACAGGAGCCAGTGGCTAATGATGCCTCTCACTCTGCTCGTCGTACCAATTAAGTCAACAGTGTAGGTTTCAGCAGAGTCAAAGTCAACAGGCCTAAACGCTGATGACTGCTGTAATGAGGAAAACAGGGGGGGCGGGGGGCGGGTGTAGTAGCTTATGTAGATACTTACTTGATGAGGGGTTTGTAAGAGTCTCACCTGTACGAGTGAGTCACTGTGGTTCTCAGTTAAATCAGTGCAGTTTTAATGAGAAAGGGAGCAACATACATTAGATTGAGAAGCTGCACTTCAGCACACAGCAGTGGTTGTGATTAAAGACTACTGCAGTCTTTTGCTAGTTTCAAGTCTTTGGTTAAAGGTTTTAGGTGTGTTGCACCTGGACAGTGGTGGAAAGTAACTGAGTGCATTTCCTCAAGTAGTGTACTTAAATACTTTTGACACACAGTACCATGTTGTGCTACTTTACACTCTACTACATTTTAGAGGAATATTGTACTTTTTACTCCACTACATTTATTATATTGTACATTTTCAGATTAAGATTTTATATTTTAAAAATGTTAAATTAAAAATATATGATGCATTGTTAAAGATTTAACTAATCTGCTGCACCTCCACCAACTGTAACATTTTAGTACTGCATCAACCATAGTACTTTTGTTTTTGATACTTTAAGTACATTTTGTTGCTAATACTTCTCATACTTTAAGACTTTGGAGTATTTTTATAGTGTTGTATTGTTACTTTTAGTAGGTAATACTTAAATACTTCTTCTGCCACTGCTGACGGGTGTGGCATCTGAAACCACAGCCGAGAGTGATGTACTGACACACCCTCGAGTACACTTCTACATCACTGCAGCAAGGTGAGGAATTAAACCACTGATGGGCAGCAAAAAGGAGATTTTCTGCAGATGTGGAGTTGCCTTTTATTTCTGTGCCTTTGCAATAAAACAAATTTGTACAGGACAAAAGCCAAACGGACAAAAATACACAGCAAATGTAGGCAAACCACTAAAAAGGTCCACTGAGGCCAGAGACACCACACTACATAGTAGTAGTAGTAGTAGTAGTAGTAAGTCCAGTCAGTTATTTTTCACCAGTTTCGGCTTCAGTTCCACTGTTTTGTTTTGTTTTTCCATCACTGTGAACTACTGCGTTTGTTTTGGCTGCGAGGAATATGTTCCTGGCAATATGATGGAGTTTAGGATGCCTGTTAAGCTAGGACCATGTGAGACTGAAAAAACTGGTGCAGTCCCATGAATTCACGAGGCTCTTTGCTCAGTTTCGTTGTCGGCAGCAGCTTCTACTTCTTCTGGCACTGGAGGGAATATCTGTTAAAGAGCCAGGACACATTCAGCTCATACGGTGTATAAAATGTGTATAATATGCCAATGCGTATTGGTAAGTATTTAAGTATTTGCTTATTTCTATATTGTTAACTCTGGACACTCTCCAGGATCGGCACAAGTTCTCCTAAAAGTCCTCATGGGTGATTCTTTCTGGCTGGCTCACAAATCATAAGGCTGTGGTTCAACAAATCAGTGCGTATTTCTTGACTTTATTACTTGACCATGCTCCATAATATTCCCATTTCTCTGTTTTGAGTGTAGCAAACTACCTTATGAAGATAAGTCACTAAGTTCACATATACATATTTTGGAAATTGACTTTTTCCTATAGCTGATCGATATATATAGCAGTCGATCGATAAGTCCATTGACAGAAAATGAATCGGCAACTATTTTGACAACCTGGCAAAAAATTCTGCAGATTTAATTTTATTTAATTAATCTGCAGATTAATTGATCAGTCGCTGCCCTACTTTTTACATAATTTTCCAACACATTCAATCACGGTGGTTAATAATCTGACCTTTTCCAAAACACGTTGGTTGATGTTTTCACTTCACATAGCAGGGGGAGGTTGTTTTGACAGGCTGAATAGTTTATGTAACACTGAAGGGACTTTGATATTGTGCGCATGGTCAAGTCAGCCTTGGGTCAGCAGGGAGGCTTGAAACAGATATTTTTCTTAACATTGTAGATGTAATACATATCCACCATTTAACAAATCCCACAAAGATATAAAAAATGTCCAGTAAGGCAAAGACACGTGATCAAGTCAAACACATGGAGAGGGATGAAGAAAAAAAAGCCATCTAAAATACATGACGCTCATGCAAACGCTCTGCAGTAGTGTTGTTAATGAACAGGGCAAAAGACAGATGGTTGGAAAGAGGATTTGCCAAGAAGAGTAACAGCAATATACCCATGTAAAGCATAATCTCCCAGGTCACAGCGACCAAATCTGTAACTGAAATGAAGTAATATTACAAAAAGGAAAAAAAAGACGATTTTAAAAGGGCTCGATCTGGTTAAAGATCTAGGCCTATTACGCGTACGTAACCTGGTTGTGAAGCCCATATTGTTTCTCTATGGATGAGTCACCTTCATTCACTGGTTCCAGAGTGATCCTTGACTGATAATACAGCACTATTTACCACCTACGCCTCACAATGTGCTGAATGAAAAACAAAGATGAGAGAGAGACGGAGAGAGAGAGCACTTTTCACTCAAATGCTAATGCGAACATCTCTCTCTCTCCTCCATGTCGTTCTGTGACTGGATCAAAGCATCTGCCGGATAGATGACGCCATTCGCGCACCGAGGCTGACACAAGGGTCACTCACAACCCACAGTGCAAAGGGGAGTGTGTGTGTGTGAGTAAGAGAGAAAGTGACAATGTGTGTGTGTGTGTGTGTGTGTGTGTGTGTGTGTGTGTCCGAACCCCCGAGCCAGTTTCCGAGAGTCCTGACACCACACTGATTCAGAAGCTGAGCGGCCCGAGATGGAGGAGTGTAGATGGTGGGAGGGATGGATGGATGTTGGTGAGTGATTCACTCTGAGGCCGATGAATCCATTAATTGACTGATCATGTGCCGTTTAAAGGATAAGTCTGGTGATATTCCTTATTTTTCTTATTGGCAACAAATCCCATGAGAAGAGCAAAACCAACAATGAATTGATAAATTGCAGCCAAAGCCTGATTTTGCCTTAGACCTCCATTGTTGCCCAAAAACTATAAAAAAAAAAATAAAAAAAAACATCAATGAGCCACACTGTGGCACTGGGCGACATGTTTATTCATTACAATGATGAACATGTGCACTGTAGTTCTGCTGCAATTAATACTCAAACACACCAAATATGTATTAATCCACCGCTTAAAAATAGTCCCCAACAAATGCACAATTTACTCCAGTTTGACTAAACTTTACTACAAACTACTGCGCCTGGCTGTTTTTAAAAAAATTTATTTTAAAAGTATATTCTTGACTCAACTTTAAAGAGTCCTGTTTTCAGTAGGACTTAATGGGCTGGGAGAGACAGACAAGGTACACTGTAAAAACAACAACTTATATTCTTTAGCATAAATAAGAAAGTTGTTGAAACGTATGTAAAAAAAAATCTAGTTGTGGCAACAAAGCGAGCCAGTCTCTTGCTTCAATAAAAGTGAATGAATCCTGATAATTTCTTCATCTTCATCTGTGATTTATTACAAAGTAAGAAAGCTCAGTTGACTTGTCTTCTTTAGCTGCAGAACCATGTCAGAAAGTAAACAATGCACACATAGACTAAATGTTTAGAAAAGTCAGATTATTATCACACCTAAAAGTCTAAAAGTCTCCATAAATCCTTCTTTTGACTAACTACTAATTAAAACAATGCAAACCACGATGAAGACGTGAGAAGGTAGAAGGAGAGGCAGTGTTTGTTCTGGTCTTTTTATGGGATTTATTGACAATGTAGAACAACACCTGCCTTATCCTTTAAAACAACTTGTGTTTTAGCTTTAAAGTTCTCAATTTCTCACCTTTAAGATACTTTTAGGTTTTAATTGAGAAGCGTATAATAAAAACAGACACAATTAAAGGAAAATAAGTGCTGTGCTCTAAAATAATAAAAATAAAAATAGCGTATCATCATTTGGAATTCAAAGAGGTCCATCCCCAAAGTGCTCTCTATTCAGTCTGTCCCAAAGCCTGTCGGTAGATAATGGGCACAAAAACAGGCAGACCAAAACTCACAATGGGCACTTGAAGCCAGCAATAACAGTGTGTGTGTGTGTGTGTGTGTGTGAGAGAGAGAGAGAGAGAGAGAGTTAGGCAGGGAGATGGACAGAGCTGAGGAGATGCATGGTGGAATAACAAGAAGGTAGCTCAGAAGTGATACAGAAAATGAATGAACAATGGGTCTTGGAGGGCGAGAGACAAGACTAATGAGTCTTATAAATGAAGCAAGATGAAGAGAAGCCAATACAGAGCCACTGCTCTGATAGAAGTTGATAAAACACAAGGCGTAGAAACAGAAGTGCCCTCCTGATTGCCTGGGATGCAACGGCTTCACTAAACTGCGTTGACGTTCTGTTTCACACTTTAAAATGACTTCTGATGTTGCTTAATGAGGAGAGCTTGAAAATCACAGTGAGGAGGCGCTGAACAAACAGAGTTAATCAAAAGTGTAAGACAGTGGAGTCATTAAAGACAGATTTTGATGCTCTTGCTCGTGTAAAGAGGAAATTGGCTGCGGATGTGTGTGCGTATTAATTGGCTCAGCAAGGGAAAATTCATTAGCAAGTCTTGCGCAAGAACACAAGAGTCTACTTGGCTTTTTGTGTTTTAAGACATAAAATAGAGTTGAAGAAAGTGCCACTGATGGGACAGTACGGGGGGCTCATCCTCTGCATGTGTGCACAGACTGTATGTTCACATGTGCTATTGGTTTGTCAAAGCTTGTTGCATGTAAGGACACAGACGTCAGTGCAATGCCGCGGCTGTGCTCGACCTCTGTCTCTTATCTAACCAAGGACAGATCCCGTTCCCGGCCAGAGGGAAGAGGAGACTGAGGTTCAACTGTTACAGAGGGGTCACACATGCACTGCAAACAGAGATACTGCATCCCGAGGGACCACAGAGGTCAGACTCTGACACTGATAACACGCCACCACCCTGCCCCAACAGCATCAGATGGGCTTGGGGGATGAAAGAGGAGGCTAATGAGGGACAACGTTATCACGCCTGATGTGTGGAAACAATTGCTGATGCAGCACGAGACATACTGCAGGTAGATGATTTTTTTTACAGGCTGACTCAATATCAATATGATGATATATTGCAATGCTCCCTCTCATAATATATTATTGATAAGCTGGGCTTTTGAGTGTTGTTTAAATGGTCAGGCTGAATGGATTTTCTTGCATTACGTCTGTAAAGACGGTGGAGAGAGGAGAAGCAGACGAGAGAGGCTTTGGATTTAAACAGACTGATGGGGAAACCAACCTAAAAGAAAAACTGTTTCAGGAGACAAAATCAACTTGCAACTTTATGTCATTGGTTATGTTATCAATTATATTCAGGATGGATTGTTTATCCTTCAGGTTCATATTTCACACGTTGAATTCTAGTGTCTGAATTTGTCCAAGCCAATTTCAGCGGCCATATTTTTTTTAAACTTAATTTTTAGGTCCGAGTTTAACTAATTGAATTTGAGCAATTTTATCTGATCTGAAATAAGATTTAAAAAATCCACAACTGGGAAATGCCTCATCAAAAATTCAAAGAGATGGTCAAAACCTGGCCTGTCATCAACCTGATCATTATACCACCATACTGTGAGTCAGCCACACTGGATATAACACACAAAGAGGAAAAAACATTTTAAATACCCAATATCTAAAACACCTGGAACTAAAATATGAAATGTTTGATTCGTAGTAAAATGCTTATGTAATCACTATCACTGTATTTGTTGTGCCATAAAGTGTTCACAGTTCCACAACTGCTTCCAGCGAAGATACCAAAGGCTGCATAGCTGTGCACCTACACACACAGCGAGGACAAAAGAGTTTTACTTTCCTGTTGAACTTGATTTGCACAGGTTGAGAAGACTTGACTTCCTTTGACTCAGAGGGATATTCATCTTTCACTACATTTAAACTCTGTTTCTCTGCTTTTAGCTCAGCCTTTTGGCTTTTCTGTCAGTTTGTCATATGAATAGTTTCACTATTGAAAAAACTATTGTTATTGTGTGTCTTTGTGTGCAGATAGATGCACTCAGGTATCCGGATATTTAAAAAGAAAAAAAGAGGCTGAATGGAAGAAAGTGATGCATGGTAGTAAGTATTAACAACTTACGTCTGTGTCAGGTCCCTTGTCGGCTCCGGGACAGGAGAAGGTGACGAACTCATGGCACCGTTTGTGAACCACAAAACAGCACACTGACAGAAGAGAGAGAGAAAGAGAGAAGACAGTTTTATGACACAACATTGCAACCTTGTTCTTAAAGGCACATAAAGTACATTCAACCACCAAATCTGCTTCTTAAGGGAAAAAGATATAAACACACAAAGTGTGATATACTTATTCTGTCTGGTGTTTTATACAAGTTATCTGACAAACGGTTGAGAGATAGAGGGAGAAGCAGAAAGACAAATGCAGTAAGCAGGAGAATGTGCATGTAAATTATCATCAATAAACCTCTGAGTGATTTTGACAAGCCTCACAAACAACAAATGCAGACAGACAAACAGACTCGCATGCATGTGCACTCCTACACTCGTGCCCACGCAAAAAATGTCACTACGCGATCTTGTGTGTTCTGCAGCCGTCGGCTCTTTACAGTCTGTTGGGCTGATGCCGATTGCATCATCGTCTCCCACTGAAGTGGGATCCGCCTCTACCAAGTGTCACTCAGCGTGACACGGCTGATATGACACCTGACGCTGCTCTCACGTCAGCGACAGTGGCATTTACATTTGGACGCTGCCGCAGCTCTGGAGGGAGAAGTAAAAGCGTGGACATCTGTGACAGCTAGATCACAAGCTGACTCCCTCTCTGACTCTCACTCTGCGTACCCAACTGTATTTTTGCCTGCCATTATTTGAAATTGCTCATCCTTTCTTCTTTTTCTTTCTCGCACAATCTGTCTGCTTCGCTCATTGTCAAGCTGCCGGCTTGTTCATGTGCACTTTTGTGCTCTCCCACCACCATATTTGTGCAGTTTTTTGTCTCTAACTCTGCCAGCTAAGTCACACTTGCCAGACAATCTGACGGCCATTGGTTAAACAACAGAAATTAGTTTCCTGATAAATCCAAGAAACAGCAGGGGTTTCAACTGTCTGTGCAAAAGGCTGCACTGTATCATGATACTCAGTTCATTATATTTCAGATAGATAGATATCTTCATTATCATCATCATTAATATGAGCATCAGTATTTTCAGCATAATGATTTATTTCCATCATCATAATCCTAATCCAACCCTAATACTCACTACAGCGTTTCTCTCTGTGTATGTGTGTCAGAGATGGATCTTCCCTCGCCACTGGTGTAGTGCTGAGCCGGTGGCAGCGTACAGTATGAATTCATCTCTTTCAGTAATAAAGAGGAAACGAGGCAGAGAGGAAAAGGAGGGGGATAAAAAGCTCAGCAAAATAGTACCCCAAAGTGATTTATCCGTGCTGTGAAGTTGTCATCTGTGCCATTTGTCATTCTCATAGTGTGCAGAAGCTGGTCTATGCACAGGTGTAAATGCAGACAGCGGGAGTTTCTAGGACCCCGAGTCAGTGCAGAATTTTCAGCCATGTTAGCGGCGTAGCTCCGTGGATGTTCGGTCAGTCGGTCCACCACTTTGGTCCTGACTGAAATATCTCAACAACTATTACATGGATTGCCATGACATTTAGTACAGACATTCATTGTCTCCAGAGGATGAATTGTACCGATTTTAGTGATCCTCTGACTTTTCCTCTAGCGCCACCATGAGGTTCACATTTGTGTTTATTAGTGAAATGTCTCAACAATCATTGGATGGATTGCAATGAAATTTAGAAGACATTCATGTCCCCCTCAGGAAGAACTGTAATAACCTTGGTGATCAGCCTCAGCTGTACTTTGAGTTTAGTGCTAATTAGCAAGTGTTAGCATGGAAACACACCAAACTACGATAATGAACACGGTAAACATTACACCTGCTAAACATCAGCATGATATCATATAAGTACAGCCTCACAGAGCCGCTAGCATGGCAGCATGGATCATACACAAGTAGTTGGGAAATAAAATCAACAATTTACAGAGTATAATTAAATTTCAACTCACAGTAAAATCATAGTAACAATGCTACACAGCTTGAGAAAAATCTTGTTCATAATAGTGTACATCAACCAACCCCCTCTGGGTCAGCCTTAGTGGCCAGGAGGGTTGGGTTCTGTCCTCACTCTTTTTTATGAACTGTAGAAAATATTCAGGTAATGTTAGCAGGCTTCACCTGGCGGCAGATTATTTCTGTCTGTACTCCACCAAGGATCCTTTGATAGGGAAGGATCAAACAAGAAACAATCAGCTGATCCAAGTCAGCCGATCAGTTTCAGTAGTGAGAATCTCCCAGTTAAACCGGAATGCTTAACATATCAATATTCGATCATCACCTCGGTAACACAGTCGATGAGCTCATTTGGATCAAGTAGTTCGTAAAAATTTAAGATGTAAAAATCAATGGGCTGCAGCTGTATTTCAATGTGTCAGACACACAACATTAATATGATAAATGTTTCTGCCTCAACAGCTAACAAAACGTGATTTAAATTAAATCTAAATTTTCGTCATTCATATTTGCTCACTTTCAAATGTTGAAAGCCAAACTTAAGTAGTTTCAGAGAGAGAGATTTGAAAGGATTTCGTAAGGTTTTCATGCTATTGAACCTCCAGCCCTAGTCAGCACCATTACGTGACATTTCAGGGCCTCTTAGGACTCTGAATAGATGCAAAGTAATATAATAATCTATCTGTGCGCTCCAAAAAGCAGCCTAGTCAATAATCTTTTTATTAATTCAAAAAGGTGAGGACAAAAACAGAGGGAACGAAACCAGTGCTGAAATCACTCTTTATTTCCTGAAAGAATGTTTAAAAATCAGATTTTCCATCTGTCACTGCTGAGTTTATTAGCAGTTGTTTTGGTGTTGACCTCAGAGCATTCATTCCCACTTCATATCCACCTCCGACTCGCCCCACAGTCAAACTTTCAATCCTCTCAGCCCACATCCTGCCCACTCTGCTGTCAACAAAATTAAGAAAACATTTGCTTACATGCAAAGGAGGAGGACAAATGAAATCTGCTGTGAGTATTTTCATCTTCTGTAACACAGTTTTTACTCGGCAGGATTAATTCTGAGTGCAACCACCAGGTTTCTCTTTTCCTCCCCACAGCCTACTTACAATATGTGAATCACGGGCGTAATGACGTCCATCAGCACTCCTCACACCCTCAGTCACACACCCACCTCGCCCACCGTCGCCCTCTGTTTAGTGCTGATCTTAGACCAGCTTGAGCGTTTGCTGGTGCTGCAGTGTGGAGCTGAGCAGACTGACTTGACACTGATTTCAGTTCAGAGGTGAAGAAGGGCCGTTAAGCTGTGCATAGTGGAAGGGATAAATCTAGCTTTGGACGGTGTGTGTGTGTGTGTGTGTGTGTGTGTGTGTGTGTGTGTGTGTGTGTGTGTCAGGCAGGCTTACCCAGACTTACACAAGACAGAGGCAGTGTTTCTCTGTGACTATAATCCCTGGCGTCGACTTTCATGCGCATGCACACACACACGCTGATACACACATTAATCTAAAAGCTGTCTTAAGAAAGCAGGATCCTCTATGCTGCAGTGGCTGAAACACAGAGGCACTCTGGGAGCTCATGGGATGTTGCATGCACCCAACCCATCAGGAGGAAAGCTGTGAGGACACCTCACACACATTACATGTACACCAGCTCGCCATGGGCTGAATTGACAAAAAACACAAGTGTCTGCAGATGAGAGAGAAAAAGAGAGAGGAACACATACAACGAGACCTGGAGGAGCACTTAATTAAAGTGTTTTTCCTGGTGATTTTAATGCCGCTATAATAAATCTTTCGTGTGACTCAGGGATCTGACTGGGAAACTCCGTAGTAAGAAGTGAAGTTGTCTCCAGATGGTTTAGTCCTCTCAGGGAGAGCTGTGTGAAGCAGAAGGAGCAGAGGTGACACAGTGACATACTGTATCGTCAGGGATATTATGATTAATTACTGTGGGCTTTGTTTCACCAGCCTAATTGCATAAGCACAGAGATAAGGGGCTTTGGCATTACAAAGCAGCTTACACAACACAAACGCTTTCTTCTGTGTGTGTGTGTGTGTGTGTGTGTGGTAGGTGTAAGCGTATCATACCCTACGTTTGTATTCATAATTTGAGTGTGTGTCTCTATAGGTGCGCATGTTTTCACACTACTATACACTATGGTGGCATTTCTACACTTCTCCATCCACATCCCTGCCTCTCCACCGCTGATCCTTTAAAGTGTGGGTTTAGCTCCGGCTGATCTAGTGAAATTGGTAATCTACCGAGCCACTGTTAATAGAATTATGCTGTGCTGTTGCCAAGATGAAAAGCTTGCGGTGGAGATAAGAGAGAAGGCAGGACACCTGCAGCGCCCGACCAACTCAATACCTTCCAGACACATTCAATTGATCCGCCCCCCCCCCACCCCTCAGAGTGCATCTGAACACAAAGAGAGCTGAGGCTTTGATCTGAGATCCACAGGAGGAAAAGAGGGAAGCGTGCGAGAGGACGGAGGAAAAGGTGGAGAGGGAGGGAACAAATCCACAGGGGTTTAGGCCTCCTATGACTGTGGAGATGTTTGAGGGAGTCAGAAATGTTTTTGTCTGCTCAAACAGCGACTTAGGTCTTAGTCTAAGTCGTAGTTAGGTGACAGCTTTGTCATCTAGCTTTGTCAACATTGTCTGGAAATCGTGCACAAATTATTCATTGCACCTCTCTTCTTGCCATACACTTTATATAAACAGACAGACAAGCTTCCTCCCAACCAGGCTGCTGATGGTGTAAAGAAAATGCTCTGTTTCTCCCCTTGTTATGGCTCTGTGGTCTTTCTGCAGATTGTTTGTCATTTCAGGCAAGAAAAATGATAGAGGAGGAGGAGAGGAGAGGCGAGGGCTGGAGAGGGTGAGGGAGGTGTATCTTCCTCTCTTGGTTATTTTTAGGCTCCATTCTGGCCAGGGCTGGAACAGTGTGTCCTGAACCCCACTGTGGTGGAGAAGTGAGGGAAGACATTTCCTCTACACCTCTCTTCACCTGGCCAATAGACACTATAAATAAACACAGATGCACGCGTCCATGTGCAAACACAAAGACGCGTCTCGGGGAAATGTGCACGTGAGAGAACAGTGGATGATGAGTGAAAAGCTATCCCTGTCACGAGAACGTGTAAGTGCTGGATGAGAGAGGTGGAACAAGCTGAAAGATAAGTACAGGGAGAAGCGTACAAAGGGCCAATAGAAGCACTGTATCGTACACACGGCGGAGAGCAGTACTGCCTGTGTCAGGTTCTCATTACATTTTGACAGAGTTCAAAGAGAAACTATATCCGTATGTTGTTTACCGTCCTGATCGCTTACATTAGCCGTCTGCTCTCACTCATACGCAATTTAATCCGGACTTAAAGCAGCAAATAAGTCCAGTTAGTAGCTCTATTGTGTCCATACTGTGAGCAGATATGCTACTAGAGGCATAAACACAACTTCATACATATTTTATATATTTTCCAGTCTTTGACTTCAATAGAGCGACCTCTGAACTCATTGCAGTGAGTGACCGATCTGAGATTTCCAGAGCCCCAGATCACATGACCCATAACCACCGGCTCTCTCCTGAGACCGGTGGAGATCGATGGGTAGTGACCACAGTTGGAGTGACTCAATGACAGTTAAGACAGCCGGAGAGGCCTCAGCAGTGTTGGTATTTTGATGGAAAATGTGTCTCAGAGCCACGTCAATCTTCTGCAAATCTGACGATTTTGTCCACAAGAGAAAACTAAATGCTTACTGCTTAAAATGCAAATGAACCATTTAATTAACCACTCTCCAACCAGTGGGTGCCTTTAAATTGGCATCAAAATGAAGGTTTAATGTTAAAACAGGAATGTAAATCAGTCTGAATTCATCTATAGTGATTCAGTATCTGTTGTGCACAGCTGCTTTAGACGGTGTAAAAAGTTTCTTCATTAAATCTCTAAATTCCCTTCAAATTTCTCTATGCAGGGAGAAGAAGAACCTTGTCCAAGTAATGGCAGATTGGTCCACAGGTACAAACTGTGGCAACACAGTAGCAGATTAAATTGCCTAGTATATCACAGTATAAGTCTCAGTCCTTTTTCTACCACCCTTGGGAGATGAAGTATGTGTGATGTATACCGGCAAGCAGTGTTTACCTGCAGAGGGAGGAAATGAACAGAGCTGCGGCTGCAACAAAGGCCTGGAAACTCAATTTCAGCACATACATTCAATTATGCATGCTATGGGCACATAGAGGACAAAGACATACAGTAGGGACACAAACACAGAGTTAAAAGTGAAGATGTGACCTTGAATGAACAATTAAGCTGTTCACAAAGACCACTGATGGACTAAATTACAAGAAAAAAGAGAAGAGAAGAAGAGAGTGGGGGTGGGAGAAAGAATAGAGCAGAAATGAACAGACAGGAAGAGATAAGATATGATGATGAGCACATGATAATCCTCCTCCTTGTGTCTCCTGAAGGGCACACAAAATCAGTAAAACTTCCCTCGAATTCTGTTTGTGTCTAGCAATTATCCTCATCACCACGACATCCTGCTGTATGAATATGCAAGCGCGTGTGTATTTGATTGTTTGCATATGTGCAAATATAAAGAATTATGCGATTTTCTGCATCTGAGTGGGGAGTCGCAGACAACAGAGTAAAAAACACCTCGGGGAAGATTCGGCACAGCGGGGATGCTGCTCCGTTTTTAACAAAGCAAAACAAAACCATCCTCACAAACCCCTGAACTGCTGTGTTTGTGTACCGTCACAGAGGACAAAACGGGAACGTCATAACATCGGATTGGTTGAGAGAAGGTGGGAGGACTTTCAGCGGAGTTCAAGGTGAATTTTGGCCTTGTCAGGTTGCATCACAGCGCTTATGTTGTCGAAGCCCCACCTCCTCAGTCTCCTCCCACACAGTGCTGCAGGTTGACAGGCAATGGTAGTTATCACCTTGGCTCCCTGTCCTCTGAGATCTGTGTTTGATTATGCATGTCTGGGTAGCTTGTTACAGCACACACAGACAATGTCCCCAGGGTGAATGTTTTTTTTGCATGTTGTGATTTGTTTTTCTCACTTTCCCATCATAGACACACACAAGGCCTGTACACATCCAAATTGTGTTTCACCATGTTTCTCGCGAGTTGTCTCTGTTTATCTCTCTGTAAATCTCTGTTTATAAGCATGAGGATCTCATTTTTAACCACGCTGGCGGCATGGCTTTAGGGACGGCAGTGTCAGCTGGTCCTCCACTGTGGTCCCGACTGACATATCTCAACAACTGTCGGATGGCTCGCCATGAAATTTGGTACAGACCAGAAACGTTGGAAGTCAGTCAGAGTTGGGGATGCTGATAGAAACTATTCATAGTTTTTCCTCCAACATACTGTATGTGAAAGCAGCCACAGCAACTACACAGACAACAACACTGAACTAATGCATGAGAACGGCAAGGAGAGGAAGGTGCAGCCCCCTCAGCATCCCTACTTCCCACATCCATGGCTTCATGTTCCTCAGAGGATGAATTGTCATAACTTTGACCTTCCATCTAGCGCCATCGTCAGGTCAAAATTTCACTTTGTCCAATGGTTAAATTACGTACAAATACCTGCAAAACTAATGACATTCCCATCAGCCTGGGCTGTACTTTGTGTTTAGTGCTAATTATCAAATGTTAGCATGCTAACATGCTCAACTAAGATGGTAAACATTATACTTGCTAAACATCCGCATGTTATTGTGGGCATGTTAGCATGCTGATGGTAGAATAGAATAGAATACAACTTTATTGTCCAGCCAAGGCCGGAAATTCACCTTTGTTCTCACCGGAGAACAGCCTCACAGAGCTGCTAGCATGGCCGTAGACTCTTTCATTATTCAGTCATTATTTTCCAAACTTGCAGCTTCATGTCACTAACTGATTTACACCCCTGGAATACATTAAGCACGCAAAAAAACTGACATATATGCATGCCAGTTAGACATACACATGCAGCCCGAACTCACACAGACGAACACACTCTTTGCAGTACTAATAGTGTTTGTATTACGAAATGGCCACAGGGGGACTGGATCAATTATTCCAAACTACAGGTGGGAGTGTTTGGCTGCCAGACATCTCTGAGTCACACTGGGGAAATAGTGATACTGCCTCATGAATTAAATATGACTGAGCAGACGCAGACCCACACAAATACACAGGTTTCAGCATGCACATACATGCATGTGAATACATACGCACACATTTTCTGTTGTGGATTTGCACACGTAGACATATGCGCACAGATGCTTATTTTAACATGCAGACACACATAAATTCATTCACTACTGCTTTATCTCTGTCAGACAAGACACACAGGCCAACAAGTACACACACAGTGTACACTTACTACATCTGGTACTCTTGTCTCGTCATCTTCTCAGTTACCCCCTACTCACTAAGACACACACACACACACACACACACACGTCACCTGCAGTGGTCTGGCTCGGAGCCCCTTGTGCCTGTGTATCAGGTGTCACAGTGGTAGTAATGTAATGAGGCTGGCTAGCTGTGGTCCACACAGACGCTCTCAGGCACTGCTGCACACACACAGGACCCAATTAGACTGTACAATAGGCTGGCTATCAATGGGAGGTGTCAGCATGCACACATGCAAGCACACCCACATGTAAAAAAACAAAAAAACAAAAAAAACAAAAAGCACCTAAATATGCATACATGCTTATTTGCCTAAGGTAATGGCTTTCCTTACTATGACTCTGGCCTGTATGTGCTCAGCCTACACACACACACACTCACACACACACACACACACAGGGAGAGAGAGAAGGCGGCCAGGCAAAAGGCAAAGGTCACAGCCAAGTCCAAGTCTGGTGCCTGGGGACACGCTGATACCACACATCAACATCAGAGCATCTTCCACTCCTGCGGCACTGCATGTCCTCGACTAATTTGTTTGGAACCAGTGAAGTCAAGGCTAAATTTGTCTCAGGACATTTTGAAACATAAATAACCCCCCCCCCTCCATAAATTCTCTCACAGGTCTTGTTTTTCAGATTTTCTCTGTCTCTCGTCTTTCATGTTCTCTCAAATACAGAGAGACCAGAAACAGTGACCTTGATCAAAAGCTCACTTCTGTGGTAGAAATAACACAATTATAATGCAGTATCACCAAATGCATTATATAAGCTAACAACTGGGCTCTATTCTCCACCACTGACCACAGGTTATCTGAAGCTACAGGCAGACAGACTGCTGAAGGACTATAATGCCAGCTGCTGATATAAAACTGATCCAATGTGGCAGCTAAACTAGTGGCTACGCTTGCTTCTCAAATATGCCGGCTTTGCCGTTTGCTCCTGACCTTTGCCTTTCCTCGTAGTGTTTCTCGTACTCTCTTCACATCAAAGCAACGAGCAGAGACATTTTTTTTTTTTTTTTTACCTCTTCTACAATCCTGCATCACTTTCTTGTGTTTATTCCCAGAGCAAGCATGCATGATTCACACTGCTGCAGCTTTTCTCTGAAACAATCTTAAATGTTTTTTTTGTAATGGATATGTGATTTATTTTTCATTTTATTTATTCATTTGACCAGGAAAGTCCCATTGAGATTAAGTAGTAGCATAAATAAAAACACATAGTAACAGACAGAAAACACAAAAGGAAACAAAATACAATGAATATATCAATAAGCTCCTGAAAACTTGGTCCAAAAAGTGACACTATGTAACTTTGGAAAGAAGAAATAACAATGTTTATCTTACAAATGAAAAGTTGAATTTATTAGCAATAAAACACAAATATTTTTCAATTCAGTACAGTCAGATAGATAGATAGATAGATACTGCTGTGTAACTCACATTACTGCAACAGTTCGCTGACTACTCATGTTACTCTTACAGTATGTTTTATGATAAGAACCTATGTTAAACATGTTAAGACTTGGCTAATTTGCCTCTTTGCAAGACTTGTTTGATCAGATTTGACTGTCAGGGGCCTGGGGATATAAGCAGACAATCCTACAGCTGTCATCATATTTTGATTCAAATGTTGCTAAATCCTAATTATTGCATTTAAATATGTGACAATAGGGACCCACCCTACTCCAACCCAGTAATAAGATAATAAGACAACAACGCAGACAGAAATCTCGCATGTGAAACAACCAAAACTTTGTTATAGGCCTTTAAAGTTACCGATAAGTAACTCCAGACAAAATTTAGACTAAAGGGCTGCTTCCCAGTTCACTCTTATTACAACTGTGCACAGAAACGCACTCACACAAGCACTCCCTTCAGCTGGAACTAAACTAATTGTTTAGGTCAGATCAAAGCCTTGCTTGATATTCACTTCATTCTGAACTTCAACATGAATATTACAACTGGTAGCTGTTTTCGCTATAAATATCAAAGATCTTCTACTGATCAGAGACTCGCGGATCAGATCTGGTGAATGTGTCAGATGTAAAAACATGACGCCTGAATCAAATACGTTTTGCAAGCAGCAAAATGGCTTCAGCTTTAATAACAGCTACACCTGACACTTTTTTCCCCAGCTGCTTTGGTTGAGCTGCATGAATCATAGTGAATTTATGTAGTAGTCTGAATCATATTTCTACCTCCATGATGGGAGACTTACACATCCAACTGAAGTCAGATGAACAAACACAATACCTAAATTAAGATGAATCATCAGTGCCTTTTGTGAGGATGAAGCATCAGGTGGTAAATCGTGAACAACAACTAAATTCGTTGATATATACACAGATTTTCTATTAGGTGTCTGAGATTGGTTTAGTATAGTAAACAATCAGATAAGACAGCGGTTTAATAACAACACACTGAGAAGAAAAAAGGAATATGGAGAAAGGGGGAGATAGGAAAGCAAAGGAAGGAAAGGAAAAACATGTAAAAGAAAAAGGAAATTAAAAAGTTGGCATGGGGAAATAAAGCAGATTTTGTCCTCTCATTTTGCTGAGCTGATGAGCTGATCCAGGGTCAGCTGGGGCCAGTTTACTGCACAGCAGCCAAGTAGACAAGAGCAGACTGGACAACTCTCACCGTGATGCCTGCTCTCTGCCACAAACAAACACACACGTATTTATACATGCACATACTGTACATACACACACATCCACACACAGACACACGCCCTCATCCAGATGCACAGATGCAGAAGTACAGATGCTGGGAGAAAACTCACAGATGGACACATGCAGACAGAGCCTCCTCAAAGATGCAGAGACCTGAAAACACTCTCTCTCTCTCACACACACACACACACACACACACACACACACTCAGACACTGCACAACCTCTCATTCTCTGTCCCTCTCTTAAGCCGTCCAGAAGTGAATTTTTGTAGCACGAAAACTGCAGAGCCCCAGAGAAACACCGTCATGCTGTATTGAGGTCAAGAGGCTTGAGCCAGAAAACCTGGCTATTGTAAGCAGTAAAGCAGTCTGTAAACTCTAGTGTTGCTTCTGCCCCTTTACTGCTGATTAATGGCACTCGGCTGAGAAAGGGAGCATGACTCTTCTCATCGCTAGGCGTCTCTGTGCTTGGCTAATTGGCCTAGTTAATCCACACGCCTGCATCCGAGCCTGTGTAGAGCGATTAGTCAGCCTGTCGAGTGCATGGCTCGTACCATTTGGAGCCGAATAAGGGAGAGAAGAAAAAAAAGCGAGATGCAGCAGCTGTGGCGAAATGGCATTCTGTGCTTTCTGCAAGATGGTTTCAATTAGCACCTGCTACCTCCCACACCACCTCGTGCTTTCCTATTCTTCTTTTTTTTTTTTTATCTTTGACTTTTTTCCTGTTCAGTTTCACCAACAATGATCTGTCAATGATTGTCAGCCCTGCTAGTGAAAAGGCTTTAAGGATAGCAAGGTCAGCTAGTTGGTCAGCAGGTCGCTCAAACTGTTCAAACCACTTTAGTCTTGTTGGGAGTAAAAACCTGCATGACTATAAGAGAGTGAATATTGTGATGATACGTCAGTGTTGTGTTTACAACTTGTTTCAGTTTAAGTTTTTACTGAGTGAATGATGACTGAAGTACACAAAGAAGAAAATCAGAAGAAGAGATCAGGAGGAGATGGAACAACCTATTCCTGCTGCATATATCTGGTCAACACTCCTGCTCTTTGGTGCACTAAATAACTCATGACCTTTAACTGAGCAGACAGGACTATAGATCAGTGAAACTGGAAATGCATGAGGTTGCCATTTAAACCTGATTTAAACCTATAGCCATTTTCTCCAATAAAAAATGACCAAGAAGTCCTGTGAGCTGTATCTCCTTCATCCCGTCATACAGGTTGAATGAATGATTTGATGATATATATCCACATTTCCACATTTAGTGTAAGCTCATAAATTCCACCTGTTGTCTTCACTTTTTTGAGATTTAAATGGACACTCTACTGTTTTAACCTTATAAAGACGGTCAGTAAAGACTGACATTATGAAACAAAGTCACCTTTGCACGGATGAATATGAAGCTAGCAGGGAAATTTGCAATGAATACTGGATCTTGGATATTGAGGCTAACGTACAGTGTTAATGTCAGCATGCTAACATGCTCACAATGACTATGCTAACATGCTGATGTTAAGTATAATGTCTACCATGTTCACCATCTTAGTTCAGCTTATTAGCACGCTAACATTTGCTAATAGATACAAAGTACAGCTGAGGCTGATGAGAATGTTTTTGGTCATAAACCAAAGTATTGGGAACATTTTATCTTAGACCTGAAGATGGTGCTAGATGAAAAGGGGCACCAAAGTTATTACAATTAATCTCGAGGGAGACATGAATGTCTGTACCCAGTTTCATGGCAATCCATTCAACTTCACACAGTAAAATTAAAGGGATCACCAAACGTCATAACAATGCTTCTGGTAAATGTTGAGATATATTTCACTGGATAAGTGAAAACTTTAACCTGCTGATGGCCCGACAGGAAAAGTCAGCAAATCACCAAAGTCAGCTGGTTTCTTCCTCTGGGGACCATGAATGTCGGTACAAAACATAATGGCGATCCATAAAATAGTTGTTGAGATATTGTAGTCTGGACCAAAGTGGTGGCAAAAGAGACAATAGAACCCTGTAGAGCTTGTAGAGCGAGTGGTTTTGAGCCTCGCACCCTTTCTCTTCATTTAAATGCTCTCTGCAGAGGGGTGATTTAACTGGCCCACTGAATACATATGTGGTTAACCTCACTTTCAGATACAATTACGCCCACCTCTCTCACTCCTCTCTCTGCCACTGTGTTTCTTACCAGCCCTCCGCCGCTCCACGAGAAGAGCTGCTCTTACAGATGGAGGCCTAATTTTTCACTCAACAGCTTCCACTGTCACACTGTTCCAGGAAAATCTGCTCTGTCCATGCAGCCGGCCGGGATCAAAGAGCTGTTGACACAGTCTGAACTGACTTGTCAAGGCTACCGTGTCTGTCTGACATCCAGTTTGCATTACAGAGCCTGCAAGAGTGTCGCAGACTGATGATGTGCTTTTGTAACATCTGCTAGATGGAAACAGGCTGAAGCGTGTCAAAAACACAGCAGCCCTTCAGTATCTAAATGTGTGAGCGTGTGTGTACAGTATGTGAGTGGGCAGTCCTGCTGTGTGTTGCCATGTGGGGTGTGGTTGATGTATGGCTTACTATTCCCGCTCTGCAGAGGGTTGGCCCTTCTGCACCAGTAGCATCTATTCCAGAATCTCTTAATGCTCACACAAAACACATGTTCAAGACAAACACACACTAAAATGCACAGAATTAACGCAAATTCTATGACCAACAACAGTCCTCATGATCTATGAGGGCACATAACAACTGAGCGTCCTTCCTTCAGCTTTAGCATTTCCTCCCCTCTGGCTTGAGTACTGAATTAGTGGGGAGGTTTTGTGGGGCAGTCCCCTTACCATTTTACAAATGCATCTTGTTTATATTTCTAGATACAGAGTAATAAAAATATGGTTAAGTCACTGATGACTGGAGGAAAGAAATGTGGCATGAACCTCTTAGTCAAAATGAGCGTTGGCTACAATAATCATTAGTTATTTCTATGCTTTAATTCAAGTAATAGCCAAGTTGTGTAAAGTAATTAAAATCCTCAGGATTTGCTACAGTGCAGGCTTTCAAATATTACAACAAAACAGTTGGTGAGAAACAAAGCAACCCCCTCAAACCCACACACATCCTTCTTACACTTAAGGGCAGCATGGATAACAGTTTTCATAATGGTTTCATTAATTTTGTTATAAAGCTGTAAGCCTAATTGATAGACTTGTGACCGTATTTTAGTCTAATCAAGTGGAGTATTTCGGCTTTCACTCACTATTCTTTTTCTCTGTATGTAAT
Source organism: Enoplosus armatus (assembly GCF_043641665.1). Lineage (NCBI taxonomy): Eukaryota > Metazoa > Chordata > Actinopteri > Centrarchiformes > Enoplosidae > Enoplosus > Enoplosus armatus. The sequence continues at coordinate 11,124,934 of NC_092196.1, read as the reverse complement.
GTGAGACGTTATTTACATAAAAGACACAGGAGTTACAGAAAGGGACTCGGACACACAAACAGCAGACAGCACAGAATCTAAGAAATAATCTCCCTTGTAATTTCATCAGTGGGACCCCAGAGACTATGAATGCAGATCAAAGCATAAAATTCCTTCCATTCTATCACACAAATGCCCCAAAAAAAACATGGTAGCAAAGTGCTGGTTGTCCCCTGTGGTGCCTGTTGCTATATTTGCCCTGAGCGGAGCAGGGAGGCTGGGAAAGACGAGGAGGAGACACAACCGTGACACCTTCAATTAGAGACTCGGAGTTGACGGCCTCCGTCTCCTGTCCTCCCTCCTCTCCTCTCATCTCTTCCCCCAAAAAGAGAGCGCAAGGTGAGGATACTGCAGATCCTGCAGACTGAGCATGTGTATGGATGTATGTAAGAGAAACAGGCAATAAAAGGAGAGGTTTGAGTGTGCAGTGATGTGTTCAGAGAAGTAGCTGAAGTAGAAAGAGAGCTCACACTAACCAGCAGTTCACCTTTACAGCAGCTTCTAGCTCACCCGTAACTATTGTGTGCGTGAGAGCGCACTTTAATGTAGGTGTGTTTAATTCCCTTTAATGTCTGCCTCGAGTCTTTTCAGGACACATTAACAGCAGAGAGTCTTAGTTATTATCACAGTACATCATCAGCATGCAGCTTTCCATCACATTAACACATATCTGTTGCTGTGTGATGGGTTTTTATGCACAGATATAGAAATAACATGCATACTTTCCATAAACATAAAAATGTATATAGAGGTGGTAAACCCAATTATGTCTGATGCAAGTCTACAATGTACAAGATAAGTGAAAAATACTACAGCACTACCCTACAAAGCCAAAACACAGTGAGTTAAGAAATTAATATGAGTTTTTAACATCTTACCTTATATACAAATTATACCATAAAAATGTGTAATTTTTGCAAAAAAAAAAAAAAAAAAACAGCATGAAAAATTCACAAGAACTAAAAAACAGAGGTAAAAACCAAACTGCAGCGAGTGCACTCCAGCTTGTAAAGGCCAGCTAATCAGATTCAGCCTTAGCTGAAGCTAATTTATCCACTTTTTCTCTGGAATTATAAAATCAATTTTGAGGCTCCAACATCTTGCGCCTGTGCTAACTCATAAATAAGACAGAACCTAAATCTTACATCATGATAGAGAAAAAAGTAACACCAGATGAACTAGCCCCGCTAAAGAGACACTAGTTTAGCTTTGCAGAGTAGCTGTAACTGACCTGTCTGTAGCCTCGGACTCTCCTGGAATTTACCTTTAAATGAAAGTATCTTCATCTAAGATTAATTCATTAAACTAGCTGAAGACAGCTGAAGAAGAATCAGGAACACAGAATGTTTGAAGATGTGTTTCCCTGCAGCCTTTAGTATGTATAATATGTGTTTTTAGGTTTTAAGTAAGGTAAATTAATTAGCATTTTTAATTAATAATCAGCATTAAAAAGGCATAAAATCAAGGTTTTACAACTTTTACACAGTTCAAACTTCAAACCTTTTTTCTTAACTTCACTGTTTCAGATATATTCAAATTTGTTTACAGCAGGGAATCTGTGTCCGGTGGTAAATATGTGGACAGATGGACGGTCAGGTAAAAAGGGAGCGAGGTGTGAGGATGACTAAGAGCCGTGCTGCAGTCTCTTACTGGGTGACCCTCAAACTGCACAACACACACACACACACACACAAACACACACACACACACACACACACACACACACACACACACACACACACACACACACACACACACACACACACACACACACACACACACACACACACACACACACACACACACACACAGCACCACAGGAGCAGGAAGAAGGAACACGCGCTTCAAAACTGGCACACACATCCTCTAACCCTCTGCCTCTCCCTCACTCTCCCTGCCTCCCTGCGTCTTTGTCCTTGTACAGAAATAGCAAAAATATTACTGTGAGGCTGGGAAAGTCCCAAGTGTCCATCTTAGCCACACGCTCCCTGCTTTTCCTCTATTACGTGTCTTTTAGTTACCTTTTATCCGCTCCTTTGTCTTCTCTCGTTTGTCAGTATGATTTACTTTTTACAGTACAGTTTAGCTGCCACCTTTATCAATAGTGACTTAAAATAACTATAACAGGAACATAAGAATACATAAAGACAGTAGTTTATGAATACACCTTTCTTTGTCATATCTGATACTAAACTGAATATTTTGGGTTTTTTTGAACTGTTAATTGATAATTGATTAATTGAGAAAATAATCATTAGCAGCAGCCCTAAAAGACGAGAAGCCAGATATCGCAGAGTGCGATGAAAACAATGAGAGCTGCATCATTAACGAAGTAAACTTTTGTTGACCGCTATTGATTAATGCACAGGGTTGTTTATCAAAATTCATAAGAAGGCTTGTCACCCATTTCATATTGAAAATATAACAAATGTACTACAGTTCTTACTAAAATAAAGTCAGCTCAGTATTGAAAAATAGGCATGATGACATTATATTATGATTATTGATTTTCATCCCTCTATGACCTTTCCCAGGATCAACAACGCAGATTATCATAACCTTTTGTAAGAAGGTGAGTGTGCATGTGAGATCTTGGAGAGGACCAAATGCAAACCAGACTCTTATCTTAGTTTCTCCTTTTTGTCCTTAGACCCTCAAGCATCATACCTGATGAGGACATACACACACACACAGGCTATAAGACGCAGACCCAGTGAGCTTGAAATCCTCCTGAGTGCACATTGTGCTCACCTTATGTGGGTCAAGACCGACATCTCTGACTTAAAACCATTCCCAAAATAGCCGTGGGTGTAATCACCGCAGAATTCATTAAGCACAGCTGGAGTGGTGACACACGTACAGTAGAGGTGAGCACTCCCCTCGGGGGGAGTCTTTCCATCCATAGAATAGACGGCCTGCACGCACGCACGCACGCACGCACACACACTTCATTGATCCATTCACCTTGAGTCTGAGACAGGAACTAAGTAACGCTAAACATATTAGACGTTGTCATGGCAACAGGTGGTATAGGCAGATAAGAGGTACAGACCAATAATGGGGTTAAAAGTCTGACGCTGGAATGTAGGTCTTCTGTTATGTGCTGTTTTTTATATAAGTCATTGGTGCACCATCTATTATGGATGAAAGTTCAACATGCCGCCATCTTTCACCCCATAAAGCACTGCTGAGATAAAGCACAGGCTTCTTCTTCTAAAAAAAACACTATCGACTATGAGCTCACACTGTGTCAGTCCGTACAAGGGTCGAATAGAAAAGGCAGATTGTTAGGCACATGTAAATCAAACTATCTCAAAAATATTACAAAAACAGTCATTTAGTAACAGATGCGAAACAGTGTGGTGGAAAGTTTCTCAGCATGTTTGTGGCAACACTCGGAGCCAGACGTTTATTGCATCTTGTCAGAAACCTCTTCTGTCTCTCCTCTTGGTGCCATTTCTGGGAACCACAAAGATAAACTCTCAGTGCTGTGACGGCTCCTGCCACTCTCTGTTGTCGTTTATGCACACAGCACAAACAAATGCAGCCGCACATACATTTTTTTTGAGGATAGCGTCACACGCATCCTTCTAGTATCTTCGTCGTTCTCTGAGATTTCTCCCACCGAGCCCTCTCTGACTGCTCTTTTGCCTTTGTTTGTTTAAAACAGAGATTATGAGGGAACAGCATGTGTCATCTTATTACACTGCATTGTGTCTCAGCAAAAACACACAGGCAGCTCCCTGACAATTAACTACCCACTCTCAGCTGAGTAATGTCACAGAGCCTCCAAAAAGACCCCTTTTTAATGTCACCAGATGACATTGTGTTATGCAAGCAAAACACCATGACATGATCCGCGGATGATCTGTTAAAATGAAAATATTGCTCTTGTGGCGGTCACTGCTGCACTGCGAATGGGGGCAGAGTTTGTCATGAATTGGCTATGAAAAGGTCCCCTCCCTGTTTTTGTGCTGCAGGGTGCAATCACCAGGTACAACTGGTTTGGGATTTCACCACTTTATTCGTGTCTTGATTTATACTGCCTTCACAATCGTTCCACCCAGACAGGCTCATAAATGCATTGTCACAGCTACTGAGGCCCATTTTATTTGTATAAATGGAAGCTGAGGAGCTGATGCCAAGTTCCCATGTTGAATCATCATTTAAGGATTATTTGGAAATAAGGAGTGTTTTAAAGGGAAGTGCTTGCCTAGGGTAGTTAGTAGAGATTTGGCAAATCACAAGCAGAGTGAGGGCCAAGCACTGTTACCATAGTAACCTTGGCACAACATGCTGGCATGTCTGGCAAGAGTTTACAGTATTCAAGATGAGGAGAAAGATATAGAGAACTTATTCTGGTAATCGAAATGATCTTGTGTGAGACGACAAGATGTTTTGTAAATACCTCTCTATCAGTTTTCATTGTTAGTGGCGAACTCCGCCATTGGCTAACCCTATCTACGCACAATGGATTCGCAGGAAACGAGTCAAGTTTAATTATTGTTTAAAATATTATCTCATTGATATCAGCCTTGCTGTTTACTTTCACTCTCCTTAAGCCATATCAGAGCTGTATTAAACACTCCTAATGCAAAACCAACATTTCCCGCTTCCTGCTGCTTCCCATTAAAAGCTTTCCACTGGCGAAATACAGGATGGTATTTATTGTGAAGCAGTCAGAGGAAATGCAATGTATTTGTCATAGTGATCCATTAAAAAGGCATCTACAAAACAAAACAACAGTCATTTATGGCATTTTGAGGGGGCAATGGTTTGCGTTACAGTACTGGACACTATACAGTATACACAGAGCCTACTTCTGAATCCAAGCCTGTAAACCATCTGCCTTTCCCACCACCGTTATCTCTTCCTTCTCGGTCCCAATGCTCTCTCCTCCTCCTCATCCCCTCTTTACGGTGAGTGAGTTTTAAATGAGAGCTCTTTGGCTGAATTCACACCAAATCAGGCATTGCAGCGAAAACGCCAGTCCTCCCATTCATTTGAATGTGGCTAGTGAGTTCAGACGGCGCGGCGGGGACCACAGGGGATGCTGAGAAAAAACGCAGCGTCCCTGCGGCGAAAAGTTGAAACAGAATCAAGTTTCGAAGCTCCAGAGCTCAACCACAAAACCCTGCGCTAATCGCCGCCACGCCTGATTTGGTGTGAATTGAGCCTTTCTCTTGCACCCAGACTGTGGCAATCCCCTTATGTTGACACATAGGAAGATCTTGTGTCGCTCTGTCTTTAGGGGTGTTAACTAACTGGCATACAGATCAAAAAGCCTTTTGGTCTATTAAGGTTCTACAATTCAATTTCACAAGCCACAGCTAATGCAGACAAAGAATCGCGAGGGCCAATATTTCTTGCCAGTGTGCGCCTTTGGTGGCCTTTGAAGCACACAGGCAGGGCCGAGAAATTGCCCGAGAAAATAGACTCTGTATTTTAATCTATAATGTACATACTGGAGATCATGTGTGTGTGGTTTGTATATTTGTAGAAGATAGAAAATAACTTTTGGTATCATCTGGATGAAAACTCGATGTGTTGACAGAGCAATGACACACAATATATAAAAGGTCTTAGGTAATAGAAAACACAACACTATAGCATTGCCAAATACTGTGTGTAATGTAGTGTAATCAGTTGAATATACAGTACTAGCTGCGGGGGCATGATGCAGAGAATAAGACCAAGGGGCTGTGGATGCGATCTGATAACATAAAACACACATCAACACTGTCGACACGAGAAGAAAATGGAAATGGCCCACTTTGTTGCTACAGTAGTGTTGAGTGAGGAGTGAAGAGATAGAGAAGGAGGAGGTGGCAACACTCAATAGTAAAAAGGGACATTTTGAATGTGGAGCAGAGACAAGCAGAGGCAGAATTACACATAATTATCCTGGCCAGCTAAGCTTCCACTCTTGGTGCAATTAACGCCGTTCAGCTGGGAGAGGGTTTTAAAATCGTTGATATATTAAAGAATGTTTCGGTGATTTCTCCACATTCAACAAGACTACTTTAATCCCATGCGGATACTTCTTAGACTCCATGCTAAGCTTGATAACTTTCAAGAGATATTCGAAATAAAGTTTGAAGTTGAAATTTATTTTAGATATTTCAGTCGCCAACTAGTTTTATCATTACATTACAGGATTCATGTGTTGAGAATATGTTATGATTCAGCTTTTGACTTTGTCGTTCTTCCAGGTGCTGATCATTATGCTGGCTGTAAAATCTAATTTGCTTTTGGATTAACATTTGAACTACTGGTTCAAGATATGAAATCAAGTGTCAATCGTATTCAGCTACTTCTATTTTTAATGTTTAGTATTCCAAGCACTGATGGGTTTTTCAGAGAGAGGGAAAGCTTATAATAAACAAACTTCACGTTGGCATTAATGAGCGATTAAATAAAATGACCCATGCTTTTAAATTAATGGATTCTCGAACTCGTGCTATTTCCTACAAATGTGGCAGAGTAAATACTCCAGTACAGCAGAGAGAACACCCACAATGTTGAGCAGGAGATTCATCATTTTCGGAAAAAAATAAAATAAAATCCTTAATAAAGCAAAACACCATGACATGATCCGCGGATGATCTGTTAAAATGAAAATATTGCTCTTGTGGCGGTCACTGCTGCACTGCGAATGGGGGCAGAGTTTGTCATGAATTGGCTATGAAAAGGTCCCCTCCCTGTTTTTGTGCTGCAGGGTGCAATCACCAGGTACAACTGGTTTGGGATTTCACCACTTTATTCGTGTCTTGATTTATACTGCCTTCACAATCGTTCCACCCAGACAGGCTCATAAATGCATTGTCACAGCTACTGAGGCCCATTTTATTTGTATAAATGGAAGCTGAGGAGCTGATGCCAAGTTCCCATGTTGAATCATCATTTAAGGATTATTTGGAAATAAGGAGTGTTTTAAAGGGAAGTGCTTGCCTAGGGTAGTTAGTAGAGATTTGGCAAATCACAAGCAGAGTGAGGGCCAAGCACTGTTACCATAGTAACCTTGGCACAACATGCTGGCATGTCTGGCAAGAGTTTACAGTATTCAAGATGAGGAGAAAGATATAGAGAACTTATTCTGGTAATCGAAATGATCTTGTGTGAGACGACAAGATGTTTTGTAAATACCTCTCTATCAGTTTTCATTGTTAGTGGCGAACTCCGCCATTGGCTAACCCTATCTACGCACAATGGATTCGCAGGAAACGAGTCAAGTTTAATTATTGTTTAAAATATTATCTCATTGATATCAGCCTTGCTGTTTACTTTCACTCTCCTTAAGCCATATCAGAGCTGTATTAAACACTCCTAATGCAAAACCAACATTTCCCGCTTCCTGCTGCTTCCCATTAAAAGCTTTCCACTGGTGAAATACAGGATGGTATTTATTGTGAAGCAGTCAGAGGAAATGCAATGTATTTGTCATAGTGATCCATTAAAAAGGCATCTACAAAACAAAACAACAGTCATTTATGGCATTTTGAGGGGGCAATGGTTTGCGTTACAGTACTGGACACTATACAGTATACACAGAGCCTACTTCTGAATCCAAGCCTGTAAACCATCTGCCTTTCCCACCACCGTTATCTCTTCCTTCTCGGCCCCAATGCTCTCAAGACTACTTTAATCCCATGCGGATACTTCTTAGACTCCATGCTAAGCTTGATAACTTTCAAGAGATATTCGAAATAAAGTTTGAAGTTGAAATTTATTTTAGATATTTCAGTCGCCAACTAGTTTTATCATTACATTACAGGATTCATGTGTTGAGAATATGTTATGATTCAGCTTTTGACTTTGTCGTTCTTCCAGGTGCTGATCATTATGCTGGCTGTAAAATCTAATTTGCTTTTGGATTAACATTTGAACTACTGGTTCAAGATATGAAATCAAGTGTCAATCGTATTCAGCTACTTCTATTTTTAATGTTTAGTATTCCAAGCACTGATGGGTTTTTCAGAGAGAGGGAAAGCTTATATAAACAAACTTCACGTTGGCATTAATGAGCGATTAAATAAAATGACCCATGCTTTTAAATTAATGGATTCTCGAACTCGTGCTATTTCCTACAAATGTGGCAGAGTAAATACTCCAGTACAGCAGAGAGAACACCCACAATGTTGAGCAGGAGATTCATCATTTTCGGAAAAAAATAAAATAAAATCCATAATAAAGCAACAAGGCTTAGATCTGTTTTGAAAAATAACCAAAGCAAGATTTAATGAATTGAACATAATGAAACATATCCAGGCCGTCTTCACATGCAAAGCAGAGTGGAAGCAGGAGGACCCTTCAGACCTCAACGGGCGTCACTTGAAGAGGAGCAGCGCTGCATCTCAGCCCGCCGTTGTGTAAGATGTTTATTGTTCGGGGCTCCCCATCAGGAGTTGCACAGCTCTCGCTCTCATGTTCCAACTCCTCCACACTGCTCCTTGATTGGTTAATGAGATCCGCTGCTCCATTCCAAGCGGAGGAAATGATTTGCTCTACACCTACGCTGCCATTAGGGCTCAGTGACGGTCTCTCGTCGGAGGCATGTGTCAGCCCTCGTCATGCTAACTGACACATACATGATGTCGCCCACAGGGGTAACAAATGTCCCTGAGAGCGGTGGAGCGAGCAGCCTACACCCAACGCCCTCATCTGTGCACATGATAAAGATCTCATCAGTATCGTTTGATGAGAAGTAAATAGTCACTGGGTTGGAAACAAGAGTAGGAAAATTGGCTGCATTTGGTATGCAAATGTATTTCAAACACAACAAACTAGGCTGGTTACAGTTATGAAGATGTCACCATGGAAGCAAAAGACTACAGAAGAACCACAAACAACATGGAGATGATACACGCCGATAACAGACAGCAAACATCTCCCCTTCTGAAGTGTCCTCGAGGAAAACGTTGGATCTCTACAGAAGTGAGTTTCTTTTGTGGTTCAATACATTGATTTTTTTTTTTTTAATGCACTGTCTGATGACGCCCTGACCTCACTACAATCAATCTGATCCAAATGCACTTGCAACTTGGCCACAGTTTACAGTTGGTCTTCACCAAGACATAATATCCACCACTGTTTTCAGTCTGCTCTCTTTCATCTGCTCTCAGTAGTCCCACTGTTTGCTTTATCTTTGCCAAAACTCTGCAGCAAGAAGCCAGAATGTGTAAAAGGCCTCTTTGACTTCATCATCTCTCTCACCCTCACACTTCCACCCATGCAATTGCAAATCCTCCTGCGTCTGTTGAGTGTTGTACGTACGCGTTCACCTTTCACTTCTTTTCAGCTTCTTTCCACACTGTCCTCACTGTTGCATCTTCTTATTTCTCTTCTTCTTCTTCTACTTCCAACCGCTTCTCCCTCCATCTCTCGCCTTTCTTGTGTCCAGACGTAGTGCTCTCCTCCCAGCGATGGCTTCTCAACTCTCCAGATGGCACAGTCATTTTCCACAGAGGCTCAAATTCAAAGGCTGGGGGGGGGGGGCAGAGCATCCACCATGATGGCAAGTGATCCAACTCTGAAACACACTCACTCACTCTCACAACACTGGTTTCACTGAGATGATCTAACATCTGGAGAAAAGTTGTTAACTGTGCAACACTGTTGACATTTGGGCAGGAATAGTTTTCCTGTAGGAATGAATAATTATCAATAAGTCAGACCTTAAATTTTAGTTTCTTTAAATATTTTTTGGGGTCATATTTTGATATGGCTCACCTTTATTCATGTGTCATACTTTCTCAAGTCGAAAACTGAAGTAAAATAGAATTTGCAATTTTGACACGTGGAGCTGCAAGTGCTGAACGCCTGTCGGTCTGTTGGCTGTGCGTAAATGCAACATGACAGCCTATTATTCATTTCTGCATCAGTTGATTTCAGTGAACACACTCACATTAGTGAAATGTTACAATGATCAAATCACACTGGGGATTTCCTAACAAGTAAGTTGGCTCGTCAGGTGTCCACCTAATACTTCCATTATAAATAATTCCCATTTTTTGCCATTTGGAGAAAGAATCATGACCTCTATTAGCCTAAAGAACCATTTTTCAGGAGCTGCTAATCATCTGACTTAATCTGTTTATTTAATGGGTGCAAATGATGTTTTCCATACATCAGTAATAAGCTTCTGTTTGAGTCCATCCCAACATAGAAAAAGATCTCCAACAACAAACATGAAAGAAGAAGACGTGTTGAATATATTACATACTTAACCATACAACAACAGAATATATGCATCAACAAGCCGTCTTTACACTGGTATTTCCAGCAAATCCCATTCTTAAGTTTATTCTATATAATATGTGTCCAATAAAGATGGTTCATTTGTGAGGGAGGCACATTTCTACTAAACTAATATGGTCTTTTAAATCTAATCTTATATTTTATATATATATATATATATATATATATATATATATATATACACATCCATGTCAATCTTCTTGATGTTTGAATGCTTTACAAGAAGTGAGAGTTAATAGGGTTTATGTTTGGCCATAACTCTTATATTTAAAATTAAATATACACAATAATAAACAGGCCAGATTTGACATTTTGCTACAAGTGTTTCTTTTTTTGACACAATAAATTTATGAGTCATGAATAGAAAAAAAACACAACCGACACACAATGAGAGTGAGTGGGAATGAAAAAATACAAGATGCACAGCGAGAGGGAGAAAAAAGGAGGGGTAGTGACGTCCAAGTTGAGTGTATAATGGTTTTGGGTGTATAGGATATAACTCAGCAGGGCCATATGACAGAAGGTATCGCTGTGGCAGATCCTCCACAGTGGACCACGTCACAGTCAACAAGAGGACCAAGCACTTAATGTACATTAAATACACCAACTAATGTACTGTAAGATGAACTGTAAGGTGGGATTTTGAAATAACATGGTTTGTATATTATTTTGAGGTGAGTGACATCTTGTAGAGTTCCTATGGTGACCGGAAATAAAGTAGGTTACAGTGAATATACAACAATCCCGACATGGTTATGGGAAAATGGATGGTTATGGAAAATGCCAGTAAATGTGAGGCCACTGAACAAAAAGTGATTAATTCATCTATAATTCTGTAACATTTGGCCTACGTCCCTAACCAAGGAGAACCAGATATCACCTTTGTTACCTTTAACAATAAAAAGGTAGACCAGTCTCCAACCTGGGAGCAGCAGGGGCTCGGTACTCCACCCACGCAGAGATCCTTCAGTAATAAAGACGTTTCCACTGCCATGGCATTACACTCCACTGCTCACTACTGTGTGGTGGGGGTGGGTGATCACAGGAGAATAAAAAAATAAAAATAAAAAAAACTCTATCTGGCTTTTCATTGCACAGCAGGAAGCCCTAGACAGCCCTCAATCCACCCACACCTAAGAAACCGTAAACTGATAGCAGCCATGAAAGAAATGGATAAAGATGAATGATCACAGGAGTCACACTTCATCACCATTCTAATAACTTTTAGAAGCCAAATGTTCTGCTGGTGAGCTGCACATCACGCATGCAGCATCGTCACCTTTAACAGCATAGATATGAGTATCACAATGGCTGTCGGTGTTACAAAGGGACAAGCATCTGACTTTGCATGCCTGCATCAGAGTAGCAGCTCTTAGAGGTTCAGTTCTTGAGCTTTCTGCATGAATAACAAGGTACGTTTGCATTCACAGAAGGAAACGTGCCTTGATTCTGAGTCTCATCATAATAAATATTTGAGCTAAACTCTCTCTGTACTGTCTGTCTTACAGTCCCATGTAACAACAATCCAATATCCCATGTCTCCATAGCGTTATCAACAATTACAAAAGCCATTATACATCCATCCCATGAAGAAAAGAGAGTGGTCTGTTCACCAAGGCCTCCAGGGATTATCCCACTATATGCTTCTCAAAAAAGCAATGCTTTTTCTTATGCACACTCAACATAGGTACTGTTTACATCCAGGAACATGCATCTGTCAGCCCACTTCCATGATGAATTCATGGTCAAGCTCCACTGACAAAACAGTGCTGCAAGTGGACAGTTCAGCCCCTGCACACATGAGGTATTTAAAGCATTTCCACACATATTCCCATCTCCTATGACCTGAAAGAAGAACCGCGACTTTGGTTAAAACATGTAAGGATTAGCAGCAAGGTTTCAGCAAAGTGTGAATTAAAGCCACAGATCTTCTCACTGCAGCATCACGCTGCAGAATGACACCTGTTGGCATGAGAAGACACACATGCCAGTAACTTTGGTGAAAAGTTAAGTAAATGGGAGCGAGATGGATGCATGATGGGTCTATTGTCCGTACGTTGTGAGTTTATCAGTCATTGAGTCGTAAAACATCTGCACTGAACTACCATTCTTTCACTCACCTTCTGAATGCACAGCAACTATTTTCAATGTCTGGTAGATCACACTTTAAGTTCAATCACAGTAATATATAAAGGGCCTCACTGGTGATCTAAACTTAATTTGACCTCAGTAATCCTTATAACTCTTCCTGTTTTCATCTTTGTCTTCCTCAACCCTCACCCTTTCCTCTTGCCATTCTCCCCTTTAGCCGCCGCAGTCTCAGATTTCTAGAGAGAAATGTTACACTCGCAAAAGACGGTGGCAAACGGGTGTTGATTTCAGGGCACATGTGGCACCCTAGAAGCATTAAGTGAAAACCTACTATGTGCAAAATGCTCAGTGTTCATCAAATAAACAATATCCGAAAATGTCTCAGTATCAACACACATATATTCACAAGGATGACTTTCACTCTGAAACAACGGGTGTTGTTGTTGTCCGGCTGCCACACCTGTTGACAGTTTGGCCACTAATTGCTCTGTGAGCAGCTGCTGCTAATGGTCTTCGTTAAGTGAGACGTGGACTTCTGATATAAGACACACAAAGGGCTTCACAATCATATCACAGGTTACTCTCAACTCAAGTTAGTCCCAGTGAGCTGCGTGTCTCAAACCATAGCATCTGAGGAGTACAGGGTGCTGCTTCTCAGCTAACAGACATGGCTCTTGGACATCTTTTGCGGTAAGTTTTATTTTGTGAGTGCTTTGTTTCAATTACTTTTAACAGTGATTGTAATCAATGTTTGTTTTTACTGGTCTCTTTTGCAGGGTTTCCTGGATTTGTTTTTTGCTATTTGATGGCAGTACTGGCTTACCAGCTATAAAAGGTAATGACTTTCTTCTAAATCACCCCATTAGGCCTCACAAGTATCTATTGTTTCATCTTAATTAACTTTGCAGGGTATGGATATCCATATATGGCTGACTCACGTAACATAGGTGATGATGGAGAAGATGACGTGTTGAGCTTGCCAACCTTTGATCAGAGTAACTGGCAAGCTTCAAATAACCAACCGACTGGCCCTGTATACACAAGCTACAACAAGCCTTTAGTTTCACAACAGCCAGACGGGGTTCCCTTTCGACCAAACCTGCCCAACACACCTAGCGCCCCTGAGGTAGAGAGACTTGTTAATGGTGAGTCTCCAGATTGGGGACAGGGAAACCTTGACAAACTACTCCTATTTCCTTTAAGCCCCAACTACCAGCCGAGTGAGCCAGCAAAGCCTCATCCAGGCCCTGTCCAACCTCAATCAACGTCACTTAATGTTGCTTCTACAAACAGTGTGCCTGCCACTCATTATGCTAGTGCACCTGCCTACTACGAGCCCGCCTCATCCCCTACCTCTCAGGCCGCAAAGTCTCCTAGTTTTGAGTCTTGGCAGCCTGAGCCAGTTAGCAGTGGTTATGGTGTGGCTTACTCTAACACTGGCTTCAGTGCAGCTGGAGGTGACTCAAGTAATGTTCCCCGTCTTGTCTATGAAGACGTCTTTCAGTATCCTGAGAATACAGAGCCATCGCAAAGTGCTGTCTCCGACACGGCAGGATGGTATGGCCTAGCTAATCACATGAGCAAGGGGTCTTCAACTGGATATGCCCCCACACTAGGGGAACCATCATTCCCCAGTTACCCAACTAATGTAGGAGCCCAACCTGTCTTTCCATATGGGATGGGAAGCCCCTCGTCCAGCTTCTCTGGAGGAGAGAACCTTCACTTTGGTCAAACGGGCTACCAGCCACGTGATGAGAAGATCTCTTGGCGTCCACAAAAACCAGTCGCCAGCACCCAAAAAGTTGAGGTTCCCCAGAGAGTGAGTGAACCGATCCTTCCTCCCCCACCTCCTTCAAGCTATATTGTCCAGTCTAGAAATGGCTACGAGCGACGCAGGTATCTCCTCAACAAATCCAGGTACTCGTCAGAATTCCCCCCTCCAATGCCTGTAAACTCAAAGGGTGTCAAAGGTCCTGCACCTCAACCAGCTGCCCCAAAAGGTGTAAAGAACCCTCAAAGGTATGTCCACTACAAATGTATAAAGTCTGTAAATGTTTAAACAAATGTGCTTAACTGTCTAATCAGTAAGATTTGTCTTCCAGAGCCAAGTGGTAACCAACATGGAAATTGTGTATGTTGCAGGTAAATTTTTCAATTAATATTTACATTTCAAACTAACTGTACTGCAAATTAACATCTGCTTTCTTGCTTGCAGAAAGAATGCACCCACTGGAGTCAAAATAAACACTTTGAAATTTGAACCATTTTCTGTGTGTAATTAGATCTGCAACCTTTCCTCAGAGTATTTGCTCATGGAACCACTTAAAATGTACTTGCAAAATGCTTAAATGAAGGTTTAGCCAGAATGAATAAGACAAAACTGGATGCATGAACAAGATAACAAACTAATGAACCAGCAGTGTTCAACCTTAATGCTTTCAGAGTGAAACATGGAGCTTTTATCACTACAGCAAATGTGTTGAGCTGGGCTCCCGTAGGTAAAGTAGACAAATGAGAAGTCGGGCTACACTGGTAGCTTTATGCCTTAACGCTGCCAAAAACAAATGCACCACACACATGAAAGTACTTTACCTTGGCATTGAAATCCTTGTTTCCCAAATCCCCTGCAACAAAAAACAATTGTTAGAAAATAGGGCTGCTTTATTCTGCCACATCAATGTAAAACGTCTTTATTAGTCTTGAAGCTTCAGTAAGTAACAAATGTAATTTTGTAAGCTGTAAATCTGCACGCCTGATCACATCAAGGCTATTAATGTGTCACATATTAAAGTTACTGAGGAACCACAGAAGCAATAGCTGCAGTTTAACATGCCTGGGGGGATCACTCTGCCATCAAAACTTAGAGTGAAAGCCGTTTAAACAGACAGGTGTGCATAATTGAAGCTTACCATATGAAGTCTGTACAATGGCTGCAGAACGTCGGCTGCTTGAAAAACCTCGCAGTAAATTTGTGGTTTTTCACTTCATGCACGTTTTTCTGCCGCAAAGCACCTTTGCGGGCGAATCTGTTCCCGACCCCAGCTGAGTCATTATAATGTAAAAGGTGGTCAGCCATAATGGGGGAATCCAAAACAAAAAAAAAACTACACAGCCACAACTTCGTGTCTTCCGACCGATTTCTGTGAGGTCCTTGTGTCTTCTCAGCTCTTGACAAGTGGTGCTGCTCCTGACAGACCGCACGCCTCCCCTCTGCCTGGACTACAGCTGAGCGCTTCTTTTTCATTCAAAGTGACGTAGGCGTAGTCTGCCTTCACGTGCTGTGGGAATATTCCCCTTCAGTTTCAGCGCACAATTAAAAGCACGACAGAGTTGATTTTTAGTATTTTTTTGTGTGTGTGGGGGGGAGGGGGCCTAACACATGAAACACATGTGTACTAATGTTCTCTGTGTACTAGATCAGGCTATTTTGTTTGGTATTGTATGCAAAAAAAATATTCTTAACATTTTAAGTTTTAAGGGTGAAGAACCAAGGCGTCATGTTCCTCCAACCGTTGCTGACAATCCAACAAACAGAGGGTATTGTGCGCCATCGTGTGGACTTTAAACTACATTACAGGTTCATGCCAGGTATCACAGAGACTGGTCGAAATATCGCAAAACAACGCGCTTTTTTTTCATTCCTGACTCTCATTCTCGATTATGGCAACTATCTCAAGCATTTCATCTTATTTGTCTATTTTAAATGTTGCTTACGCTGAGAGTTGATGTCTGTTTTTTTTTGTTTAAACAGGGGCAATTAAAAAGCTCTTTCATGAAACACAGTGATTTAAAAGCACAAATAAACGCAATATTGTATTGGTGGGAAAACTGCTAAGCGTCAATCGCTACAATAGGTGATATATGGGGAAAGTGGTGTGCAGTTTCTATGGCAACGGGGAGACGCTGCGTCTCCACGGAAAACGGATGTGGCGTAGAGTGAGGACGGTGAAGTTTTGAATCATTTTGAGCGGCGGAATCAGTGCTCAAGGTAAGTCGTCTTTTAGTCTTTATTTTATATTTTCCATCAACAATGTGCCCTTTTCAGTGTGTCGTTGCTCTGTTCCCGGAAGTCTGTAAGCAACGCGTGCGTTTGGTCTGCCTTAGCTCCTTTGCTAATGCCTTACGTTAATTGCGCTATAGTCCCATAAGCATCTAACGTTAGGTTAGCTAACGTTTGTAAACACTGCTCGTTATAGTTATAAGGTATAGTTAGTTGTCATGTCATGTTATACGCACATACTCGGTGTTACCCTACCTGTTTTATATAACTAGACCTCCACTCTGTTTTGAAACTGAGTGAACAGGTCCGCTATAAGCTAGCTAACGTAGGCAACGCTAGCAAATCGAGTACTTGTTATTAAGTGTTGTAACCATTTATTGATCCCCTCAGGACACCATGAGCAAACACGAGGACTCGTGGGATAGGCTGGACACTGAGTTTGACCGTTTTCTAATGGACATGAAGCCGTATGTCCTTAAACACCCCAACAAGACAGGTGGGATTCATTTTCATCTCTATTCACTTCAATAAACATAGTTAAAACATCACTTATGTAGCAAATAGTATATCTCTTATATCATGCTAAGCAAATGAATGTGATTAGACGACTGCCAGAAATTAACTGACAAGATAATACATTCATGTATTTAATTAGCTGTAAAATAATTTGCCCTGTCCCTCTCTCAGAGCGCCAGCGATGTGCCACATGGATAAAGAAGCTGTGTGACCCGGCCACATGTGGTTCAGGTCTGATGGGCCGTAAGAACCGCAACATGTATACCCGTTTGCTCCTTCTCATGCTCAAAAGAGGGGTTCTGGAGTTACCTTTCACCAGCAAACCAGAGCCTGGCAGCCTCAAGACACTCCCTACCTACATGGTAAGAATGACTGCTTCATCGAATCATAACTATTGCTGTATTCCCATCTTGTAGTGACACAACTTTCGTTTTCAATGAACTTGAATTTGTAGTATAATAAACTTAAAAAATACAGTCATATTTAAGTTTAAATGAAATTTTTTTTGGAGGCAAGATACTCAAAGTCAGTTATGAAAAAGACATTAGCTTGAATCTAATGCGGTTGCAACTCATTAAATATCATTGCAATGGATTGCATATACTGACTTAATTAACCCAATCTTCTTCACTTCCTCTCTTTGAATTTTCATTTCTAGTCCATCTACTTTGATGAGCCACTGACTGGTCGGTCTGTGGAGCACAGCAATGCAGGTCTGCCTGACTGGGTGACAGGAGAGCTGGGTGGCTGCACTGATGACAGTCTGGCTTTCAGTCTGCTTAAGGACAAAACCAGTTCCACACCTATTGCAGCTCATCACAGGTACTATTCCACTGTACATCAGTTAAATATATATACCTTTACCTTTTAAAGAAATTACCAAAATAGAACTTGGCAATGACAATTAATCCTCTGGCTTTTTTTCAAACCTACGTACATAAACATGGTGACATGGTCAGGATCTCAGCTTTATAGATCTTATCATTATTATGGTCTGGTGCTTGATAACGCATGTTGATTTTAAGGTACAACAATTTGGTGGGTACATGGACTTATATTATGTTATATTATACAGGGGCATATTATTTCCTACGCTGTTACACCTGTCTAGCTTTAGTACTGTTTTCTAAACGTTAAACCAAAACAGTATTTGTTGGACATAACATTTTTTCACTTTTACATTGGTCAGCTTTGCTTGTTGTATGCCTCATGTAGCTTAATTTTCATCTATTTGACCACAGTCCATCATTTTTGTGTTCAGCAAGTGAGAGATGTGGACTCCTTGAATATTTGTTTTCCTCTGACCTCTCTCATCAGCTAGGCTCTTTATTCCAATGGTCACTCCATGTTCAGTGTCACTTATACCGCAACAGCCGATCCTCCTTCCGGGCGGGGTTGGACTTTGCTGTCATGAATGAATATTGCTATCATGAGGGTGACAGCTGTCACATATAAATGGGTCCAACGTGGGTTGAACACACCTTGAGTTGTTCAATCGTGTTTGCTGGCTTTGTTTGTTTTTTTCTGGAGCAGAAACCTGCTGTGTTAATTATCAAGTGTACCAGTGATGTGGATTGAGTGTTTGAGAATGTTTCAGATCTTCCATATCTTTTTAATAGCGTGTTTGGTGCTTTACACAGCTGTTTGCATCAAGCTGCTTTCTAATCTAATTCCGTGAGGAACTTGATCTAACTTGAAAAAATGAATGTACAGTATATTGGCAATAAAACTTTCCTATGTGGAAGCACAAGACTTAACATACATCACATATGCCTTAAAGAGTTCATAATTGCACATCATACTGGCAGTGAGAGGTTCTGGTACCTGTCTCTTTTGAAATGCATCACATTTTAAAGTCAAATATGGGCATTCTAGTATATTATGTTCCTGCACAAACAGAGTTTATTGGAAAGAGCGCTCTCTCCATGTTCCAGCTGGTGACGAAAAAACCTTTTGGTCCGATATAGAAGATGCCACATATAATGCATAAGATATTTATCCAAGCATTCTGTTTTGATGTTCTTTTATCAGACTGAAAACATTGAACTGGAACTGTCTGAAGCTCGATATATGCAGCTTTGTGACTGATCGCCCATCGTATTTGCTCAGCAGCGCTATCTGAAAAGCCAAAGACATTGCCAACTTCTTGCATCAGTCTGCATGAGCTGTCCATTCTGACTTTTCAAAGGGATGCACTTCAAAACAGCATGAGAGGATGAGGAACCTCTCATATTCTCTATCCATCTTTCTCTTATTCTCCTCTTTACACTTTCCAAGCTGTTGAACCCGAGGTCTAACCCCCACAGAGGAGAGAGGGAAGCAAAGAATAAAGCTTGGTAGCTCATTAGCTTGGTCTCTGTTGTTTAAATTGTATGAACGTTAGCTAAAGCATACATGTATGTATTTTGGATTTAGAAATGTGATGCTTGCTCATGTGTGAATTCTTTCAACACGCCTCACTAAATCATCAGCCATCCTATTTTGCTCAGGGATATTTCATCTGACTCCAGGCAGTTCAGGGGTTTGACAGAGGGATGTTAGTAATGGCTTGGGGTTTTTTCATTCCAATTAACAAGGAAAGGCAAATCAGAGCCCAGTGGCTTGACATGCTCATTAGCATAATAAAAAGAGAGCACTGTAAGTGTAGTAAAGAGAGCTTAATATCCACCAGGGCACTGTGTAAGAAGGAGTGCAGGCCCTCTGCTCCCATATTTAATTCAAATTGTACTGACAGGGGGTTGTAGAATATTTGATTCTTAGACAATGATCATTAGGGCCTGTCTTTAAATATTTGTCACAATGTCACAAAATTTCATTATCTAGCCCGTCTCCCGGTAGCAGGAACATATGCATTTTAAAATGCCAGCATACTTAAATCACTTACTCTTATGTTAATGGACATAATTATGTTTCAGTGCTTTTGTTTAGTTTATTTTAATGTTTGAATCAGTTAATTCAATTCAACATAGCCTGATAGACTTTATTTGATATGACTTGATGTCTAGCAGTGAGGTATTTTTCATCTTTATTAAACTGTTTGAAGGACCAAAAGGCTGCATCTGTTTGCATACTAGATGCTATAGCTTACATTACAAGTGATTCAAAACAGTGTGGCTAAAGCCCTTCCTCCCCTCTGCTGTAGAGGGTGTGGATCGAGAGGTTTTGTGGGGAGCAGACTGCTGAGTACCATAGTGTCTGATTGGGATAAGACCATGAAAGACGCTCAGATCACAGGCTAACGTCCTGATGGAGAAAATTAGCCGGGCCAAGAGTCCTTTTATGTGTCTCTCTCATTTAGATAAGATTAAATGGAAGGAACTCGTCTGACTCCCTCCCTGTGATGTGGCAACGTTTGATCTCTGTCTCACTCGCCATTAGTCAGGTGATGGGCAGGGCTTCTTTTAGCTTGTGAAACTGTTGGGTCCAATTCAAGTTTCAAGATCTAAACGCAAAGTTGGAAAGATTTACTGATGCTTCTCACAGACTTGGATGTGCTGTAATGTGTGTGTGTGCGTGTGTGCGTGTGTGTGTGTGTGTGTGTGTGTGTGTGTGTGTGTGTGTGTGTGTGTGTGTGTGTGTGTGTGTGTGTGTGTGTGTGTGTGTGTGTGTGTGTGTGTGTGTTGTTAAACAGATACATAATCTAACCTCATTAGTCCAAAATGCCCTGAGCAAATTCCACTATGCATTCCACTATTGCAGTGTTATTCCTAATTTACCCACAAGATGGAGCCACTGCTTTGCTTTAGCACTTTTTCAGGCAGAGGAATGTTATGAGAAAGCAAGTGCAGTCAGCAAGGGTCAAGAGATCAGACAAAACAACTTTGGTGATTAGCCTACATGTCCACTCCATCTTCTTATATGTCACCTTGTGTTCAAAGGGGACAGGTAATGATAAAGACATAATGGAGAAAATGGCAGGTTGGTTTTGACATGTTAACAGCTGGTGTAAGGTTCACTGCTAACGTTTAGTTTTGGCTTTATCTCCTCTACTCTATATTTTCAGCAGCCTCTCTTTAAGGCCGTATTATTGTCTCTTCCTCAGACTTCTGCCCTCCATCTGTGTGCTTTTCATCCACATATGAAAACTTTTAACCCCCCTTTCCCCTCTCCCTCCTCTACTTTTTTTTTTCTGGGTAAGTGCGACAGTGACATTGTCCTTGTAGTTGCAATAGTCAGCCGCTGATGCTGGTGTAAACGCCTCTCACTCACAAGCCAGAGTGTTTCCACTGATCTTGCCTCCAGGTGGTGTTGGGTTGTGGTGGAGCGTGTGCAGGGGCAGAAGGATGTTTGTGTCCCAAGGTCAGACTGCTTTCCTGAGGGTGCCCGAGGCTGAGACCCGGGCCCACTAGCACTGCACCTGGAGGTCAGGCTGGGGTATGGATGTCAGGCTGCTTTAATCAGCCAAGCTTCAGCTTCTGAGGCTCTACATGGTGTTCTCATTTTCTTCTGTCTGTGTGTGTGTGTGTGTGTGTGTGTGTGTGTGTGTCTGTGTAACTCTGGCCTGACTTGCCACTGCTTTGATCTCTGGGCCTCAGACTCCAGACACATCTGATTCAATTATCCTCATCCACCTGTTGACTTAGAGGCCCAAGATTGCAAAGCTTGGCCCCCTTATCCAAGTTTCATGGCTGCATGTGTTTGTGCATGTGCATGCAGGTGTGTGTGTGTGTGTGTGTGTGTGTGTGTGTGTGTGTGTGTGTGTGCGCACACAGACAAACCAGTATGCAAGGGAGAAGGAGTGAGTGAGTACACGAAAGCTGAAGTCTGCAGGGTTTTATTTGACATTTTTGATCATAATTATAAATTAATGAAACAATATCCCTAACATCATAATTGTATTGTACTGGTCTTTTCCTGTGATAGTTTTCTTTTTTCTTTTAGTTATTTTTGTGTCCCTCAGAGGTACTGTATATAGGCCTCAGTTGTAGCAAGATTTTGCTGTCCTCCCAATGTAACTGACATAAAAACAAGTGCATCAGTACTGTGATTGGTCAATTTTGCATTTATGCATTTATAAGACATTATTTACAACACATGGCACGTCACTGAGAGACTTCTTGGTATGTAAATGAGCATCAACCCTACATGTACAGATTAGAAGCACAGTGTAATTATTACATTCAGTATGGGTGTATAGAGCTGCAGCTTTAGGAGTGGATGTTATATTTCTTCAACATAAGAACGTGCCTCTCCCTGAGATGTTCCTCCTGAGCATCTAAATCATTGGTGCTTTTGAAGAGATCTTGGATCTGACCTGTGTTACCATATTTCATGTCCTCATAACTGTCTACCAGTATCTTATTTTCCAAAATCACTTTGACATGATCACTTAAAAACTTTATTACGTTGCAAAAATAGGAGTTTGGTTTAGTTTAGCTAGGCTTCCTTTAATCTGGATGTCTCACAAAAATATAAGCAAGAAGAACATTTATGTCCCTCAGAGGACCTCTAATTCTTATTGGAAGATAATTACACTAGATACAAACAAACAATAGGAATGTATCTTTTAATGCTTTTCCAGCAAGTAAAGGTTGAATCACACAGTAGTCCATTAAAAGTCCTTTATCAAAATATTATACCAAGCTGATGAATACAAGATATTACAGTTAAATGTAGCAGTCTTTTAACAGTATTAAGAGCCATCGCAGCCAACAATATAAAGAACCAGACATTTCAGGAACATGGCAATAATCTGTTCTTTAGTTAGTTCTGTGAAATAGCTACTAGGTAGAACACCTATTTAAACTGTGATATTTACCCAGTCAACAAACAGTTGCAGGAAGTATTAATATTGCGTTGGTGTTTTATGCGTGTTCCCTAATTTAGGGGATTTGAGGTAAAAGATACAAATTACAAAGGTGACTCTACTTGCACAGACATGCTTCCTGTTCTATATTCAGCAGTCTTTCCAGAAACCTCACAGCGATAGTGCTTTCCTCCGTGAGATAACGCCGCCTGTGACAAATGAGGTTGAAAATGCTCAATACCAGGAATGCTTAAAAAAAATTACACGGGAGGAAAAGAACGTCCATAGACTCAAAGTGTGAAACAGTGCCCTCTAGTACGAAATTTGATGTCTTTATTAGATGACAGCAATTTTTTTCTCTTCATTGTTGTCCTACATATTCCCGTCTTCTCTAACATCTTTATTCAATTAGCATTAGTGGGCCATTAGTGCCTCATGTGCCTGCGCTTAATGAGATAGTGAGCTCAGTCATGCCTTTGTGTGTATGTGTGTGTGCAAGAGAGAGAGAGCGTAGTGAGAAAGAGAAGTGTTTGTGTGCATGTGTGCCAATGAATATAAGCAGTTTCCCTGCTAAGCTCCTTATTTAAACCATGATGGGCATGATGAGAGACAATGATTGAGGTATATGATTATAAAAGGATTGTACACGCCATAGACTGGTGCCCTGTGGGCTGTCCATGGAAACAAACTGATGTATAGCAGAGACGTTTATTGTTCAGATGGGATGAAATGCAGACCACAAACCATGCAACCAATGCCAGATGTTGATCTGTGTAAATAGCGAGGCAGACTGCCTACGCAAGCACATTCATAGGCAAACAGAGATGTACACACACACACACACACACACACACACACACACACACACACACACACACACAAACTGTAGGTTAACTGTCTCTTTCTGTTTCTCTCTCACGTTCTTACTTCCAGGAGACGGCTGTATGAGGAAACGATCCCATCACGACACATGTCCTCCAGTCCACTCAAACAGTCACCCAGACATGACGCCAGGATGGTTAGTTCATCACCACACTACTACTTCACACTGTCAGCCACACCTCTGGACTTCACTGGCATACTTGTCATAAGATTTTCAGATTTATAGATCGCTGCAAGGTAGCTGTGATGACATATTGAAATATTAATAGCAACCCTGCTGGTGCCAATACAAATAGTTGCCACAATGTTTTGCTTTCTTCTTTTAATGTGGAACAATTTGGAAATTCCTGAACTCATTTCCCATGAAGTTGGAGGAAATTCCCTGAACTCATAAGTTGCTGGTTCAAGCAACAAAAATGCATAATACATTTGACAACATACACTAACATACACTCCGCTGCCAATTCATTAGGTTCACTAAGCTAAAACGTAACTTTTATAAAGGTTATAATGTTCAGTTTTAGTGTTTTAGTAACTGTTTTAGAGAGGTGCTGACTCAAATGAATTTAGGAGGCTGTAGTTTGTAGTGCTGTTGAACAGTATTGTGTTATGCTGGGAGGTGTTTCTGTTATTTTGTCTAACCTTAATGATATAAATGGGGTGGACAAAATATTGAAGACGCCTCTCAGTATAACAATTCAACAGCACCAGAAACTACACCCTTCGAAATCATCATAAAGTTGAATTAACATCTCTCTAAAACCTTTTAAATCAAAACTGAACATTATGAACTAAGGATTTATTGCAGGGCTGTTGTATTAGACTGCATTAGTTTTGGTTAGGTGTACCTAATAAACTGGCAACTGAGTGTATTCAGGGAGAATTCTCTAGGGGAAAATTGTTAGTCCTCAGTAATATAACTCAACTTTTCGATAACAATCAAAGTTTAAGGTTTAAAAAAACACCCTTATTTGATATGTATTAATAGTTTAAAGTTCAGTGTTGCTAAATCCTGACTGGTGCACAGAAGTATGTGAGATTGGAGCCCCGACTACTTCAAAACCAGCGAGAAGAGCGCAGGGGAGGGGAAAAAAGCAGAAATCTATCTTGTAAAATAACCAAAACTGTTCTACCTTTGGCAGAAAACTGTGTGTTCATGTAGGACAACATCACTCATTGTAAGAAGCTGATTGAGAAATATGTGTTCAGGGCCTTTCATGTGTTGTTCTCATCAAACCATCATGAATCTACTGTGTTAATGGTACAAGCCAATGCACAGTCCGTTGGCACATCTTTGGCCAAAACCATTTGAAGCCATTCATACTTATCAGTGTTTAACGCAATGCAGTAAATTCCTGGTGCGATACAGAGACTGTGACATGCTGCTTTGAACAGCCGGTGACCCGCATGCTCAGCATTCCTCGATATTGAAATGAAACATTTACTCTGTTTGTTCGAGGGTGAGGCTCTGGGACCTTAATGCCTTTTTAATCAGAAGGGGGCATTTAATCCTGAGCTATTCCATTCAGCGATTTCTCTGTGTCAGTGCAGTTCCGCTGAGGTACACCCAAGGTCCGCACTCCACCAGATCCTAATCAAATTCAACAACATCTCTCCTTTCCCTATCGCCCTCTCAACTTTATTAGATATTTCCCTTATTTCAACCTTGCTGCCCAACCTCGACTTGAGTAAACCGATCTTGTATCAACAGAACCCCTAGAAGCATTCGAATTATACTGTATAAAACAAATCCGGAGGCCCGCTGTAACAAAAGGCTGGGGAAAACAAGAATGACAGGCAGTGTAGCTGCATGTGCCCCTCTTGTGGAATTTACTGCGTGACGGAAATGATGTGGAACTGCCAAACATCTGGAGTGCTGTATGTGAGAGGGAGGAGAGTGAAGGGAGCAAAAGGGTGGAGAGATGGAGATAACGAGGGAGTCGAGTGCTGTTAGTATGGGAGGAGAACACATGTGGGTGTACTGTATATCTGTAAGCTTTTAAAGAACCCTTTTGTTGTTGCCAAGAGAGGAATTATATTGTGTCAAAATGAAAACCTCCATCACTGTCTGCTGTTCGCTTCCTCGGGCCAAACTGCCAATCAAAGAAATCATTTAAATTCCCTTCTCTAATTTATAACCCCCCCCTTCTTAATTTCCATATTGTTTCTGCTGTTTGCGCAATCTTTCACTCCCCTTTTTCCTCTTCAGGTGGATGGGGGGCTGAAGGCAGATATGTCTCCCGATGACAGTGACCTGGAGGCTCGTCTCAACAGCTGGAACCTGGGGGTGAGTCCAGGGGCATGCCTTGAGCTCCTTGGTTACATGCAGCTGTCAACATGCTGCAGCTCAACTGCAGTGACAGTGAAATGCCTCACAAGCTCACGAGTCGATCTAAATCAATAGTGCAATGATGCTGAGTTATACACACACACACACACACACGCTGATCAAAGGGTGTAAAAAAAAAAAAGCCTTTCACCTGTGTCCTCTTGTAACCACTTCCTTTAGGCAGCTCACTGCCATTGTAGGACGTGAGGGTCGGATGAGGAGTGGGAGACGGGTTGTGTAAACTGAACATTTGAAGATGTGTGCACCTCTCTTATCTTCTCTGTCTGGAGTGCACCAGGCCAGGGCTCGATAAGCACTCTGCCCTCATGTCTTTTATTCCCTTATTTATTCCCTATCTCTTCACCTGCATGACCCTGGGAGTCTCTTTTTCTTTTTCGTTTTCTTGTCGCCTCTGTCCTTTCACCCACATTACACACACAGTGATGTTTCCTACAGAACAGCCTCCCTTTCTGTTTTTTTTATTCTTTCTCTAACTGTTTCTCTCTGTTCTACCATCCTATCTTTCGCTGTCTCTCTGGCTCTTCCTCCCTCTGTCTGTCTATCTATCTTTCTTTTACTCTCTCCATGTTACTCTCCCACTCTCTTTCAATATCCAGGTTAATCTGAGGTATCTAACGGCAGACGTGAAGCCATGCACCGCTCCGCTCTGCACTGCTCTGTGTTGAGACGCTGATAAGAGGCATTGCTTGGCAACGCTCCCCACAAGCCTGCATCTTTCAAATCAACAGATGTTCCTTCACACACAAGCGCGCACACACACACAAACCCCCTTCAAGTTTACAGAAGTTTTATAGATGCACGGCTTCAAAGCGCCCGCTCCTACGAAATTTCAGCACAGCCGAGCGTCACTCTATCTAGAACATCTTTAGCTTTGCTTTAGATGTTCTGAAGCAGTCCATATCGATTTGTTCATTTCACCTCTAATGTAATAAAGTCTGTGTAGTCAGCATGGTGGCCATAGTGGACAGTAGACGGCAGATTGCTTCAGTCTCGGATAGGAAGCCTTTACAAAACCTGAGTCAGCTGGACCACCATCTGTAACATCTTTCAGCTAGTCGGTGGCTTGTGCGCTGTCTTGAGTTTTATCTCTAATGGAAGTTGAGAGCTGCAGTAAAGTTTGGTGCAGCATACACAGATGGGCTTTTAGGGGGGAAAAAGCGTGCAAACTAGAGATATTGTGTAAAAACATGGCCTATTTTTTCATGGCAATCCCTACCACTTGGCCGTCCATTGTCTGTGGTTAGGTGGGTGTGCTGACGGCTTGCTCAACACTAGTCCGAAACGAGGAAGCCATCAATCACCGTATGTTTGTTTGGCAGGAGAGCCAGGCCTTGTGATGTGTAGTGTTGTTCCTCTTCTGCGTCCGTCCATCCATCCACGTCAGGTTCCAATGACACAGGACGCTGTGCCAGCTGTGAGGCTGAACAAACATGTGCACTCAGGAGCATGTGTGTGGGCATGCAGAGAAAGAGTGTGCGCACAGGCATACGTGTGCACCGAGTCCAAGTTTAGTATCGCACTGTGCCAGCATTACACCACAGAATTTAGTCTACATGTCTTCCTTGCCCTGTGGGCCATGCTCAATCAAGTCTGATGACTGGCTGTCTGTGGGTATAAAAAGAAATCCCATTCTTGTTTTCAGACTGGGCACTAGTTTAGAAGGATATTGATTGATTCATCACTTGGTAAATATGGATTATTTTCTTTTTTAGCCAATGCCAAATTTAAGTAGCAATTCATCACACAACATGGCACACACCACTGACTATATTGAGTGGTCTGTTCTTGTGCATGTGTCTTTCTGTGTGTGCATGGATTACAGTTTACAATAAACCCGATTGTAGTCGAGCCGGATGTCTCCTTTTGTTGAAGGCTTACAGTACGTCAGCTAACAAAATGTCTGACCTGTTTTTACCTGCATCACGCAGACTTAGTCAGGAGGCAGAGCTACTTTCATCTATTTCACCTGTCACTGGCTCATCCTGAAGCAACAGACTGTGACTTTATCCTCGTACAGTAGCTATAACTATTTTAGTCCAAGGCTCTGAGGTTCTTTCAGGTCCTCATCTCATCTCTCATCTCCCATTCATTCTGGGTTAGCTACGTGTGGGCTGTGCCACTTCACAACATTAAATACTTTTTTTTAAACACTGAATGAGTCCCACTCTACCCTCCTCTTCTTCCTCCTCCTCATCTGACTCTTCCTCCTTCTTCTCCTCCTTCATCCCCATGCTGAAGAGATTAGCAACAGAACTGTTTACTGGGCGTCATTGCTGTCATCTCCAAAGTCAGCTCTGCTGCTTTGAAAGGCCGTGATCTTGCCGCTAGTTGGCAAGCCCTACAGACAGCCTCAGTGCATGAGAGAGAAACGCTGTATGATTGTGTGAGTTCACAAGAAAATAATGGGGTCATAAACAAACGTCAAATAGCGGAAGGAAAATAACAGGTTGTCAACACAAAGATTTTTCTTTTTTTCTGTTTGTGTCACAGTTAGTGAGCTGTATTGATGTAATGCTGCAGAGTCACTTGAACTGTGACCCTTTTTACGTTCAGGTACTTTTTTTCCTTCTCTTGTGTTTCATATTATAACCAAAGAACATGCCGTGTCAGTGTTTGGCAAGGGTGTATATGCATTTGTCTCCATCTGACGGTAAACGGACCGGGGATGGCTTACAGATTAGTGGTCCTGAGTGTTGACAAAAGGGCCGCGTCGGGACAGCAAAGAGGGGCTGAGGGCGGAAACAGAGCTGGCCACACACACAATGCCATTGAAGTATCCCGACGCTTTCTGTCTTTCTAAACAGACAAGAGTTGACGGAAGAGACTCCAGCCACAGCACCAGGCTTTTGATGTGTTCCCCGCATTGTTTATAACAAACTGAGGGCGGAGGTTAGATTCTGGTAGTGGTAAGGCTTTGTTAGGATAGGAAGAAGAGAAAGAGAGGTCTAAAGTTTTTTTCTGTTTACTCTTTCAGATTGAAAACCCCAGGTATTTGCGCGAGAAGCCCATTCCCTTGTCTCCGGTAAGTTATCAAGGGGTTCCTTGTGGTTTATTTATTGTTACCTAGACAAAAGTTCTGTCTTTGAACTCCTTAGTCGCTTCATCACCTAATCTTACTCCTCTTTATCTCTGTAGATTTTCAAGTCAAGCTTTGGGAGGAATAGCACCTTGGCCGAAGGTCAGGGCCCACAGCTTGTACAGAGCAAAGAGGTATGTACCACAAGCAAACCCCAACGGTACCTGAGAGCTAATATGTGTGATATATATCATAATTCTGATGCCATCTTTGCATATCCAAAGGCAGTACATGGTATTTAAGAGATTGCCCTTTACGGTAAATCCATTCCAGGAAGCTGAAATCCGTGTTACTCACTATTCAGTATGTTCAGCATTTGTATAGGAGCACATGTTGAACACATACAGGGGTTAAAGCTCCCTTGACTGCTTTATGGCATTATACGCCCCCACAGCCATGTACATACATCTTCGTGCATAGTTTGTATTGTTGAAATGGCCGAGGCGAGCGTTCCTCTTAGAAGACAAAAATAATGCCGGCTCCCAGTGATGACAGTTTTTTCCTTATGTGGATTTAAGCTGAAAATCCCATTCTGAAAGCATGCTTTGAAGTCCCCTCTGCCCCTCCCCACCTCTCCCGAACCACCACTCACTCACCCCCCACCCACCCACCCATCCGCCTTTACCCGCACTGTTAAATATAAAACTGAGCATGACTTGGCTGTAATAGCTGTGGCTTTTCATGTCTGTTCGGGGAAAGCGCTGCAGTCAGTTAGATCGGCTTCACCGGGAGAGGGCAGAGAATGGAGGGGGAAAGGGCAAAAAGGAAGGGTATGGATGAAACGCATGGTGGTGGACAAGAATGGTCTTGCTTATTGACCTGTCATAATAAAGATCTGTTTAGGACTGTTAAAAGAGGATCCTCATGCGTGGACACACGCACACTCCCCATACACATCCTCTCAGTCGGTCAGTCTACCTGTGGGCTGATATTGAATGTAGCAACACAAATACGAAAACATTAAAGCAGCGTCCATGCTGTTTGATCCTTCCTCAGACTAGCTGACTGGCTACATACAGCTGTGTGTGTTGGGAATATAAATTTATCACATCTCACAGACCATATTCAACCTCCACACCAACTTTACTTTGATATACACGGAGTTACCAGTTCATTAGGTACACAAGTGAAGTCTACAGTAATGCAATCCAATTCTTTAGCCCTGCAGTAAATCGTTTTGTATGAAGCTTATAATGTAGAGTTTATGCTAACATTGAGTCAGAGCGTTGTTGATTCAACTCTACGACAGGCTGTAATCAACGGTATTTTTCCATTGATGGGTGGTTCTAATATTTTGTCCACCTCTTTTATGGAAGTAGTATGTATGTTGGACAGAATCCCTTTAAGATTCAGTTTGTATGTAGGTGGCCTTGATTAACAGCATATTTTAGGAGGGAAGCTGTAGGAAACTGAACTGGCCTGTCATATCCACTGAGGCCAGAATGCTCTCAATATGGGAACCAGTTCAGGAAAGTCACAGAGAGACATTGGGAGGGACACATTGGGAAATGAGAGGAAATGGTGCAGAACTGGAGTTTTTTTCCCCATGGTGCTTATGTTTGTGATGTTTTCCTGCTGTAGCCAATCTATTGCAGACTAAGTTATAGTGTGTTGTGTGTTGTGTGTGTGTGTGTGTGTGTGTGTGTGTGTGTGTGTGTGTGTGTGTGTGTGTGTGTGTGTGTGTGTGTGTGTGTGTGTGTGTGTGTGTGTGTGTGTGTGTGTGTGTGTGTGAGTATGTATGTTGTGGCCTTACCTTCTATTCTTCCAAGACCTACAGAAGTCACTGCCAACAGACTTTTTAGCCATGCTAGCGGCTCTAGGGACGGCAATGTCGGTCGGTTGGTTGGTTGGTCCTCCTCTTCGGACTGAAATCTCTCAACAACTACTGGATGGATTGTCATAAAATGTTGTACCGACATTCATCCCGAGGATGAATCCAGTGACTTTAGTGATCCCCTGACTTTTTCTGTAGCATCACCGGCAGGTCAAAGATTTCACGTATCCTATTAAATATGGCAAATATTTAGTACAGATATGAATGATTCCCAGACGATGCATCCTACTAACTTTGGTGACTTTTCCTGTAGTGCCACCATGAGGTTGACATTTGTGTTCTTTAGTTTTTATTGTTGCATGGATAGCTATGAAATTTTCCCCCTCAGGATGAATTGTAATCCCTGTGGTGATCCGGTGAACTGTCAAAAACATGTTTATTGTTTACATCATGCAAATCTGGTCCTATAAGTTCTATATGGTCTGAGTTCTCTGGTGTGCCCTCAAGTGGAATCCAGTAACACGCAAAGTACATAGGCAAGTATGTGAACAACTCTGTTCCTGACGCAGCCTTTTGTCTATGTGAACGTGTGGTTAAAAAGCAAATTTATCTCCAGCCTTGTTCATACTGTTTAGCAGGATGCTCTGGGCATGCTTTTCTGCCCTGTTATGCAGAACCTTCTCTTGAACTCTGCTGCATTGTCCCAACGCATCTCTGATTTCTATTGTAAGGTTCTGGGAATTCCCTGTTGACTTTACACTCTGCCCTGTAAAAGGGGAATCATAACAGGTCTGTGGTTTATGACATGTTATTGTAAAGCCCCTTTTTCTTTTCGTTTTTATCATTTCAAATGCCCTCACTGATCATGTGTCTTGAGTCACCATTAGCAATTAAACGGGTGTTGGGTGGATTTCAGGAACTCTGAACCCCACAGGATACAGCTGTGACCACACACACACACACACACACACACACAGTATTTCCCTATAGAAGTGATTCAAGTCACCAATCCCACCTTAACCATATCTTCCGCCGTAGCCATGTTAAGCTTTCCTGCAGAACCATGGAAGCCTTGTCCAACCCTGCTATTGCGTGGCTGTCTAGGCCTAGTCTAGAAAATCACAGTGACATCACTTCCTTTTAATCCCCAAAGCCTAGTTGAAAATTTACCCAGGTTTAAAGAGTTATACACGCCACATGTCATTAAGCTGGCGACAGCTTAACGAACATCTCAGCTTTCACACCAAGCTCATCCTCCCGCTAAGCCACCGCCGGCATTGATAAGAATGCTGACTGCTCTTTTCCTATGGAACAATGAGTGGCAGCTGAGAAACTTCACCGCAAGCTGACATTGCTTTGAGTCACTTAGCTCATACAGTGTGTTTGCGTATGGGTGAGTTGTGGAAAATGTCTCGCAGGAGCAGCAAAGTCCTGCTAATCCTTCAGCACACCCTAGAAGTGCTCAGCAGCATTATGAGGGCTGGGTCTTTCTTTGGAAATTCAATTAAATGGCGACTGATGAGTCAGGCTTAGCCATAGGCCCGAGTCATGTGATTACAGAGGGAGATACTGACAGGCTGATAAAAGCACCCATCTTTCTTTTAAAGTTTGTGTGTGAGTGTGTGCATGCTGTCTTCAAACTAACCCCCTTGGTACCTGACCTGAGAGATTGTTGGCAGCAGGCACAGCATGGCAGATGAATGTGTTAGTGTCAAGCAGTCACACTCTAATGGTCACAAGCCCCTGACTGGGGATCAGGCCCCTTTGCTTTCCGTTGCCATAATGATGCAGTCTCTCTAATCTAAGGGTCCTCTGGGATGGAGCTTGAGCTCTCGGCCTGTGATTTAGAGGGCCATGGCCTGTCTTATCTGAACGTTTTTCAAAGCTAAAACAGAGCAAGCTAGCGAGCCTTAGTAGTTTAAAGGGGACTAGTTCTGTCGTTTGGCTTTCAAGATGGCGCTTCAGGCTGGGAGACACAAGGGAGCAACAGTGTTCCATAATGATAAAGTTACTATTTCAAGCATGTCTGTCCTCTGTTCTCGATTCTTATGAACTTTATGTATTCATATTAGCAATTTTGAGTAATAATCTGTTTACTTACTCTGTGTTTAGATCTATCCTCCTCTAAAACTGTGAGAGTTGTTTTTTTTTCATATGTCAGAAATTCAATTTTAGCCAAAGTTTTTATCCAACCTTACTATCTGAACAGACTACACTAAATTAACTTCTTCTAGAGTGTGGAAATGGCATCTAGCTGCTCCTCTGTAGATAGCAGAACGCTGCATACTGACTATCGTGGAGCATCTGTGTTTACTGAGGATGAAAGATGAACGAGGATATTGTACATCTCAGGCAAGGCGAAGGAGATGCACAAACGCAACCTTGCTTTGTGGAGCCCAAACAGTTAGCAGACGATTTGTGAACACACCCCCCTGAGGAAAAAGGCCTTGACCCCGAGCCTTTTTTTTGAGAGCAGAAAAAGCACTGTTTCCGTCTTCTCCTCGCATTCCGTCTTTCATACCCCCTCCGCACACCACTACCCCCCTCTTCTTCCCTCTCATCCTTTCAAGAGCGAAGTGTCAAAAAACATGGCATCTTACAGCGCTTGCTACAACTCTGAAGAAGAGAAGAGGCAAAAAAGCTGTACCACCCAGTCGGGCTGATTGAAGGCATCTCAGACGCCTTAGGTGTACGACATTCCTCCTCCTCCTTCCTTCACTGACGCTTTTATAAACAAGTTTCAAACACCCCTGATCTAGTTTGACAAACTTTCTCCAAAGAGCATTTGAAGAGAGGATGAGAAAGTGACACCCCCACATGTGCTTTTTTTTTTTTTTTTTTTGGGCGCCGGCAGAATCAGGTCTCCACTTACTCTTCTGCTTTTCAATCACTGCCATCTCTCTCCCTCTCTCTTTCTCTCACTTTCTTTTGCTCTTTCCTTTCTTCTCTGACAGGTCTCCTGTGGTCCCCTCAATTGCACAAGAAATGGTGGTAAATCAAGAAAAAAGACACAGAAGAAATCGACAGAATACTTAACAGAGCTTTGTCAAGGATACACTGTATAAATATAGCTGCAATAATGAGGAGAAGCATCTACAAGGCAATTTTATGTGTCTTAGTTGGACTTTTATTTTTAATGGTGCTCAGAATGATCATCCAAAGCGAAATGCTGACATCCTTTTCAAAATCTAAGCTGTTTGGGTTTTATAGGTTCCACCATTTCAATCCCAAAGCATGCATACATATTTTCTCTCCAACATCCAGTGTGCTGTTGATGTCTGTATTGTATTGTATCAATATTTATACACTTAAACCAAACTGTAATTGAATCATACTTTTATTCAGGCCATCATCACAGCTGCTTCCCTTTGATTTATACCAAGAGAAGGTCTAGTGTGGTTTGACTGTGCAAAGTAATGTCGTGGGAATTTTCTACTTAATTGTTTTGATGACTAAAACAAACAAGAGCTGGCCTCGGGATGTTGTTAACCACTGACATGTTCACACACACACAACCACATTTTCAAAGGAGGAACATTGTCACCCTGCTCCAGGGTTGATTAACACACCAGAGCAGACAGTGACTAAACATGAGTAGTGACATCAAAGCATATGGCCAGTCATCTGTCTGTCAAAGGTTCTGTCTGTGTTTCCATGTATTGTGTGTTTGTGAGCGGAAATATCTTGTGTGTAATTCTTAACAAACTAACTAGAAACAATAGGTGGAAAAAGAAAAAAAAAGAATACAAAATACCACTGCAAAAAACAGATACTAGAACGTGTAGTTTAAAGGTGTTTTAAAAAGGATGATTCTTG
Organism: Enoplosus armatus; assembly: GCF_043641665.1. Lineage (NCBI taxonomy): Eukaryota > Metazoa > Chordata > Actinopteri > Centrarchiformes > Enoplosidae > Enoplosus > Enoplosus armatus. The sequence continues at coordinate 11,090,387 of NC_092196.1, read as the reverse complement.
TACAAAAGATGACAGCGATTCAGCCAAGACTATTTACGGCCATTAACTAATATGCTACACTTTCTCTAGCCCGGTCCGCAAGCCAGAAAAAAACTCTGAACACATTCATACTTACCAGAGGATAAACCACTTTTATTTTACATAACAACATGTTCTTTTTCTCTGGCACACCCTTTACTTTCTTGCCCCACTAGTGTTAAGGCTCTCAGAATAGAAAAGTTGTCTCTCCCTTTTTTCAGCACCGAAAACATTAGTTTTCTACTGTTTAATGAGCATTACAGCACCACAGGGCTGCTATGATTGTCCTCGACTAGAGAAATTCTTAGCTGACTGTTAGTCACAGGATTTCTTCAACTAATCAATGACTTCATACAATTTAAAAAAATCTGTCATTTAGTATTATTGTCTCTCTGCAGACAAATGCAGTCACGCAAAGGGAACGCCTTTCAAAGACACATTTGTGAATAATGTTGTCTTGCCAGAGACGTGATAATTATTTTCCAGTAATGACGAATGACTAATAGCTCATTTTGTATGAAAAGACCCTAGAAGATGAAAAATGGATGCAATTTTCCTAGTCAATTACAGTAGGTGATGAATAAGTCATTAGGGTTTTTATTTGACTAACACTGGGAAGCTTTCTAGCTTTAGGATCTGTTCCAACATGCACATGACAACGCTGAACTTTTGATCCTCTGAAAATACTGTGTTCAAATGAAAACAGCCACTCTCTTCATGATCAACTGCTGTGTGTATGCACAAGTACACACACGCACACACAAACACACAGGCGTTCACTTTGTCTTGCTTACTACAGACTGACTGAAGATTTTATCACAACCACACACACACACATACACACTGTTGAGCACATCTCAGCTTCACATTGGTTTTTGAAGCTCTGTGCATGGATAGATGTTTTTAAATGTTAATATGGTTTGTTTCATCATCAGCTGCGCTTGTGTACAAGACAGGACACACTGTACCTTCTTTTATCCAGATTTATGTTATCTCTGTTATCCTATCACTTTATATGACTTTTTTTTTGTCCAAGGCATGTCTGTAAAAAAAAAAGGACACAGCTCTCAATGTTTAACTTCCTAGAAACAAAATTTGTTGCTTGTGTTGCCTTGTAATAAATAATATTTCAAGCAGGTGTTTTTTTGCTTACCAACTTCATTTCATATGTGGAATTAAAAACTGATTCATTAGAGAGTTAGAGTGCTCCACAAGTTCGTAGTTTGTTACATATGTGACATTTTGGTTTTCTATGTTTCCAGACGGAGATGAAGATCAAAGTTCTGGAGGCCAAGCACCAGGAGGAGAAACTGAAGATGCAGCAGAGACACGATGCAGATGTTGAGAAAGTAAGAATCTAAACTGAAAGATTTTGAATCCTAGCATAACCCTAAACTGTGTAGCGTCACAGGTCACAATAAACCTGGCCATCTGCTGTTGGGAAATGACAGAAAGTTGGGAAATCAAGCTTTAAGTTGTCCGTTCTTTATATTCATTATTTACTTTTGGCTATGGAATCATCTCTTACAATCATACATGCTTGTAAATGCCCTGTAAACCAGCAGACCTAGTCTTTTATTAATTCAATTAGCCTACCACATATACTGTATGAAGCACAGCCAAAGTCCTACAGTGCTATATAGTCTTTAATGCATGAATTGGCCATTGTGTCTTTGCAAACAATTCTCTTCTGGAGAAAGACGTCCAGTCAGAGTCTGACCTTGGCTGAATCCCATTCTGGACATCTACTGCTTTTCTTTGGTTGCAATTGGCATGAAATAATTACTTATTGTTTCATTCACTGCAGCTCATCAGGAAACCATGATTTCAATTGTCTAAAACCAAAACTGAGCCGGTAGAACCGTTAGAATATCCACTACTGAAAATTGTTTGCAGGATCCTCATAGTTTTATCTTATATTGTGAAATAACATGTAGTAAGACTCGATAATTTCATCTGGGGCAACTGGACAGGCGGATTTGTTAACTTGAGTGCTCATGAAAACTAGTTAACCTGCGTCACGATGCCCATCATTGACTCTTGATTCCATTTGGTGGCTAATGAAAAGGAAAGGGACGAGCCTCTCCTCTTTTCATCGCCCCATCCCGCAAATAATCAGCTCTTCAAAAGCTCTTTGTCAACTGGTGAAAATAGCAGTAAAGCTGGTTTATTTCACACTAGGTGCCCATCAGTGAGGTAGCAGATCAAGCACCTGGGATCTGTCACGTCCTCAGTATGACTTTCCTTTGCTGCCACAGAAGCTTTTAATAAAACGGAAAAAAACACTCCAATTTTCTCTCCACTTAAAGATGCCCATTGCTTCTTTGTGTTTGACAAGAGACAGGATGACAGCTAGCTCCCTCTCCCTCTCTTTAATTACATACAGATTGCGAGTTATGTCTGATTTAATTTCCTCAGAATTTTACCCAGTATCCCCTCTAATGGCTTCAAAGGGGAGCGATTCAGGGGTGCACTCTGACGGAGGCTGATGGAAGGTGGGCAAGCTAGGTTTAGTTTTAATTAGTCTCCTCATGAATAATGTATAGGCTGCTGAAAGGCTACTGGTCATTGTTCCCCTGCTTGAAATGGAGAGGGTAATGAGAGAACAGGCCTGAGTGTTGTATGCTAATGGTTGTGGATCAGTACTGTGTGTAGTTCTAAAATATTTAACAACCTCAGGTGAAGAAGCACATCCTTATGTTAACATCTGAGATTAACAGCAGACCGCAGCGCACACCAGAAAACAATAGCTGGTCATAAATAACTATTTTATTTTAACTCCAGTGGGATTAAATTACATTTGTGTTTCTGTTTCTCTGTATGTACAGAAAGTATACTCATGGTCTAATTCCAGGTGTGTTTTCTTCTCTGGTTCAGTTACTCCATTCACTGATGTTATTGGTTAAAGTCACGGAGAGCCAGGCTGTATTCCCCCTGCATTATGATGTATTATAAAAGCCTAAAATGGGCACCCTAAAAGCTATCATTTCCCACCGTCTAGTGCACTCTCCCTGGACCTGACACTGTGTCACCGGACCCCTAAAAAGACAACAATCTCTCTGGGGTGGCAAAATGGAAAAAATTGGGTATCCCTAAATGTTCTGTGAACTTTGCTCCAGCCGCCCCATCCTCCTTTCATCTCCCCCATCCCATTCACACAGAGGATGACAGGCTTGGCAACTAAGTGCACTTGGATAGAATAAAATGCTACAAAGATAAAGTCTTACAGGCATTGGGACGGTTCTTGGCGGGAAAAATAAGCACTCTTACTTTCTGCCATTTCAGCCATAAAATCACATCATCTGTTGTTGGACCAGTCTGCTTTGTTCTGGCTTGTTATTTGCATGGGTAATGGCAATACCATTATCAATTATGCTTAAAAAGAGGTTTGGATTAACATTTTAAGTAGATGATTTGATTTCATAGTGAGAGTAGAATTAGAACAGATAACTGCAGATTCATCTTATACCTAAACTGTGGGCAGAAAACTGCCTTCGTGGATTTGTTTATAACCTGTTAGGAAATATATACTGCATTCGATATATATGCACATTATGCAGTTGAGCCTAGACACCTTCTTCTTCGACATGGAGAGTGCTAGACTGTCCTTTTGTACTTGAGCTCTAACTCTCCATAGCCTAATTTAACTAATTACTCACAGATGGCAGCAGCAAGCAGATGTAGTTACCTCATCACACCTCAGCACAGGTGGTTCACTCAGATGCCATTTCACTCAGTTAGCCCGTGGTCTCCTAAGGATTAGATAGGCATGTGGAAGATGAAGTCTTGTCAGGTCATACAGTGAATTATGTATACAAAATGTTCCATGTCCCTATAGATAACCAAATCTAAAGATGTTTGTTTGTGTCAAATGGTCATGATAGATGATGAGAATAAAGGGCTGTTTTGTTGCAGTGTTCACAAACATTACTAATGTAAATAAATCTTTAACATAATCAGAAATCATCAAATGTTTACATTTAGTTGTAGTCTTAGTGCCTTTTCTAATAGATTGCTACTCAGTTTAAAGGTGCCCTGTGGAGTTTTGTAAACAAACAAAGGTTTCTGTTTACGTTCAGTATTTTCACCTTGAGCCTGAACAAACATGCTTAATGTATTTCCTTCCTCATGAAAATATTTTCAAAGACAATCTTTCTTAAAATTGTGAGTCCTGCATTGTTCACGTTTATGTTTACTCACTGGCAGACTTCTTTTTCCCTCCCTTGTTGGCGCATCACTGCGTTTCTTGCCAGATTACACCCACCTGTAGATCGGTGTAAAAATGTGAAACCATCGGCACCCACATGTAAAAACATTGCTCCAAAAACGTTTACTGGTGTTCATAAACGCCAGAGGTACCTTTAAGAGTTATTGCAGGGTCGTTTTTCCTTTCTTTTGTTTATATTTGGGCCACGATTGGTACCTCATTGAATGTAGCCTCTGTGAATAAGGATGTTGAGCAAAAACTTCTTAACTTTGCATAGAAAGCTGGTGATAACTTTGATAGCTACTGGTGAAAGTAAAACTCTTCTACAAAGAACAAGAACCATCATAATGTATGCAAGGTAGCCTTTTTCTCAGCAGTAAAAAGAAAAAGCTGAATATTCTCCAGTATGTGTTTAAAAACAGTCTCTCCCTCCCTCTTTAGATTCTGGACCGAAAGAACGGTGAGATTGAGGAGATGAAGAGTGCGTACCGAGCCAAGCAGAAGGACTCGGAGGAGATGATCCGTAAGCTGGAGAAGAAAGGTGAGAGGTCACAGTGTTGCAGGGTTAACTGGAAGGATGTTTACACTAGTGTCTCTGAACACTCAGCGCAAAAAGCCTAAAAAGATACAATTCCACAAGCGACTGCAACGGTGTGGAGTGACGTTCTCCAGCTGGGCTGTTCAATCTAAAGTTTAATCGCATAATGTGGGCCTTTTTCTTCATGCTTAATTTCGTCTTCCCGACTCCTCTCGCACTCCTCTCCTCTCTACTCTTTCGTCTGTCTCTAAAAGCATTTGATGGGAAATATATAAACTTGGCAAAGAGAAGCGCTACTGGCCATTTGATAGAAGTAATATTTTCATTGACATTGATTTAATGACAGCGCATCAATGAGCATGAGTCTGTCTGTCTGTCCGTCTGTCTGTTTATCTGTCTGTCTGTCTGTCTGTCTGTCTGTGTGTCTGTGTGTCTGTGTGTGTGTGTGTGTGTGTGTGTGTGTGTGTGTGTGTGTGTGTGTGTGTGTGTGTGTGCATCTGTGTACATACCCTGAGGCAGGGCCTGACTGCTCTCTGTGTGTTTGCGTGTGTGCTCTCCCACAGTTCAAAGTGTGCTGCGGGAATCCCAGGTCATCTGCGAGAGCAAAGAGAAGCAGATTGCTGAGCTGAAGAAAATGTCGGATCAGAGCGCCGACTCCCTGAAAAACGAGTGGGAGAAGAAGGTATGAGGAAAAGTTGAAGGGCTTGGATATTCTGCAGCCCAGCCCCCTGTAAGCAGCCTTGAGCCAGAGGAAGACTGTTTGATAGCATGAGACTAGCAGACTTTGCTGCAAGCAGGCAGGTTATATACTGTTAGAAAAATCTTTATGCTTTCATGCTGTGCTTAAGTAAGTGTGGGTTTTTTATTTAGTGCTGAAAAATTAATGCTCTCTGCCCTGGGTAAATTGTATTTTCACTCCTGATAGCTCAAGCTAACCGAGCTGTTTGGGGCTCAATAAGATCCTAATGAAATTTCCTCTCATCTCTTCTGGGTCACTTAGCGTGTGATGAGCAACCATGTGGAACGATTTTCCTCAGATGTAATGATAAAAAAAAACGACAGAGCCATATAGATGTTTATTCCCCTTGAAGAAGCAAGACATTACATGCCTGAAGAAACTGATTTTATGAAATGAGAAATTCTAAAAGAAATAAAGCCAAAGTCATGGAAGTAAAAGGAGAAAGATGTGCGGCTGATAGTAGATTTTCTTTGCCCTTCCAGCTGCATGCTGCTGTTACCGAGATGGAGCAGGAGAAGTTTGAGTTGCAGAAGAAACACACTGAGAACATCCAGGAGCTGCTGGAGGACACCAACCTCAGGCTGGCTAAGATGGAGGCTGAGTATAATGCTCGGTCACAGGCAACTGTGAGTACAGGAAGAGGCGTTGGCGATGCGTGTTTAGGATTTAGATATTAATCAAGCTGAAGGAAACTTCAGTTTTGTCCGCTCATTGTATTATTTACTGCCATGTTAAATTTAAACGGGAAAAATAACAGAATTTACCTTGGATTGGTAAACTCATGTTTATTCCATCCGTCTGTGATCATCACAGTATACCAAAAAGGAATGAGCATGAGTGCAGCCTACTGCTGTTTAGGACATTTATCTTAAAATGCAGCAGGAGATTCAAGTATTCAGACACTTCATGTGGGCCGATTATTTTCTATAACCAACACCAGACTTTCACTGGAACAAACAGGATTCTGGGTGACAAGACGGGTGTATTTTTGCATAAAACTCTTGCCTTGTTTAGCTCTAAGGAAAGTGTATACATCTGTCATACCTCTAATTATAGTGACCGACGCCAGTCAATGGTTCAAATAGAGGGAGACATCCTGTAACCTCTGGGCCAGAATGACTCTCATATCATCTCTATAAAGGTCTTTGATCCGAGTGTGTATTAAATCTTACACGTAGCAATGGTTGTGCTCAGAGATGTGCGTGCACACATGCATACACACACACCTCCCAAAGCAACACTTTCTTTGATATCACATGAAAGGGCTTTGCTTTTAAGTGGGATCGTGCACATTTCATTAGTGGGGATCATCAACACCAGAGGCCAGACGAACGCTCTGCTTCATAAATAGTATTGTTATCAGCATCAGCATTCGGGGGCTGTCATACGTATCACACATACACACATATTGCTTCTGGCTTTAATCTGTCAGCACGCCCACATTTAAGAGGCATCAAACACTGGACAGTGCTGGCCGGTGGTAAGGTCCCTCTTTTAATAATTAAGGACGGACAAGGCCCCAAAGGAATGAAAAGAGCCCTCTGTCACTGTAAATTAGCTGCTTTCGTGCTGTGAGTTTGGGCTGACCTACACACACACATATGTGTAGGATGTTCAAAGTGGACTTTATCTTAGGCAAGTTATTACAGCACCCTTTTTTTCGTGGTTGGTGTCTCTAAGCATAATCCTGTAGAATCAATGTTGTCTTGTGTTTTATTGTGAAAAGCTCTGTCTTCGTATGTTATATGACTGTAAAACCTTCAAGATATCAGTCAGAAGACTGGAGTTTATTCAGTGTTATGCAGACATTTTGTACTTATTGAATGAATGTACTTTTTTCAACCCTCCACAACTTTGACCCGGGAGCTAGGAGCTTCAGTAGCTTTGAGCATGTTGTTTGTGCAGTAAATGATACTATTTGCCCTATATATCCATCTGTTCCAGGCCACTACTACTCCTCTGCTTGCTATCAGGGGGAGATGTAGCTGCTTATAAAAGTTCATACCCAGGACATGATGTGAAAAGTTCGCTCAGTTCACATGAAAAGTATGCGAGCCAAGACAAACTCAGATTGATGATTCATGTTCATTCAAATACAGCGTACTGGATCTGGTTTAATAACAGTGAAATGAAGAATGTTCATCTGCCCATCGCTACCTGGTTGGATTTCCATCCAACGCAGATCAAAGATCTCACAAGGGGCTTACCGATATGTCAGATGTTGTTATTTTTGGACGTTATCTATGCGCAGGGCAGAGCAGATAGAGTGACTGAGTAGGTGTTTGAAAATAAGGACAAGCCGGTATCTGCCTAGGTATTGCACCAGCCAAACTCTTGACTGTAGTCCGTGCATGTCCACATCCAAATGACTGATAATGGAGGTGTGATTAATACTGTGAAGTGGTTAAAGATGAATTAATATCCCTTTCTAGCTAGTAGCTAGTAGCTCCCCTTTCTAGCTAGTAGCTAGAAAGGGGAGTGTGTGTAACATAACTTGTGAAATTATTTTTACTGTTTATGTTTTTGTGTATGAACACCAAAATGACTTTAAGTCAGCAGTGTTGTACACAAAGACGTAACTGAATTGTACACAGACATCAGCCTTAGAAAACCATACCTGTGCACCCTCAGTAATAGTCATAGTAACATAGGCGTAAACAAACTTGCAGGAGTATTTGTTTGACACCTGTTCCAGTCCACAGTCTACTCTGTCTCCCTTTCTTATGTTCTGTCAGAGGACGAGTAGCAAGTGGAAGAGAAAGTCTAAAAGAGTTTGAAACTCAACATGCATGTAGACACACAGCCTGACAAGCCTTTAGGAGATGAGTGATGCAGGCTGTCTTCCAGTTGCTGGCTTTAGTTCTGATACAAAAACTGTAAAAGGTCATCCATCACCCTGTGTGACTTTTTTTTGTTACCAATTACATGTTTTTTTCATCTTCAAAGACTTAATCACTTCTAAATCTCTGAAGGGGAGTGGAGCTCATAAGTTAGCCTATGTAGCCTGCTCTTCACACCTTGTAATTCTCCTTCTAAAACACCTAATTAGGGGACGTAATTTGCTGCTGCTGAGTGTGTCCAGGTGTGCCCAGTCCGGCCTCAGTATGGAGAGGTGCTTCTTCTCATCTCCTGCCAGTAAGCTAAGTGTCAGCACGCGTCCCAACACAACACAGGCACCCTTGTTCCTTTTCTTAGCACCCTACACTGCTAACACAAAGGCAAAAAATCTGTCTCACCAGCCTTTGCCGGGCGCTGCTCTCGTACTCTTTTCAAACACATCGCTCCCTCCTCTCCAGTCATTCCACCTCCTGTCATCGCCAGCCTCTGTCATCGTCTAGAAGGACTCGCACGCTCCATCTTTAATCAGCGCGCCGTCATCGCCTTTATCAGCCTGTACACACTGCATTCCATGCTGTCACAAGCACACACACACACACACACACATGCACATACTGGGGGACCGTATGCAGAGAGGGGACGTTTCTTTCCATCAAATCGCTGCCGGAAGAAGCTGTCTGCATCAGCTGGACTTTGATCATTGTCTTTATTGAAAATCAGAATCCCGATTGAGCTTTTGACATTTGCCACTGAAATAACTCAACAATGTTGGCGTACAGTGAAGTAATCTAATTTCAGCCTTAACACATTGGATCAGTTTGTTCTGATTTTTGGGAAACAAGTTTTCTCGTGCATTAAGTTTCTCAAACACACTTGCGTTACTGTGCTTTTACCAAAAATGTGTATCACATAACCCCTGCGCTTTTGCAAGTGCATGTCTGTCCTTCAGCGTGTGCTGGTGCAGCACGAGATACCTCAAAATTAAAACACGTTGCACAACTGTTCTCCAGTACACCAGTGCTTTGTTGGTAAATAAAGCGTGGTGTACCAGAGAAGAGTTGTGCACCTTGTTGTGTGTGCATTTTCAAAGTAAGACAGAGCATGAGATATGACCAAAACAGGGACCCGCTGATCAAAACATTGCTCCACAGCGCCACGTGTGGTCAGAAACTCCACAGCGTACCTTTTTTGAAGCAGTTGAGACTTCAATAATCCTGTTACAGTTGGAATGTATTAGTTTCTCTCGTGTTAGTTGCTGCCTGTCAGAATTAGGGCAACAAGGTGAAACAGTAGCTCAGAGTTACAGCTCTAGAAACTTTTCAAAGGCACAGCAGTTGACTTCAGAAACTGATGCAGTTGAGCTTTTGTAGACTGGATGAAGACAACAGATAGCAATATTTTCACTTGATAAGATCTTTCCCTGTGTGGAACTGAAAGGCTTTCTGCTGGTTTGACCTTTTTGTATAGAGAAGATGTTTTTGTTTTTGATGATGAACAGATCTTTGATGGATACCAATGCATAACAGTCTATTTTAAGTCCAACCCTATCTTTACACTTGAGCATTAGTACAAAATATAACTGAAGCACTAAGTATCTATAATTTATAAGCAACAGTCTTTAACTTCAAATATTTTACAAAATCATTTTACAGTGAGTATGATCTAGAATCAAGGATCAAGTCAGAGGTGGTCAGCTACATTGGTAGCCACATTCTTCCTGTTAGCAACCAGATTTCTGTGTCTGACTTCACTGTGGGCACACGCAGTCCTCTGACCCATGACATTTTCTCAGGCTAGTGCCCTTAGTGGTTCAAGCTGTTTGGTTCAGTGGTTTCTGTGTACGCTTGTGGTCCAGGAGCAAACGGTGCGTGAGCTGGAGCTGCGGGTGAAACAGCAGTCGGTGGAGGTGGAGAAGGGCAACGCACTGCGTCAGAAGGTGACACAGGAGAAGGCCCAGTTGGAGATCCACATTGCATCCATCAGTGCTGAACTGCAGGAGGCCAACAGACGGTCTGTGAAATAAAGAAGGGAGAAATGTTGAGTGGGGAAAGAGGATATTACTTAAAAGTCTGTATGTGCGAACTCTTCATAACTAGGTGGTCAACATGTACTCTTTATTGTAAAATGTCTGCTTGATGTCTTAAAGAATTATCAAATAACATGTTACTATCAAGGGGCATGTAAGAAATGTGCTGAGACAAAACCAAAGTGACTCGTAATTATTTAATTGGTGACGTTGGAATAGGAACAGGTCAGTGTATGAATTAATCATCCTGTCGTGCTTTTAACTGTCCACAGAAATATGGTTCTGCAGAGGGAGAAGGAGCAGCAGAGTGAGCAGCACGAGCAGACTGTGCAGAAGCTCCAAGCCAAACATGAGACGGACATGAGCCACTTACATCAGGAGCATGCTCTGTCTGCTGCTAAGGTCCACGTTACCACAACACCTCCACACAGCTCTCCCTACTAGCCTGCTCAATTTACTGTTAAATTTACCAAATGTATCTGTTTTTTTTAACCAATTTCCTCTCTGTTTCTCTCATCCAGGCCTCTGAGGTGATGGAGGACTTAGAGAAAACTGTAGCTCAGCTCAAACAGCAGCTCCTGGACAGTGAACATCAAAGACACCAACAAGGCAGGGTATGATTTGGGTGGCCGCATGTTTGCATGTGTAACTCAGCTAATCACAAATGGCATGCATCTTTTCTGTTTGCCACTGTAGCAACACCAGCTATGAGATCACAATGGGCTTGTCGTTGTGTGATGTGTCACAGTATCACCTCTGCCATACAGTGTCATTTCAACTCTTGCTTCCTTTCAGGATCAAGGAATAAAGTTTCTGCAGGAAAAAGATGAACTGCAGATCAACTGTGAGAAAAAGGTAGTGTGTTCTCGCTCCTTCAGGAAAACTGATCCACAGAGCTCCATAGTTTCTGTCATTGCATTAAAACAGCCCTGGACAAAGTTATTACGGTCAAGTGGAGATCAAAGCCTGGAGTCACATGTTCCTTTCGGTTCCCCTTTACTTTTAGATTTTATGTCTGGTCTCGTAAAATCAGAGCCGTGATTAACAGGAAGATGTAGGACCGGACAGAGAAGAAAGAGGAGGATGGGGAATGTATAATTTAGCATAAGAGTTATCAAGCAAAGAAAGTTAAGAATGGGAGTTATAAGCAAATCCAAATAAACTTGTAGAGTCACTCTGTAGAAGAAGACATTCAAAAGGGGCATTTTTCTGTCTGGAGTATGCACTGTCAGCGTACATGGGCCCACACATAATTGCCTCCTCACCCGGGTCTTTACTTTTGAGAGACCCTCTTCAAAGCCATCGAGCAGCTGTAAACCATAGAGTGAGGAGAGCATTGTTAATGATCTAAGCTGGACCAGACCAGTCCAGGCCAGACTTCTTAGGTGAAAATCAGGTTTTAAAGACCTGCTGCACCTGGGTCATCTTCAAAGTGCCACATTTATTATTTGTGTGCTGGTGGCAGGCTGGCATACCCAGAGACGGGGGCCCCTTTGGCTGATACACCTGCAAGAACTTAGCAGGCCTCTGTGCACTGTAGTCAGGGTCAGGGAGAATTTAAATTAAGAAAGTCAGCCATTTGGTTTTGACGTCTTTGTTTTTTCCTCACATCCAGCCTGCTTTTCATTCTGTCCTTGTAATCAACCTGTCCCTTTTTTTCCACCTTCTTTTTTTCCCCCTTCTTCCATCTACAAGGTGACTGGAGAGAAAACAATGAAGGAAAGAGGAGTCAGTCGTTTCATTTCCCTTTTTTGTTTCCCCTATAAAGAGTCCTCTTTCCGCTCCTCAGCAGTGGTAAATGAGACACGTGAAGGAGGCCAGTGAGCGGTATCTGGACATAAGAAGGGCCCATATGGCTGCCATAGATCCAGAGTGAGAGGCCCTCTATGCAGGCAGATAGCCTCAGATGGTACTTTTGATGGGGTGATAGAGAGAAGAGACGAGACCAGATGCAGAAGGTCACAGGCAGGAGAGTTTTGTTGAGTGATGTTTGATGGTGTCTGCTGTTGCACTCACTTACACCTCTCTCTCTCTCTCTCTCTCTCTCTCTCTCTCTCTCTCTCTTTTACTCTCCTTCAGGTTTTGGCAATCCACAGTGAGGCAGAGAAAGAGAGAACAGAGGCCAAGAGGAAGATAGCCAAACTAGAAGATGCACTCAGGTACAATGAGAAAGACCAAACCAAAAGTGTTTTTTGTTGCAATAATTAATTTGAGTATCACAGTGAAAGTTTTTACGATGTCAGTGTTAAATCAGAGTAGTTGATATCCAAAAATACTGTAATTTAGAACACGGCTTCTAGCTGTATTCATAGTATTTATCTGTAGGTCTAATGCTAAAGTTGTACATGTATTAACATTGGTTATTATTGATATTAACTTTCAGATGCAGCAAACAGCTGACCACACTTATACACTTTACGGTATATTTTATCAGTTATGTCACAAGAAACGATAATCACATTAGTGAGCTCTAGAATCTGTGTGTGTGTGTCTGTGTGTGTGTCTGTGTGTGTGTGTGTGTGTGTGTGTGTGTGTGTGTGTGTGTGTGGTCCTCCTCCGTTCCTCTTGGCCAAGTGTTTGACATAATGGTCTAAGCCACACCATCAGCATGTCAGCAAGTGTGTGTAAATGTGTGTGTGTTTTGCAGATGTGTGCAATTGACATAGATTGCGAGCTAGAGTAATGACTCCTACAGATATTATAGACAGGAAACACGTCAGGGAGACTTTTGTATATATATATATATATATACAGTATATATATATATATATATTCCCGATCATAATCTACGATATATCATCAAAACACAAACACAGTGATTGTGCCCGGGGTTGTTTGACAGGTATATGGACCCATTTTCTGCTTTATTACTGTTTGTAATAAAGTTGTTTGCCCCCCTTTGGTCGTGACATTTCCAACATATTTAACGCTAGTGGAACATTTATTTTGCAACTATTAGTTTCACACATTTGAGCCTTGACTTTGTGGCTTCGAACTTTATTAGAGAGTTGTTTATGTCTACTGACTTGAGTCTTTGATCATAAGAACAGTGTGTATGAATTCTGATTTAAGGTGGAGTTTGGCTTTAACAAGCCAACCCTTGCACACTCTCTTTGATCTTTTTTTATAACTGAGTAGTACGGTTAGAGTTGAGAGTCTAGAAACTGTGATGAGAAGCCATACAGATAAGAGCTTCTCGTGTGATAGGCATTTGTGTTGTCTTGAAGAAAACTAGCAAATGTAATCCCACTGTATAAATCAAACTCTACACGAATAAACTGAAAGTACCATGTGACTGTAGATGTAAGACATCATAAAGAAAAAAATAAGGCAGTCAGTTGGTATAAATTCAATTCATGACTTGCTGTAGAAATATTTTTTATAAGATTGTAGTAATCGTATGCAGGAGGTAAAATCATTAAAAATATTTTTAAGCTGCACTAATCAATATTTTTATATGAACAACTGGTCATTAACACAATAACTGTGTAACGTGAAAGAGAGAGCTAAATAGACAGATATTTCCCTCAGGAGCTGGTGGAGACCAGAGTGAATATTGGACTTACATTCATCAGGTGGCCTGAAACATGACTCCAAATGAATGTTAATATTGCTTTGTCTCTTCTGGATGGGTAAATAAATCAATGTTTGCTAGCATGTTCACTATAATAACTTTACATTGTGCCCCCCAAAACAATTAATGATGCTTTAAGGTCAATTTATAAACCTGTTTCACAGCAGAAGTTTTTGAGCAAGCAGAAGAACTAATGACAGTTGACAATGGATCAGTTCCATTAAGTGTCCTTGTAATCCATTCTGGTGAACCAGCAGGCAAAATACCAGGAACCTGAAACTGCCTCCCCGAAATGCAATACAACCATTACAGATTAATATTATTAATTGCACCTGTACTTCTGCTATGACATGTCAAAATGTCTGCCATGAAAAGAGTCAATTTTATGCAACCAGAAACTTTTTGAATATTACAGAAATATTATACAGGCATTAAAAAGGAATGAGTCAAAGTAATGCTTCAGATGATGATAATAATTAGATAATTAAAACTTTTGAACCGATCTTTTGCACTTTCCATAACTGTTAACTGCCCTAAAAGTAGAGACCTACTTTTGTTTCCCCGTCACTCTTTACCTCCCCCTCATCGTCCTACTCTCACCCTTTAGCTCTATCACTCCCTCCAGAAGTACACACTCTGCTGACAGCCTGGACTTCAACAGACTCCAGCCAATCAGCCGACCAACCAGTCATCCAGTCAATACATTCCACTGGATAATTAATCCCATACAGGACCACATTACTTGGTCACAAGCAGATTACAGTTTCCCTGGCGAAGCTAGAATGTGTTCTGCACAATTAAACACAACAGCCATTCAACAACCTCAGCCACAGCCGTACACGGCCAAGGCCCGTCACAGTGCCATCACCCCCCTCGAGAGTTTTTCAACTGTTTGTCACAATATAATAGTAACCCAGAGGCAGTGGATTAAAAAGAATGGCTTGAGCGTGGCTGTATTTGCTTTTTTCTTTGGTCCTCATCAATGGCCCAAAGCACTTTGAGTCTTTGCCAAACTCTTTTTAAATGGCTTCTAAAAGCAAGGATACATCTTTTTTTCGTGAATGATAAATTGTATTAAGCTGTAGGACATGGTTATTATTACTGCTCCTTTGTGTTTCTGTCAATGTGAAACAACATGAAAACAAATTTAGCAGTTTTGTGGCATTTAGTATTCAGCGTAAAGATCGCAGAGGGACATTGATGGTTGTGCCTGCTTATTGTTTGTGCTTGTCATTGTCAGCCCGGCAACAGAGGACGAGCTTAAACACAGCAGACAGATCCGTTTGTGCATAAATTATCCTTGTTGTTAGTATCAGTAACGAGCCAGTCATTCCCTCGTTTAGTGTTAAACACTGAGAAATGGCAAGTGGCCCATTGGGCTCTTAGCTAATTAAGTACTCAGGCTCCACACACACACACACACGCACACACACTAAGCAGTCTGATGTCTGCTACCTGCCTGCTGTCGTGGCAACACTGACGGCCTGTAAAGGCGATCCAGGAGAACTTCAAAGTCAAAGCAAGGCCGCACGCAGGGTGTGTGTGTGTGTGTGTGTGTGTGTGTGTGTGTGTGTGTGTGTGTGTGTGTGTGTGTGTGTGTGTGTGTGTGTGTGTGTGTGTGTGTGTGTGTGTGTGTGTGTGTGTGTGTGTGTGTGTGTGTGTGTGTGTGTGTGTGAGAAGATGGGAGGATGGATGCTGAAATTAAACAAGTAAAACTGCTCAACATGCCTTCCATGTGCCACATACTGTATGGTATGTGCGCTTTGATATGATGTGTATTTTACGTGTTTGTCGATCCTCACAATCTGTCAATAATTATATCAACACAGACCTATTAATAACAATCTTCATGTTTTGATATTTTGTTTCTTCTTTGTAGAAGTAGGACAATAACTGATGATGAATGCGTTGGCAATATGTAGCATACATAGTTGTTATCCACACCCCTTTCTTTTCATGGTTTACACCCACTCTTTCTCTCCAGCATAAAAAGAAAAATCATCCCGTCCTGCCATGCAAATAAGCATTGCTGCGTCAATTTGAGTTCCAGGGCTGTGTTACTATAGCAACAACAACAGAAAGCACTACAAAGCTGTGCAGAGAACAAGTTTCTCTCCTCTTCTTTCATCCCAACGTGCCTCAGATCATTACAGGGCATTAGCATAGAGATGGAGAGATGCACCACAGAGGGGGGGGAGAAAAAAAAGAGCGCGAGAGAGGGAGCTCATCTGGGGAACAGCCTGCATGCTTTGGCAACAATGACCTCCAAATCACAATTTAAAAACATCAGAAAATCACCTGAATGTTAAAAGTAGGGTAAAAGAAATGCAGCTGGTCTATTTCTAGATTACGGTATTTCTCTCCCCCACATCATTCCAGTCCTCCTTCCTGCCGCTTGGCACCCAACCGGCTTCATCAAAACCATGTGCCTGCTGAGGTGTGGTGCAGGGTTGTTGCAACTCTGACTGCGTCTCAGCAGTGACTTCTGCTCAGTTTGATCGGTTACAGTTTGGAGTGGCAGAGGCAGCATCTACTCCAGGCAGCTGGAGGGAAATTGTGCTCGCCTTAATGAGAGGCTAACACACTTGGCCTGTGTGAGCGCCGGTCCAGACTCATGCTGCCATGGATGGCTCGTGTTATGGTGTGTAGAATTTACACCCAATCTTCTCTGCAGTCATAATCCTGATCATCCCTAATTTAAAGTTTCTTGATGACATTCTACTATTGTTTTAATTTCGTTTTGCTTCTCACAACACACCACTGAGCTACTCTTTGATTTTGTAATCAACTCTTGAGACATGAAAACAGTTTTTTTTTGGCAGGGTATCAACTAAGAGTGTGTCTTTCTTAGTGTTTGTGCATACATGCCCACATGCTTGCATGAGATAGTGCCCCTCTACTCTTAAAGGTGTAGGATGCATCCAGTATGTTCTTTCATGTTATTTTATGGGTGTGGGTGTGGGTGTGGGTGTGTGTGTGTGTGTGTGCATACGCATACCCTACATCTGTGTGTGTCTTTTGAAGTGGTCTTATCTTTCTCAGCATTCCTCTCCCATGACAGGGGGGATGGAGGGAAGCAGGGGTGGTGGTCCGGAGAGGGACGAGAGGTAGCTGAGCAGAGGCTAAGCACCCTGCAACCCCACTTAGTGTTGAGGTGCAGCAGGAGCAGGTGGAGGTATGGATCCTGAATATTGAAAAGCTTCACCAGGGCTCAATATTTACTCCCATGGCAACTGCACTGAGAGGGGAGGGTGGAGATGGGTTAAGCGCCAGTTCGATACCACAGACCTGACAGAAAGGAAATTTGTAAAGACCTCTTTAACTGGACAACTACATCCTCTCTTACTCTTGCAATATACTTTATTATAATCAGTGTGTATTGAACACTGATTTGCACACATGACCTTAAGTAGGAAGGAACAAGGAACTAAATATCAACAAGAAAAGCTGTTTGTTTTAGTATTTAGACTATCATTGCAGGAATGTGTAATGAAGCAAGTCTAGGCAGTGTTTATTTTCTCTTTTTGAATATTGAATTAAATGGATAGATAATTAGGCAGATAATAAGTTCCTACTTTGGAAGAAAAAATCAATAGTTATCCTGGCATTTAGTTATTCAGCTATAATTAGTCATATCTGATGATTGTAGTATCTCATATGACTCAATATGTGCCCCTGATTGATATCATGACATTGTCATGGTGTAATGGTGTTAAATTCCTTGCCTTGCCTACATGATTATCACACATAACCTTATTTGACATTTTTACATTAAGTTAACTCACTTACAAATGTGCACTGACAGAATGAATTATTATTAAAGCAGGCTCCGTTAATTCATGCACTGAAACAACCCCATCTCGATAGATTGACTTTAGGGCTTTCGTTGTTTCATGAAAAACCTTCTAGCTTCCTTTTCAATTGTATAATGTTCTAGATATGTAAATACAGTATGTTTACTTTAGGGACTCATGCCTAGTTGATTTTAGCATATTATGCTGTAGCTTGCATAATTCATGAAGCCAAATAGCATCTAAACGCACAGCGAAGGCAAGAAAATTCCTCTTCCAAACCATGTCCTTCTTCAACTCTAAACAGTTTTTAGAATAACGTCATACCATCTGGTGCATTGCACAGTGCTCACACAGTTTGAGTCCAATGTATACAAACGAACAAATAACACCCTTATACAGCATATCTGAGCTATACTGAAACAGAAAAGACAAAAAATTAGATAACTCTTTAATTTTTCTGTAGTGAAACTAAATGAACTCCAGAGCCATTTTCAAGTATGAGACTGACAATCTAGTTTGTCTTCTTGTTCTGTCCCACCCACATGTTTCTCCGCCTACATAGTGGTACTGTCGGCCTGGGCTGCACCAGATTCCTCTTCATCCCCGTCTCTCTCCTTAGGGTGTTTAGTTGGCTTCGACACGCTAACTAGCTTGAGGGAGAGTCGCCGGTTTCATCCCCAGTGTTGATGGAAGTGCACGAGCTTCAAAGGAGACAGTTTGTGTCGATGAATTGAAATGTCATCTGCCATGTCCACCAACAGCAAGGCACTAAGCCCCTTCCCCTCTGCAACGTCCAGTGATCTGCGGCTAACGCTATTCTTGACCTTGCTTTGAAATGAATCTATGTAGGGCTGTAACTAACAATTAGTTTCATTATTGATTCAACTAACAATTATGTCCTTGATTAATCATAATCATCTTAGTTACCCAGAGTTTAAGGTGACCTCTTCATATGTCTTGTTTTGTCCAACCAACAGTTAAAAAATATAAATATGTTCAGTTTAATGTCACGGGAATCTAAGAAAACATTCATATTTGGAACCAGAACAGAGACTGTAGCCAGTGGATTTTTATCATTTTTGTTCAAAAAAAAAAAAAATTCAACCATTTCTGTCGATCAACTAATCGATTAATCATTTCAGCTCTTAATCTATGGGACTGGTCTAAACACGGATGAAGTAGAACAAAGTACAGGGAGGTTGAAGCTTCATTTAAGAGTTAGCAATGTAATGCTGTCTTATTCTGAGAGAGGCTGGTAGCAACACTAGTGAGACGGCGACAGTGCTACTGAGGGAGACGGATAATAATAATGGTGCCTTATCCTTTCTACCTATGTGGCCATTTTGTTTCATATCTTGACTTGAAATGCTGTTTATAAACAGGCCACATTTGTTGGCAATTTTAAAGCCATCAAGCTCAATGATTCTCTGTTTTCTGCTCTCTTTTTAACTTTCTTTCTCTATCTTTAATATTTTCTTGCCCTTGTGCCGTCTCTCTTTTGTGTTCACTTATTTGTGGTCTGTGTCTGTTTCTCTCTTTTATTTTCTCTCCCTTTCTCTTTCTCCGGGGATGCGGATGAAAACCAAGCCTGTTTTATTTTTTTCTTCAGAGGGCGCTGAATATTTCAATTTTGCATTGTCTCTCTCTCTTTTTTTTCCAGGCCCCTTTGATGCGTCTGTGGATTCGTTATCATTCCGTTTGGATGAGCTCACAGACGTAGATGCGCGGGCACTCGCATGCACTTGCGCAGACACACCTCGTGGACACACACACACACACACACACACACACACACACACACACACACACACACACACACACACACTCTCTCTGTCTTTTTATACTAGAGACCAGAGGCATCCACATGCAAGTGTGCATTCTAGTCTGTTTGTCAGTCTTTTCCATGCGCTGCTCCACCCACATCACAGCCCATACAATTCTTAAATACTCTGCTTACATGAAAAGAGTATTTGCATAAGCAATTACAGTCGGCTCTGTGTGCATTAACTTTAATGTGTACTCTTGTATTAACTGTACGTGTATGTAAATGTTTATGTACAGTCCTTGTGTCTGTATATCCAGCATGTGGTGTGCGCACACAGGCGGCACGTGGCGTTGTGTGGTTAGGGCAGTCCGGAAAACGCCGGTATCCCTGCACCCCTCCTGTCTGCCAGGCGGCTGGATGGCGGAAGCTCTTTCACCCTTTTCTAGCACAAACACTCCTCTCTCCTCGCCTCCCTCTCGTCCTCCCCTTTAAACAGCCGTTTAGGATTGAGGGATGAGAGGACTTCCTCTTTAGAGAAGGCACATCTTTAATTTGAGCCTCCTCTCCTTCCACTTTTCTGACCAGAGATCCATTTAAAGCCAACGGGCCGCCCTGGTGCTGGCACCCCTCTCCCTCCTTACCCTCTCTGTTTCTCCCTGCCAGGCCTCCCTGACTCTTTTTCTCTGTCCTCTCATCTCACCCTCATTGCTCTGTTATTGATGGTGACACGCTGTCTACCGCTCTAGTGACCACACGCAATCACACACACACACACACACACACACACACACACACACACACACACACACACACACACAGTTATTCACTGAAGGTGCCATGTGTTCACCTGCTCTCCTCAGCTTTAGAGCATAATATGTTTCAGTCTGTCACATACTTGAAGTGAGCTGCAGTGAATTTTTTCTGTGTATCCTCAGAGGTATAGGCCCAGCAGCCGGCTCCAACTTAGTCATAGTGCATTCCTTGAGTTGAGTTGTCAGTCACACACAGAGTTTGGGACTGTGGCTCGTGAACAAAGGCCCATATACACACACATGCACGCGCTCCGTCGTCTCTCAAGCGAGACACACACCCAATTCATTTCTGCTCTTCCTTGGAAGTTTAAAAAACTTGCTATTTCTGTGACATCCTCTTTTCCATCTTCCTCTCTCTTTCCTCTTTCTTTTTCTTTTTCCGTCTTAGTCTCTCCACATATCCTTTTGTGTCTGTCTGAGCCCGGAAGGCAGTCATGCAACGAGACTGATTAATAATTACAGAGTACACAAAATTGGGAGAGAGAAAAAAAACACAATTTCTTTGTCGTTTGATGTCCGACATGAGAGAGACCAAAATTACAAAGAGACAGAACACTATAAAGAGGAGAGAAAGCTTGCACATTCCTTTTTCAATCCTCTGCTTCTGTTCTTCTTTTCATTTTGCTGTTTTTATCTCCTGTTTCTGTTTTTTCATTCACTGTTCTGTCTTTATATACACTTAAAGTTGTTGCTTTGCTTAAGGGAAGTGATTAATCACTAAAAAATGTAAACTTTGTGAACGTGTGTGTGCAGTCTGTGACTATAGCTTTCTCTGTAGATGTAGTTTGCTTTCTTAAGAGCTGTGTGTTTCTGTAGGTGTGTGTTGTGTGTTCATAGTGCTACCTGCTATGCTTTCATGACTGTGTTAATGGACCATATCCTTGATGAATTGTAACACACACACTCGCACACACTTGACAGTCCTCCTGCTTTGTGAAATACAGATAAATGTGTGGAGAACAGCGTCTTCCTCCTCCCCCACCACCCGTTTGTGTGCCTGTTGTAATCTTCTAATAGTTGTGCTTTAAATTGGTTTAAAGTCTTACCCACCGGCCAGAAATTCCCTCTTCCCCTTGCTTGTCTGTCCACAGGGAATAATTATCCAACCAATGTTGGAGTGTTAATTTACAAGGGAGCAGGAGAGAAGCGACACACATACACACAGTACTGTAGACACCACACACTGTAAAAGACATGCACAGTCTTTCCAACATTGTCATCTCTGTGCATTAATCAGAAGGAGGTTTCAGTTGCTGCGTTTGTGAACTGGAAGCTGCAGATCAGTTGTGTCTTTGCTGCCTAGAAAAACTGCTTCAGTTCGAAGTTGAACATTCAGTGTGAACGTTTGTGAAAATTTCATCAGTTCGGTCACTATTTTCAGTGAGGTTCGTAACATTATTATTACCACAAAGCACACATGAATAGCAGGGAGGGGAGTAAAAAAAGTTTTTCAGTATAAAACAGCCTGTTTTTGTTTGTATTTGGTCTAAAAACAAGCATCTTTTTATCTTACAACCCCAGCTTCATAAAGTTATCCTCGCTGTAGCTCCAAGCGAGGCATTTTTAATAATCTTTTAGTATTTATCACAAGACGTTCATTGTATTTGACTTGAATTATGGTTGGAGCCAGTCTTTATTCAGACTATATGTATGAGCACGTGATATGAATGCAGTGGGGCTACACAAATGCCATTAAAATACAATCACCTACTATCTGAATCTTTTCTCTGCTATGCGGCTTTGACTGATTTTTTTAAAAGGAAATGATATATAAAGTATGTCTTGTGTCTTTGTATATATTTTTATTAATGAGACAACACTAAATGATATACAGTTGATAAAACGTATCAGATGTGAGCGCGTGTTGACATGATCAAGTCTGAGTCTAAGTCGAAAACAAATCATGCGTGTCATCATGCGTAACTGCAGAGTTTGCTCATCAATTATGAATGTAAAGAGGCATCATAGTAACCTAATATCTATGATCTAATCTGCCAGACATGTACATGCTCTTTTGTTTATGTCTGCCATGTTTAACGTACACTTCTGTAAATGCTTTTGGTGAAATTAGATGTAGGACGTTAGTACGTGATGGCTGTCTCACTGTAAATTTCAACACGCAAATTCTGAGGTGGTTTACAAAAATAAGCCCTTCACACTCTTCCTTGACTTCAAGCTCTGTCGTTCATTCTGCCCTCTTTCCATCCAGCCTGACACACACTCCTGTCCCCACACACCCTCCCTGGGTTAGGCTTGACAGCTGCTTGGTATCGCTGTATGTGATGTTGTGGCTGGGCCTCCTGGCTGGGCGCTGACAGCTCTCAGTACGAGGCTGTCCCTCTCAGTGTGCCTGTCAATCCGCTCCGCCTGCAGCTCCATGACCTGACATTTGCCAGTGATAGCAGCGGCGTACCTGCATGGAAGAGACACACACACACACACACACACACACACACATTTGAGGTGATGGATACGGTGGAATTGTATGCTAAAATGACTTTCCCATCACTCTTCACTCTACTCTTTCTAATATACCTAGTATTAAAAAGTCATCTGAAATCTGCAAAGATGCCATCCAAAAGATTTTTTGTCTTTTTCGTTGTGTGTGTTTGTGTTTACCTTGTAGTGTTTGTGCAGAATGTGGCACAAAGTAGAAAACGAGCACTGTGTTCCCCTTCTTTTTGACAAATGTTTCTTTATCCATCTTTCTATTTTCTCTCTTTCTTCTCGAAAGCACTTTGTAACTACTGTTTTCAAAAGTTTTATAAAAATAGAGGTCACTTACTTTCTTGACAAAGCATTTCTGGATTTGCGGTCTGCAATTGCATTTCTATGGCTTCCTATATTCATTTTTGTGTGTGTGTGTGTGATTTGAAGGGAGATGGAGAGCCAGCTAGACCGAGCCAGGGAGAGCCAGAGGCAGCAGATCCAGCAGGCAGATATGGCACTGGAGCAGTTCAAGAAACAGGTGGAGCTCAGCTCTGAGAAGGCCTATGCTGACATGAAACTCCAGGTCTGCTACACACACACACACACACACACACACACACACACACACACACACACACATATGTGCACAATGTATGTTAGCTAACACAAAGCGGTATCCATGCACACCTGTTCTCCATTATAAGTATGCACATCCAGTCAGTCTCTAATAGTTATGCATGTACTGCACATTAGTCTTGTACGTTTTTTGTTTTTCCTGTTGTGTGCCGAATACAGAGGCATTTACACGCATACACACTTTTACCCTAACCCTCTTTCATGTTTGCTTTACCACAGAGGGAGTGAGTTGTTTGACAGGCAGTAACCAAGACAATGCAGGCGCACACACATTTAGTATTTGCAGAAACAGCCTGACCACAGATGCAACAGGGCGCCACGCTGGCTGCGCTTGAATTCCTCTGTATGTCTTTTCTTTCTCCGTCTCTCTCCCCCCCTTCACTTCCCCTTCAACTCCTTCCATACTGAAAAATCTATAAGTGAGAACCAAGAACATGATAATCCTCGGGCCATTTTCACTCGTTTTTCCAAATGAATGTAATGATTTATAATCCTGCTCATTATGCAGGTGCGCTCAGTTTTCTGCTACCCCATGTTGACCTCACTTCTTCTCAGTAGGCGTGATGTGGGATGGTCGGGTTTGGATGGAGAACAGGTCACGCACGTTGAGCAGCCAGTCTAATTAGTACGTCAGGCCAGCCTCACGATCAGCTCTCCACACCGCGTGGGCTGCTGCTTATTGGGAGAGTTCTCCGATCGATGCGCACCCAGCTGTAGACTTGTGATGCTGTTCTACAAGTCAGTTTGGCTATAGGCGTATTTTTGGCTATATTATGTGTGCGCTTCATTGAAGAGGCAGCTTTGAGTGTGGTCCTGATTGTTTTAAAGTGCTGCATGTTAGGGAGATTAGATTTGAGTCACTGATTAGTGACGTTTTCTGGCAAATCAGTAAGGTAGGGGCACATGTAGTGTAAGAAAATGAGTTTGTGTGGGAGTCAAATGTATGCATGGATGTTTGTGGGCACATGGAGAGACCTGTATTCCCCCAAACATAAATTGTGCTGCTTGCCTCCAAACCCTTAAGACGGCAGAGAATGCACCCAAAATACTTTTTTTTTTACTCCTTTTCCATTCAAGTGGAAAAACACTGTATTCAACATTGAAGCTTGGACCCTTTCAGAGAAAAGCGCACTGTTTACAAATACAAAAAGAAACATTTCGCTTTGTGAGTATGCATAGGATGCTCTTTTAGATTGTAGGCACTACACTGAATGTTTCTTGAATTTAGCACCGGCAGACAGAGAACTTTGGTTTGCTTTCTAGTTCTGTTCTGTTCCTGCCTCTTTAATACAAGGCTTCATGTGTGATATCTTCTTTTCCCAATTGCTTGGAAAATGTCTATTTGTCTCTATTCTTCCTCCAACTCTTCCCTCCTGTTCTCATCCTTCCATCTCCTGCTCCGTGCTCCTACTTTTCCCATTGAGCCCCTGGCATCCCAGTCTCCAATCTGACTTTATCCTCAGCCCACATCAAAGCCACAGGAGAGAGGAGCAGTCTCTTCTGCATCCCTGTCATCCCCTCTGCCTCCTTCCCTCTCCCCTCCCCACTTGTGCATCGCTCCATCACGTTCTCCTGCTAAGGCTTTAATGTTGCAGAAAGTACTTCAAAAGAAGTTTTTTTTTTTTTTTTTTTTCTCATTCCTCCATCTTTCCTCTCATCATCTTCTCTCCCTCTCTTCCTCTGTCTGCAGATGGTGTTATATCTAAATGGATTATCTGCATCACTGTCTTCCTCTCTGTCTTTCTCTCAATTTAAAATCAGCATCCCACTTTAAGACTGCACTTAAAGGAGAGAGACTGCCCTATTTTGGTTAGGGGAAAAAAGAAGCACCATACAGAATCAAATCTCTGTTACGTGCACAGTTCAAAGGAAGCTTCAGCATTTTAAATGGATTAATCAAAACACATTTAGCATTTCCTGAGCGTTACGCACAGCATAGCCCAGATACAGAGGCGTTTCAGTAAATTACATTTACAATTGTTTTGATTATCGTCACCTGCAAGGAAGTTGAGTTAAGATAAATAGCGTAAATATTGTCAAATCCCTTTTTTCCAGAAAAACAAAGTCCTCAAAGAGGCAGAAGCTTGTGACTTTTTTATTTCTACCTACATCTCTTTTACTTGAGTCCTTGAGTTGCAGCTGTTTTCATGCACCTGTGAATATGTGAATTTTGATGTGAACTACTGGTATTTCATATTTAATGTTAATTATAATATTATACTTTGATGAATAAGATAATATATGGGTGTGCTGTTATTACAATATAGTTACGAAGAGATCACACGTAATGTGATGAATATATTCCCTCCCGATGGCAGTTCATTAATTTCAAATTAAAAGGAAACTGTTGCAGCAGCAGCACTCTGGTTCAAATGCATGGTGTTATTTTTTTATGGTCTGCACGTATTAGATTCATTGTACCTATGCTGTGGTCATGCATGCTTCAGCTAGAACTAATGGAAAAACATTGAGCACAATTTGGACCTCCAGTCATCTGAAATATGAGATATTACGTATGTTTTCCAGCAACATAAATGTGTTCCAGATTGTGAACCCAGCCTAAATGTTTTACACAAACATCTTATAACATATGTATTTGAATGTTGAATATTTTTAGTCAGTCATATAAACTATAATAGAAAAACTTTTTTTTTTTATTCTCGTGCCTCCAGATGGAGACGGTAGAGGAGGACTTGATCCGCTCCAAGACCCTCAGGGAGAACCAGGCCAAAGAGTTCTCCCAGCAACTTGACGCACTCAGACAGAAATATGAACAGCAGGTCTGTAAGAGTCTGTTACTTTAGTTCTGTCTGTCTACAGTGAGCTCCTCTGCCTGTATCTCCATGTATGAATAGTTTTCTTGTTTCTGTGCTCATAATGTGGCCAGGGGAAAGAATTCTCCTCTTGCTTCCATCATCATCATATTGTTATCTTTTCTCTATTATCAGTGAACACTTGGCCTGCTGGAGTCAGCCAAGGGGGACGGACATCCATTTGGAATAGTCTTGTTATTCCTCCCCATCTGTTCCGCCTGATTAATATCTCATGATAAGGGACACGCTTTAGATTAAGCTTGGATTGCGTCTCAATGAATATCTTAAACGTTGCCAATTGAAATCTAATGCAATCTGCATAGCAGATGCACTGTCCCCTTATCGTCGCATCTCTGTCACTCTTCTTCGATTAGGAGTCTAGAAACCATTTTTACAACTCATTGAAATCAAGCTTGCTGATAGGATGACATCTCTTATAGAGCATCAGATTCAATTAAACCACAGAAAAGATATTATCGGAGGCAGCCAGTGTCATTGTAGGGGGCAGGGAGCATAGTTTATATTTCTACTACTTAATTTCACTTTAACCTCACCGGCTAGTGGGAGTTTTGTCTCTGGCTGTAAATTGAATTTAATCGAATCTTACCTCTTTAAACAATGACATGTTTTCAGTTACCTTTTTGTGTTTCTTTCTTTGTGTAAACCAGTTGTTCTGGCATTCCCCCCTTCAGAAGCTGGAAAAAGTTCATGCCCCCCGCAACCAGTAAAAGTGGATTTAATTTTTATCAATCATTAACAACAGGGGCACTTGAAATAAATAAAAGATTCAGGTTTGCAGGATAGCCTTGCTAGCATCAGGGCAGTTTGTTTATGTCACCACATAAATCATATACTCCAACAAATATTTTGTACACTATTGAATTCCCGAATTGATATTACAATGGAATATAAGACTTCAAATGGCTTCACAATCTGGTGTTCTGATAAATAATCATGAGTTCAACATCAGGCAGAATAATCAGGAATGTTATTGAAGGCATAATCATGCTGCCCTGCATAGCAACTAATAGCACCATGTGATAAGAGATATTTTACATTTGTATATCCTTAGATTGCCATTAGATATCCTTTAAATGATGTTAAAAAGGGGCATACAGCTATTTCCCATCTGTATCCACAACATGATTGATTTCCAGCCACCAAACTAGCACTCAACCTGATGGTTAATAAGCATGCTAGCACTCATTTCCAGGCCAGATGGAGTTTACACTGCGTGTAATTTGCTGTAGATGGTTGTAAGTGGAGGATATAAGGACCGCGTTGTTTCCAAGGAGTGGAGAAATGGTTCTCCGTTATTGATTTGCTCCGTGGCTGAACACTTGTGTTTGTAATTATGATGACGTTTATGGGGAAAAATCACACTTTCGAAAGATTTAAATGGGATGTATGATGTATTCATTGTATTGGAATCTTTTTAAAATATCCACCAGAAACAAGTTTAACTGGGGAAAGTGAGAAATGCATCTTGTTAGTTCTTGCTTGAAGGATCTATTGTCATAGGAAGCAAACAATGCCGCTTAAACCGTTAAACTGTATGTATATCCAAAAGACATTTTCATCCCTCTGTAATGATCCAGTAACTGCGAGAATTTATCAGTGTTTTGAGTGCCAACTACAGTATATTGTTCTGAGGAATCATAAATTCCATCTCATATGAATAGCAGGTAAGTAATCAAAGCGTTGCAGAAAATATTCAAGTGACGATTATCATCTGCTGCTACAGAGAGTGGGGGTGCAATTGACAGTTGAAGCCAACTACACAGGGTTAGCAGCACATCAGGAAGGCTTTTGTCTTGAAGATAAAAACATATGAAGACGAAGGTCTGTGTTTGTGATGATGCTGATATGAGTGCTGGTGACATTAGCTACACAGTTAGAAAGAAAGAGAGGAAACGAAGACGTGTGATTATTCATGAGTTACTGCGAGCACAATCGTTTTATGTTGTGTGTACATTCTGTATACTGTTTGCACACACACACACACACACAAGCGCGACCACCAAGCACTTAGTATATACCCATTCTCCCATGCTTGCATGCGTGTCGCCAGAGAGATTGGTGTCACAAGATTGCAGGGGTCAAGATTGTCCATGCAGATGCTCACAAAAGAACATTCCCCCAGGGGCAGCTTCAATGAGACTTTAAAAAGGGAACTATGTATGAAGGAGTTGTTTTCCAGCTGACCCTCCTGGCAGCTGGACGTCATAGTGTCCCGACAGAGCTCTGTCTCTTGACGTTGGGGTGATGTAGGGAGGTCAAATGGCTGGTTTGGAGTCATGACCTTGAGAGTTAAGGGGGATCTCAACAGCCTCACTCTTCAGATGTTAGATTGGGACAATAAATAGTAAGGGAGTCAAGTTTATAAGCATGCAAATGTTTGTGTTGTACGCTGTACGCACAGACAAATAGGCACTCATATCCACACTCAGCGCCGCTCACTGGCCACCTTCAGTTCAATTCCTACAGTAAGGAATAAGGGGTTTGTCTTCCTCCCATCTCTCCCTCCCCTCCAACACTCACCCCAGCCTCCCCTGCTGAGACCAGACAGGGCTTCTGTTCTTCTCTCCTCTACACCCTCGTCTTTCCTCCTCCTTCCCAAACATTTCAGATTCCCCCCAGGGTTGAAAGAAGCCCATTGCCTCACTGTCCTGTCTCAAAGTGTACAATGCACACACACACACACACACACAACCATGTCAGCCTAGGCTGACAGGAGTCATGCTGTGCAGTAACACCCGACCCACTCTGTATCTGTGGCACCAAGCTGTGCTATAACTGACTCAGTCTTCCCTCATAAACGCCTCGCCGGCCCCTTTAAGAACCGCAGCACCCAGCATCCTCCGCTGCACGCTGGCGCTACGTGATGTCACAACCAGGCTCCTTGCTGGGTCTGCTCTCTGTCATCTCCTCTCCTCTTCGTATTTTTCTGTAGCTGTTTTTCCTCTCAATGGATCTATCTTGCCCATTTCTTCATTTTCATTTCACCTCAGATCCCCTCTTTCCTCCAAAACCCCCATGGCCAGAGACTCTAAACAGGAGCGAACAGTAAGCCTCGATGTCCTCCCCCAGTTTCTGTTACCGCATGTCCTGCTGCCCTGCTGGGGAGTTCTCGAAGCAGTTGCCTGCTTATCAATCTGTCAGCTGAAACTTGTGCTGCCGTATGAATCTGACTATCCCTGTGGGACAACGTATTCTGGCTGTGGATCTGATTTGAATCTATTATTTCCTTGAATGGAAACCGACGGCGGTGCAAATGTGTTTGTCTGTGGAGTGTACCGTAGACAGCGTCAACATCACCAGTGGCAGCATGTGGAAGATGTTGCCCACACTCTGCAAAGTGTTTGTCTAATGGAGCTCTATGGTGTACAATTATGTAAATGGCGTGTGTGAGGTACCTTGAGGGTGTACTGCATGAGTGTGTCTGCCATGCCATTAACTGAGCCACAGACATAAAATACATTGTTATTCAGCTATAATTCCTCCCATTTAGCAAAGCTCGCCCAAAAGCTGAAGGGTAAATTCTTGGCTGCCAAAATGAAGTGTCTATTGTGGCCCTGCTCTGTGCCGGGGACGGAATCCGGCTTCCTGTAGATAGCCCCTCATTCATCACCTGCTCTGAATAGCACACAGCGTCCGAAGATAGGGCCGTGGATAGAGAAGGCACCGGGCATGGAGGCTGTGGATCTCCACTTCTCTGGCAGGCCAGGTAGGGTGCCGTCAAGCACAATGTGCAGGGGATTAGCTTCAAAGCAGGGAGGCAAATGGGCCCCAGGCCCCTGCTGTCCTTTCAAGGCTCCGGCTGGGGCAGCACGGCGGGATGGTGTGGGGGTCACTGGTCCCCCCGCCATGGGGGAGTGGGAACGGAACAGAGCCTGGGAAAGGCTTGGGAGCTTTGGGCTGGGAGCTCCCTGGCAAGGCTCACCTCTCAGCAGGTGACTCGCTCACAGTCGTACTGGGATACAGACTTGCTTCAGATGACAGGATGATTAAGCCCGGAAAAACAGGGTCTTTGTGTCCCATTAGAAGTGTTTTATTTTCCTCTACTGTATTGTATGTGACTGGTTGTAACTCCAGTGAGGCTGAAGTCTACTGTATGGTTACACCACAACCAAGCCGCCTTGTTGATTGGTGCATACAGGTCCTTGTTATACTCTGACTTCATCCTTCATTAGCAACGTAAACCCCAACGATAGCAGCCTGATAATTGCTGCTTGAGCATGATCCCATTAATTGTCAAAACATGTAGAAACTGATATTGATTAATAACCGGAGTGAATGGATTTGAAATGAGTCCTCAGAATATAATTACAGGTAAAAACATTATCAAGAATCTTTTAGCATCTTCTTCTCGGTTCTCCTCAGAGTTTGTCCTCCCCACCCTCTATTTTTTTTTGCTGATTTGGTTTTATAATGATCATCATAGTCATCGCCTAAGCCGATTTTCGCATGCTGTCAGGCGCATAGCATGGGGCATTGGGTAGTTACTGCAGCCAGATGGCTAACCCCTACCAGCTTGCATGCATAGCCCAAACTAACTGCTCTTTTATATGCCGATCGCAGAATAGGGCGAGGGGGACAGACTTGAAGAGAGAGAGAGGAGTGGGACATTGAGGGCCGGTCTGTACAATTGGAAGGAGAGGTGGGAGGGCGGGGGAGCAAGCCAGATGTAAACACATCACATCATGTCGTCCTCTGACAACGTGAGGAAGCGGAGAAACTTTTCTCGCTTTTACCCCCACCTTCCCACCAATTTCACCAAATTGGTTGGGCACATTGGGTGTTCTTGGTGGAAGGAAGGTGTAGAAGGAATAGGACGAAGAAAGGTTGAATGGATCGGTGGATGGACAAGTTGTCATGACGACAGGGTTGCTCTGAGTGTGTGTTGGCTGATGAAGTCTCTCTTTGCCTGCTTGTCCAATCAGATGGCTGAGCAGCGCATGCAGCACGAGCAGGAGAGGACGCGGCTACAGCAGCAGCACAGCGCGGAAAAGGACAGCCTGGTCCAGGAGCGCCAGCGGGAGGTGAGCAGCCTGGAGAGGCAGGCCAGGGCCGCCCTGCAACAGCACCAACAGCACACCCAGGAGTGGAGGAAGCGCGATGCCCAGGTAGGGGGTCTCCACTGATCCACGTTTGCACACACACACACACATGCTGACCCACCGCTCTCCCGTGGACAACCATTTTGTATTTTGCCCATTGACGTTTTCCTGGGGTTTCAAAAGCACAGCGGGTTAAGACACTTTTTTATTTGAAGCAAGACAGATATAGATATTGGATTTGAATAATTGTATAGATTGCTGTATTTGGTGCGAGCGTACGGAAGAATTTAGGTATTGCTGTTTGAATAAAAATAAACTTTATTTTGTTGAAAACGACAGTGCGCGCAAGAAAAAGTTAAAAGAAATGTAAAAAACGAAACAAAAAAATCACACTGTCCCAACTTCTAACGTTATTCTGATGTTTTATAAATTATTTTTTTTATCGCTGCAGGGTTTCGTGATAGAAGTGTAAAGACTTGAAATCCAGAAACCACAGGTAGCCAGATGAAGGAGAAGAAATCTGTTCCATTGAGCGGCAAGCTTTTATTCCAAACCCCTGGCTTGAATTTCTCTTTTATTTCCCGCTGTATGGTTGTGGACCAGCGTCAAGCGCCCTGTACTCCCACCGAAGTGTATCTCTGCATGGCATTCTCCCCTCACCGCAGGTAGCCATCTCCCTCCGGAAAACGGTGGTTATTCTCTTATTTCAGTGTTGATGGCCACAATGAGTGTATGACATTTGGGTCTATATTAATGGACATCCCTGACACCGAGAGGCTATTCTGTTACAATTTAGCCAAACCAGCAGCAGGTCTTCATTTCATACCCCTTGCTCTGTCTTCGCCTCTCTCCAGCCTGGGCTAGCTTGGAGCTCTGTGGGAAGCCATTTGACAAACAAGCCCCCAACTGGGGATGTGTTTGACTCTTCAGGCTTCCTGATGAAATGGACATTGTCCGTATGCAGAGAATTTGGTTTATTGGCCATTAGCTGTGTGTGTTGTATTTGTGGGCAAAATATGCTCACACCAAATGTGGACACATATGGTGCCCGACACCGGATGAATGGTGAAGAACTCCTACTACTTAACATGAACTATTTTATGTTGTATTTTTTCGTCACTAAGTACAATCATTCACTACAGTCATTTAAGAGAGGATTTACATTTACCTTTAATAAAAACAATTGTATTTTGTCTTTGAAAAGGTGTTTACCACCTGTTTTTCTTGTGAAATGCAACAATAGTTGACGACGTAACAGACAATTCGTCAAATTGCAATCATTCTGTCTTCCGTTTTAAATGTTTTGTTGATGTTTACATTTTAGGTGTTAACAATCAAACTAGAAGGGATGCACCCCCTGTTGTTCATGTCAAGATGTTCTGTCATTCGTAAACTTCTGTGACACATTGAGGCAATTACTTTATAAACCGCTAGAAGTAATCTTATACTGCCATACCAGTATACTAGTATACTGGTTGGCTTGCATCCCAGCAGTCTAAAATGTATTTAAAAAGCTAGAAACTGTACAACATGAGGGAAAAGTCTTGTTTTTCCCTTGTCATTCCCTCTCTAATGTCTAATATTTTGGGGGAATGTCTTTCACAGCACCGAAGGCACCAGCTAGTGTGTTATGTGGTTTTCTGGAGATGCCGTCACAACAGGACCTTTCTGCTGATAACACGCCGTCCTACTCGTGTCAAAACGACGTGTAGTTTGACAAATCTTAGGATCTCAGGAGGTGACAGAAAACAAACTTCCCCAGCACTCATCTCACATTCTCAGTTCCTGTTTGCTCGTGCAGCAGTAGCAGCAGTAGAGATCAGACGCCTGCCTAATGTCAGATGTTAAAGCGGCAGAAATCAAGATTTTCACTCAGGCCTTGGAAAGATGGAGGACAGGATTGTGAGGTTTGTGAAACTGATGGGGATGTGAGCTGGTTTCACTCCCTGTGTGAGCACTGTTCCATGGATGTGCTGTTAAAATGACAAAAAGTTGACACACCAGCAGCAGATACAGTATGTATTAAACATGAGCTTTTTACATTGAGCAAAGCCACTTATTATTAAACACTTTTGCATTACCAAAGTTGCTTACTCCTTGAGAACTCTGCATACAGAAAACAGAGAGCGCTTCCTGTAAAACAGACGCTTCTTTTCCTTTTTCATTTCTCTTGTGGTTCTGGGGGTCTCAGGACTTTTTCCCAGCCCATCAAACAACCCACTCCCACCACATGGGTCAGATGGACAATGATGTTATCATCAAGTGACATGTCAGTAACAGACAACCCAAATGCTTGCTGTGGCGATTGAACCCGGGCCTCATTATTTCTGCCTCTCTCCACCTCACACTTTCTCTCAGTCTTCCTGGAATCAGTGGGCCGACAGTTGCAGCTAAGAAGTTGGCTAAGGGAGCAGCAAATGTCCGTCACACACTCATAGGATGAGTAATACCCACTCATCCCCTTGATGTGGCTGGACACTAATAAATAGCATTCCTGACTCTTGCCTTGTGTTTGAGAAGGAGAGCCAATGAGTCGTAGCCGCGATTGGAGGGAAGAGCTAAAAACATCTCTCACAGGGACACATTGTCCTCATCCCACCAGAGTTTGTTATCCAAGAAACTCTGGCTTCAGTCACCGTGTAGCCGCTACACATTATAAAGGCAAATTCACCCATCTGATGTGTACATGCGGCTTCTTTTTACATCATTCAATATGTGTCAACATTCACACTAAGTTTTCTGTCCTTTTCATTCGCTGTGATATCTCTAATGAAAGAATTAGAATTAAGCCGCTGGAGTCGAGGCCTGGTGTGTAGTTGGCATCCCACCGACTCAGGGGATTAACTCGCAGTTTTCAGCCTCGTGGACCTGAATGTTGCTGTCCTTTTAAAATTATTTCTTTAACCATTTTTTAAGATGTGTGAAAGGAAGCTTTCAGTTGGCTGATGAAATGTCTTGCTGGTACAACATGTTTGCCCGCAGCCAGGTCTGTGTTGTTACTGTTAGCTGATCAATGCCCCCCAGAGGACGAAGGGGTTTTGTAGCCTGTTTTTGGGGATCCATCATCAGTATACCCTCTAACACGCCCAAATCCTGACGTAGTGGCCTTCCTTTTTTGCCTCCCTTCTAGAGACGTTGTGATGAGAAATGTACGGTGGTAAATATATGTTTAACGTAGTATAGGAAAACTATATTTCACACTGAAGTCACACTAGACAAAACATTTCCAGCTTGTCATGACATTTATTTTAGAACTTCTCATTATTTTATATTCTCTACAAAATGAATCTTTCTTATCTTCTAAAAAGCATTTTTAAAGAATGTATTCATTGTATTATATGATAAAACAATTTAATATATTTCATTGTTGCTATTTTTCTTAATATACTCTATTTTGTGTCTGTGAGGCTTTTCAATTGTTAAACATAAGTAAGAGTTTGCCTTCAAAAACTAGGGCCAGCATTATAAATTAATTTGAAGCCTTGTTTTTTCCCCCGCAAACAACAGAATTGTTTGTTCTATGTAAAACCCATCATTCATATTTTCCCCACCAGCTCCTCCTCAAAACTCATTTTATGGGTATTATTTTCCTGATAATTATGTCTTTTTTGAAAGGAACGTACACGCCATCTGGACTTCAAACAGCATGGGAGAGTGCGAGAGTCTTGTGAGGTCTTTCTTTTGGGCCGTGATGGACTAAATAATGATGCTGTCAATTTTTCAAAGCATTTCAATACCAAGTACGTGATTAAGATGAGTCAAATGAAGAGGGTGATGACAGACTAAGTCAAAGCTAAGAGGATGTCTGATGAAGAGAACGAGGCAGACAGCCAGACCAGTGTGAACATTGATTGTCTCAGTGCTTGTGTTTTGTCATTTAGCAAATGATTGGTCCCTGAGATCTGGTATCGTCACATGGATCTTGTTACTCAGTGACTTCCAGTAGCGGATGAGCTGTCATGCACTGTGTTTGCTTCTTTAAATGATTTTGTCACATCGTCCCATATACAGCTGAGTATTTTTTTTATTATTCAGAACGATTGATCATGGGCGAAGTCACCAGTGAGTACTGATGCTCTGTGATGTGCTGAGTGTTACAGCATGAAGCCATTTAGTTATGTGCATACATCACATCTTGGATTTCAGCCAGATAGAAATTCATCTGGGTGACAACAGTAAAACATTCATTACGACACTCTTACCTACATTTTCTTTGCTTAGTTCAGTCAAATAGTGCGCATGTGTTTATGTGTATATATCTGATTCTAAACACGAATACATTATTCATCTTTTGAGGGCAAAATTGTCAGGTTATTTTATTGGCTATTATTTGTCAGTTATATTGCTTACAGTGCCAGTGCATTGTTCAGATGACGTATATACATACTGTGCTTTAAGCAGGAATTGTTTCCGTTCTGTCAGATTTTCCAAACATTGTATCTCTTATCTTGCTAAGAAGCTCTTCTTGACAGTTTTGGAAAAGAAAAACTTTGAAGATTATTAAATAATGTATCAGTAGTGCCAATAGGATGTTTTTTTTTTATTGTAACACAAAGAGCTTACATAATGAATGAGTTAAAGCAAGTGAGATGACTGTGGTCAGGGAGTGTCTGAGGTCAAGATAAAGTTTTGTGAACCGATGATGAAGAGAAAATGTGTTAAAGGGGAATACCTTTGTTTGCTTTTTTGCCAAGATTGATACCACGCATGTATGTACGTGTATTAACTATGGAGCTAGTGGCAGAAGTTTTTTAGCTTAGCTTAGCTGGAAGACTGGAAGCCGGTGAGAACAGCTGGCCTGTCCAAAGCTCAAAAATATGCTTACCAGCACCTCTAAAGCTCACTAATTAACACATTGCATATTGTTTGTATAATCTGGACACAAACTGAACTCCATAGTCAACACACAGACATGAGAGTCGCATCAATCTTCTCAGCTGAAAGTAAATAAAAGTATTTCCCAAAGTTTCAAACTATTTCATTAAAAACTTAAAATTCTAGACATAAGTTAGGTTTATAGCCCAAGTAAACAGAGTTAAAGCTAAAAGCCTTCTACCAGTCATGCTAATACAAACTAAAAGCTTTTCTCACAGCAGCCATTCGAGTTGTACAGTAACTAATAAGATTAATTATGGCTCTGCTCCATTTAGGTGTGCCTGTGAGCCATGTCAGTAAGCCAGCATGCTCAGTACCAGGGCACTGGCATGCCTAGATGGAAGCTACAGCGATTATAAATGTAGTTAGTTACACTTGTGTTTACCTTCATGTAATGCTTTTTTTGAGGGAAAAACATATCACGTTCTTGTCAAGTTGTTATCTGACAGTAATCTGCAAACATTTTCCCAACATAATTGGTATTCTTCCTGTAAGGATGGCTTGTATATTACAGTCAGAATCAGTTTTATTACCAGCACATAATGCAGTTTGTGAGGACAGAAGCACATGGGTTAAAATGTTATCAGGAAAATCATCAGTCATGCCAGCATGTCACGCAACAAATCACATTAAAGAGCACTTTCTCTTGATTATATTCTATGTAGTCCGTTAGCCAGTGTTTCTTTCTCTTCTGTTGTTCTGCCAGTCTTTTGTCTTCTTAGCTGGCATGATTTGACCCAATATATTTCATTTGACACTCTCCTTTTGTCATCAAGAGCCGCCTCGTCACAAAGCTCCACATCAGCATGCTAACATGTGCACTGTTGAAGCGGCTGTGCTCGCTCGCTTCCTAAGGAAACATGCTCTTTTGGCCTCTTAAGTTTCTGATGTGTCATTGCCAATGCCTCTGTTCTGGAAGATTATATTCTAACTTATTAAAAGATTTTTTGGAAGACGGATCATCCACATTTGTTATAGAGAGAATTATACATTAAAGACTCTTCAGGGCTCAGATCTAATAGCTGCTTGCCCTTGACGGCGCACGCGGAGCAGTGAGACTGGTAATGTTGAGAGACAGGGGAGTGGGACATAGAGATAGAGGATGTTGCATGTGTTTGTGTTTTTTTACCTTAAATTCTCTCTGAATGTGTTGCATGAATGTGTGACAGTTAGACCACGTGTGGCTGTTTGTGTGTGTGTGTGTGTGTGTGTGTGTGTGTGTGTGTGTGTGTGTGTGTGTGTGTGTGTGTGTGTGTGTGTGTGTGTGTGTGTGTGTGTGTGTGTGTGTGTGTGTAGGTGCGTGTGCATGTGTGTGCACGCCAGTGTAGGGGGGAGTGTAACACAAGAGCCACAGCATCTGCCTGTTTTTGTGACACTCCTTTGAAGTCTCTTTGATTCTCCCCAGTGCCCGCTAAAAAAGACTTCAGACAGTTTCTGTCTGATTGCCTTAACATGGCGTTGTCCTGGGATGCCCAGGCTTTTGAGGAGGGGTGGGGGGGGGGGGGGGGTGGCAGGAGGCAGAGCACACAATGCAAACCAAAGTAAGAAATAAACCAAGTAAACCAAGGAGAGTAATGAGGATGTGCAATAGCTGGGGAATACGTGCAATACAGGTAGGTAAGTGTGAAACAACTGCAATGCTTCTTCGAGTCACCTACACATCACTACAATGCTTTTTAAATTGTAGGGAATGATCATATTATACTGATAAATGTAATATGTGTGGTGTTCTTTATGCACTACAAATAGGCTATTTGAAGACTGAACTTGTGATATCCAGCTGTAACATGGATGACCCACATCATATCATAAATGCACATATACAGTATGTGTACCTTGTGTACATTAAGAAAGAAATTAAATTCTTTCACTTTTGAGCCCCCCCTCCTCATTTGTTTCGCCAGAATATATTCATCACACCAGCTAAGTAATGCAGTTTTGACAGAACAGCTTTTCTAAGCTTTTTTCTTTTCCATTTCCACATTTCCCAAACTCTTGAGATGCAGCCTCATAGCACGTGTCAGACCAGTCTTATTTCTGACGTTTCAGAGGCCGTGGGGTTGCGCTTATTAGCATTCCTACTATGTAATGTTGACTCTCCCTGGCATCACTATTAAAGGGCTCTTCTGGGCAAAGTCTAGGCTGAGCAGTTCAAAAAGAGAGAGGTCAAGAGAAGGGGTCAGGCCATCGCAGCAGCCTCCGCACAAACACAGAGAAAAGCAGAAGCATTTAAGCATGTTTGTGAAACTTTCGTACTAGTTAAAATGTAGAGGCACTCCTTCACACTTAGATATACTGTCTCACTCTCTCTGCAGCAATCTCTTTACTCAAATCTTCAATCTTCAATATACAGCGTATCAACATTTCTTAACTGTCACTGGGGTATCTTTATACAGTGTTGATGGCAAGTAAGGATGTAATCTGGAGATATTTGTTGCTATATTTTCACCCTTCAGGACTCTGTTTTTTGTCACTCACATATTTGTCAGACAACTTGTCCCAGTCTGTGATGCAGCCAGACCATTGTCAACATTTGTCAGTGCCATAAATGTATGAGTACAGATAGGAATATGCGTGAATGTTCTGAAAAGTTATCTTCATTGGTGCGTTAAATATACACATTTAGACATAAATCCATCTTGAGGAATACACAATAAACAAAAATAGATCTTAAATACTGTTCATGTCATCTAAAAACATCACTCCAGTGGACTTTGACCACTAGAAAGTATCCTACATCGTACAAGTGTACACAAACACGAGAACTAAAAAGACATTTTCCTCTCACATCTATTCTATCACGGGAGTATCATGAAATGTTGACCTAAGGGCCCCCACATCTCGGAACCACACGATATCTGCAGGACATTAGTTAATATCACTCACCTAAATCCACTATACATCTCTGTTTATGTCTCTTTCCAGACGATTTCAGATTTGGAAGCCGAGTTGTCAAGTCTACACGAGGAACTCCAGGGTGCCCACGCACAGCATAAGCAACAGTTGGCCGAGATGGCATTACTCCGGGAGGAGGAAAAACAAAGGGTGTTCCTGGACAAAGAGGCGTCCCTGGACCGGCTCCGCTCTGACATGGAGCGCATCCGCCGCGACCTTGAGAGAAGCCACCAGCAGGAGAAGGACGCTGCTCAAGAGAAGGTGGGTGAGGGAAAAGATGGGATGTGGCCTGTGGATGAATACCTGTTTAAAGTAAGGTTACGTAAAAAGCGACACCTTCATTGGTTTACTAGCAGAAACTGAAATACAAGAGACACCTATGTCTGAAATAGCCAATAAACATTGAATTTGGTAGGAAAGTATAGGCAGAGGTAGAGAGATTGTATTACCTCCTGCATACAAAGAGGAGGAGCTGTTGGTAAGGTGTAGTGAGGTGTGCAAGAAAATAGCACTTGGGGTCAATAAAGAGGGCATGACGTAGCTTTGTTAAGCAGATTGGCTTTTTAGTAACTTAGCAGTGTACTAGGAGCGAGTTAAGACACTTTTCAGCCTGTGGCTGGTTGATCTGAATACTCTTATTCAGACAATCAAACTTTTTTTGTAGGTATCACGTACCTCCTCTCCCTCTGTCTCTCTGTATGTCTGCCTCTGGTTATGTCTCCTTCTCCCATAGATATTTGTCAGAGAACATGTGAACCATGTTGTCTTTATCAAGCTATTGTTTTTCAACAGTGTCGACCCTGAGAACACATCGTGTTTGTGCGTCTGTGTGTGTGGGGGGGGGACTGGGACTAGTTATACAGCTCTTTTATCCAAAGCCTTTTACAATTCACCTTTCATTCACCCGTTCACACACACATGCAAGCTCCCATGGAAGACGCTGGCCTGACCGTCAGGAGCAATTGGAGTTCAGTGTCTTGCTCAAGGACACTTAGACATGTGGACAGGAGGAGCCACGGATCAAACCGCCACATGCAATTAGTGACCCACTGTACCTGCTGAGCCCTCCGGGGAGGAAGGCTTGCTTGAGTTCACTGTAGCAAAGGTAGTGAAGGTCTGCTGCAACCTGTGCCTGATGTGTCTGTCATGCCGGTGTAGTTGTACAGATCAGTATGTCTTAATGTTTGCTCATCCAAGCTTAGTCTTATTGAGTTACTCTGCCCTAAACACCATATAAACCCCAGCATATTACTATTAATTTAGTACAACCTAAAAGAAGTTGAGTAAGGTAATGGTGGGTAATGGTGTCAGCATCTACACTACATGGAAGTCTTTTGGTTGACCCTCTTACCATCATGGGATATACCATTTTGAAATGTACACACAAGTTAGGGGATTGGACTTAAGGGTCAGTCATAGAGGGGAAACCATAGCATTTCAGTAGAGTCATTATCCAGCTTTGCTTTTTGCTATCTTAGTGAACCAGGAAGTACTTCAATTAGAACTTCTGAGGCTTCCTCTCTCTTTCTTTCTCTCTTTCTGTCTCATATTCGCTCCCCTCACCACTACAGAAACGGGACCCATGGCTGTGAAATCACCCGTAATCTTGTGCTGGTCTAGCAGGAAGCTGACCTAAGGTGGTGTTGATCAGAACCTAATCCCTCGGCAGGGCCCATCAAAGAGAGCATTTTTCATTAGACACCATCCCACGCCAGCTGCGCAGCATTAGCCCCGTAATGCAGGGACCTCCAAAGCACCCAGGCGGCCATTTTGGCTCCATATGGCACACAGAACCAGGGGTACTGAAGGGAGCGAGATCCGAGGAAAAGAGTGTGCTTATTACAGGGTAATCCTCATTTGAGGAAATCATGCTATTTCTTATCAGTCACTTTTTTTCCCCTTTTGGATATGTGAAGGCTGTTTTTCAGCTAAAAGTTATTTTATCTTTTTGGCACACTTTAATTCCACTCTCTCTTCTCTCTTTTTTTTGTACACGGGGAAAAAATGACCCACAGTTGTCGGGGAATCTGGAGTGGATTCAAAGCAGTGAGGCTGAATGTTGAACTTAAACTGATAACACTATAAGCGATGTGCCAGTTTCACTTTTTATGAAAGAGATTAATGATTTCTCCGTCCTTTTTTGTCAGCTGAAAGTGCATGCTTCTAAAAAAAAACTCACCAAAGGTTGAACGTCTTACTTTTCCCCCTTTTTTCTACTTTCTAATCTATCTCCAAGTTTGACTTGGGAGTGGGCAGGGAGAAGTTTCACTACTTCGTTGTGTCCTTTTTTCTTTCACATGGGATTGAAGTCAGCCAGCTCTCAGATCCATATTGACTCCTTCGCCCTGTTTTGTAAGCTGAAAATTTCTCATTCTATTGATGCAGACAGAAATGCTGTCCTCTGCAGTCCACCATGCTCTTGGAAGCAGAGCCTGGGCAGTCTGGCTTTTCCTCTTTTTTTTTTTGAACACATCTCCCAGATCCTGGAAAAAAGGCCAGAGAAATCCATTAAATCCATGAATGGATTCCCATCAAAGACGCATGCGTTTAAGGGAGAGACAGAGAGGGATACAGGGGGATGGGGGTGAATGTTTTGGGAGTAGACAGTCAAAGCTGTTGGAATAAAATAATGAGAAACAGAATATCAGAGGAGATAAGATCAGAAGCTAAGATAGTTCCATACATTTGAGCTGCATCAAAACGAAAGGAGGAGGGAAGGCAAAGTGATGGAGGTAGGCTGAGTAGAAGGTGTGTGTGTGGGGGGGGGGGGGGGTGTTTTAGTCTGGTTGCTATTGAAGTTTATCTTTGTAAGAGTGTGGGTGTGAATGTGTGTGAGTGTGTGTGAGTGTGTGTGTGTGTGGGTGGGTGGGGGGGGGCGCGTTCATGGGTGAGACCAAATGCACACAACCCCAGACCTCCCAATCTCCGTTCTCCACTGAGGGGCCTGTGAAGTTGCCTCTGTGCCAGATAAAGACGCCTCATCTCTGGGCTACAGTGAGCACGAATCCTGCTTCTCACCCACACTACCTCCTT
The DNA here is from genome assembly GCF_043641665.1 of Enoplosus armatus. Taxonomy (NCBI): domain Eukaryota; kingdom Metazoa; phylum Chordata; class Actinopteri; order Centrarchiformes; family Enoplosidae; genus Enoplosus; species Enoplosus armatus. The sequence continues at coordinate 11,048,334 of NC_092196.1, read as the reverse complement.
ATCTAACTTTCTTATTCTCCTCCACACCTCCACCGTCCATCTCTCTCTGTCTTTCCCCATGCCCCCCACCCCCATTCCCACCCCCACCCCACCCCACCCTGCCTTCAAGTAGTGGCAAAGCCCAGAACATTAGGCCTTTCGATAAAGAGTTGGCCTTACCAGAAGTCAGGGCTGGGCTTTGAGGAAGTGTGAGAACACGGTTGCTTACCACACATACACATGCACACTCCTCTGTAGCAAATAAAACACAGGTCATATTTGCAATGAGTGCTTAATGGGTAGTACTTATATAAGCTTAAAGTTTAGTTAGTGGAGAAAAAGGTCTTTGTGTTGGACCTCTTCACCTTACACAGCTGTGTCCTACTCACTCCCTGCTGGTCAATACTAGAGATCTGAGATACTGTGAGACAAAAGATCAGGAGGCCTCAGGTTTGATAGGAAATGAATAACGTCTGGAACCTTGAATTCATATTTTCTCTTAGTTTGGAGAGCACGGCTCTTTGAACTGCCAGAGGAGATTAGATGTGCAAATGTCTGATATGTTTGTGTGGACTTGGGTGTTTGTGTATGAGTGTATGAGTGTATGAGTGTGTGTGTGTGTGTGTGTGTGTGTGTGTGTGTGTGTGTGTGTGTGTGTGTGTGTGTGTGTGTGTGTGTGTGTGTGTGTGTGTGTCGGTGTGTTGGTGTGTTGGCGTGTGTCAGTGTAAGAGAGTATTTCCATATTGCACATGTACTGCATACCTTATGTTTAAGTACTCATTCTTATATATTTGAATTGCCGGTGTAAATGTCACCATACATGCATAAAAAGTGTGTATTCACAAAATACACACAGGGACAGAGGACAGGGTGAAGCCCACACGTTCTGATGATTCCTCAGGCAAGTCATGTGTAGTTGTAGTACTCCCATGTGTGTGTGTGTGTGTGTGTGTGTGTGTGTGTGTGTGTGTGTGTGTGTGTGTGTGTGCGCGTGCCTACTTTCACTTCAGATCAAAGGGACAGGGCATTTCATCAAACACTAACCAAGTGTGACAAAACCACCTGGAGGCAAACGTCAGCCAATGAGAAAGCAGCTTTTTGGCATGTAGTAGCCAATCCCTGCTCTCCGTGTCACAGCAGTCCCTCTGGCCTTGCCCCACGTGCCTCCCTTGACATGAAAGGCATGCACACACACTCACACACACAGGTTGAGCATTAAAAGCTGAGGTATGAAGGCCTCTGTCTTGCAATTAGTCTTTTTTCCCCTGCAGGTAATTCTTCTTGCTTCAAGGATGTAGTCTAAGCACATCCACAAACTTGAGAGGTTCTTCTTGTAAAAGTGAGGTTGGCTCAGACAGTGTTGCGTATTAAGTCCCTTCGCTGGAGCTGATGCTGTCTTTTTTATCTCCACTCGTTATGTCATGACACTGCAGTTGTAAGCTTTCAGGTGACATAACAGTTTGTTTGACAGCCGGTGATAGAGTAGGTGGTGATGTTCGTTGGTATCATGCAAACAGCTTATACTACACATAGAAATTAACTACAAAATCGAATGAACTCGGTTAATGTATTTGTATATTCCCTGCCAATACATCTGATCAAATGTGTGTTTAGGTAAGGTCAACTTGTTGGCTGTTATTTGCTGAGCATTGCTGGCCATCTGTAGATCTCATATCTTGTATTTAGATATTCCCTTTGCATCGTGATTCAGTCGTGATGGATCATGGTGAGCAGATTTTGTCTCCCCACTCACATTTAATTACCAGCCGCGACAGTGTGTGGCTGGTATTGTTTTCACCTTGTGAGTCTGTGTGTGGTCTTTATATGTCTGTCTATAAGACAGATTTTATCAACACAATAGCGTCACAACTGTGCAAGATGAAGTCACAAAACTTTACAGGTGTAGTCGAGATCAAAATGAAGGCCGAGTTCGAAGATGGATGTGGTCCGAGCAAGGGCGCCAGATGTAGTGGGGTTAGGAAGCGCCCCTGGCCCACATTTGTTTTAAGTCGCGGATCACTGTATCCCAGTATGTTAGTGTGTGGGTGTGGTCCGGCACATGAGTACGTACTGAGTGCTCATGGGTCAGAGCGTCAACATGTTGACCGGCGTCACGGCTGGTGTGATCTCTAGTTTAATCTGTGAGCAACTGAAAGAAACAAGCTTGTTTGTGATCTGTCATACAGCTGGAGGAGAGGATTGCAGTGGCCCTTTGGTTCCTCAGCTCGGGCACAGACTTCAAACCCTCATTTAAGTTGTTTGGCAAAAGAAAATCTTCTGTATATAACTGTTGTTTATTGCGCTTTGCACAAAGCTGACTAGGCAGTCTTTTAATGTGGCTGGAGATGCATCTGCTTTCACACTATTTTCCATGTGTGTAGTGGACACATGCTGTCCCTGACCATCGTTAAATGTGGTCTGACTGATTGGATCTTAATGTGTCTTCAGTGTGTTCTTGTTGCATTCACATCCATGTTTAGAGCTGTGCACTTGTGAACAGACCACCCAAGACATTTTAGTGCAAAACATGCGCACAGCTTTTCCAGATTTTCCGAATTTTCACTGAAGTTACAATTCCAACTCAGTGCCAGCGTCTTTTTTCACTGATACAAGCAGTGATGGTACAGTATCAATAAAGAACCATTATGTCCTCCTCAAACTACAGAAAAGTCTTAACATTAAACGCAGAACCTGGGAAGTTAAACCAGGGAGATCTGGCAGTTAATTCACATATTCAAGTACATCCGTTAACATTTTATCCATCCTTTCACACTGGCTTTGATCCTGGCCCTGGTGTACTTTCAGAGTGAGTGTACTGTTCTCTCTCTCAGCCAGAAGATGGTGGTACGAGGTTGTTGTCATTGTTGTTGTCATAGCCACGTCTTGTCCTTCTCTCTTGCCCCCTGCCACTGCTGACTTATTAACTTGGTCCTCTGCCATTTGGAGATACACCAAATCACATTATTCAGTCGGTCATGGATTAGACGAGGAGGAGAGAAACACATAGGCTGAGGGATGATCAAAGAAGGCCCACATTCACCTCACACTAACAGAGAGACAAAGACATGGGGGAGGCAGAGCGAAGCATCTGATTTTAGGGGAGATAGAGATGTTTAGTGTAGGCCATTCAGATTATTGGACCTATGTCTGAATTTGTATGTGTCTGCTGTTGGTATATGTTTACATCATAGCTGTTGCACAAACACACAATGTATTTTCATGTGCTCGAGATCGTGTTCTTGTGTTTGTGTATGAACATATGTGTTTGTGTGCATGTACGCATGCCCAGACCTAGCTGAGCTCCCCGTTTCCTCAGTGCACCATCGGGCCCAGCGGCGGAGAGAGAGAGAGAGAGAGAGAGAGAGTGAGTCACCCAGCAGATGAAAGAGTCAAAGTAAAGGCTCTGCCGTCCCAAACAAACATCACACAGCTCCCTTGCTCAGTTTTTGAAGTCATCCAAGAGGAGGGAGGGAAGCGACACACTTTCTCAATCGCATTAAAACATGGCGTCAGGCAGCTCCCATCGTGTTGCACGCTATAGATTACACTTTGGTTTGAAGTGGAGTTTTAAGTGGGACACCATGATATTGGGCTCTGTTTTTTTGGGTTAAGTTCCTAATTCAACTCGGAATGATCCTGCATCTGAACATCAGGCAGACTTATTGATCAAAGGAGGGATGGAGGCATAAATAGACAGGAAGTGAGGTCTACCTAGGCAGAAAACTAGGCAGACACATTTTCATCACAGTTCTATCAAAGTTCAACGACCATTTGGAAAGAAACTTTACGTCTCTTTCAGCAAAATCGTTGTCATAGCTGAACAGTCATCTTAGGTGAAGACCTCTGCCTATGTAATAGTTCACACACAGAAAACATGAATGAGCCTCTGGTTTTAAACTCTGTCCACGTGCTTGTGTTAAAGCAATCTGTGATTCTACAAGCGACTCCGGCCATTAAGCACAGCCTCAAACCAACTTCTTTTCTTGACCTTAAGATGCAGGTTAGATGTTGAGCCCACTCACCCTGATGCTAACGGATGTAATTGGTTTTCTGATACCAAGAACAGGCTGGTGGAGTGTGTAATCACTGAACATTTGGTATGTTGTTTGTGTTTGATGTATGTTTATCTGCATATGCCTGCATGTGTGTGTGTGTGTGTCCGTGATGCATTATTTCTGTGTACTGTGTGTGATGCGACACTGACAGTGAGCAGCAGGGATTAAGAGAATCACTACTGACAGGCAGTGATGGCAAACTGTGAAATGGAAATAAAGCCTCTTGTCATTACAGCACCAACTCCCTCTCTCTCGCACACGCAGATACAGAGGCAAGCACAGCAAGACAGCAATGATTACAGACAAACGAGCAAATAACATCTCCCAGCTCTCCCTGGCTGGCAGATTGAACTCAAATTGTTATGAGAGACATACGTAGTGAACAGAGGATTGTTTTGAATGCTTACAAATGCTGCTGCCACTAAAACTGAAGGCTTCGTGGAGCAACGGGGGAAAAGCTTCTCTTTGAAATCATCTTCTTCTTTTTTTTGTTTTCAAGAAATGAGCCCCACAAATCAGCTCCCTAGTGTGCAATATACAGCATTTTATGTGCAGGGTGAAACTACCAACAGCCATTAAAAAAAGTATGTTTTGTGACTCATTGTCACCTTAAAAATACTCCTGCTCTTTACCTAACCACCTGTCAATCAGTCGTCATGTTGTGTCCTCGCTGTGTGTGGATTGACATCATCCTTGCATCAGTAGTTTTATGTCTTCTGTCAGAGTTCAGCTTTAGGACGACGCTGAAAACCATAATTGCTCTTTAGCAATGTGAGATGATTGGAAACATATCGGAGAAAAATGCCATATGGAGGCAATATCCTGTCCAGGACTGCAGACTGCACTGAACAGATTCTGAAAGTACTGGAAACAGAAACACACACACTTGACTTGAGCACACACACAGAAGTTATCATATGTTGGCAGGGTTACTCTATTGAGAAATGTTTACTTTGCTTTCTTCCTCCTTTAGCAACGATACAGCGGTCTACTCCAAACAATGGGGCTGTCGCACCTTGAGCAAATTTCACTTCCAAGCAGCCATAGATCAAACTCTGGATGTGTGTTTGGCCTTCATGCATCCTGTTTGTCCATTGTCTGTGTTTGAATAAGTGTGACTTGTGTGCATGTCTTTGTGTAAGTGTGTGTGTTAGAGAGAAAGTTGTCACCCTGTTTTCTGCCGCTCCCATCAGTCCCTTTTTTAGGGTACGCGTGTGTCTATATGCATGTGTGTGAGTGTGTGAGTGTGTGAGTGTGTGAGTGTGTGAGTGTGTGTGTGTGTGTGTGTGTGTGTGTGTGTGTGTGTGTGTGTGTGTGTGTGTGTGTGTGTTTGGCCTGATTCCCACTGCAGATTATTAATTAAGTTCTGGTAAGCGGTGCATGCCTTGCCTTCAGATCCACTTCCACTCTTTAACACACACACACAAGTACCCGCACACATGCGCAAACACGCACACACTTCAAAGCAGCTGCACTCCACACAGCTAGGATTAAGAGGCGATTGAAGAGCCTGATACAGCCTCAAAGTGCCTTCGGCACGAAAATGCCTTTGGCAGGGCACAGGTAGTCTCTTTGAAAGTGCTTACACACACGTAGACACACACATATATTGCTGGGCTTTTAATTTAGCTCTGATTTTCCCTTTGTATTTGTCACAGTCCTGTTGGGCTATTTTTCCTCGCATGTACTACCCATATCTTCATCTATTTCCAGCCAATTTTAATGTGAGTGTAGATGGTTGAGCTGTATAATGTATGATGTTGTATAATGCTTCCTGCTAAATCCCCCTGAGTGGCTGTAGGTAAAAGGAATAGGCTAGTAGCAAGCTCTTTATGTTTTTATGAAACATCTGAGCCTGTTTGCATGTCAATATGGCCATATGTTTCCATGAATACACTCACATGTGAGCCCCCAGTCATATACAGTACAGAGAATCACACACACCTCATTACCTCACGGTCAATTGCGAAGGTAATGCTGATATATAACTTTGATGTAAACATTTTCACTACTGAGCCACATTTAAGTCTCATCCTTTGCTCTCATTTTCCAAACGTGGACTACAAAGATAATGACATGCAGTCAAAGAATTATGACGATGTGCCTCATGTTTTTTTTTGCAGATTATCTGTTAAAAAGAGGTTAAAAGAAATCTTATACGAACTACCACAGTGTCACTTCAACTAAACTGTAGTCAGGATGGAGCTCTCCAGCAGCAATAAAGGGAGACAACAAACGTGTCAGCTGTAAAGAAAAACATTGAAGGACTCCATTTGCGCCCCTCTCCCACACACAGTTCTTTCTCTTGCCTTTTCTACATCCTTCTTTGTCTAACCCTCTCTCATCAGCTGCTGTAAGGCCCCTAGGGACGAGCGGGCTGCCATTCAAAAAGAGTCCTGGCGCAGGAAGACAGGCCGGTATCCTTGGTGATGGCTCTGTGTTTCCGCGGTGACAGGTGTGTCCGCTCGGAGCAGGACGGCGGTGTTTGTCAGGAAGTGTTTGGATGGGGGTGCAGAGTCCAAAAAGCTCAGGTGTTGATGGCTGCGGGGGATGCGTTCAATGAAACACTGTTTGTTAGTGAGTTGTCCGTCTGTCAGTGGCTGTCAGGACAGGAGAGTCAAGCCTGTGTGTGAGTGTATGTGTGTGTGTGTCATGGGTGTTTTTATGTATGAATCAGGTTTACTGCATTTTTATATCCTTTTCTAAATGGCTGGTGTTTTTATAGGTATTTTTATATTTCCTACGTTCATTAAACAGGAACTTTTCAAGTATTAAAAAGAATAGTTGTGTTATACTTTGTGGCTTATCACACCAATAGCATTGTGAGATGCTTATTGGGGTGTAGAGAGCAGATTTTCAGAGTTATTTATTTAGAGTTTCTTACAGTTGCCATGAAATAAGATGAGATGGAACTTCTGTAACACCTGTGGGGAAATTGATTAGGTTATCAGCAATGAGTAACTAACATACATTAATGCAAAATAGAAGAGCACAGTGATGTTGTATGCAGTAAGTCCAAGCAACTGGCAATTAGACAACTGTCTTGTGCTAAGCTTGAGTTATGAAAAAGTTTAAATGTTGATTTCTGCGTTATGTGTTTTCAAAATAATAGGAGAATCTGAGCAATATAAATAAACTGATACCTTCAGACATGAGTTTAAAACTTGAAAAGATTTGCCTGCCTTTCAAATAATGACCTATATCCCCCATTAATTTGAGCCTTAGTCCTTCTACAGTACTTGTGTAGACCTTGTCACCACGCGCACAGGCAGCCATTGAGATCCCCATCAAATTCCAGCACTTCACACCTAATTATCTCACTCCACTGTTCAGCCTCTCATTGAAACTCTGGCATCACAACACAGCTAGCCGAACGGAGACAGATCTTGTATTAGACACTCGCAGTGTTTGCTTCCAGCTGGCTAGCTTCCCATAGAGAAAGAACCGATAACAAAGAGACGAGCGTCGCTCAATAAACTCCTAACAACAATCTCCATTCACTCCTATTCTGTCTCCACCGTGTTGCGTCTCCCGGCTTCTCTCGATCATCTCTCTTCTTTTTTTTTTTCTCCTCTCCCTATAGCTAATTGGCAGCAACGTTTTAATTCCCCCCCTGCCCCCCTTCTTGTTAAGTGATGAATTGTTGGCAGGGGATCAAAGGGGAGTAGTGCCCACTGTGCACCATGCCCGTCACTACCTGCTGGCACACATGAACGTTGGGACTGGCGCTGTGCCAAGGGGCCACAGGCCTGCGCCGCAGGGACACGCTGCCAAGAGGCAGAGGTCAACATGAGTGTGTATGTAGGCTTGGGTAGGTTGGGAGGGCAGTGTGTGCACTTCCTAACAGAAGATTCAATTTCACAACTCTCTCTCTTTGTGTCTCTCCATCCGTCTGTCTGCATATCTCTGTCTCACACTCCCCTCTCCCTTCTTGTTGCAGACCAACAGCAGGTTGAAGCAGATTGAGAAGGAGTACAGTCAGAAGCTCGCCAAGTCTGCCCAGGTAATCAGTTTTCTCTTCTACTCTTTTTTCCCCCCATCTTTCATTTTATATTCCTCTTTTTCCACTGAACCGCTTGAAAGATTGGACAAATGTTCTGATGGGAGAGGTGAGGAAGCACACATGAAAACACACACACAGACACACTCTTGAACACACAGCAAGTCACCCTGCCCTTTACCCTTAAGCTGATATGCACAAACACACCAGCGCACACACATCTCATAGCTGGCATGAGGTTTGTGCAGAGCTCAGACTTACTTTTCCTTTTGGTGTTAGAGGTGACAAGCTCTCCTCTGCAGCTCAGACAGAATCGTGTGTCAGGACATGTTATCAAGTTCTCTGTTTGTTTTCTAGTGCTAGATAATACAAATGTTTGCCCTTAAAGCTGCATTAATCAGTATTTTTATATAGCAGTGAATCAAATACCTGCTTGTAATGTGAAAGGCGTCTCTCATAGTGAGCTAGGAGAGTGAATATTAGACTTACATTTGTCCGGTGGCCAGAAACATGACTCCAAATGAATACTAATGTTGCTCAGTGTCTCCTGAATGTGTTAATAGGCAACTGTTTGCATTGAATTAATATATCAATGCTGTGTGTACAGCTTGTTCAGCTGCCCCCATCTGGCCAAAAAATTAATTCATGCTACTTTAAAAACCACACATTGCTTGCTCTACCTTGTATTGGTCACTTTGTAGTGCCCATTTGTTCAGTGATAGGTTGAAGTTGGACTGCTGTGTGCTGTATATTAAAGGGGCTATGTCCAGATTTATGCTTCTCTGTTGAGTTGTTTTCTTCTGTTTTGGAATTGCTTTATAGTTCAGCATATAGTTTAGCCCTTTGATGATGGTGGCACCACTGCAATTAGAATAATTTGTCATATATCATCAGTCAGTGTCGTGTATTAATTGTACATATTTTTTCATTCATCTAGGGATTAAGGGAAGGTTTGCTAGCTAGATCGTAAAATCAACATTTGTCGCACTACTCTGAAGGAGAAGTTTATTTCTTCAACTCTCTCCATTTTGTCTTTACTGTCAGCAACCCCAACGATCATCGAAAGCATGTAGGAGAAAACACAAGCAGCAGCATGGTAGCCCTGACTTGTACTGTGGTTCTTTCATGGGAGCCTCTGCAACACCTTGAAGCAGAAGTATGAATCAACCTTAAAAGTTCAGTCCCTAATTGTATTTCACACACTTACACAGTTACATTTGTCCCCCGTCTATTTACTTGCACTAGTATTCTAGTATCCCGCCTCTAATACCTCTTTACTTCATCCCCATACCTGTTTCTCTTCCTCCTGTCATGGCATCGTCCAGCCACACTTCCAATCGAGGGCCATATGTTTAACATTAGTGCTTGTCTCCTCAGATTGAGCCCATTTAAAACTGAGGTAACTCTTCTCTCCAACCAGGTATATATGACTTCCCAGGACACACTCTGTCATTCAGCAAAATGTCTCCTGAAAGTTCAGGCAGCTTTTACCTCACCAGTTTTAAAGACCCAAAACACCCTAAGTAGTGTTTACATTACAAAAGAAACGAGTTTTCTTCTTGGTTATGTAGCGGGGTAAAATATCACAATCATTTGGCTGTAATTGCACCTCGTTACCCAAAGAGGAGATTCAAAGAGGGGGTTTTGTTGTTTTTCTTTCTTTCTTCTCCTCTTTAAATCCCCCCATTTTGGGTTGGCTGGCAAAGGCACAGAGTTGAAAGCGGGGTTGACAAGCAGATGTTGTGAGAAAACGGTAGCTTATTAGGTTACACAATGCTCGACTTCAAAAGAAGTCGGATGCTGTGCGAAAGTTCAGCCATGTTTGCCCGCTTTGGCGGTGCGGTACGCCACCGCAGACAAAGCAACAAGTGATTAATCCTCTGTTTTGGGGACACAAAGCTGGCACAGGTTCAACAAACAACAGTCTCTCTGATATTAAAGAAAAGTCTCTGCGCAGAATTCAACACCTTAGTTGAAGTGTGTTGCTATACAGAGGGTTTTGCTGAAGGTGTGGGGTTTTCTGTGCAAACATATTAATATGCGTGATTAATGCGGGCTATTTGTCGTGGGCTTGGACTGCTTTGTTGTAAAAGGTAAAGGTGGAGCCCCCCCTGGGGCAACTCAGTCAAATGTAAACAAGAGGCCTTTGAACCTCAAAGGCTAACCCCAGTTGTTAACCCCTCTGTGTCTGACAGGGGGCATCGCTCTTGAGCTCAACTGCATGGCTAATAGCCCAATTAAAAACATACCACGCCATGCATTATCCTGAGGGGACTGGAGACGCACCACGTAAGGGTATATGTTAACGTGCACACTCGCGCACACACACACACACACACACACACACACCCCTTTCTCTTACGCGTTACCTCTTTGCTTTTGTCTTTCTTTCTCTGCCTTTCTCATTCACACACACACACACACACACAGTCTCTAATTAGTGTCTCTCCAATCCAATCCTGTGTGTAAAGCGTCTAACTGTGAGTGGTCCTCCTGGGTGACCTGTGAACTGAACAGGGCTGCGCTGTCTTCCCCCACTTAATGATCAGGCTGCAGTGGGTGGTAGATGTGGTACTGGTGGGAGATCATTACTTTATCTCTGACCGTCCACCGTGGGAGTAGGAAGGAGGTGGAGGGAATTTGCCATGGGAGGCACAGTGCATGAGAAGTACCATGTTCTGGCAGAAAGAGGTTGAAGTTCACTCACTATGCAAATGTAACTCATTTATTTCCACACAATTCTGGTTGTTGAGTTCCACAAACAGTGTTCACATGTGACCTCTTAGGCATGTATTAACCAAATAGGATCTGTTACACTATTTATTCCTTTTGATACAACAGTGATGTACCATCCTTCACTGTTAACACTATCTGTATTGATCATTGCTAAAGTTGCAATAATCAATTATTATTATTTTTTGTGTGTTTATCGTGGCTTTGTTTTAGCGTTACTGTTTTGGTTCACTCTCATCAGTGTTGTTTCTATTGTTATATATACTATATATATACTGTTCTACTACTAGTGTACTATATACACTCATCACTGGGAGCAAACCATACAGTCATTTACCTTCTTAATAATTTAACTTAACTTAATTTAACTAACTGGCTGACAATAAGTGACTTTCAATATATTAATCTGCAAGTTAGGTTATTGAATAATCAATTATATATAAAATGTTTTAAAAAATGCAGAAAATTACTTAAATAATGTTGCGGATTAATTTTCTGTTGATTAACTAATTGACTTGTCATTTCAGCTCCAGTTCTTTGGTGTATGACAATCTTTGGAGTGTCTACAGCATTTTTCTGTCACTTGCCATTTTGTTTTCACCTCACTTTTTAAATCATTGAACAAATCAGAGGTGTGTGCAGCAATCAAGAGGTCTGGAAACCAGGCTGCACTGTTTCAACATCAGTCAACAAGTTCACACTTGAAGTGTTTTTCTTTTCATGTAGCATCACAAGTCATCCCTTTCTCTGTGGTGACCATGGTTTTATCGTTATTAGTTATTCACCTTTCTGTTTACAAACAAGTGAATAAACATCAGACCTGCTCATTTCCCTCCTTTTTTTTTTTATTTTTTTACCTCAAGTTCATGGAGAGGTAAGCCCGCCTTTAGCCCTAAACAGAGATGCTAGCAGGCGGGGAAATAGACAAGTCTCACCAGACCAATTACAGACTTAAAAAGGCCTGGCTGGCTATCAGACAGAGAAGAAGGTGCTGTGGTGGATATATACAGGAATAACAAGACAGACAGCTGAGTTCACTGGTTTAGAGTGCCGCCACCGCCTGGGGCTAAAGACCAGCAGATGCAGGGAATCCATATTGCAAAGTAATTATTACGCCCCGAAATGATGTTCCCATAATAATGTGCCATTTGTTGCTTTCATGTGGCTTTCCCACTGACAAAATAAGCCTAATCTCCCTCTCATCTCACTCTCCGTGTCTCTCTATCTGTGGTCGACCCGCACCACTCTAACTCCCGTACTCCCACACAGTGCAGATTCCAGCAGGGCTAGTCCTCCAGAGTTTGAACATGGTAAACAATTATCTGTCTAGCCCAAAGCTAGCAGCAGGACTGCACCCCCCCCAACCACCACACCACCACCACCTCTGTCTCTTTCGCTTTCCCCCTGTCTTCCTTCCTTTCCCTCTCTCTTTTACTTTCTCTCATCTTTCCTCTGCCTTTCCCTGACAGTGGCTTAAATAGAATGTTAATTTTGACTGGAGGATTTCAAAGCCGAGGCAGTTCCTTTTCATCTTGGTGTGCACCGCAAGTTCACCAACACAAAGTCACTCCACTCTTCAAAAAGGAAGTTGTTTTTTCCTTCCTGTCTATTTCTTTTTTTCTTTTACCTCCCTCTTCTCTTTTTCTCTGCTTTCTCAGTGTCTTCTGTCTCTTCTCAAAAAATACAGAGGACATGAGACTCTGGGAAAAGCAGTGTTTCAAGGTGTTTGTTACTGCCATCCAAATCCATGACAAATGTGAACTGCATTTTCCATCTGACACAAGTCATTTTGTGAGACCAGTGAAATGAAGCAAATCAGCATTTTGTTTTGCATCTGTCAACAGGTTTTCTCTCCACTCCAGCACAGAAAATTTTACTTTTAAGGAATCTATGCACTGGAAAAGCAGATTTGCCAACTTTTCTTTTTCTTTACTCACGAGTGGGTATAACACTGTGTGGTCAGTTGTCCATCTGCAACTTGTGCTGATTTTCTGTCAGTCCCACACACATGAGGCTCAATCAAAATCAAACATTCATTTTTTTCTCACCCATAGTTAATTGCGGAGCTACAGACATCTGTGTGTGACTCAAAGGAGGAGGCTGTTCGTCTGCAGCAAGCAATGGAGAAGCAGCTGGAGGAGACCAGTGCTCGATGGGATGAGGAGAGGAGGACGATAAGTCACCACGCCGATCAGGCCAACAAGGTCAGTGTTGGGCACGTAGGAGACCACTCACTTAATCACATCTATCAACATTGATGATATGACAAATTATTATCCTGTACTTTTCCTATTTCATATGAACAAGGGACGTATATAGGTTGTTGCAAAATGCTATTCCTCTACACATCATAAGGAACTTTTTACTGAACTTATAAGGTGTGGAGTCCAGAGCAATATTACTGCCTTATCAGACTTTGCTGCAGCATATTACAGCCACTATACAGGAAATAAAGACCACCCCCACCAACATTAGAAGAAATAATTCCACTTTTAGGAAATATAACATAACTTTCAGGGCAAAAGAGCAATTGCGCTATGCAGTGTCACATAGCCAGGACCGCTTATTCAATGAGTGAGATTCAGATCAGCAGTTGACAATAACTGAGCGATCAGAATGTATGCTGATGTGCGGTAATTATGCAGAGCAGCAAGTCACAATACTGTGAATAAAAGAAAAATAACTTTTCTGACTCCTTGCAAGTTGGGAAAAGCACAAAATCAGTCACAATCAGGTGGGATGTGTGAGTAAAAACTAATGCTGGAGAAGCGCTTCTGCAGTGAGTTCTAGTTAGATATTTAGCAGCTGGACTCCTATTTTAATGTCAGATTTATTTAAAAAGAAAAAAACCTACAAAACATGTATCATACAACAGTTTAAGGGACTGGGAGTGTAAATCTGAGCACATCCGCTAGAAACACACATTTTAATTACATCCCATAATATTGTATATAGTTTGATTAAGTTGTTTGATTGAGGCATTGTTTGCAATAACCCACCTCACACAAAAACTTGAGTATACATGAGTTGTTTATGAGTATTGCGTCAGTAAACTACATCTTGTCTGGATTTGACTTTTATAGAGTAGACACGGGTCGCTTTTCTTTTGTTAAAGCTCGGTCACAGTTTGTATGCATGTGCTCTGTCATTTTTATGGCTAGTTGCAAACTCCATAGTGTCTTTAAGAGGCTTGTGTGCTCTGTGTCTGGCTGAACCTTATAAATCTGTCTGCTGCACCCCACTTCTTCAGTCAATGCCTCTCTATATCATTACTGTCATTCTCTTTCACAGTTAAACTTCACACTCGGGCTACTTTTTTAGCGTTACACTTTCTGTTTCTCACTAGTTTTTATTTCTTTAAACCTGTCCTAATAACTTCACATGTAGAACAATATTAGTTGACAAAATTGAGAGATTAGAGATGAAAAATTTCACTTTGTCCAAGCAAGCAGTAATACACTAGTCCTTCCTTTGACTGTCTTACGTATAGTGCGGCTCTTTTTGAAATGTGTAGTTAAAACAATATTCTGTTCATTTTGTCCGTTCTTTTCACTGATCTTCGTCCTCCTCCATGCAGATTTCTCTTTTGGACTCACAGGATCCTTTATTCTGCCTCTTGCCCTAGCAACCAGACTGGGACACAGTGGCAGTTGATTGGGTGTGGCTCACTAAATAAAGAGTTGTTGTGTCTGGGATCAGGACATGTTCCCAAACACAACCTTGTCTGTTTGTGGTTGCAGCTGCCTCATATAGTAAGGAGGCAGGTCTGTGAGCCTCCCTTTTAGATCTCCTCTCCTTCCAGGCCCTGGTAGCCCAGGCCCCCCTCGCTCAGACCTGCCGTTTCTCCTAAAGCGGCCAGTTTGTCCTGTAATTGCTAGCCTAGCCCCTCACCTAGGTTGTCTGAAATGTCCAGTTTTTTGTAAACGATTGACAGTTAAGGCTGATGGTGGTTCTATAGTCCACATTATTCAGTCCAGATCAGACAGAGATAATAGTGAACTTCAGATCTGACTCAATCCCTCTCTTGCTCCTTCATAAACACTTTCACTGTGACACTGTGTTCAGATTATGATCAACAAAGCTGTGGGAAGTCATTTCTAGTGGGACTACACACATGCAAAGCACTGCAGAAGATGAGCTGCTGACTTTTTTATGCTTAAGTGACACAATGAAGTGTCACCTGACCTGATATTCAGTCATGAGCAGTTTATTTAATACATTTTTTATTCCTGCTTCACTGAAGGGAGTCGTTACCTATTCACAATCTTTGCTTCCTGTCTAAATGGAAAACAACAGAAACGTTATTCTATGATGCATTTACAAACACTTAAATACATATTACATAATAATTCCTCCTTTATTTACTATAATTTCCATGAAATGTTTGTCATTATGTTATGGTGATCCATGGGGACTCGAGCTTCACTTTTAGGGAGACTTGGCAACACTGACTCTGGCTACACTTGCTCATATTGTAGCTTTGTTGCTTATAATATAACTGTATCATGACACAACACACATGCTGTTGTAGGCTGTGTTACAAGACACAGGTCTTGGCATCTGTGTTGGGAGCAGACAAAGGCTTTCTGTTTCCATTATCTGTGTCCTCATTATTATGATCCCCCCTGTATTAACCACCCGCTAATGAGACTCCAATTAATGGTTGGATTGCTTATTAAAGGCCAGCCATGAGCGGAAGAAGACAATCAATGTGGGAGAGGAAGGTAAGATTGATCAAACAGCAAAAAAAGAAATAAAATAAAGAGTTGGTGTAAACTTGAAAGAGGAGGGAGAGGAGAAGGGTGAGATGGTAAACAATGAAGGGGAAGAAAGAGAGGGAGAACCAACAAAAGGATGGAGGAAGTGTGAGGATTGAGACAGCAAACAGAAGGACAAGGGAGGAAAGGGGGAGAGAAGGGAGGAAAAAGAAAGAAAAGAAATGGCAGAGAGCTGTCAGTGGGCCATCGGAGGGAGTGTGTCGCCTGCTGACATTGTTTCCATGCTGCTCACTTCAAAGGGCTCGGATTATGAAGAGAGCGAGGGGCTTCAGACAATGGGAGGGGAAGAAAATAACATCAAAGTTAGCCGCGCATTTGAATCGGGATAATCCCAAAACAGTTGTTCTGAATGCATGCTGCACCGGATCAGATGTCCCTTTTTTTCCCTCGCCAGCCCCGTTCTGCCGTTTTTAGCCCGAATTTAGCTCCCTCTGTGGCTCTACTGTACTTGTGACTTCTTAAATGTGGGTGTTAACTGCAGGGACCTTTGTATCTCGTAAACCCCTTTTTTTAGAACAAGGGTAGTACAGTTAAGTATGCTCATTATCTGGGCTTTTTTTTTGTATAAGTGACATTTAGGTGGAGGAGTATTTTTGTGTGTGTGGGAGCATATCTTGTGTGTGTGTGTGTGTGTGTGTGTGTGTGTGTGTGTCCATATAGGCATGAGCTACTTGGCGGGGAGACAGGGACACTAGCTTTGCATTGCTGGCCCTTCTCCGTTTGATTGGAAATAGACTAAATATCAAAGTGTATGTTGCAAATGTGACGTGCACAGGCTGTTTATTGCGATGTCCCTGTTCAGATTCGTGAGCAGACACACTAGTGGGGCACCTAGTGGCCTTGCTGTTTTGGCTCTCTGATGTGAAGCTCAGTTAGAGATTTGCTTCATGTTAACATTGAAATAAGTGACTCTTTTTAATGTCAAAGGGCTTCTTGTACTGTTGAACCCAGCTCTGCAGGTTTTAGCCACTTTTAGCTCATTGTTTCGGTTTTCTGGCTCATACATAGACTGTATGGTTGGGAGATTCAGTAATATGCTAGTAGACTAAACGTAAACTCATCCATCCATCCATCAGGAGCAGGAAGTCGCAGTGTCACACATTGGATAGTAAATAAAGAGAAAGCTTTTGTAAATTTCGCTTCCAATGTTTCACCTTACTTCCTGCCTTTGTTTCCCATGAATTATCTCTCATGGAGTTGTAGTCAATTATATTTAGGTTACCGATTATCTCATAACAGTGTGCAAGGCAGGAGTGGGCAGTCTTAATGCATTGGGAGCAGGCCGGTGTGAAAGGACAGTGGAAGGTGAAAGCAAGATGAAAGTGTTGTATTTGCTTTCATCTGTACAGTCTATTCATATCAGGTAAGGGGAATGGGAACCAATATAGAGGAAGCTAGTGTAGCGCGTTGGTACATAGCCAGCGTTTGGGTTGGAGGATTATTCACTTCCTCGTGTCATCTGTTTCCCTACATGTGGTATCTTGGTAAAGTGCGGACGGATTTTGTCTTTGATGAGACACAGGGGTTTGAGGTGAATGTGAAGTTTAATAGTGAGGTTATTGGGATTACTTGAGTACATGGTGTGTGCTTGTGTGGCCATGTGCACCGGCAGTGTTTTTGTCTGTGTGTGTGCAAGGGTGTATGTATGAGTGTGTGCCTGAAATGTGCAGCTGCCAAATCTGACAGAACTCAAACCCACATTAGCCTGCCAAGAGAAAGGTACAAAGACACACACACACACACACACACACACACACACACACAGGCCTTGTCTCCTCTCTCTCACACTATATCTTTCCAACTCTGTATCTTCGAACTCTTTCTGTCTCAAACTCTCTGTCTGTCTCCACACACACATACACTAGCACACATGCTCACCTCACCCTGCCAAAAGGGAGAGGTGGCTGGTGAATAAACAATGGCACTCCGCCCATAGTGTCACCCGCCTGGGCTTTGATCAGCACCGCTGTTCCTGCTCCCCACAGCAGTGCTTCCTGCTTTTCTGCCTGCCGAATGCTGCCATGCGCGCACACATGCACGCACACACACACACTATAAATTAGTGTTCATGTCTCATTCTTATACATGGGCCTACATATACTATCTCTCTCCCATTTTCTCCTCACAAAGTCTTTATCTGTGTCTTTCTGTCCCTCAAACTCACACATGAACAGCTTTGAGTTAGTGTCCTTGTCTCTGCATCTTTCAATACTGTTGCATTTTCTAACAAACACCCACATATGCTCAGTGTTTTCACACAGACATGGATACACACCTTTGATCCAGGCCCATCCAGCAGTAACTTCTAGTTCTAGTCAAAGAGAAGGTCCTGTTATAGCGTCCTCTGGGTGATGTGACAGCAGACACATTACATAATTCAACAGTGACCATTGTCTCGCTCTGTTTGAGGGTGAAAGTGAATGTATGAGATGCACTGTTCTTTGTACACCAGACAGTGAGGGATGTACATTTCTTTGTCAAATTTAGATGGAGTCCATGTGATCTAGGTGCTTTGCTTTTATGCATGCAGACCAGTAACGAGGGACGAGGCTCCTGTGTGCGTACACACACACACACAGCCACACAAACATGCACACATTCAAGGGGGCTAGTTGTAGCAGCTGCAGTTTGTCTGTAGTTCTTTAGTTATATATGCATTAGTTTCTGAGGGGGTTGAAAGGATGACTTTGCCTGTGGGAAGGAATGGCAGCAGTGGATCAAGAACAGGTGTGCTGGATACCCTCTGTTGCAGAGGCAAAGAGCTGCTTCAGTCGATGTGTGTATGCGCGTGTGTGTGTGTGTGTGTGTGTGTGTGTGCGTGTGTTTGTCTCCGCTGTTCGTGTGGCTGTCCACGTCCTTCAACACGTGTCATGTTCAACCTTGAACTGCACATTTGTTTACTGAAGTTTGTTAAGCCATCTGTGTTTCTGTCACTTTCTTTTTTTCTTTGCATGTCGGGATGAATACTCCTCTCACAATTTTCATTTTTATTTAAAGGTGAATTAAGAAGCTCACATGTGCTGGTTGTGCACACTAACTATCCAGTGTGACATGGAGGAGAGACAAAGCAAAAATATTGACCGGTGAAAACATCAAACATTAGCGGGGCAAAGAGATGTATGTACAGTATTTGACTCAGGGTAAACTGGGATTAAGAGGCGACTGAATACTGGACTTTTAAGTGGCGATGAGAAAGAGGATTCCAGTGACTTGCCCATGTTGCTGAGTTTATTCTGAATTTGTAAGTGGACAATTATTTACCAATATATCAGCCCTAAGAAGCTGATGTGTTCATATTGTAAAAGAACTTCTTGTTCTGAGTTAGTTTTGGAGTTTTAAGTTGCTTAATATAGCGTTTGAGGGACCAAAATGCCTTGAACACATAAAACAACCAATCAATAGACATTATCCATCATGTGCTCTCTCTAGCGTGACTACTACTATTTTAGTCTAGTGTCATTTACAAAGTCAGTGTGTTTGCTCAGTTATAGATATGTAGAGATTTTTGTAGAATCCTGGGCACAGTCCTGCCCCTTGTGTGGCTATTGTGTTTTTAAATCTTAAAAGGAGTGAGGAGGCGGTAGTGCTGTCAGTAACGCTGCACGCCAACTTCTAGTTCAGGCCTGTTTTGTCCTTTATATTAGCATTGGTGTCAGCTAGAAATGTCTCATCTTGGATCTGTACATGTATGTGTGAAGGCTCTCTTTTTCACTCTCTGACTCTCTTTATGTATCTACATAAGCACCCATCTGCCTTCATGTCCATGTGTATGTTTGTGTGTGTATGTGCGTGCGTGCGACTCTACATGTGTGCCTGGTGTTGGCTGATTGATGACTTTTCCAGCTGTCGGCAGATTCCCGGCAGTGTTTGATCCACATATCAGAGGAGGTGGAAGTAGGAGAGAGATAACATTCCAGGATGCAACTAGGGAACGTGGGAAGTAGAACAGCTCATAGAGACCATACTCCATTCACGGACAACCAACGGAAATTACTCATTAAACCACAAGCCAAATGCTAAGTACAAAGAAACCATGATGGCCTAATGTCTTGTGCTTCCCTGTTTGAAGAATCCCATGTATAGATGTGTCCAGGCTGTAGGCAGAAGTAGACATACCACCATTACTGTGGTGGTGCCTCACTTGTAAATCCGTGTTTAACACTGTAATGTATGTAAAGGATTTCACTTTTTAAGCACTTTCCAGCAGATCCTGTGGAACCAGTTATATGTTGAAAATATAGTCATCAATGCCATTAAAATAAAGGTTATAATACACAAGACCAGCCGTGAACTGCTTAAGACCAAGCAATCTGCCTACATGGGGCGGATGGTGAGCCACCACCCCACATATCTCTTGCTAGCTTAGTAACTTAATTACTACGTTTTCTGGCCGAAATTCCACTTCCACAATTCCGAGTGTCATGTGTTTCCGATTTTTATTAAATGATGCATTTCCTCTGATTACAATGCAAAGAATCATGTGAAGTTTGATTATTTAAATCAGAAGCCAGCAAATGATTCCTGCGGGGTTTCATTGGCTACTTCACAGTTTCAGCAGTTTCACATTCAGACTATGGAGGTCGGACAGAAGCGGTAATTAGTGTTATATCATAAACAATATCAGACTAGAGACTGACACAGACTACCTTCATCTATCGGATCTGGCGACTGCCAATCGTAATTAACCCAGTGATGGCTTGAGAGCGCAACATATGTTAGACACAGGACTCGTAGTGAAAGCTGTGTGATCACCAGGGGCCAAAAATACTCACACACACAATTTCACAGAAACACAACCCTGACATACTGTTGTAGTCAGTTGCTAAGTGTTACACATTACATGTTACATTCCTTTAATATTGGGACTTAATGAGAGCAGTGAGACTCAATAGTCTATGTAAGAGCAGGCAGAAAACCAAAACAATGAGCTAAAATGCCTCACATCTGCATAGAGTTGCAGAGTTGTCTTCAGCACTACACGTGACTCTTTGGCATTCACAGGTTTTACTTTAACCACGTTTTTTATGTAAATCGCACTTTAATGCAGTCAGCAGTCAACAAGTTAGAAGACTGACTTCAGCTAATTTAGCAAAACACTCTCATCTACATGTATATAGAAACATATTCTTGCCTGCTATAATATTTATAGCAACGTGTGTGGCATCCATAATTGCCTCTCTGTTAAGCTGAACATTCAGTTCTGAATCAAAACAGGGATCCTTGTTTTATTTTTATTTTTTTAAGACATTGCTAAGAGTTTTTAGGCTGCAATTTGTGTTTGCAATTTGTGTTTGCAAGTTTTGCTAAAACTCCATTATATGATGTATTTGATAAACAGAATATATGTATGTAGGCCCACACACAAACACACACACACAGGGCATATGGCGCATATTTCAGAGTTGTTCCCTATTCTCTTTCTACTGTAGCTCACAGCAGCTGAAAGAGACGGAGACGAAAAGATAGAGAACAGTGTGTTCCCCCTGTGGGTATAGCTCGGTTGCAACATGTCTTCATTACCGCGGCAATTGTCTTACTATTTTCATCAGTACCAGGAAAGGCGCCTCCATAACTGTGCCGACATGTGTGCTTATTGCAATAGACGAGATAACTGTTCTATTTGCTGTTCAGGAGAGTTTGCTACCGCCACCATCACAGTATCTTCCCTCCTCTGTTTCAAATCAACTGTGGGAGAAGTGCTGAAAAGCATCAAAGCACTGAAAGCAAGGCAATTCATACCAATATCAGTGATATCTTTCAGAGGGGCTGTCCTGGTCGACTTGCTAAACCACATCTTTTTATTCCTACACACAGACAGACAGACAGCAAAGCAAAAGCAAAAGTTTCACTTCTCTAACACCTCAGGAGGGAGACCTCTCTCCTCCTCCTCCTCCTCCTCCTCCTACAGCTTCTCTCTTACACTGGCTTCTTTACCTTTCCCACAACCCTTTGATAAAAGTGCAGATAAAAGAGAGTCTGTGCTCATCTCTCTGGCCATCCACCTCTCCTTGAGGTTAGCACCTCCTTTATTATTTACTATTAGATCAGTAGACGTACATACACACACCGCCTTGTTCCACTAAAGCTGGTGTGTGTGTGTGTGTGTGTGTGTGTGTGGGCGCAGTCCACATACTGTGTCTTTGCTTATGTATGTCTGTGTGCTTTGTGCCCCTTGTGTGTGTATCTGTTCTTACCCTTTTGCTTGTCTGTGTGTGTGTGTGTGTGTGTGCGTGTGTGTGTGTGTGTGTGTGTGTGTGTGTGTGTGTGTGTGTGTGTGTGTGTGTGTGTGTGTGTGTGTGTGTGTGTGTGTGTGTGTGTGTCCTTGGCTGGAGGCGGTGCAGTGTGAGGTTTTTGCTGCTGTCTGAAGTCGTCCAGCCTCAGTGTCATTAGAGGATCTCTTTAATCCAGACTTTGGGAGAAACTTCTGACAGCACGCTGCAAATAGAAGGCCCTGCCGCACATGAAGAGCAGCTCGGCTCCTAACAAAACACCAAGTTTAAAGAGGCCCCTGGCCTTTTTTCCTCCTCCCACTATTCCCTCCCTTCTTTCTTCTTTGCTTTTTTTCCTGCCCTCTGTTGCTTTTACTTCACCCTAGGGAAACATGCTTGCCTTATCTGCGCAGGGGGACCACCCAGGAAAGATGACTCAGGCATTGGTGTGTGTGTGTGTGTGTGTGTGTGTGTGTGTGTGTGTGTGTGTGTGTGTGTGTGTGTGTGTGTGTGTGTGTGTGTGTGTGTGTGTGTGTGCGCGCGCCTGTGTGCGCGCCTGTGTGTGCACCTGTGTGTGTATGTTTGTGTGCATACAACACTGGAATTGCACACTCATTTGACTGAGTGTAGCACTCACATTTTTAGAACTTTTGCTGTTAATATTAATGCATGCCTATACCTGCATGGATCGCTCTGAGCGGTGTGTTTGTTGGTGCTTGTGTGCGTGTGTGCCTCGCTAATCCTTTGAGCCAAAGTCTGGAATGAAAGGCACAGGCACATTGCTGATGGAGAGGTGAGAGAGGCCTTCAAGCTCCTGACTGAGGGACTATGCAGCAGAGGTACACCACTGCCCTCGTCTCTCCACTCCAGCCACGTGTTTCTCTCCTTCATGTCCCCCCCCCCTTCCTCAGCATCATCTCTCATTCTCACCTGTCTGAACTCTCGTCTTTTTTTTTCTCTCTTCCTGATATCGTCACATTTCCGTCTTATCTTCCTTTGCTTTGTGCTTTTTTTCACCTTTCTGCTTCATTCTTCTCCGCTCCTTCCTTCCACACCCCCCTCCCTCCACCTCGACCTAAGGAAATCTGATTTCCCCCTCTTCCTGGCCTGTTCACAATGATCCCACTCAGCGTGGCTGATAAAGACCATATCGCCTTGAGCATCTGGAGACACTTAAGCAGGATCTACACAGGGTCATTCACACACTTTGACAAACTAAATACTATAGAAACAACCAGCATCTTGTGTGTTGAGTGTTTATGTGCATGCCTGCAATACATGCATGTGTATGTAAAGTACATATTTTAGACAGACAGGAAATTAAGTACAGCACTTGGGTGTCTTCAGACTTTATTATGTGTCCTCTCTCATATTTACCCATAAACAACTGCTATTATTAGCCATATAGATTTGCAAATCCATTGTCACTTGAGATGTTTGCCCCGCAGGATAGCACTGTATTAAAGTCTAAGTCAGACACTGGTGTTCAGACTGCATCAGGGCAGCTGTGCAGGTGTTCGCAGGTGTCCACATTGTCCACTTCATTGTTTTGTTTTGTTTTCTGTAGTCTTCTTCTTGAATGAGTGTGATATCTGTTGCTCTATGCCTAAACACAGCCCTCAGTGCTGTGTAATACAACCATCATGTCTGACAGTGACAGCGACTAAATATTTCCGAGGCTCTTGGAAGGCTCTCTGACGCACAAAGCTCTTTCATTCATCAGCAGAATCATCCCATTTGATTCTATTAATGAAGTGACAACTGTTGAACTTCTACCCTCAGAGTTGTTTGAGCACATCAGATACAGAACCCACATGAAAGAGACGAACACGTCACCAGTGAGGCCCACTAGTCAGCCCAGACTTCCCAGAAGACCTGGTCCAGAAATGCTGTGTCACAGTGCGGGGAATCAGAAGTGGGTTTAGAACGGGGGGGGGGGGGGGTAGTTTGTCAGGGTCTCTCATATTCTTTGTTAACCGTACTGCTGCCTAAAAGGATAGATGTAGGTGAGGTTAGGGTCACAGAGGGGAAATGTTGGAGGAAGGAAGGGTAAGATCCGCGACTCTGTATGTGCGTGCAAGCACCTAATAAATAGTCCACTGACATACAACAAGAAATACATGTATACATACAGTAGTTTGGTGTGCTCTAAAATAAACTGCTCATTCAGTTATACTCATATTGCCTGACATCTGAAATTGGTCTCAGAAGACAGAAGACACATTCTGTGACACTTGCTATTCTTTGACCTTCGATCAGGAAAAACTCCAAAAGAAAAAGGTAGAAACCCTCCCACTCACATGCCTCGGTCACTGCAATCAGAAAAAACGTGTGGAAAAATGTCAATGTCAACTCCACTAAAAATGCTTTTCTAGTGTCGTTGAGCCTTTTGATTCACCAATAAACAAAATGAAATGATGAAATCGGAGGCAAGGGGTTGCACTGGATGGAGATGTGGGCTGTGATGGGATCGTGACTGGCTAAGAAATACCCTGATTAATAGGATCAACACGCTGGAAACCAGCTGCCTTTCATGCGGCAGAGCTAAAACTGACCTCAACATGCTCCAGAATCGTAATAGTCTAATAATGCGGCTTGATCTAGGGGCCTAAATTAGCCACTGTACATTATAACTTTACTTGCATTGATGCAGTTCAAGTACGTGTTCACTCTGTGGTGCAGTCTTGATGTTTCAGATTATTAAAAGAAAATTATTGCATGTCAAAAAATAACTTTCAGCTACTGTGAGATTATTTGTATCTGATAACAAAGGTTTCAACTGTTATTTTTTGTCTTGCACCTTCCCTCCTTCCTTTTTTAGTCAGTCATCATATCGTCAGAAAGTTGCTACCCAGAAGTTCAACCTGGCCCTGAAGCCTTACAGTCTGCGTGTGATTTATGTCAGCGTAGTGGGTTGTAGATCAGGCTGGTCATGCCTATCACCTGGACTGTGTTTCCCTCAGCTCTGAGAATCGACGAGGCAACACCTGGCCCGCTCACTCAACTCCACTGGGGAGAGGCGCTGAGGATATTGATGCTAGCCAGGGCTCCATACACTTGTTGGAGGGTGTGTGTGTGTCTGTGTGTGTGTGTGTGTGTAAAAGTGTGTGTAAGTGTAAATGCATGTCTGTACTTTTATGTTAAGGGGTGTGTGCGTGCACAGATCACTCTCTCTGCTTTTCATGCAGACTAATCAAAGATGAAGTGTCCACATGTGCACTCAAAACATCTGGTTCTACGTCGAATGCAGGAACTGCGCCTTTCTTTCCACTGCTATCACTTACAGGCAGAGAGGGGGAAATGCCCTACACACACACACACACACACACACACACACACACACACACACACACGTACATATACAGTGAATTTTCTTTCTTTCTTTTTTTCTTGCCTGAATCTTACAAAGCAAAATAGATTAAATTCTTTATTGGCGCCCCATGAAAACATTTGATCAACTCAAGTATTGGAGTACATGTGAGAGGGGCTCTTATCCACTAAATGATACAGTATATCTCTCTTATTCAAGTCAAGGCAATTTTATTCACATAGCCCAGTATCACAAATCACAATTTGCCTCTGGGGGCTTTACAATCTGTTCAGCATACGACACCCTCTGTCTTTAGACCCTCGATTTAAATGAGGAAAAACTCCTCCAAAAAAAAACTTTTAACAGAGAAAAAATGGAAGAAATCAGCAACAGAGGAGGGATCCCTCTCCCAGGACGGACAGGCATGCAATAGATGTTGTGAGAAATTCATAGTATATACAATTATGATGAGAAAATGTAGATCGTAAAGCGGATGGATGAAGAGGATGGATCCAGGAGGACTCTTATTACCTCCAAAGAAATAATTATCCTTGAAGGAATGCGACTTTACGAAAGCCTAGAAAGATTGCTAATTCCCTGAGTGAGCAAGTCTCTCTTTTTCTTTCTCTTTCTGCCCCTGTCTAGAAATGAGTTTGGGTTTAATGAGGCCAGCTTGCCGGTAATTACTGTCATGACTTTATTATTAGCCTTTTAACACGCAAAGACTAATCACAGGCTGCATCTCTCCTCACTGTCCCCCTGTCCTTCCTTCTGTCTACCTTTCGATATCTTCTCTCATTGGCTCTGTCCGCCTTGATCGCTCTTGTTTTCTCTTTGGAGCAGCCTCTCATTCAGATTCGGCATGTGTCTCTCTGCTCAAATGTAACTGTAGATTAGAGTACATTACTGTGCGTCAGTTACACATTATACCACCAAGATGTCGAGATGCTTTTTCCTTTTTCCGTCCGCCGGCCGACAACACTGACTGTCTCTCCCTCCCTCCAGGCTCTGCAGGAAAAGGTGGAAAGTCTACAGAGGCAGCTGCACTGCTCAGAGAAGAAGCTGCTTGGCAAAGAGCTGGAGACTGAAGAGAAGGTAATACACTCTCTCCTCTCCATCTCTCTCTGTCTCTTTTTCATGCTCGTCAGGCGTGTACAAGAGAGGCAGGCTGTCTCTTACTCAAACTCGTTTGCTCCTCACCATTACTGTTGCATCACTCTCGCTGCCCACCATTAATTTCTTTCAACCCGCTGCCCTCAGCCTTTTCGTCACTCTTCTTTTTGCTTCTTGCCACTCCTGTTTGACTGCTTCTTATTAATCATACAATTTTGGGTTCTTTAATCCCTTTACTGACCCCTTCCACACCCATCTCAGCTCCCCATCACCTGATGTCCCTTGCCCCTCACCCCTCAGTTGCCATCCTTACTAGACCCTCCAGGGGGCCACAAAAGACAAAAAAAAATGGCTTTTTCCCCTCTTTTCTGCCCTCCCCACATCACTCTACCATCTCTCATTCTCCTGTTCAGAGCCAGAGATATGCCCCCTCGCACATTTCCCAAATTCCTTGAGATTTGGCTTCAAGAGCCAGCGCCTAGGGCCAGGAATGCCACCACTGCCTGTGTTCAGAGGGAAGCCTCTGTGTGCACACACACACTCCCCATGGCTCTCCAGAATGCCCTGTAATCAGGCTCTGTTTTGACCTTGACACACACAGAGAAGAAAGCAATAATGACTACGCTCACACAGGAGGCAGTCCTTTGTACGCTGGTATGTACACCAAAGGCATTCATTCTCTTGTGTCCCCTCTGATCCGCCCACTGACCCTTGTACACACTTCACACACTCGTCACACACCTCAGTGTCTGGCCGTTATAGGAAGGGGTCAGTGGTTTTTAGGAGCCATTGGACTGACCCAGTCCCAGAGGCGCTGCACGTTGTTTCCTATAACTTAGGAGGAGTTGACACCTGAACCTGAAGGGTTTGGTCACTCTTTTTTTTAGCTTTTCATTTATGAGTTTGATGTTATTTATTTGTGTGATCCATCATTGAAGACACAATCAATTGATTTATTGGTGAAACGTTTTCCCAAAGATGTGCAAAATCCCTTGACTTGATTAAATGCTAAGAATACATCGCTGTATGTTTCTAAAGTAAGAGAGAAGTAAATCTTTTTCAAGATCATTTTCAGCATCTCACACTTTCCCTCAGAGAGAGTGTGTGTCTGTGTTAGCAGTGAAAGTGTTTAATACTCTAGAGCATCAAGCCATGAAGTATAGTTCAGGTAGATGAGGTTCAATCAAATGTTGGTCCACTGCGTTGGGGATCACACATAGTCTGTTCCACAGTGCAAAGTTTCAAGACATTTATTTTTATTAATGTGACTTCATTTTTATTATTTATGCCTTTATTAAGCACATTAAAACACTCAAAACCCACTTATTGCTTGTGGTCTATCGAGCTCAGTCTATGGTTGAAATGTTTTGATACTGGCGCCAGTAAGAAACACGGATTTTGGTACTGATACCAAAAATGCTGCGCTTTGCTATAAAATGAGCAACATCATGATTTAAATCAGGCAATATGTTGAAGCACAGAACGAGTAAACAAGACTAAGAATCTGACTCAGCATTTGGTACCAATTTTAGGTTATTGAGTTCTTGATTCTCTGCCACAAACACAGTTCACTAATTTATGGCAGATTGTTTCGCTATCTCAAAGTTGGCAGCAAAGACGCAAACAGGAAGTGTGCCATAGTCGATTAAGAATGAAGGAATCTCCGTGCATCGGCCAACTCGGAGCTGAAACCGATGCCTCAACAGACCAGAATGATCACATCTGAAGCACACGGTTATAATAAGAGCTTTTTAATGGGGTGCAGCAACTAATGTTTTGACATGAAGCATGTCTTCGTCAGAGTAAGAAGAGGCAGTGGCAGTGTAGACAATAGCTGTCGCTCATAGGATGGGCAGGTTCTTGGCATTACTTATCTCTAGCTTATGCCATGTTGTCATAGCATTTATAAATAGACATCACAAGAATCATCAAATGTCCTAGAAAACAACGTTGAAATATCATAGATTCATTCATCTCCTCCTGCCATTGAACCTTTACTCTCTCACATTGTCACTGTTCTTTGGTTGAGACCAGCAGGTTTACAGTGTCTTGCGCAGAGCTAAACATATGCGTGTTTGGCAGCGAGTCACAGTTCTGCTCCCTGCGTGGGGAGAGAGACTGTCTTAATCATATTAACTCCTGCCTCCTACCCTGCTCTCACCTAAGGTCAGGTGCGTGTGTTGGTGTCAGTAGGAAAACAGCCCTTCTGCTGCATGTTTTTGATTGGTTTGTGAGTGTGACTGTTTGCATTAGTGGACATCACGTGTGCACCTCGGTTCATGTGTGCATTATTTTTTTGCGTGTGATAATAAAATCTCCTCTCTCTCTCTCCTCACACTGATATTGCCCTAGTTTATCTGCCAAGACTTGTCTTTGTAATCCGATCCCTCACATGCAAAAACAGCCTTTCTGCCCAGACTTCACACAGATGTTGCTTGCCTTCCACTTGCAGGGCCCTCGCAGGCTCCCCCACTCTAAAATGGCGGATCAGCAGCTCACTGTGTGGTTCAATTCTCCTTGAAGAGAGGAGCAGAAGAAGAAGAGTACAGCTCTTTGTATAAATACATAATGATACAGTGGGCACGGTGATCTGTACAAGTTTCAGAGATGTGTTCTCCTGCAACATGGGAACTTGATAAAATAAAAAATAAATAATTCCTGTAGTTGTTTTCACTATTGATGCAGACATCAAAATGCAGAGGAGTTGAACTTGAGTTCTGTAGGCTCAGTCGTTTTCCTGGCTGCATTACATCAGCAGCTACAATTCATCCCATAGTTCTAACAACTGCACTAAGATCTGTAGCCACTTCTAATCTCCTCCTGCCTTTTTCCTTTTTTTTTCCACTTTTGTGAAGCGGTTTCTTTTTCCCCTCTTGCAGAAAAGCGTTTTTGAATTCAAATCGCTCCTTGGTGAACTCTCTCAGTGCCAACTCAGTGGATGTGGAGGTGCAAACTTTGTGAGTGGCGTCATTTTTGATGTACCCTCTTGTTCCTGACAAGGTTTTTGTCACTTTGGAACAAGGGGGTATATCAAAAATGTCTTTCCAGCAGCTACTCATCCCCCCAACCCGTCCCACGCAAGCCTGTACACACACACACACCCCAACTTCATTAGCATACATCAAGCTTCCCAACGATGTGACAAACTTCATTTGAACGTTGAAAGTGTTGAGGGCTTGTTCCTTTCTGCTGGCAGCTGTCAAAAACCACGCCATGTGACAGTACCAAACGCAAGGGAAAGTCAAAACCACAATCTAAAGACTATATATAGATGAAATGTTGTCATTTTAAGATGACTGGGAGGGGAAAACGACTGCCGCTCCTCGCAGTCTTCAAAACTAGAGGATCACGCTTCATCAGGAACAAACAAAATCTCATTTTAAAAAGAGATGTGGAGATGAAACCTGATTTTTCTCCAGAAAGTCCCCTTTCATTGCTTTGGGAAATAGTGCCACATTTTCTCCCCCCTCCCCCTGTGTTTCCCTTCCTCTCTTTTCTTTCCTGCTCGCTCTCATCTGGAGTCCGTCAGTGACCAAAACCTCACGGATGGTTTGATCAGCAGTATTGTTCAAAGGCACCTGATATCTGTCCTAATGGTGAGGAGGCTTTTTCTCAGATGCCGTCACGTGCCTCCTGCCACCTGTCAGAAAAACAAACATGCCTTTGCTGTAAAAAGATGTTGAAAGAGGAGAAAAATGTGTGTCTGCGTAAAAGAAAAATAGAGATGTGAGAGGAGGAGAGGAGTTTGAGAGATGCTCCTGTTTTGAATTTTAACGCCATTGAGAGACACAGTGAAGTCAGAAATTTGAATTGGTACTTTTAGCTGTCCTTGTCTGCTTTTGTCTCTATCTGTTATCCTGGCATACGTTTCCACAACAGAGATGTTGTTGTAAGAAAGGCTGCTGCTTCCACCCACACACACTGCATAGTAAACTATGGCTAAGCTTTAGTTAGACATGCTTTGTTCCACTTAGTAGTGAAAGGTGTATATATTTATGCAAATGCACATGCAGTATGTATATGATGCAAAAGCAATGCTTATTTTATGATGAGAACAATACAACCGTCAAAAATTCAGTGCAGTTGACCACGAAGTCGTTAGGATCACATAATACATCAGTTCTAGTTTGGACCGTCGTTGTTACTGAAGCGAACATTCATGGCTTGTCTAGTTTGATCAGCCTTACGACCGTATGTACAGTAGCCAGTCGTCCCCTTGGCTCTCTGTGAGTCCCGGTGAATACGCCGTTGTAGCCTTGCCCATTCTAATGTATGGGAAAGAAAAATGGAGACAGCATCGCCACAAAGGAGCTTGTAATTTAGGCAGAGCGGATCTCTCATTGCTGCGGTGACTGCACCATACATGAACCAAGAATGCAAAACTAAGGAGCGTGGCTTCTGAAGAATCTAGACTTATATTCAGAGTGGTTGGTAAGGGATGTGTTTATTCAACCATTGTTTATTGCTTCGGTCTGAGGTAGTGGAGTGTGTTTTGTCTTGGCTTGCCATTTTGTTATGACTACCGAAGCTGCTATAGATAGATAGACTTTTTGAAAATCCGCACTCCCGTAGCTTCAGCTGATTTTTTAACTCCTGGACATTCAAATTAAAGCTTCTGAAAGTAGTCACTCTCAAATTATCCTCAACTTCATTCTCACACAGAGAGAAAAACACATATTCCTGTAAACTGATGGACTCTCGACCCAATATTATTGTCCCGACACTTCAAAATGAACAGGGCAGAGGGAGCCTGAAAATTTGGCAAAGTTGTGGCAGACTAATCTACTGCACACTGTGCCGAGACAAAGTGAGCTGCTTCATGTTGGGATCATTTATACTGGAGGTTGCTTTGAAGTGCTTCCCAATTGCCTTTCATTGTGCCCAGGAAGATTAATTAGCCAAAGCCAGAACAATCAGTTAAATCCACAACAGGAAAATTATTTTAGGAAAACCAATCTTTTTCCCTCCCCCTCACCTCATTCACGCTCGCTTCACTTGAAAGACCGGACTGATGAGAGGGGAAGGTGGGGGAGCGTGGGGATATTCTTAAAGTTAGCCGGACTTTGGCTCTGTCAAAGACATTATGGTCGGTTGAAATGCTCAGACTCTCCCCTGGTTACACCTTGAAATATGTGGGTGAAAACTGTTGCTTTTCACAGCCCCCGTTGATTCCTCGAGCTCTGTTAAACTATTCATCAAGCTCCGAATTAATTGATTCAGCAACTCTTTTCAAAATGCTGTAAATGCTTTTACAGTTCTGTAAAAGCTCTGTGTTTGTGCATGCATGTGTGTGTGTGTCTGTATGTGTGTGTGTGCGTCCATTCATGTGTGCTTGTGGGTTAAAGGGGGGGTTGCGCTCACCAAACCCTTTTCAACTTCTATAATCAGACTCTGGTTTAGTGGAGTGTAATTTAGCCCCAGACAGACTTCCTCCAGTCCTCCCCAGTGGAGCTAGCTAGCTAGCAAGCTATTGAGCTGCTGCTGCGTTTGATGTGTCCTGCCCTCCACCACGGCCCTGTCCTCTTCCAAACCCAGCTGTGTAACAGGCCCCATAAATGCATTGTGTCAGATCTGGCTGTAGTCATCAGCAGCCAGTAGGGGGTGTTGTGCAGAGCGAGGCATGCCAGTCTGCGGACCCCCTGTGGAGATGAGAAGGAGCTGTGAAGAGCGAGGGAATACTCTGAGCCATGAATAAAGAGGGGATACCCACTGTCTGTGTGTGTGTGTGTGTGTGTGTGTGTGTGTGTGTGTGTGTGTGTGTGTGTGTGTGTGTGTGTGTGTCTGTGTCTGTGTCTGTGTGTCTGTGTGTGTGTGTGTGTGTGTGTATCCACCAAGGGAGCTGTTCACTTGGGCACCGTGTCTGGAAGTGCACACTGTACAACTGTGTATGTTAATGGACAGCAGAAGCACTTATTCAACATTGATTTTAATTGATTAATATTATCCATTTGTTTGATGATAACCCTCTTTCTCATTGTTGTTTAATGGTGTCAAAGTCAAGAAAAACTGTGTTTGTGTGTGTGCATGGATAATGCATATGTATTAATGATGGTTGAATAGCTAGTGTGGATTTATTTATCATTTATTTGTTCAAGTGTTTCTTCAAAGTTAACTGACACTGTTTGGCCGTCTGTCTCTGTCTTCTCAGGTGACTGTGGTGCGTCAGGAGTACGAGGAGAAGATCAAAGGTTTGATGCCAGCAGAGCTCAGACAGGAACTGGAGGACACCATCACCTCTCTGAAAGCTCAGGTGAGAGCTGACTGTTTGCCAGGTACAGATCAGATACAGGCAGGACTAGAACAAACATGCTGACACATTCAGTCAGGTGACTTTAGTTTCAAGAATGTTAAAAATTTGTCTCTGGGCTCTGGTTCTCATTTTCAACCTACATAATATTCCTCCTGTCTTTTTCTCTTTCATTAATCCAAACCTTTTTAAAAACATCCTCTACATTTCTATATCCCTCCACAGTAAACACTGACCATTTACTGTATATACCGCATACACATATTTCCCAAATTTCTCTTATTTTTCTAATTTTCTTTTTTGTAAAGTTGTTTAATGAAACCACAGGATATAAGAAACCTTGCAAGTCTTAAGTGGACATGTATAAGGCCACATTCAGGACGACCCTCCATGTGCACTCACGCTAATGAAACCAGTTCTGATTTCATGAAATTAATCTTGATTAAAGACCAGACTGCTACAACTTGTATGATACATTAGACTAGAACTAAGGGGCAGTGGGGTGAAGTCATGAGTGTGCAAACCACCTAAGGCCAATAGTCCTGGACATTATGCTGTGTATTGGACAGTTTGTGGCCATGTTTTAATGTTCTGTATCCTCAGTGTTTTTTAAAGTGGATGTTATGTCCTTTTGTCTTTCACTGTCCTTTACTATTAATCAATCAAAACTTTCAGAAACATTACCCAAACTTTCTGTATGAACATGCATGTGAGAGTTATTTGTTTGGATGATATCGAAGATGGGTTTGGTGTGGTTTTTGGTGTAGCACTTGATCACAGACATTGCTGTTGCTTTGGACCCTGCCAATACACTTTATAACCTCAATCTCTCCATCAGATCACGCAATCACCCCTCGCGTTGTTCATCTGAGCCGTGTCTCTTACTAATATGATTGGGCCCACGTTAGACACTGAATCATTTCATTTTCTCAGCTTTTACACTGAAAACAAAACAGGGTTTTTTCTCTAATGATGATAGGACCAGGCAGTACGTAAGTTTTTGTGAAAGGGGCTCATCATAAACCCCTGCCTTGTTCAAATAGGCCTACCAAGATCCCATTTCAGTGCGCAGACCACAGCTCTGTGATCGGATATGTTTGTAAGATGTAATTCGTGACCAAAGCGGCCTCTCCTCTCATTGACGATGTCTTGGGTTTTGCACATTAAAGTGCATTATTTTTACATAGTGAAAAAAAAAGGTGGGGAGAGTTTTTCGTGTCTCTGGAGGCATTCGACCACATTTCGGCGGGGTTTTGCATATACTTCACCACTATGAAGTGCCAAATGAAATGCTAGATCTTTCCTGAGGTCTCCCCCACAGAAAGGAATGTACCCTCGGCTCCAGTACGGTAGTCCCAGAACAATACAGATTCTTTGGGAGCCTTGATTATTCTGCCAGGCTGTAGAGGCCGTGTAAATGTAGATGGGGTTTATTTTCACTTCAGCCAAAGACACTTCATAAATAAACTCACACTTTGTAGCCAAACAAAAGAGCAGCGCTGCCTCCTCTCGCAGCGTCCTAACCTCAACTAACCTGGCTCATAATCTCCCCTCTGTCCCTATGTGCCTTCACCCCTCTGCCCTAATCTCCTGACCCCCAACCCCTGCTGTCCTGACCCCTGGACTCAACAACCAAGCCTTTCTTCCACTCTCCCCTACTTAGCTAACCCCCTCCACCCAGAAGCACAATTGACCCAAAGCCCATCATACCTTCTCCGCTTCCAGTTTCTGTATTCTGATGAACAGGTTTCCTACTTCCCTCATTCTGATTACACAACTAATCAGAGTGAGAGCATATTTAAAGATTACTCTGTGCCAAATGTTGCATTGTCTATCTGTGTTGCAGGTTAACTTCCTTCACAAGAGAGCCTCTTTGCTACAGGAAGACCTGGATGCCTGCCGCAGCAGGAGGTTAGCATGATTGTTTAGATTGTATAGAAGCGTGTGTGCATATGTGCCTGTACATAGTTCATGTGGAGGTTTGTGCCTCTGTACAGTACAATACATGTGTGTATGTGCCTTTTATTTTTACCCCAGTGTACTTCAGGTAGTGAGTATAGTAACGCACTATTAACGGTGCAGGTACATTAGATGAAGTATTTGACTCTGACAGCTTCCAGTCCTGAGGGCTTTCATTTGCCTCCCATCCATCATACTGTAAGAGCCATTTATGTCTTTATGAAAAGCATCTATACATAAGCAGTGATAAGAGGCCTCGTCAAACGACGCTGCCGCTCACATCTCTGCAAACATCTCTCAGGACTGTCAGTCACGCACATCACAGTAAATAACCAGTTATTTCACCGTACTCCACCTCTCAACTTAAAGTGACAGAGACTTTGAGAATCTCAAAGGAACAGTTAGTTTAGAGTTAGTTTAAATTTGTTTCCATGATTCTTAAGTATATTAAATGTATTATAATGTTGGTTTAACGCTGGAGTAACTCTTCCTGTACAGGTAACCATGGGAGAACCACAGCCTGACCCTACGACGGGATATGAAGGATAAGACATCCAATCAGATGTGAGCATTTTTGACTGTTACAAGTATTTCACACACCTGTCACGCCACTGGACCAGTCATCTTTTAGTTTGATGTGCTGTTGTCTGTCATGGCTTTATTAACGTATGAACTATTAATTCGTTGTCAGATTTTAGTTTTGTCTTGTTAAAATATATATTTTTATGTTCGCAAATGGTTACATTGTTCAATTCTACGTTTTCTGATATCATCAACTTGATATTATTGTTATCTGAGAGATATTTGATATCAATTGTCATATTTTCCCGAAATCCATCATTTTTAATAAAATACTTTTCATCACTTTCTGTTGTCATGCTATTTATTTTCCATTCTGTGTATGTTTTTCATCTTCTTCAAATACCTCATAATTAATCCCTCAATTAGGGGAAGTCAAGCTGTTGCCCTTGTTTTTATATGACCACAACATGCATGTTAACCAAGATTAGCTCTGTAACTTTGCACTAAAGTCAAAGACCTTGAATTCCCATCTCCCCCATCACTATTTAGCGTCGCCTTTCTGCTCAAGCCCCCATTTGAACTGTAAAGAGTAGTTGGGGGTTTGTGGTTGGTTCAGATAAAGAGCGCTGCAAGCCGATTGTTTGAACCTCAGGCCAAACGCTACAGTCCTTGGACTCACTGTTTCTGCCTCCGCCACCACTTTGTGTTTTACCAACGGCTCCACTCAAACCCAAGCTGAATGGCCCAGACATGAAATGGCTGCCATGTCTCCAAGTCTCCTCCAATGTCTCCAGAGTGTGGAGGTTTTATGAAGATAATAACATTTGGTGGACCAAGGATGGGCTCCATAACGAGCCCCCATCCACTGGTATTTTGTGTCTCTGGTAGGTGAGGAATGCATTGGCTTGAATACTGATCAAGCCCATCAAAAGAATCTATTTTTTTTCTTGGAAAACAGTTTGGAGGAATTATTAAATTCCAAAATCAGATTTGATTTCAAAGAGGGCCCCTACACTTATTTGCATTGGAATTGCTTTCTTTTTACACCCGCAGTTCATGCACTTCCATGTGTTCCCATTGTCCGTGACCTGTTCTGCTGTCTCCAAACGAAACACTATACCCCTCTCTGTGTTTATTTGATGTGCTGATTCTGCTGCCCAGGCAGCGAGAGAGAGAAGAAGCAAAAAAAAAAAAAGAAAGAGAGACGAAAGGAGAGAGGACTGTCAGACTGACATCTGAGAAACAGGAATTTAGTCTTTCAGCATGCAGCCTTTGTAGAGTCTGTTGTTTCTGGAAGGCGTGCACAGAGGATTCATAACTATTGCAACATAGCATCATACATGCATGTGCACTGTGTACAGTGGACCATGTCTGTGGACTGTGTCTGCAGGCGGAAGTGTTGCCAGGAGACAACAGCTGATAAATGCCAGGGGTGCCAGCTGATTGCTCAGTTGTACCTTTTTCATGGATTGTCTCCAGAGTCAACAGAATTCATGTTATGTCCAGAGCGAAGCTGTCCATGAAAAAGACAATAATGTCAGGATGATATACAAAATCACAGATCATATATCATATAAACCTTCCTTCACCTGCGACAGCTTTGGCTGTTTGTGTGTTGATGTTCTGTCTTACAGTTTAGGCCTAATTGATGCTACAGTCAGCTGGCGCACCTGGTATTTATCAGCTGTTTCTTCACACCTCTACCTGCTGATGTTGTGCAAGTAAAACAGAAAGCTTGTAACAACAAATATGCCTCTGTCCTTTTTTCGAATACCTTTAACTCAATCCACATATCGGTGAGTCGTTGTCTTTCACACCTCCACACACCTGGCCAATCGCCACGTAAGGTAGCAATTGACAGGGTTGTCGGATTGTCTGTTTTTGAAAGTTACAAAAATCGTCAGAGATCTCACCCGATTCCACTCTTGGAAAGGGGTTCAGATGCTGTTTGATGATCTGACAAGTGCTTGGATTGAACTTGGTCCCCCCACACCTTCCTGACGTCTGCTGTTAAATGTCATATGTACAAGCAAGTGCCACAACATGAATGCCTTCAAGGAGTCTAACCCTTCTCTTTGACGACAGGCTTTTTTGCCTCACCTTCAAGAATGGCCATTTGAAACAGCCATGAACGTTTAAGCCCTCAGACGGGATTCGTTTCGCTCATACTTCACCCTTTACAGAAATTGTCGCACGCAGACCTACCCAATTCTACCGCTGGAAACACTTCATTTAAAGCATACCGAGTCCTTAAGTTTATGACACTGTAGAGCTGAAAGGCCCTTGTTTTGCTCATTTACACCCAAACAGGCTCCAGCTATATAACCTCTCCTTTAATCTCTGTTATTACTCTGACATAGTTTCACTCTAATTGATTGTCTACCACCAAAATAAACCTCCATAATTGTGCTTGTGTAAATACAAGCCATGAATGTCATTTCCACACAGCCGACATGGCCCCATTAAGGATCAAAGCCCTCGCTTCCTCTCCGTTATCTCCACATCAGACAGCGGACCGTTGTGTGACAACAGTAAAGGGCAGTCGGGAAGCTCCCAAGGTTTTCCACTCATCCGCCATATTCTCGCTTCATGTCCGTGCTCACAGCTGCAGCAACTGTATGACGCTTGTTAATGTGAAATTTTTTCATGACATGAGTGCACAAAGGCCCGTTTAAAAATCATTGCACACTCTCAAAATGCACACAAGATCAAAACTGCCTCGTGACGCTGAAACGGAAATGTAGAGCAACTGCAAACTCTTGAAGTCGCTGTACAGAGGAACCTTAAACCAGTTTTTGTTTTGAAGTATTTTATTCCTGCAGGATATCGGAGAGGTTATTTCAGGGCTTGAATTTGAGGACCAGCAGTAATTTCTTATCAGCTGCAGAATAGGGTGATTCGAGGTCATTCAGTGCCTCTCTTCTCTGCCGCTTACTAGATTTACACATTTGACTGTGTGCTTGTGACAGGCCTCAGGGATTGACTGTACATCAGCGTGTGATTGACAAAGTCATTGTGTGTGTGTGTGTGTGTGTCCTGGTATTTATCACATTATGGGGACATCGATCTGTTTACACAGTCACGTCCAGGGGACCTCAAACAGTATGGGGACAAAAAATCAGGTCCCCAGGAGGAAAACCCTTTTAAATGAATGCCAGAGTCATTATGAAGGTGCCTGTGAAGTTTTTAGCTTTGGCCCATTAGACATGTTCACCAGTCAGTGTGTGTGTGTGAAGGGTGCTCAGTTGCGCCCCCGATAGTATCCAGCTGGTAGTGCACTCACTGCTTCACACACACACACCTTCCAAATATGGTTCGGACCGCCCACTTCCTGGTCCCCATTAAGAAGGTTTTCAGGAATAATATAGTAATATATAATAATATAAAATATAATGTAAAGTCAATGTAAATAATATAGTATAATATGGTACATTATAATAATAATTACTAATATAATGTAACATAGTATAATATATAGTATAGTACAGCAATATGACAGTATATAGTATAAAATAGTATATATATATACTGTATATATATACACACATACCCTCAGTGTCCAGTTTATTGGGTACACCTAGCTAAAGTAATGCAGTCTTATTCAACAGACCTCCAATAAATCCCCCTTCATGAAGGTTATAATGTTCAGTTTGTGTTGTTTTAGAGATGCGTAGATTCAACTGTATAATCATTTTGGAGGATGTAGTATGTGGTGCTGTTGAACTGTACTGCATTATACAGAGAGGTGTTTCTGTTATTTAGCCTACCCTGATTGAAATGAATGAGGTGGACAAAATAATAGAAACACCCGGACAGTATAACACAGTACAGTTCAACAGCACCACATAGTACATCCTCCAAAATGACCACACGGTAGAATCTACACCTCTTTAAAACATTTTAAACAAAAACTGAACACTATAACCTCCATGAAGGTAGGATATATTGTAGGGCTGTTGTATTAGACTGCATTAGTTTAGCTAGGTTTACCTAACGGTCTGGCAACTGAGTGTACATATGTACAGTATATACTGTATATATATATAACATAATATATAGTATAGTACAGCAATATAACATAGAATAATAGAATATCAAATATAATATGGGAGTATGGTTATAGTATATTATATATATCTAAATATATCAACAAATATAACGAATCAGACCAATGAGTGGCGTGAGTGTCTCAAGTGTACCAAACACTGTGGAGAAATGGGTCTGTGTGTGGTGTTACAGTCTGATGGCAGCAGGTACAAATGAGTGCCTGAATCGCTCTGTTTTGCTCCTGGGTGGGTGGCTGAATGAGCTGCCCCCACCACTGACTCCAGACTGTCCAGTCCCAGCCCGACCACAGAACTGGCTTTCTTTACCAGTTTGTTCAGTCTCTGGCCTCACCAGCCTTGCTGCCACCTCCTAGCACACCACAGCAAAGAACAGAGCACTGGGTACTACAGACTGGTAGAAGGTCTTCAGGATCCTGTTGCACACACTGAAGGATCGGAGTCTCCTCAGGAAGACCAGTCTGCTCTGTCCCTTCCTGAATAGGACATCAGTGTTATGAGCAGTTCAGTTTTTTATTGATTTGGACCCCAAGGTACCTGTATGAGTCCACCCTCTCCACTTCCTGTCCCTGGTTTAACAGGGACAGGGGCCCTCGTGTTCCTCTGGTAGTCCACCACCAGCTCTTTGGTCTTGCTGATATTGAGCTTCAGGTTAGTGATGTGTCGGTTCAAAGAGATGGCTCTTTTAAGTGAATGATGGGAGCCGGCTCCCATCTGCGACGGAGCCGTTTTATTTAGTTTTTTTGTTTGTAAAGTAATACAAGGCAGAATGATACGACGATCTCCACGTCACGGGTGCTCCATGCAGTCAGTGACTGAATGTCACGTGCAGGGCAGATAATAACAGAGAGGAGAAACCGGATCAGCCCCACTAAGCTGAGGCACTTGGTCTTCCTCAATGCCAATCTGCCCTGAAAAAAATTATAAAAAGTTAGTTAGATAGTTGATGGTGGTTAGTTCATAGAGACACCTAAAACTGTTGGATGCTGCTGCTTTGCAATTTATTTATTTATGATTATTTTTACTTCACTTTACTTTTTCAGTACTTTACTTTTATATTATATTATTTATATATATATATATATATATATATATATATATATATATATATATACAGTATATTGTACTTGTTATTTTTAGGTTTTCTTTTGTTAATACTAAAATAAAGCTCTGCTGTTTTGTTAGGGGTGTGTGTCAATAGCTTTAAATTTAAGTTTTTATAGGTGTTTCTATCTGCTTTGTGTAGCAGAGTGGTTCTACAAGCAAGTCAGTGCATTCATTGGGTGGTTTCAGAGTTACAAGGGTCTGTAAATGCAATGAAAACAATTGGCTACAGCAATTTATTGATATTAGAAAATGTAATTTTTTACTTTTGAATACTTCAGTACAAAGGATGTATTGAACAATTTAAGTGATATATGTGTACACATACAAATCATAAGTCAAAACAGCGCTAAAATTGGCTGGATTATAATAGGTATAAGACTTATACTGTAAGTGATAAAATGAAGAGCCGTTTGGGAGCCGAAAGAGCCGACTCTCCTAGGTGAGCTGAGCCAAATTATCCGGCTCATTAAAAAGAACCGGAATTCCCATCACTACTTCAGGTGACTGTTGTTGCACCATGTAATGCAAACAACTCTAATTGATTACTCTTGGAAGGGATGTTGTACAATCGATCATGTTAATGATAGCCTTGTTTTCTTATTTTATTTTATTTTATTTTTCACTATGTTGACTTTAGGATCAAGATTTGTAGTGAAGGCAACCCAGGTTTATAGAGCATGTTTTAAAAAACAAAAGGTTTTGTTCAAAGTATTTTACAGAGAAAAATACAATTTAATAAAATAAAATAAAAATGGTAAAACTGTAACAGACAGAATTCTAAAATGACTAGGTCTAATAATTGTCAGCCATTGTCAAATAGTTCTGTATCCTGATACAAATTTTACACTGAAATAAGCAAAGCTATGTGTGTAACTGTGGCTTCCGCTGGCAGGCTTTTATTGTGAAATCGCGCAGGAAGTAGGCTGTATGTTCAACCTCAGCTTGATAAATAGTTAAATGCCGTTCCTTCGTCCAAGTGCAGGTGGTTGTTGGAAATCAAACACGTGGATGGAAATCAAAAACAGTGCAGAAATCAGCGGAGTGAGTGGTGTGCTTGGTAAGTGCTCAGTGTTTTCAGATTCAGTTTCAGAGTTTTGTGCGTTATGAAGCAGTTTATTCATGAAAATGTTTGGTTCTCTTGTTTAAAGGATGCTAGCCAAACGCAGTTGTATCAACTAGCTAGCTAACGTTACTGTGCCAAAGTTAACAGTTAGCTAGCTAGGTAACTAAAGCAGGGATTAAAGTTTTAGGGCCCCATTACTGATTAAGTCGAATTAAACTAACTACCTAACTAACTACCTAAACAAATGAATACATAAATGAATAAATGAAGTTTGTGAGGTGAGGTGAGGTGAGGTTGTGTGATAGAGTAAGCTACTGCCCACTGAAGTCCAATAATCGAACTAAATTAATGCACCGTTAACTGGGAATATGTTCAAGCATCTAAGCATGAGAGTAAATATGTTGCACAGCTAACAACTTTAAAAGCCTCAAATGTAATTGTACTTAAACTGAAGCCGAAGCTATCTACATTTTTTTAACATTTCTCTGCAGTTTAAAATGCCACCAAGGGTCAGTCCTCTTAAAGATGCCCTTCATCATGTTCGCTCAAAAACGGACAAAACATCAAAACTGAAGGTGAAGTACATAGATGCAGTGAAAGGTAAGATGGTGTCAGATGTGGTATTTAACATTATTTATATATATATATCACTCTTCATCTGCATTGTGTTTTTTTTTAATACATAATGCCACAGACTAATTGATAATTGTTGTACATATGATTTCATGTTTCATTGAAAATGTCTTTTTATTTATTTTCTCTTACAGGACGTGGTGTATTCGCAATAGGTTCATTCTCCAAAGAAGATTTCGTAGTTGAATACAGGGGGGATATGATGAATAATGCCGAATTCCACAGAAGAAGTATTTACCACCCATCATGTGCTGCATTTATGTTTGCGTTCAAGTGGCGAGGGAAGACATGGTGGTAAGATTTTAAGATAAACCTTAACCATACTCCTTTACACTAAACGCCTTACGCAACTCCAAGAGAAAGGTAAGGCTCTGATGTTGTTGTATACATTGTCTATTAAATTTGACATACAGTATGCAGGGCTTTCTCCCAAATAATAAATTTCTTTGTAGAAGAACTGAATGAGACCTTACATTTATGTAATATTGTTTTTGTCCTTTTTAAGTATTGATGCCTCAAGAGAAGATGAATCATTTGGGCGGCTAGTCAATGATGAGCACAGACGTC
Source organism: Enoplosus armatus (assembly GCF_043641665.1). Classification (NCBI taxonomy): domain Eukaryota; kingdom Metazoa; phylum Chordata; class Actinopteri; order Centrarchiformes; family Enoplosidae; genus Enoplosus; species Enoplosus armatus. The sequence goes on along the minus strand of NC_092196.1, from coordinate 11,005,995 downwards.
CAAACTGTAGGATGAAAAAAATTGACGTGGATGGACTCCCGCACCTATGTCTGTTTGCCCTAAATGATATAAATGCAGGAGAAGAAATTACCTATGACTATGGAGGTGAAGACTGCCCGTGGAGAATACAAGTATGTGGCACAACTACACAGTGTTGCAGAATATCTCAAAATACCTTTGTGGTTGAAGGTATACTCATTTCAAACTATTAGAATCTAAATTATCTCTATTTCTGTTTAATATTTATATACAGTATATTTAGGACATATAATCTTTTATGGTAATCTATTGTGAATCAGGACTGCCAAACAGTTTTATGTAATGCAACTAGAAGGCTAATGATAATGGGAGATTTAGGACAGATTTGAACCTTCATAGAGACTGTCCTTTTGGTAAAATATCACTCTATTCTGGGACGTTCACGACGTCCCCACAGCACACCTTCCGTCAGTGTTTAGGTAGAAAGTTTGTGTTAAGTATCTGACAAACTGGACGCAATTGGTCCCCATAAGGGACCACGACATGGTGTGTGAAATGTCCCCACAAAGCTGGTTTTTATCAATGTGTGTGAAAGCAGACAGCGGTGGACGGTGCAGGAAGAAACATTCTAATTGAATTTATGTTTTTTCTCTCAAGTCTGGTGTCTGTTGACATGCATTACATTTAGAGGCATGTCCTTAAGGAAATGAATTAGTCTAACTAAATATTATGTAGTGTTTACATCATATTGACCAATTGTTTTTCATATTTGCAGATGACCACACATGCAGCACATGTCAATCCCGTGGAAAGCTCCCATCCTGCTGTCCCTTCAGAGACACAGATGGATGAAGCTACTAGTCGACAGAAGACTAATCAACAGGTACATTCACGTTTAACACTTTAGCTTTACTCTTAGTCTTTCTGAGTCATCTTTTTCTGCTTTTGTTTCATTTTAAGCAGGTAAATAAGGGAAGTAAATCTATTATGATGGTAATCTACTGTGAAGCAGGACTGCCAAACAGTTTTATGTAATGCAACTAGAAGGCTAATGATAATGGGAGATTTAGGACAGATTTGAACCTTCATAGAGACTTTCCTTTTGGTAAAATATCACTCTATTCTGGGACGTTCACGACGTCCCCACAGCACACCTTCCGTCAGTGTTTAGGTAGAAAGTTTGTGTTAAGTATCTGACAAACTGGACGCAATTGGTCCCCATAAGGGACCACGACATGGTGTGTGAAATGTCCCCACAAAGCTGGTTTTTATCAATGTGTGTGAAAGCAGACAGCGGTGGACGGCGCAGGAAGAAACATTCTAGTTGAATTTATGTTTTTTCTCTCAAGTCTGGTGTCTGTTGACATGTATTACATTTAGAGACGTCCTTAAGGAAATGAATTAGTCTAACTAAATATTATGCAGTGTTTACTTCATATTGACCAATTGTTTTTCATATTTGCAGATGACCACACATGCAGCACATGTCAATCCCGTGGAAAGCTCCCATCCTGCTGTCCCTTCAGAGACACAGATGGATGAAGCTACTAGTCGACAGAAGACTAATCAACAGGTACATTCACGTTTAGCACTTTAGCTTTACTCTTAGTCTTTCTGAGTCATCTTTTTCTGCTTTTGTTTCATTTTAAGCAGGTAAATAAGGGAAGTAAATCTATTATGATGGTAATCTACTGTGAAGCAGGACTGCCAAACAGTTTTATGTAATGCAACTAGAAGGCTAATGATAATGGGAGATTTAGGACAGATTTGAACCTTCATAGGGACTTTCCTTTTGGTAAAATATCACTCTATTCTGGGACGTTCACGACGTCCCCACAGCACACCTTCCGTCAGTGTTTAGGTAGAAAGTTTGTGTTAAGTATCTGACAAACTGGACGCAATTGGTCCCCATAAGGGACCACGACATGGTGTGTGAAATGTCCCCACAAAGCTGGTTTTAATCAATGTGTGTGAAAGCAGACAGCGGTGGACGGCGCAGGAAGAAACATTCTAGTTGAATTTATGTTTTTTCTCTCAAGTCTGGTGTCTGTTGACATGCATTACATTTAGAGACATGTCCTTAAGAAAATGAATTAGTCTAACTAAATATTATGCAGTGTTTACGTCATATTGACCAATTGTTTTTCATATTTGCAGATGACCCCACATGTCAATCCCGTGGAAAGCTCCCATCCTGCTGTCCCTTCAGAGACACAGATGGATGAAGCTACTAGTCGACAGAAGACTAATCAACAGGTACATTCACGTTTAACACTTTAGCTTTACTCTTAGAGTCTTTCTGAGTCATCTTTTTCTGCTTTTGTTTCATTTTAAGCAGGTAAATAAGGGAAGTAAATCTATTATGATGGTAATCTACTGTGAAGCAGGACTGCCAAACAGTTTTATGTAATGCAACTAGAAGGCTAATGATAATGGGAGATTTAGGACAGATTTGAACCTTCATAGAGACTTTCCTTTTGGTAAAATATCACTCTATTCTGGGACGTTCACGACGTCCCCACAGCACACCTTCCGTCAGTGTTTAGGTAGAAAGTTTGTGTTAAGTATCTGACAAACTGGACGCAATTGGTCCCCATAAGGGACCACGACATGGTGTGTGAAATGTCCCCACAAAGCTGGTTTTTATCAATGTGTGTGAAAGCAGACAGCGGTGGACGGCGCAGGAAGAAACGTTCTAGTTGAATTTATGTTTTTTCTCTCAAGTCTGGTGTCTGTTGACATGCATTACATTTAGAGACATGTCCTTAAGAAAATGAATTAGTCTAAATATTATGTAGTGTTTACATCATATTGACCAATTGTTTTTCATATTTGCAGATGACCACACATGCAGCACATGTGTATCCCGTGGAAAGCTCCCATCCTGCTGTCCCTTCAGAGACACAGATGGATGAAGCTACTAGTCGACAGAAACAGGTACATTCACGTTTAACACTTTAGCTTTACTCTTAGAGTCTTTCTGAGTCATCTTTTTCTGCTTTGTTTCATTTTAAGCAGGTAAATAAGGGAAGTAAATCTATTATGATGGTAATCTATTGTGAATCAGGACTGCCGAACAGTTTTATGTAATGCAACCAGAAGGCTAATGATAATGGGAGATTAAGGACAGATTTGAACCTTCATAGGGACTTTCCTTTTGGTAAAATATCACCCTATTCTGGGACGTTCACGGCGTCCCCACAGCACACCTTCCGTCAGTGTTTAGGTAGAAAGTTTGTGTTAAGTATCTGACAAACTGGACGCAATTGGTCCCCATAAGGGACCACGACATGGTGTGTGAAATGTCCCCACAAAGCTTTTAATCAATGGGTGTGAAAGCAGACAGCGGTGGATGGTGCAGGAAGAAACATTCTAGTTGAATTTATGTTTTTTCTCTCAAGTCTGGTGTCTGTTGACATGTATTACATTTAGAAACATGTCCTTAAGGATATGAATTAGTCTAACTAAACATAAGCAACACCACTAAAATGACCATACAAGACTACCTGTCTTGCATGGTTAGTTTGTAAGCATGTTTTATTTAACAAAAACATTACCATTGAGTAAATAGAAGACGCACTGTGTCTTGCTTTTCTAAAATCAGCAGCGAAAAATAAGTGTGAGCAGAGGCTTCCCCGCTTTAGTGAACCAGCTTTGCTACCAGGAACAGAAATGTATTAGATAATGCTGATATTTAAACATAATTTAATTGACTTGCTAAAAAAGACGAGACAAAGAAGGAGAGAAAGAGAGGGATATAGAAAGTGTACACGCTTGGGTGATCAAGAGAGAGGAAGTGTGGACAGACAAAGAGGTGAAACTTAACTTTTATCAGGTAATGGTATTCCTCTTCTTCATCTTCCAATCGGTGCATTCGCGCCACCAAATTCAAGCTGCCACTTCAACGTAAAAACGCGAAAGGCCCTGTTTGTCTGTTCTGGGCTACTGTAGAAACATGGCAGTGCAACATGGTGGACTCTGTGGAAGAGGACCCGCTCCCTATGTAGATATAAAGGGCTCATTCTAAGCTAACGAAAACACGATTCTTAGTTTCAGGAAATTATATTAATATTATATTCCATTTTTGATAATGGATCCCCCTAAATCCGACACACTGAACCTTTTTAATAGTTGAATGCACCTAAATGTTTTATAATTAAGTGTTCCTGCAAAAACAAATGACACATTGATTGGGTATGGTCAGCATTCTTGTGAAGTATGCATCTTATTGAGAATGTTATTTTTTTTCATAGAACCATCAGCAGAGGAGACTCTTCCACCTGCAGAGGAGAATGAAATCCCACCAACACACAAGAGACACAAACCGCCATCAGCAGAGGATGAGGTAGCTGCTGGAGTCAGTGTTGTGAGACCCTCTTCCAGAGGTAAATTTTAGTTATTCTAGTAACGGACCTATGAGCCTGAATAGGTTAAACAATGTAACCAACGGATGGATGTATAGTAAGAACTAGTTACTCATTTGGTAGAAGCATATGTGTTAGTACTAATGCTAGTACTAAGTGTTTCAAGTAGTTAAAGTAGCTTTAATATTAATTGACATTATGTTCAAGAAGCTAACATTGCTGAAACCATAGTAATGTAGTAGTGCTTTACTTTGGCATGATGGTTATCCAAAAGGTTTTTAAACGCATTCTACTTTTTTAGTTTGATTGCATAATGCCACTTAAGCAGCCTTGTGTCAAAACCGATATCCTCAAGCACAGTATCTAATCTGGTAGAAGATGATGTATACGTGTATGATAAATATTGTTGATTTCCTCTTCCCCAGTGTTCATTTCAGCCCAAGTGGCAGAATGCACAAATTGTTGAACGCTCAATTTGTACTGTAGATGTTACTATGCATATACATATACTGATACCGGCTTTAGAACTTACAGGACTTGTAGCTCACGCCCTTCCTTCTACTTTTATTTACAAATTAGTTTTTCTGCTCACTTACAGGTAAAGCTGGCCAGAAAAAAACACCCTGGCAGCAGACAGAGGTGCAGGCGGTCGAAAGGCACATGAAACGATTCATCACCGTTTCAGCCGTTGTACCGGCAAAAAGTGACTGTGAGAAATGTTTAAGGGCTGAACCAGAAGCTCTCAAGAACCGGGACTGGCAAACCTTGAAATTTTATGTTTATAACCGCATTACAGCCTACAAAAGAAAAGTTCAGTGTAATTAGTATGGTGATTACCAACGCACAGGCTGGTTTACATTCAAATTCCTCAGCAAGATACTTAAGGTGTTGAATGCATGTTAAATGCATTTCCTAGTTTCAAAATATATTTGCAAAGCAGTTTTCAAATGTTTAGCATTGTTCACATTCAATATTTGCTTGCTGTCAGAAGTGAAATGTGAGAGAAAGAGACTGGGCAGGCCTCTGAGTTTTCCAGTTACCTGGAGTCATTAAAAAGTTTAAATGTGCAATTTAAATGAGAGTTTGATTTCTTGGAATTTAACTAATGACAGTCACTACTACGAACTACATGTAACTTACGACAAATGTGTGAGATGATTGGTAGTATTATTAGGGTGGTGCTAAGTGCCATTATTGTGGTTTGTTTCCGTGGCTGTATTTGGGTATTTGGTCTCATCCCTATGGGTAGCAGGTGGCTAACTATGAAAAATTAATATGAAGACATAACCAGGGTGGTCAAGGACAACTCAATTTCAGCCAGGTAGCAGTTTACAGTACATGTCGCAGGAGCAACTGTGTATGCTCAGCCATTTTTATTGTGAGTCAACCTTGTGAGAAGTAAAATGCAATAATCTGAGGTTTGACTTGATATAGATGTATATAATTTGCCATTTTAATGTAGAAATAATACTTATAGTAATACTAATAATGATAATTCTAGCATGGTCCCCAGTAATCAAATGGGAATCTGTGTGAGTTATGCAAAATTATGCAAATTATATTTAAATTCGGTCCCCGTCAACCCTGTTCACTGTGTTTTTCATAGGTCCCCAGTTAGCATGGTGAAATCATTACTTCATCAATGTAGAGATTTGAAGGCGTGTATAGGCTAACCAAGCAGTGGCAAGTGTACCTAATTTTTTTCACACTTCTAGGCCCTCTAGAAAGGGTGGTCCCCGCAGGTGATGATTAAAAAGTTGGTCCCCATTATAAATGAAAACCAGTATGTGTGTGTGTGTGTGTGTGTGTGTGTGTGTGAGAGAGAGAGAGCTGTGTGTCACTGGAGCTTTTTATAGCGCTGTATTCTGAGTCAGACCCTAGGAGGCCTGTGTTTGGCTGCTGTACGCTGCTTGCATAAATAAACCTGTTTATCGCCAACACTTCTCACACACACACACACACACACACACACACACTGATGTCTTCCATCATGTTTTCTGCCTTCTCTGCCTTTGTCTCTCTTCCTAGCTTGTATCATTCTTCTCTTTGTTGATACGGTATTTATGGCAGTGATTTTCCCTCTTTTTTTTTTTTTCCCCGGCCCTGTCACTCAAACGCAACAAGAGCTATGAAAAGGATATGCAGGCGTGTGATTTGAGAAGTGGGTTAGAAGCCTTAGTGAAGAAGGCACAGCAGGTTGTGTTGGTGTGATTGTGGCGTGAGTTTGCTGTCTGGCCTGATAGTGTGGGCTGAGCAGAGGGACAGAAGACCATGCACTCAAGATGGTGTGGGAGGATTGTCTGTATCGCTTGCCCTATGTCTCTGTCTGGGTCTCTCTGTCTCGCTCTTTCCATTTATCTCTCTCAGCCTCTGTTATCATTATACACAAAATTCTTGCACCAGAAGTGGTAATGGGTAAGTAGACTATGACCACATCCACACTGATGCAGATGAAGTTGAAAATACTTCTTTTTTTTCTCCAGTTTGATCTTTCATTCATTAACTTTCAAAAAAAAAAGGGAAAGGGTTAGGGTATGAAGACTGAACATGAATCCATTTTTGCTGCAGGAGTGTTTTAGCAGTCTTTCCCATTTTTTTTTCTTCAACTCGCTCTGACACTTTAACTCACGCTACCCAGAGTGAATTTGCATCTATTTGTGCCCTGTCTTTGCATTGACTTTACATGCTACCGTGCCAGCTGAAATTCACTTTGCATTCAGCCTAAACGCACCAAAAACACATTTACATTTAAATTTTTAGATGTGTTTTCTTTACATTTCTACCTCACAACATTATGATTTGGATACTGTTTGAAAGCCTTCTCTGCACTGACACATATGGAGAACACTAAATCCCCTTTGTTTAATCCATTTTCTGCCTACAAACAGTCAAATCTTAAGATATTTAGTCCAAAAAAAACATCTGTTTGATCACAGAATGTAGATTCCTCCTGAGCTCATGAAACCCCCCACTTTCCCAGAAATATTATTGACTTCTCTGTGTGCTCGATGGCAGCTACATGACCTGAAAAGGGTGACATACAGTATGACTGTCATGTAATTTCAAGGATCTATTTTGGAGAATCTTTACCAGCTGGCATAAACAAACACTTTAAAAATGGTGAGGAGCTGCTCAGTGTTTAATGCCAAGCTTCTGACATGTAAATGGCATTTTCATATTTATCGAAATTTGGTGCATGTTTGAATGTGATATCGAACACTATTGGATATCTTGTCACGCGAGACAGCCCTCATCAGAGCATATATCTGTTGCCATGGTCACACCCCTCTAATGGAGGAACAGGAAGCGGGCAGGAGAGAGATAGAAATCTGGCATCTGTTGAATGGACGAGCTAAGTTAATCACCTTACCAGTCTGGGGGAACCTTGCGCTCCCGAGTCAGGAAAGAGGAAGATGGGGTTAAAGTGATGGATTAAGGATGAGTGAGGGAGCCCGGGGTTCAGGTTAAGACTGATTAGGAGACGGATCGCTGTCCTGTCAAGCATGGCAGAACAGTGGCGTCCGGCCTGTGAAGTGTCTGCATGGTGCTTCAGTGCGAGCGGCAGAGGAAATGAAAGTCATTACTGTCAGTGTGGAGTGAGCTTCATGGCCCAAACGGGATTAGACAGTGCATCCGACATTGTTTCTATACATTGGTAGACTTAAAAGTCAAGCGCAAAATGGGATTAAAACGAGGGAAAAAAACCAATAAATAACCTTCAACAGCCCCCCCCCTCTCTCTTTCTGCCTCTCTTTTATTTCCTCTCTGCCTTCCTTCACTACCAATTCCCTACCTATTTCATGTCTCATTCTTTCTTCATAGTCTTTTTTTTCTTTCACCTGTCTCGCTCCCTATTCCACTCTCTCTGACACATCTCTCTTTCCCTTCTTCCATCTTTCACACACTCATCCCCATCATCAAAATGCACAGGTAGGCGCCGACTCCCACACGCACTTTACATTCTCTGTTTTGCAAAAAAAATAAAAATCCTTCTGGGGCCAATTGGCGCTTGAAATCCAACTTCATTCCCCTCAAACTGAACCCTTTCAAAAACAAACCCTCCCACCACTCGCACTCTTTTTTTTTTTTCCTCCTCTTCCTCTTTCAAAACAGCCCCATAACAAACTGCCGAATTGTTGCCCTTCCTTAACTTTTAAGGGTATTATGCACCATGTCCAACTTCAAAGCCTGTCTTAACTCCACACTTTAATTGTATCTTCCTCAGCTCTCTGCGTGCCATTTGATTCTGCTGACAACAGCGCTTCTCCCTCCGTTCTCCTCCATCCTTCTCCTCCCGTCCTCTTCTGCCACTCTCTGGTCCTCGCTTTATGTTGTGTTTTGACCCCCACCACCACAGCTCCTCTCACCAGCTCCTTGCTCCCTTCAGAGGCCATTGTCCCCCTGTTGTCACCTACTTTGAAGAGGTAGCCTCCATTTCCTCTCTCGGCAGTCGGTTGTTGCCCGGGGTGTGTACACACCAAACAAACTTGAAACAGTAACCCCCTGTCCTACATTGGCTGTCTCCTGCTCTCTTTATCTGCTGTGTGTGTGTGTGTGTGTGTGTGTGTGAGCTGACTTCCTCCTCATGGCCCTGGTTGATAATTGCCATAAGCTTCCCTCTTGGTTTCATTTTCCATTGTCCTCCCCCAAATTCTTGGCTCTGGCTTGAGATAAAGGGATGAGTACTTCAAAGGGGTCTGCAAAGAGTTTAACCCCAAGCCGAAAGGAGCAGCACACAATACTGTAATTGAGAGCAGTTACTGATCACAGAGCTGCAGCACAGAGAGGACAGCACCGGTAGACGCACACTCACTCTTTGAGTGTTTATGGCTGCCACTGAGGTGGCCAGTAGCAGTTACGATAGGCCGAGGCTGCTCAGGAGACCATATAACACAGTCGTAAAAACCTCTGTAGCCCTCTTAAGTTGCAAGATAGGAGGTGTTTTTCATCAAATGTGACTTTAGATATGATGGAAAATTACGCTGATTTGTGTTTTTTGAGCAAATGCTAAAAATAAGCAGTCAACATTAATGAATTGATTGGGCCCACAAGTGATTTATGCCCTTCTGTCTCTATTTATAGGTCTCTTTGTAGTCAGGCTGAATTTGACCTGTCCCTGTAATAATATCTTCCCAAACAGAGAGACAGTTACACCCCATAACCTTTCCCCCTGACGCCCTCTTTCAAGGGTCTTTTTATAGGGCCAGGAGCCAAGGACACCCCTGGTCTCAGGCCAGTCACAGACCTGGGGTCAGCTCCTGAGGGGCAGCAGGGAAGACCCGACCTATGGGGACCTCCCATGAACCCTTGACAAGGCAGGACATGAGGGCCCAACTGGCCCCTGGTACTGGCAGGGGGTCCACACCATCGCTATGGTGATGGTTTCCACCCTGGTGTGTTTACTGTCAAGAGGTCAGCCTCAGCCCTCCAAAGTTAACAAAGGCTGACATTGTCGGGGTAGCACTCTGTATATTAGCCAGATGACCTGTATACCTACAGAAAGACCGAGTAGCTGTGTAGATGAGCCTTTATGAGATGAGAAATTGTGTTTGTGCGGACTTGTTTTAACTCTGAGTCATGAGTGTCTCACATCTGGCATGGTCCCTGATTTACTGTACATCAGTGGTTCCCAACTTTTCCCTGTCAGATGTCAGATGAACTCAAGGACACCGCGATTTATTCTATTTATCACTTTTTATCCATCACTTTTTAGCTAACTATTTGAACTGTTTATCTGTTTCATCTGTTTCAACTTCTCTGCCCGCTTGCTAACTAGTTTTCACTCTCGACATGTGGTGTTCCAGCGTTTCTTCTATTTTTTTCAAAATAACCGAGCTACTACACGAGCCCTCCACATACACCCCCAAGCAACTGCAGAAGTACCCCCTGGGGTACAAGCACCCCCTCATTGGCAATCGCTGCTGTTCATCTTTTTGCTGGGACAGTGAGTTTGATGTAGACACGTCAGGAATGTTTTTGTACAGGATGTGAGTGTGCAGAATTTGAAGGCAATAAAAAAAGTGGCCTTTGAATGATGAGTAATCCCTTTTAGTCATCATGGCCTCTTCAAGAGCAATTTCCTCTTTTATTAACCTTGATGGGAAGCGAGGCATCAAGGGAGAAAGTTTCACAGCACCTTTAGCAAACAGGCTGATCAAAGTGTTTGCCGTCTTTGTACTGTACTTTTTGAAACTCTGTCCACTGAGACAACAAGGACACATAGACATACTGTCTCCCTTTCAAGAATATAGCCAGTCATCTTGTACAGAGGGTCCCCTGTGGTGGCTCATTTGAACACTGAAGATCCATCCAAAACACTATTGACTCTGTTCTATAAACACCACTGCCAGTAGCTAGTCCAGTACGAATGTACAAAATGGTCACTGCTGTCTGTATCCAAACAAGTCCTCTCAGTCAGACCAGTGAATGGATGTATATTGAATGCCTGACCTGTCTATGGGCTTTTCACTCCTTCTCATGCTATCTATGCTGCAGTTAAGGAGCATGCACAAAGCAGAGAGAGCTGTACTGTCAGAGCTGCAGAGGGGAGTAATTCTTCTGTTGCTTAAATGATATGATAACATCCTTCAGGGAATTTATCCTCAGCGAACAGATGTTTTAATCTGGTGTGTATGCATGCACCATGTGCCATTATGGCCACTGGTAGGAGCTGTGGAGTGATAACAGCACTATGACTTGATTTCCCATTGCAACATATATCTAAATGACGTCTGTGGGTAGTTAAAATGAGTTTAAGCCAAATGTTGAAAACTTTTTGAAAAGTTTTCTTCTTCAAGTCTTTGAATCCTGCAGGAGGGGATCACATCTGTGTCTCTATCCTTTCCAAATAGTGCCCTAAAGGGATTAAAAATCATAGTTTCATTATTCTACTGGGTCTATTGTCTCCTTGTTATGTGACCAAAGATTCATATGAGGATATGAACGTGCTATTTGATACACGCCGGTGCATGCATTGTGCATCCCCAGGACTCCAATGGATTAATCTCAAAAACTATGCGGGTCTTGAAGAGAAAAGATCCCTGCGTCTTTAAAGTTTATGTAGCAACAGAGGGATTGTAGCGATAATGCTATTGGGGCGGCAGATCAGTTACTTCTGACGCTCCAAAGCCTCGGGGAGTTGGCTCAAGATTGCTTGTCTTTGATAAGGTCCTCACTATGTAGCTGCAACTTCGTGATCTAGGAAAAGATTGCTAAAACGTGGCAAAAAAAAGCTCGCAGGTCGGGAAATAAACCACGCAGCCTTTAAAATAGATTTCATCCAGAGTGATTGCAACGTATCCTGGAAGCTCCGCCACTTGTTTTCCTTTTTTTCCCGGAGGCGTCAGGCTGCAATTGTTTTTTATGCAGCTGTCGGGACCCGGCAGTCGGCTCCTCACTTTGAAGTGCGCTGCTCCAGCCTGTCGGCTCAGTTGGTGTTGGAGTCGCCTGCAGGAGAGACCTACCGTGCGGCATGGCAGCCTGAAAGCATAGGGAGGAGAAAAGGAGGAGGGAGAAAAGCGGTATTTTTTTTTCCTCTGGAGTGCATTTTTCTCTCCGTAAACCGACTCAAACCTGAACGGACTGTATGTGGACGCGTCGTGGAGACGAGTATTGTGGATTATACGCGCTTTTTGTGGATAAAAAAAGATAACAAGTGGAGTTTAATTTGAGGGGAGAACTCGTGGATCGATGGTAAGTTACAAGAGTGTGTGTCTCCTCAAACTGGCCCCCATTGGAGCTCCCTTTGATGTGCTGTTGACTCGCCTTTGAAGTAATGTTCAGGGGAAAATGAACCGCTTTTCTTACGTTGAAAGACCCCAAAACCCCGCGTCGAATCGTCTCTGTATCATTCACCTCTTTTTCTTTTCGATATGTTTTGATTTCATATGTAAAGTTAAAGTAGAAAACTGTAAGAAGGAGTCTACTCGTGTCTTTTTGTGGAATTCCTCCCCCACAAGATCTGAGACTTTGGTGTACTTGGGATTGGACGTTAAAGAGGGCTTGTTTTCTCGACTTAAATGTAACATTAAAGAAACTTTAAAAGACTCCAGTGACAGTATCGACGTGAGTGGGCTTGTGATGTACACGGTCTCATGGAATATAATTTTAAAGAGTTGCTTATTTTTTTTCGGAGAAGTTGGTGTCGGAAGGTTTTGAGTTGTTGCTGTGTCCGGAGCTGGTTTTCTACAGTCTCTGACAAGTTTAACACTTGAGCGATGTAACCTTGTGTCAGCGATACAAAGTGACATCTGCGGTGTTGCACATCAGCCGCCGAGACACTGTGACATTGATGCTTAGGGGTGCAGAAGCGATCGTCTGTAACAAAGTGCTCATAATCTCTGCGATAAAGGAAGAACAGATAGCTGGATGTTTGAGACATTTGAGCATGTTAAAGCTCCGTGAGTTGTAGACACCAAGCAGCAGCCAGTTAACTCCATTAACCATTTTGGTCACGTTTTTCGATCTCTTCCAGTTTGTCCCACATCGGTGTCCTACAGGTACTCACGGGGGAGGCTCAGTTTGACGTGATTTAGCCGCTTGTGATGAGATGTAGAGACGCAGAAATGACTGCCCAGGAATGAGAAAGTGGCAGGGATGATCGAAAGACATGTGCTTGCATTCTGCAGCAGGCTGTAACCCTGACATCAGGCGTGATGGATCCGGAAGCGCTAATAAAGCCGTGTCCGTGCTTATTGCTCTGGCATTTTGAAGGATTAATAACTTATTAATGGTGCTCGGGTCATAGCCCCACTTGACATGTACATGTGATTACTATACTTCTCGTGTTGTTATCGAAAAGGGAGATGATTTTAGATTCAGTTCAGGCATCGCTCAGGTGGTTTTCTACTCGACAGTGAATGTGCGAAATCACTGTTTAATTCTTGTTAATTTGCGTCCTAACCAACAGCGCCTCGGTAGAAATCACATTCCAGTTTGAGATATGAAGAAATGCTGTTTATGTAATGCTGCTGCAGCGTTTTCTCACATTTCTTTCCCTGTGAACTCGCCTGTCGTCTCCTGTGAAAGTCAATGAGGCTCTGAAAAGACTCTTACTGCGTCTCTCCCCCTTTGAAGTTGGGGCGGATCTGGTTTTGATTAGATCAATACTTTGTGTTTCAGAGAGAAGACGGGCAGCCAGAGAGAAGCTCCCCCGCTGACATAAGAGAGTGAGGAGATTACAGTAGGAGCTCAGAGGAGAGGCGCACAACACACAGGCTCTCCTGCTGCCTTCAGAGCCATGAGCCGGGCGCTTATGGACCATATTGCCAGTAGTTTCCGAGAAGATGCTCCTCGACCCCCGGTGCCGGGGGAGGAGGGCGAGGCGCCCTGCTACCCCGGCAAACTCGCAATGATGAAACCCCTGGAACCCCCCATATCGGTTCTGCTGGGCTCACCGGGATCCTCGGCGAGGAGGAACGAGGATGGTCTTGGGGAGCCAGAGGGGAGTGCCTCCCCGGATTCACCGCTTTCCCGGTGGACAAAGTCTTTGCACTCTCTCCTCGGGGACCAGGACGGTGCTCTTCTTTTTAGGACATTCCTGGAGCGAGAGAAATGTGTCGATACTTTAGACTTTTGGTTCGCCTGCAATGGCTTCAGGCAAATGGACCTCAAGGATACCAAAACGCAGAGAGTCGCCAAAGCAATTTACAAGCGCTACATCGAAAACAACAGCATAGTCGCCAAACAGCTCAAGCCCGCGACTAAAACCTTCATACGGGATAATATCAAGAGGCAACACATAGACTCTGCGATGTTCGACCAGGCGCAGACCGAGATCCAGACCAACATGGAGGAGAACGCGTACCAGATGTTTCTGACCTCTGACATTTACCTCGAGTACGTGAGGACTGGGGGAGAAAACCCGAATCACGTCAACTCGAACGGGTTGGGCGACCTGAAAGTTGTATGTGGATACCTGCCCACGCTGAATGAAGAGGAGGAGTGGAGTTGTGATTTCAAAGCCAAAGCGCTGGTTGGACTGTCGGCTAAGGCGCAGAGGGCCACCGTGTCCATCAGGGCGGTGGAGGTGATGGAAAGGGGATACAGGTATGGCTGCAGCACCTTTTTTAAACTGTATTTAGCTTTAGACCCAGAATCCATGCTGTACACATGTAATAATCCACATTATAGGCAGCTGGAAACCATTTGCTCATGCATTTTTCTCCAAATCACTTCAGGGTTTCTTTTTAAGTTTGTAGAAAACTCTGTCTGTCTTTCACTCCCTGGCTCTCTGGCCCCTCTCACCATCTCCAGCAGCAGCAGCCCTCTGCTGGCGCTCGCCTGGATTTCCGGGGCTTTGAAATAGTTCAGCAGACTGAGGGATCGTCTTCCACGGGAAAAGTTCACAGAGCACACGGCTGGCTCTGGCCCCAGCCAGCAAATAATGGATGATGACATTGCTATGCTATGCCTCCTCCTGTACCACGCTGTCCTCAAGCCTTTGGCAGAGATATAAGTCTATAGCAGATCTATAGATGGTACTTTGAAATGGATGGCCATATTATGGCCTGTCCATCTCTGCCTGTCCATTTCTAAAAGAGTATAATCACTGCATCCCAAACAAATATATGCTTTTCTTGAGGAGTTTATAGGCCTTTAAATGTTAGTGTGTATATAAAGAATCTGTCCAATGCTGTAAAAGTGCCAACATGGGGACATCTTCTGATGTTTCTGTTGTCAATGGGACACTGAATTACAAGTTGCACAAAAATCTTAACTTTTATAATGAGTATGAAAGGCTAACTGACAGCAACCTGATTTGGACAACGTGGGCTGACAGCTCGTGTGTGTTGGTAGTTCGTGGTGGGGACTTTCCTATAAGTGAGAGTATAGTCTCCCTGGTGCCTTTCTCTTCCCTCCCATTGTCACCCTACAGATTCACAACATGTGGAACCCATTTCTCTCTTTTCCGCTTCCCTCTCCTCACCTCGTCTCATCTGACTTTCCTTTTTTTTTTTTTTAAACAAACCCTGAACGGCAGCAGCTACAGTACAGAATCAACACCTCCCCACCCCAACCCTCTCACTCTCTTCTTCCCTCTTTTCTTGTTTGCGTCAATTCTCCTCTGATTCCCTCCTTTGCTCCCCACCCCCCCACCCCACCCCTCCCTCGCCTTCTCCACTTTTATCTTTTTTCCTTTTGAAATCTCAGGGATGGGGACTACGAGGCATGCTTTTGGAGCGAAAGTGAGGGGAAAGAGAGCGGAAAGGAAGGACAGAGATGGAGGGAAGGGGGGGTACACCTCATAAAAGAAATGGAGGGAGGAGAAAGGATAAATGAGGGGGTGAGAGAGAGGCAGGGAGGGAAGAATGCAAGGCCAGCTGTGTTAAATACCTGACTCTTTGCAAGCCCCTCTGAAGGTCAGCCTGGAGTTGGGGGGCCTACAGCTTTAGTCCTGCTGGCTCTCTCCCTCCTCTTGATGACCCCCCTTTTTTCCCTCTCCGCTTTCTTTCCTTCGCTGACACACTCTCATGCTTCCGCTCTATACTTTCTCTCTCTTTTGGTCACTCCCCCTATTTTCTCCTTCTCCTGTACCATGGCAAGAATGCATGCACAGCGGGAGATGAATGCTGAGGAAAGAGTGAGTGTGAATGAGAGAAATGGAAACCGAGAAATTGTGGGCTATTTAAGAAGGCATAAATAGGGCATAAGGAGAAAACCACAGCTTTCCCAGTACAGATGAACTTGTATTTGAGGGGAGGTGGTTGCCAGGCCCCAGAGTAGCCAGTCACATTCATTCATCACTGGGTGTAGTTGTTATTGGTAGCAGACAAGGTCATATCCACACATGCACAGTCGCTCATTTAATCTCTCTTAGGTTATTTCTTCTGAGGTTTGAATGACACTGTCTTGAGCTTAGATCCTCGACATAATTGAAACACTGATTTCCCCCACAAAGTAGAAATGAAATGTCACCCACCTGTTGGACACTGTTTCGTAGCATTAATCTGGTTTCTGTTGTTGTAACCTCCCCAGATCATACAAGAGAGGAGACTCACTCAACCCCTGCCATGTGGGCTCTTTTGCCCCCGTCAGCAGCACCAATGACAGCGAGGTGTCCAGTGACGCCTTGACCGACGATGCCATGTCCGTGACTGACAGCAGCGTGTAAGTGAATATTAACCAAACATGCGAGTGTGTGTGTGCGTGAGAGAGAGAATGGCAGCACATGAGGGTGTTTCAGGAATGTAAAATGAGGTGCTGTGGAAAGAAAACAATTTAGCCGAACTGGAAGAATGGTTTGCTGTAAGTGGGACTTTGTGGGTTGATGCATGGGAATGAGTACAGAGACTTTACATTTTGTGCGTCAGTTGACATGGGCACTGTTGGTGAGTAATGTAGTCCATAAAATATCAGAACGTTTTGAAAAATGCCAGTCATAAATTCTGAGAGCCCATGCTAACTTGTTTTGTATAATCTAAAGATATTCAATTAACAAAGAAACAGAGAGAATGAGCAAATGTTTGGCATTTTTTCCTGCTAAATGACACAAACGTTACACTAACTGCCTATGGATTGACCAATCAAGGAATTGGCTAATCGTTGCAGCACAGAAGTAGTGCACAAGTGTTCTCCCTCTGCCCACATGTGGTTTGTGCTTATCTGTGTACGTGCCTAGGGCCTCGTTTTTCTAAAGGATTACTTGCCATAATCACGTGTCTCTCAAGTGACAAGGTACTATGAAGTCATTGCACGGTGCACAGCTCAAGGCCAAGAGCACTCGGGACAGCTGTTTTTTGGCCCGAAAGCAGAAAAATCTTGGTACAAGTTCTTCTTTACCTCATCTCACATGGGAGGCGTCCAGGGCCTGTATGGATGATGTCACCGAAGCAGCGAGGTTTACCATGACCAAGCTAAAGATACTTGCACACTGAGACGCTGATGTTCAGTGCAGCCAGTGGGCTGGGCTACACATAAATATGGCATCCATAAAGAGTCTTTTATGACAGGGAGTCCTCTGCTCTGGCATATCTCTACACAGCCCTTCTTCAAAGAGACCGGGGCCCATATAGTCGTATTCTGCTGTACTTTGCCCAGTGCAGTGACAAAGCCCTGGCCACAGGGACACCCCCCCCCCCCCCCCCCCCCCCCCCACCACCACCACCACCTCAATCCCTGCCCGCTCTGGCCTTGATCAGAATATCTGCCTCTCTTTAGGTCAGTTGAAAGGACCCATAAACATTTGAATCTCATTTACAGATAAAGAAAAGAATAGAGAAGGGAAAAAGCAACGGGGGAGGAGGCGGTTGGGTGGGAAGAGAAAGAGAGTGGCGGAGGGGGGATTTTTGCTTATATCTTATTTATGGATTTGCTTGGACGCTGGGGAATGCAGCTGCGCAGACTTCAAACATTACCTTATCTTACAAACCAGCCTTTTGATGTGCGGAGATCAGAGGCTGGCTGCGGCAGCGCTTGCCAAATGAAGATTGGGAAGGGGGGGGGGGGGGGGGGGGGGTGTTGCTTATGCGCATGACTGTGGCATTTCAAAGCAAAAGTGGAAAAGTGCTCCTCAGTTAGGCTAGGTCACCACCAGGAAACTGCTGTTTAGCATGGAGAAAAGACACTGTTTTACACTGTCAAGTGCCTCAGTTTGAAGCTTGAGCTTTGCTGTTTGTTGTTTGATTTCATTTTTAAGCCAGTCAGCCATTCAGTCCCTCAGATAGATTTAACCAGGTTAGCCGCACCCGTGGGTCCTGTCCTGCAGTAACTCTTTGAATAAGTATAATGAGTAGCTAATGCTAACAGTGTCCTCAACTCAACGTGAAAGTCAGTAGGGGAATGCTAATGCTGACACTACTCCTGGCCAGTAGAGCAGAGCGCGCTGTGACTGCAGAGTATGTTTGTGTGTAAATGTGTGTAGTGTTGAAAGGAAATGGCCAGCAGGGTTCCCAGTGCTGTGCTGGGGCCAGAGATGAAATTGAGTGTCATTTCTAGGGCAAACAAAACCTCCAACCACCTCACTCAGAGCCATGTAACCCGGTGTGCTCTGACACACAAACAAGACCGGAAATGCTGGTTTGATTTCGCTCTGAACATCTTTTATGTTCTTGAATTAAGTCTGAAAGATGAAAAAGAAAATGGATGGGATAATTGATAAATTAGATTTATTCTTGCTTGAACTGCATTTGATCTACCCAGCTGGCTAACAAGCTTCTTCCTGAATGGCTGTTTGGTCTTAAACGATGTATCTTATTGGGTAATTGACCTTTGTGATCTGTGTGTGCTCCCCCAGAGATGGCATCCCTCCGTATAAACTGGGCTCCAAGAAACAGCTACAGAGAGAGATGCAGCGCAATATGAGGATGAACAGCCAAGTCTCTCTGCCTGCTTTCCCTGTAAGTACACAAACACACGCTCAGAAGTCTTTTTGAACCTGGGTCCCACAGTGTAATTTCCATACCACCCTCTGTTCCGGGTCTCTCTTGGTTCTATGAATAGTACCGCACAAACTGTATTCGGCATTCTCAATTCAACAACACCAGCAAAGATCTGAAGAGTAACGTCAACGATCCAGCCTCCCACTCACACACACATACACTCACATATGCGCACGTACACACATACCAACACGAGCCCCCTCGCTACCTTTGGTGTCACCTACACCCCCATTAGGGTTCCTTGAAGTCTGCGGGAGACGGGGAGGCCTCTAAGCTGTTTATCGCCGCAGCGCCCGGAACACACCAGGGTTTTTCTTCCCTACCGATCCTGTAAATATGGAGAATAGTGAGAGATGAGGAAGATCTCTGCCGCTTTATCCCGAGGGCTCTGAAATCAGCCTGGTTTCCCAACAAAAACACAAAGATACTCAGACACATTTGCACGCACATGCGCGCGCACGCAGCGCTTTGATCCAAGGATGAATGGAGCAAACGCGCAGGGAAGTGACAACTTCCAACAGAGCTGGCCCCCTTTCTTTTCCACAGCACCCCCACCCCCATACATATACACACACACACACACACACTCGCACACACACACACACTCAGCCAGCCCCCCTCTCCTAAAAGTGAGGGATCTTAGGGAAGAGTTTGAGCGTGTCATGTGAGCTCTCAGTGGGTCAGAGGGGAGTTGATAGCTTAAGGCTTAAGAGAGGCTAACTTCAAGTTGAGAGAAGAGCAGGAGAGGAGGTCCGAAACAGAGGCAGGGGGACATCTTGCAGAAGTAGTTGTAACAGAAGCATTAACAGCTTGTTAAAATAAACTTGATGTAACCCCCTGTTTTTCAACATAAAGAGACACGCAGCAAGTGTTAGGAAAAGATCCACAGATTGGTTCTCGCCACTCTTCTCTCACTGTCCCCCTTTTGCTTTATTTTTCGCTTTTATTCTTGTTTTTGTTTCCCGTCTGATTTTTGGCAATGGCTGCCATTCCCATGGTGCACCAGCCCTAGGCTCCATCAGACAGCGCCTCTTTTTCTCACTCTTTCTCTCCCCGTCATCCCTGCTACAAAGGGATGGGAGAAACAAAAAAAGAAGAAAAATCAAGAAAGCCCCAGTGCAAAAATGCAAATAATTTAAGATGTGTGTGCACGCCCACACACACACACGCACACACACACACACATATTCTCATACTGTCACTATACTGTACCTCAAAGGTGCCCAGTGTGTGACAAGGGGGGAATAAATTACCTCAACCTGTCTGATCTTCCATCCTTTTTTGTCACCTTTATCTCTTTCTTCCAATCCTTCCCTCTCCATTTTTTCTTTCTCGCCCCTCCTGCGAGCACACATCTCTGCATCTCAACTTCTCCCATTTTTTTAATCCCTCCATCCTTTCCTCCCTGGAGTTCTCTTCCACCCCCTGTCGATATGTGGCTTTTATTCCAAGATGTAAAGCCACTGCTTCCCATCTATCTATCCCTCCATCCCTCCCTCCACCATCCTATTCTCCCCCCACTGAGTGTTTGATATTTGACGAGCAAGCCTTTGAAGTGAGCTGACTTTAAAGAGGCCTGCTGATGATGACAGAGGGAACCAGCCGAGGCCTAGCCCAGCGTGACCATACACCAAGCCTGTCACCCCTTGAAACAACCCCGTAGCCCTGGGTGCCAATGAGAGTGCCCTGATCAGTACCACCAGTGGTGGAGCAGGCGCTGGTGGAGAACAATGCATAAATGTAGACAGATGAGGGGAGAGTGTGGATATCTTTGTAGAAGATGGGTATGGCTGGGGCTTGGTCATGGAGGGATGACAGGGATACAACGGCTAATGTGTCTCATTCTCCTCAAAGCGTACGCGCCGTCCTCCCAAGGAGATGGTCCCAATGGAGCCGGCAGAGTTTGCAGCCCAGCTCATCTCCCGCTTGGAGGGCCTGAAGAGAAAGCAGGACACCATAAACTCTCTGGAGGAGAGGCTGCAGCAGATTCAGGAGGTTTGTGTGAGATTCTTTTCTACTGGAAAGTCAATTGTAAGGTGTGTGTGTGTTTTTGTTTTTTTGTTTTTAATTCCTCAGTTGATGACTTTGTTTGTCTTGTTACCAGGAGGAGGAAAGAGAAGACACAGAGATCATGGGAAGTGCTCCCCAGATCTCTCCCCACCCCTTGACCCTCCTCCCTGGCTCCTCTGACGAGGACCCCCAGGCGATCCTGGACGAACACCTCTCTCGCGTCCTGAAGACCCCCGGCTGCCAGTCCCCAGCCGTCATCCGCCACTCACCTCGCTCCAGCTCCCCAGAGCAAAAGCCCTTCACACAGGCAGGCTTTGGGATCAAGGCCCTGGTAAGGACGGGGCCCTCCAGTTCTTCCGTTTCTAGTCCTGACCAAGGGGCCGTCACTCTGGCCTTGGGCCCCAGCAGGACCCTTTTAAGCAGGCAGAGCACAAAACACATCCACCACCACTACATCCACCACCATGCCAGCCCCAAGACCAAGGAGCAGATTGAAAGGGAGGCAGCCCTCAGGGTGCATGGCCTGTGCTCCAGCAGTGGCGAGTGCCAGCCTTACCAGCGCAGCCGCAGCCTGGGCAGAGAGATGTGTGGGGCCGTCTCAGCAGACAGCAGTATTGGGTGAGTTTCAAACACTTCTTTAAATTCATGCCCTGTTCATTTCCTGCTTTCTCATGTCGACTGTATAAAAACTAACTCTCTTTCTTCCTCCCAGGCGTTCCAGCTCTCTGTCCAGGCGTGTGTGTCGTTCAGGGGCTGAGGAGGGAGCGGCAGAGAGGTGCATAGAGGACTGTGGGCCCTTACAGCTGCCCAGCGACACAACAGACCCCACCCAGAATGTGTTGCAATGGATCCTGGAAAGCAAACGTCAAGGCAGGCACAAGTCTCACAGGTGAGCAGTTGCTGGTACCTGGAGTGCTTGGGTTTTTACGTTTTTATTTTAGCCTAAAATGTCCTAATTTATGCCCCACCATTGCATGTTGTTAATGCGTTTAGTCTTGTTTCTTCGCTCCCCTGCAGTAACCAGAGCACCAAGAAATCCTTTGGCTCCTCTACCCAGACGCACACGTGGGGTGGTGGCGGAAGCTGTGGCCACCTACGTAGCCACCAGCCAGCCCAGCCATTCATCCAGGACCCAGCCATGCCTCCCCTGCCCCCTCCCAACACTTTGGCCCAGCTGGAGGAGGCCTGCCGCAGACTGGAGGAGGTCTCCACCAAGACCACCAAGCAAAGGTACACAGAAACTAGAGAGTAGTTGAGAATTGCTCTTAGCTTTGGTCTTTCCTATGATTTCTAGCCATCCCAGATTTGTTTTTTGAAATCTGTTATGTCTTGCATTTTTGAAATATCAGTGTGTATGATTGATCCTAGTAATAAAGTTTATCACATCTCCTCCCAGGCATCCAGTGTCAAGTCTCCAGCAAGACAAGAGCCACCTAGTGCCTGTCCAGGGTGAGGGGTCCGTCCCTCTGTCTCTAGCCAATCCCGGCCCTGCTGGCCTCCTCACAACCAGCCCGGGTCTCCAATCAGAAGAGTACGATGCCTCTAGCGTCCTGCCCTCCCTCTCCTCTCCTCCTCTCTGCTCCTCTTCCTCCTCCTCCTCTCAGCCATAGCCTCCACCTTGCAGTGTACTTCTACCCTTTTAACTCTTCGTACTTGACACCTGCACTGCTCACTGCACATGTAGGGACAGACATGCAAACCTACATATCACACCCGTGCACACACCCACATACAGTCACTCAAAAGAGAAGGTGGCCCCCTTTTGCAAAGCTTATTTTAAGCTTCATACACAGATGCCTGGCTCTGCCTCTGTTTGCATGAATCTTGTGTATTTATGCTGTGTGTGGGGAGTGTGTAGTCACTGCACCACCTGACTGAGACATCCCTTTCATATATATGTATCATTTTTATTGGCTGTCCTTCAGTGAGCTGGCAGTCGGCTGGGATGAGCAGAGCTTAGCAAAGAGAGAGCTCCTCTGAAGTGGGCCTACAAAGCCTTGGACATAGCTGAAGGGGAATTGATAATACAGTGCCCCTTCTCCATGCACACACAACACACAAGTACACACTTACTGATGGCACTGGGTCACTCACTCACTCAGTAGTGTTATTCTTACAGTATTTCTAGTCTAGCACTGTCTTCTGTACACTTGCTGAAAGCAGTAGATTGTAGATTGATTAGAGTCCCGTAGAAGCTTTGCTCTGTTTCTGATTTCTCTTTTGATCATTATCTTGTTATTATTATAATGAAGGTGTCCACTCATTCTAACACACCCTCTCTCTCCCTCTTCGTCTACTTTCAGGATGAAGGAGTGTAAAAAGGGTTTGGGAAGCCACGGGGTGTGCAGTGGCGAGACGGTGGTGACGTATTTCTTCTGTGGTGAGGAGATCCCCTACCGGAGGACCATGAAGAGCCACAGTCTCACCCTGGGCCACTTCAAGGAGCAGCTCCGCAAGAAGGGCAACTACAGGTGTGTGCAGATGGAGATTCGAGCGCACTGGGATGTTAATGTTTTACAGGAGTGATTTCAATGATGTAATGTGAACTTTTGCCATCGGCGCCTCTGTGATATTGTGATTGCTGGCAATAAAATGCTATCAGTCCAGTGGCCTTGATGTAAAACAGTGTTTGAGAACAGAAAATGATTTTGTTGCCTTTTGGTGTATCAACAAAAACCCTCTTGCAGCTGGGTAGCTTTATAACTTATTTTTAAAGTGGCAATCACACGGGCAGGACGTGGAGGAACTGGTAGAGGAGTAATTTCCAGTGTCATCCGTTGTGTCTGAGCTGCCACAGTCTGACAGGGCAGGACTAAAGGAAACCACAAACTGAAGCGAGAATGTCTAATGTTCTCTAGTGGTAAATGTATATCTTTGAATTGTGTTCAGGTCGTGTGTGACCTGATGTGTGTTCTCCACATTTATTAGTGCTTTATGTCTTTGTGGAGCTCTTATCAGTGTTTATTTCTGTGTGTGTGCAGTCAGATTCAGGCCACTGTGGTTTTTGTGTGTGTGTGTGTGTTGAGGGGGGTGCAATGAAAAGGAAAGGACAAGAGCGAGGGAGGGTGGGTGGTGCGGGGGTTAGTGGAAGAGTTTGAACTGCAGCGATTTGGGTCCCATCTGGTATTGATTTCCATGCTAAGGCACACTTAATACACATGGCTTTGAAGCCCCGGCCCCTTTCATTTCAACCAACAAAGACTCACACAAATGGCCAGCGTGCAAATTCTTCACTGATGCTATCAGAGGCTCTTTTTTTCCCCCTGCCCTTGTGTGTGTGTGTGTGTGTGTGTGTGTGTGTGTGTGTGTGTGTGTGTGTGTGTGTGTGTGTGTGTGTACGTACGTACGTGTGTGCACGCATGGATGTGCTTGCGTTGAACGCGCACAATGTTTACACATGTTGTAATCATTTTATGGATATTTTTGAAAGGCAGATTGTTAAATGCCAGATTCGCTTGTTTGCTGTACTTCTGGGCCCCGGCTGAGGCCGCACAGCTTCAATGTGTGTTTGCAGAGAGAGATTTGACTTTGATTGCTCCTTTCCAGTGGGCATTAAGATCAAACGTTTATT
Source organism: Enoplosus armatus (assembly GCF_043641665.1). Classification (NCBI taxonomy): domain Eukaryota; kingdom Metazoa; phylum Chordata; class Actinopteri; order Centrarchiformes; family Enoplosidae; genus Enoplosus; species Enoplosus armatus. Next base: position 10,981,693 of record NC_092196.1, on the reverse strand, counting down.
GTTTAGGCTGCCATGGTCTCCAGGATAAGCAAGGGTTGAGTATTGTGTTAATAATTACAGGTATCAAACTATTTTTGGAGGAAACAAGAACTTATAGCAACTTCTTCCTGTCCAGATGTGTGCAGCATTTTTGGAACAACAAATGTGACAAGCACTTAGCTCCAAGTTCTCCACATCTGTCTGTTTGCCCCCCCACACACACACACACACACACACACTCCTCTTCTTTTCTCTCTGGCTCGCTGTCTCAGTTCCTCTGTCATACCATCCACATTTTTTGGAAAGAGAGCTGCGCGGTGCTTTAATAGCAGCCAGAGAATGTGTGGAGTTGGGTCATTTCAACATGGCAGCGGTTCAACAAAGAACAGTACTGCTGGGCCCTGCCAGACGATATTGGTGCCAGATGTCAGAGCAAACGGGGAGAAAGAGAAGGGGAGAAGGGGGGAAAAACGGATCCAGCCACATAAAACATGTTCCAGTGGAAATTCAGGCTCTCTCTGTCTCTGTCTGTCTCTCTCAGCAAAAAAGATCATGGCTCTTTGAAGATTTTTTTTTTTTTTTTTAAAGAGTAGGATGGCTTGACTTTTTCTTTTTTGTCTCCTTCCTCCTCCAAATAGGAAAGGAGGGTGCAATTATTAGGCATGTCTTGTGCTCTTTCATCTACTTTGTCTTATTTACTCACTGAGAGAGACCTCCTGTATTCCCTTTAGTTGAAGCCTTCCTGTATTTCAAATGCTTTTTATTAGTGACCACCCTCATGCTGATTTGCGCACGTGCACTCAGACACCTTTTACAAGGATTTTTTCTGTCTTGTTTTATAAGTATTGCATGTTCAACTTTGTCAGTCTCATTAAAGACAAAATGCTCACAAACATACCCACATTCCAGTCACCCCACACATGGAGCAAACCGAGGCATTTTTCCATTACATAGTTAATGAGTGAATTCTGAGACCCCCCCCTCCCTCCCGTCCAACCCACCCCTGCTGGTTTCTCTTCCTCTAAAATGAGGATGGGGGGGTTGCATCATTAATGGCCCAGTGAAGTCATGGCTGACGAGAAGCCCCTCCTAGATTTTAGTTTTTTCTTGTCAACACACACACACACACAGAAAGTTGTGAGGTGGCTGCCCTTCCTATAGCACTCAGCGAGAGCTCATGCTATCAACGGGGGTAAGGAAGGACACCGTGTGCTGCTCACTCTTTCTCCTCCTCCACTTTGTCTCTGTTCTTTTCTTTGTCCCTGTAATAATGAAGCGGGTGAAAGCCCGCGCACGTGTGTCGTCGAACGTGTGCGTGAGCGGGTGTGTAGTAGTCGGTGGGGTGGGGAGGCTAATGACAGGCAGACTTGCAGGCACCCAAAATTTCAGCCTTTGTCAAAGGACCCCTTCATTTGCACGCTGGCTTAATTGGCCCCTGTTAGCCGGAGCAAAACTCACAACAACATGATGGAGGAAAAGGAAAAGGAAAAGGAGAAGGAACGGAGGGAGGGATGAAGAGAGCGAGCCTCTTATTCTAGACGTTCCACCCTGAGAAGTCTTGGTTGATTGGAAATGAGGCTTGATGTTAAAAAAGGGGGTGGCAACAAGCTGTTTGACTTTATGTTTATAAGCCTTAATGTATCTTGAATCATGCCTGTTGAGTATGAGGGTGTTAACTCTCCCTTGCCTCTCTGTTGCAGGTACTACTTCAAGAAGGCCAGTGATGAGTTCGAGTGCGGTGCGGTGTTTGAGGAGGTGTCAGACGACGGCTCCTTGCTTCCCACCTATGAGGGCAAGATCCTGGGCAAGGTGGAGAGGATGGAGTGAGACCCGCCCGCGTTGTGGATTACACTCCTTCACACCTCCATGGATGTACTCCTTCATGTGCTCACACACACTAAAAGTGTGTGTCTTTTAAGCTAAGACTGTAGGACTGGAGATGTTGTTGAAGGAACGGGGTTTGGGCAGATGGACCGGGATGAAAGATGGAAAGGAAAAAGGAACAAGTTATCGCTATCACAGAACGATCATGTCAACAGCCGTCTTGAAGTGAAGAAAATAAAGGACTCTGTGTCGCTGGACTGAAACATCTCCGTGTTTCCAGAAGAGAAAACTCTTGAGACTCTAGGTGAATGACCACTCCTCAAAGAAGCAGGGCGGTGGGTTCAAATCTGAGACTGACAGCCTACTTGACCCTGCCCGTGCTAGCATCTGTCCGCGGGCACTCGCTAGCTCACTGCTAATATGTATATGCAGATATACATGTACATTGCATTGTATTGTGATGCTCGTATTGCTGTGTAAAGATTTCTATTGCTATTTATTGGAAATATCCCTGCCCCAACCCTATTATTCTTCCATGGACAAGCTGCTTGGAGTTGGAGAAACTTCTCCAATTTTCCACATCCGTGATTTTTCTTTTTTTTTTCTTTCCCCTTCTGAGCATCAGTTCTCAAGCAAAGGAAATGGGTTTTATTCATTTTCTGCCCCTCATATTGAACTGTAAACTTCAAAAATACCTCTTCAAAAACTCCACTCCTGTTCCTGGAGATTTAGTGGGACATCTCTGATCTCTTGGCTGGAGAGCTTACTGCTGAAGCTTTTGAGAATGGCTCTCTATCACTTCAAGTTTGATCATATATTTACTACTGCAGTGCTTTTTTTTGTGGTTGTGTCCCCATCTGCTCTGAAGGGCCCTGAGTGTACTATGAAAAAGGAACAAAAATGCTATTAATGTTTAATTCCCTACTCTGGGACTCTGCCCAGCTAGCCTTGATCTGTCGCGTCTTAGTGCCTTTGTTTCAGTGGCGCAGGCATCGCACAAATAGCCTACGTATTTACTAAGAGGAAACTGCCCTGAACAGGTCCTTGAGTCCCCAAAATGTGTTTACACCAATATTAATATTTACCAACAAAAAGCTCTATAATGTGCTCCCCAACGTGCTTACGTATGTGATTGTGTGACTGAGTTGCTTTTGAGTAGGGTTACTCTGTGTGTATTTGAAGCCTGCACTATGAGCTGCAGATGATGATGATGATGATGGTGATATACACTATGTCCATAGTGTTTTAATTGAGTACAGTAGCTGTGCCTACATGGATTCTTGCCGTGTTTTACCCAATTTTCAGGGTCCTATTACTCCCTTGGTTTTTTCAAGGGGCCTTATGTTGAAAAGATATTTTTATGCCTTTTAGTATCCGTTTCATCATGTTTATGTTTTATAATATTTTTCATGGCTTCCTTGGCTCCACTTGTAAACTGTAAATTATGCGTTCTATAGAGCTCAGTTGAAAAGATGCCTCGGTACTTTAATTATTGTAATTATGAAGAGATGTAGCCTTTATTAAAATGTTCTATTTTTCAAATTAGCAAATGGCTTCCTATGGTTTTGTGTGTGTGTGTGTGTGTGTGTGTGTGTGTGTGTGTCTTGTGATGGGATGTTGTATGGATTCTCCTATCTCCTAATTGGGATGTTGGGATGGTGGTGTGTGTGTGTGTAGAACAAACTTCATCACACACACCCCGCTGTGGAGAGTGCAACTTGTTGGATCCAGTGAGAAGTCTCCACCAGATTTGCATCCATTATCAGCTCTTAATTTACTCCCTGTTGGAAATTAAAACATGCAGCATTAATTTGGCCACCAGAGTCTCTGTGTGTTTTTAGTGTAAGAAGGAGAGAGAGAGATGGAGAGTATCTAAGTGTGTGTTATTGAGACATAAGTACATTTCTCCCAGATATTTACATGGTTAACTGTTTCATGACCTATGTGCGAGTGTAATGTGGTCTTTTGCTCAATTAGGATCCCAGTGAATAGATGATAACTCACAGGGCGTCTGAAAAGAGACTGCTGCATGAATGTAAGTGAAAGGTTTAGACCATCGAGGTTTTGCTCGCTGTAATCATTCCCTCTGTTCATACTGGCCAATAAAAGAGCCGTTCATAATTAGCTTTTAATGTAAGTGGAGGACAAAACCCACAGTCCTTACTCTGTGCAAAAATGTAACTTAGACAATTCAAGTGAGTATCTTCCAAAGTTACTGACGTTTTATTACAAAATTCCCTCTTTTTGTTACCAACCGTCTACTGCAGCTCAACAGAGAAACTGTTAAACTAAAAATAACCTTTGGACGAATCCCACCTCATTTGTCTAACTTAGTTCGAATATACATTTGCACAAAATGAGGACTGTGGATTTTGTCCTTCTCCTATCCCTTATATTGAAAGCACACTGAACAGATGGAATGATTACAGCAAAAAATAATTGTGAAACTATCTTTATTTGACCAACATTATTTATAATGTCCACTTTGAAACTGATACGCACAAGGTCACACCACCAGTACAAATCTCAGGTATGAACTGAGTTGTAGGTATAATAAAAAGCTACACAGTTCATGTGACATTGCCTCTCAAATGAAACCAGAGGAGACAAAGTACCAAAACATGGATGGATGGATGGATTATTGCCTGGGTCAGAAAATCAAACATCGTTTTTCTTATTGTCAGCAAATCCCTTGAAAAGCATTAGTCCATCTCTCAATACTAACCTAAACTTTTAGATTAACCTAAATCTTTAAAAAAAAAAACAGGTCACAAATATATAGTTTTATTTTTTTAAAGGCTCAGTAATTTCCTATAACAGCTGGGAACTAGTCTTGAGCAGACATTACTGTAACGGGTGTAAATAGTGCATTTTTTGGGCACTATTTGCAGCTGCGGATTAATACGTACTTGGTGCGCTAGTGTGTTTTTATGTGTTTTTAATACTTGTCAGGGATCCGTTTTCACCTTTTCACTAGATTTGTTGACAATAGAAACAAACAGAATCTCACCAGCATTATATTTTAATATCAAACACAGATTTGAAATTAATTAATTCTGTCAAGCTTTTCCTCAGTGCAGCATCAGCTGAGACCTGCAGTTGTGTAAGATGTAAAGAAAGCTAGCATCACAGTGTACACCAGGCTACCTCACATGATATCTTATTTCATTTAAATATGTAATCGCTTATAGCTTCACACACATTTTGCACACCATGCTCCTCTGCCACCCTCTCTCCTTTCAACTTTCATTGGCTAAGAGTGTTGCTTATGCTGCCTTTCATATTGAAAGGGCATCATGATATTGTTAAAATACCATTTTCAGCCCTTTCATCAGTAAAGGTCAGTGCATACACTTGAAGGCCATCCTTTGGACTCTTTAGAACTAAGAGGCTCTCACTCAGCGGCGCTCCACTGTCAGAAAGCCTTGTGAACCCATCTTTGAATAGAGGGCTATTTTAGATGGGGTCATCTTTTTGAAGAGTGCACCAGGTTAGGTAGACTCTTGGCTTCTATTCAAACACAGGGGTGCTTTCTGGGTGGGCATTAAGATTTGGGGGCATTTGAGGGTTGCTAAAAAGCGCTTTGACAAAGAGGAGTTTATTTGTGTAACTTCAATCTTTTCATAAGGTTACAGAACGTTATTTATCCGGCTCTGTGGTCACTTTTGTGTTCCAGATCATCAGTGACTCAAACTAAGCAGAAGCAGAAAACATTTTCCCAGACTTCTGATTCACCGCCCACATCTCTGTTTTTCTTCAGGGAAGAAGTGAAAAAGAAATCACAACATTAGTCTGACAAATAACCCTTAAATCAAGATCCACTTACTAGCTTTTTTTTCCAGAGCTCTTAATCAGCGTATGGAGTTTGCACAGTTTTCACGGCCACCTGTTATCGTATGACTGTAGTTAAATACTTCACGTGCTGCATGGCTGGATTAAGCTGTTTTGGGGCCTTGGGCAAAAAAATTGCTGTTGGGCCCCAGTTGCCTCCAAGTTCCCATCAAGTAAGTAATCTTATATTATGCACAGAAGACACTGAAACCAACCAGTTCTCCCATACTGGAATGATACTACTGGGCTCCAGGTTTTCTGTATGTCAGTTAGTTTGTGGTAGTTTTATAAAACACAAGATTATTTGGGAAAATGCACCATGTGAGCACAATAATAAACTGAAATAATAAAGATGTTAGAACTAGATTTTCACATGGGACCCCTCTACAAGATCCACATCCGGACATATTTGCCCACAGAATTCACTCATCTTATGAAATGATTACCGACAGCTATCAGGGCCACTGATTGTTCGCCGCTTTAAGAAATCAGCTCTGTTTGGTGATGAATTGGCACGACTTTGTGCCAACCTGCCACCCCCAGCCCCCTCGTGTCCACATCTCTGCCTGCTATTGTTTCCCCCGATGATATCCAACGTCTGCTACCTGTCCCGCCCACATTAGGCGAGATCAAAGGCTCTGGCTGTGAACAACGGCACACAGGAACCTAAACAGGAAGTGGAACCAGGATCACGCAGATGCACTTTGATTGGTGGAGGCAAGGCTTTGACGTCCATATGCAGTCATTACTGTGCTAAACACTTTCCAAAATGGGTTGTTATAATACAAAAGACATGACCTTGACCCTCTTCAAAGAGAATCCATTACAAAGCAAAGGAGATGCCTTTTTCAGTTGGTACAAACAGTCCTGACATAGGAGGGATTATTAAAGATTTGGCAATATGAAATAAAACAATGTAGGTTAATGTAGAGTCTGAAACATCAAACCACAGCTGAACAGGGAGGCCATGGGAGAAAACTCTGCTCACTGTCTGTCACCGCGAACCTCAACCTCATTTAAATACACTCCAATCATTCCACCATAGACGGATATGAGAGAGCGAGACCCCCAATTTTGGGTCCTGAACCCCTTCATTTGGAACCTGGATCAGCCATGCGAGTTGTTCCACACAGGCATCGACTCAGACAGCCATGGGACTGTGGTCAACCAGGGGGCCTCGTCTGGAACCTGGCCAGGCGCCACTGCGGTAGCTGATCCCCCTACCATGTGACCAGTCACGTGACTTTATACTGCCTGATACTCCGTTCTAACCAATGACAGTCTCCCGCGCGTTCAGGATCAACCAATGTGAAATTCGCTGACATGTTCAGATGACAGCTGCTTGGCCCAGAAGAACCAGAACCCATCCATCAAAAAGAAATTAACAGGGTTATTATTGTAGCTTATAGACTGTTCAAATCTGGTATTACTGAATATAGGCCTCACTTGGATGTGCATTATAGCAGAGTGAGGTAACAGAATACCATTAGAGAAGATATCTTACGTCTATAAACGTGGAACAATACATTGGATTGCTCCTGTTTTCAGACAGACAAGCGCCTCGTAACTTAATGACCAACATATGTGACCAAAACATTTGGAGGCTGAAAGAAATCTTCCAAAGTAAGGCTTTTTTCCCCCCCAACAGGACCGACAGAAAGAAAGGCATTATGTTTCCCTCCCTAATCACATGGCAGGAATCTGAAGAGATGATGTATCTCACAAATGCTTTGGGAAATGAAGAAGACAGAAACCCAATCTGCCACCAGTGTAGCGCGGAGGTATCGGATGCTGCGCTGCTAAAAGGGTGCTGAGGACGTGAGGTGTGATAGCTGGGTGACTCTGTGTGCGTCCTCCCTGCAGCTGAAGGAAAAGCATCTTTTGTAAAGAGAGCGAGCACCATTGTCCTCCTACGGTGTTTACGTTTGTCTTGAATTTCATCGAGTACACAGCGCAGCCCCACCAAGCCACAGGATAGGCATTGTTCTGCGCCCGTGCAGGAATGGTAGCCTGCAGTCACCTTCTTTCTGACTGTCGCCATTGTCCCACCACCAACCCCCCAAACTTCTTTGTTTTTGCTCCCCACCACAGACAGCTCAGATTGTTGCCTGATGTTGCTTCCTCTCGTCCCATTGTTTCCATGTCTCCTCTTATGTATGACTTTTCTCCTCCTTGTAGGTCTATGTGTGTGTCGGTTGGCTGAGTGGTTGGAGGGGATGAGGGCGTAGGGGTTTTGGTGGGGTGGGGGGGGTTAGGGTACACAGAGTGCATGTGAAGTTTTATGGCTAACCACATGTGTTTTTGAATCTTTGAGCTTCCACGTTTTTTCCCAGGGTGAGGGGTTGGGGAGAGTCTGTAGCATGAGGATGGGGCGGAGAGAGGGAAGTTGGGGTACGAGAGAGAGAGAATTAAAGAACCAGGACTGGGACATGTGGTTCTTGTTTGGGGCGCTGCATGCAGAGATGGTGGGTCTGGCTTCTCTTTGCTCCAACCTGCATCTACAATCTAAACATCCCACTGATTATTAAACAATATGGATGCTCTCATGTCCCCTCGATAAACACAGCGGGATCACAACAAATCAGCCTCTTTATTTTCAAATCAGAAAGTCAAAATGCAAGTTTTTCCATCACTTAAGTACACACAGAATTCAAAGACATGTTCTCATATTACAAATCGTAATTCCTTTGTAATATTCTATATCTCCGATGTCCTAGATCAGATTTTTTTGTTGGTTTAAACTGTGTGGGAGCGTATTAGCATGATGCCTCTGGGCGCTGTGAATTCACTACAGTATGTAGTAAAGTTAGACTGTGAACCACGTGAACACCAAACCACAGTCTGTTAGATACAAGCAACACCCACATAACTCCTAAAGCCCTCTGGGTAATGAGCTGTTTTACATGTGCACACATCCCCAAAAACACTAAAAGGCCACGATGCAAGGGCAATGATTTAATGTGCTACAATGTTTTCTACAAAATTAGCCAAAACACAAAGTACATTTAATCAGGATAGATCATCTCAGTAATGCTTTATTTTAGAGGTCTGCAGTTTCTTCCTAGGACGTAACTTGATACTGATTATAAGGAACATTTAGACAGTGATCACTTGTACACTTCCAATTAATTAATTATTAAGAATAGCTAGTGTAACCTGGAGAGCTGTTTAGTCAGAGCACAGCAGATAAGCTGAACATGCAAACATGTTAAATTTGTCTACAGGCAAGATTTCAATTCAATGTATATGGAGAATAAAATGTCCAAAGATTAATGACAAATGAATGAACATTTGCTTTTGTTTAAATGGAAAAGTAATGGAGACATTTTCCCTATAAATAGTAGCAAATTATAATATATTTCTTTCCAGGAAACTTCTTGGGAAATTATCAGAAAATGACCAGTAAAATAAAGCGTTACCAGTTATACGCATACAGTAATACAGTGACTATATTCATCCACTATTCATCTTTAAGTGTTGCTCTTGAACTATTATATACTGAACTTGAGGAAATAACACGCTTTTTTTTTACGTACCTTTCCATACTTAGTGTTGGAAAGCTCTGGGGGAAACAAAAAACTAGTAAGTGACTTTAGAGTAAGATTTCTATTGTCAAACTAATCCTTCAAGTTGAAAAATGAACTTTCATGTTCGACTGTTTATAGAATTTATGAAAGAAGTGTGACAGTGTGCTGAACATGAATTAGACACAAACAAAAGATACAAAAGAAACATAATTAGCACAAGTGAACAATATTATTAAGTGTCAAACAGCCAAAATCTCACACTCAGTTTCCAACATGAGCTAGCTGAATCTGTAGTCTCGATATGAAACAGTGGGTAAGACAGGAGAGGCGTACAGGGAGCTTCAATTCTCCCAATATCCTGATAGTTAGATGAAAAAAATACCCTCTCCGTCTCTTGAGCTGTAGAAACCATAAGAACAAACCTGTCTTAATCCTGTTTCCAAGGATTAGACCACAGATGAAAAAGATCCATGCTGGTAAGCTTTAAAGATGGAGCACAGTGAAGGCTGTGGTCAAAATCATTACTTGATTACCACGTGGCCTTACACAATCATCTCATTACATTACAGTTCTACGTCCTCCTGGACTCCCACCTGAATGATGTCATCCTTCCGACCTCGACCTTTACCTTTTTGGAGAAAATAAAAAAGAAAGGGAGGAAGGAGAAAGAAAGAGCCAGGGAGGGAGGTGAACTGTGAGCTGGGGGGGGGGGGGGGGGGGGGGGGGGGGGGGTCCTCACTCCTGCTGGTCTGCCTGGGAAAGGAACGGACCTGGCTTCACATCACACACAGCCTGCATCAGCATACGTGTGAGCATGCATGTGAGTGCATTTGCTTGCAAGGGAGTGCGTGCGTGACTGGCAGAGCGCAGAAAGACAGGAGAATAGTTTCAAAGCAGAGAATTAGAAAGGATAACGGGGAACATGTGAGAGGGCAGGGAAAACTCAAGGAGAGGGTGTGAGTGAAAAAAATACAAAACCTTCATAAATGTGATGAAAGAGGTCATGAGGAGTGTGACTATGGATGAAGGCTCCACAGGTGCAAAAGGGGTAATCGATCGATTGCATTTAGATGTGTACAGAAAAGTGATGCAAAAACCTTGGGTGTCTGCTGAACAAAACTTTTCAGGGGCAAAGAGGGCAAGGGGAGTCATCAGAAGTAGGAATGAGGGAGGGGAGGGAGGAGAGGGCTGTGATCCAGATGAAAAGCAAAAAAATGCCAAATGTGGAAAAAGAGCTGCAGTGCTTGCGCGTCCGTGGCTGGGCGTGGGTCAGAGCCGGAGTAAACAAACCCACAGCTTAGCAGCGCGTTTGATCTGTTCAACTGCGAAACACTGAGTGGAGTAAACAGAAAAATTAGCCTGGGTCAGCTACAGAGGAGGGCTGTGGAGGGGTACACGAGTGTGTGTGTTTGGTAGGGGGGAGGTACATATACACACCGAAACAAGTTAGCTGTTCCAACCCAAAAGCAAACGGACGGGGGTTCTCACCACGCTCTGCGACGACCACTTCTCAGCACCTCAAACTCGGCCTGTCATCACTTATTTTGAGTTTCAATGAAACACGGCGCCGTCCAACAGAGTGGGCTTCTGAGTCAGACAGGGATGTTATTCTACCAGGGGAGTGAACTGATTCCTGTGAATACATTATGTTTCTTCTACAATCTGTTTATGGGGACTGTCCTCACCTCACACACATCCACAGCTTCAGTCTTTTGTTCAAGCATCTTACATTCACCTTTCTGTTACAGTGACGAAGCAGGAAGTAGTAGGACTTTCTTATACCACTGCAGGAAGTCGTGAGGAGGAGATCAAGGTGAACTGATTGGCATACAAACATGGTACACCAGAAGGCGTCAATATGCTTTATCCAAAGTGTCTGTCAGATGGTCAAACAGCATCTGAAATCCCATTCGACACCTTTCCAACGTCAGATTTGGGAGGTCAACTTTCCGAAACATAGAATCCAACAAGCATGGCCACTTACCAGAGCAACTAGCAAGGTGTGAGGAAGTAAGGAAGTAGACAGGGTTTGAACCTCTCTCTCAAGCTTCTTTACACAACTGCAATACCACGAATGCCTTCAAAGAGAGACTGTCCGAAAGTGTGAGCAAGAGATGCATTTATACTACTCCAGCAGGTTATGTAAAAGTACATGGAGCAACACAGCTAATTTGGTCGCATCTATTCTATTTTGAACTCGCTGGCTCTCCATTCCCTCAGAATGGCAAGTCCATGGAAGATGACTGATTTTGCTCTGAAGCGTCGCTGTTGTTTGGACCTTTAGTCGACTAAACTTCCTACCTAATCGTCCTCCTGCTCTGACAAACAACCTCCTTGTCGTTTTGTTTGAGGACGTTTTGGTTTATGACAGTAGAACATTAAGTTAAAAGTTTAACAACAAATCAACAAGGTTTTGATGATTGTAACCTCATCAAGGATGAAGAGCAGGAGCCCTTCATTAACACATTTATGTCATTCATTTGTTAGACGTTCTGTGAGGATCATGCTTTGGTATCATCATCATTTTCACAATTATTTAAAAGCAATACCCTCAAGATAAAAGCTGACGAGCCGAACCTGTCAAAGGCACAATGCTCCGTGTATCAGCCCGCTGACACTGAACATCAGAGGCACGGCGTTACTTTGGTGGACCCTGGCTACCTTTGAACACTCGTTACTTGGCTGAAAAAGAAGCACGTCAGGCGGAAGAATCTTAACAACACGCCTTTGCCTGTTTTTCCAGCCTTGAAGAAGTTAAAATTAGTCTTTTAAAAGGCAGAATTCAAAGCTGGGAGCATGAAAGGGGGGGCAGAATGAAATGTCGGCACTGCAGTGTTAAAAGGGAGATGGGAGATGAGAGATCCTAGTGTCTGACTTTGGTGTGACTTCAAAAGGCTGTGTTTAAAGCGGCAGGCCTTAATGCTGGCCTGATAGCAGAACTGTCATGTCTGTGTGACCTCCCACAGCTGGCCAGCCAGGAACACAGGGCTCATGCCGGGTGTGTGTGTGTGTTTGTGTGTGTGTGTGTGTGTGTGTGTGTGTGTGTGTGTGTGTGTGTGTGTGTGCGTTTGGTGATGTCTTGATGTGTGTGTGTGAGCTTGTTTGCTTTTTGTATATTTGTGTGTCAGCACTCTTGTGGCTCTTGCTGTGTGTCTTGATGTGATTGTCTGTGTGCCCTTTAATGTTTGTATTTTGATGTCAGTGTATGTGTTTGCCTGAGCCGTGACTTTGAGTGTGTGTGTGTGTGTGTGTGTGTGTGTGTGTGTGTGTGTGTGCAGAGGTTGAAGATCTAAGCCAGGCTCTGCCCTCTCTCCCTATGCACAGGGGCCTTTTTTCCTTCTTGTTAAGATTCAAACGCTGATAGGCTTTGAACTGCAGCTGTAGACTCTGCAGTCATTTCACCACTTTAGCTCAACTAGCTAAAGTTGCCCTTGCGCTGCCTGTCCCCCTATCGCTGCTGCCGTTACAAACCATCACACCAGCCACATTAACTGCATAGCAGCGGGCGGACGTTTATTAAAGCAGGGATTTGCCTTTGATGTGGCAAAACAGACAACTGGTCTGAACATGATGTCGCTCAGCTCAACTTTTTCCCTTTGGAGAAAGACTGTTGATCTAATGTTTAGCGTGTAGTAAACAACTTCTGAAATGGATTGAGGAAAGGTATATTCAGTTAAACCCTAGTTGGTCTCTTGGTCGGTCCACCACTTTGGTCCAGACTGAACTATCTCAACAACTATCGGATGGATTGCCATGAAATTTGCTGCAGACGTTCAAGGCTCCCAGGGGACGAAACCCACATGATTTGGTAGGAATTCCATGAGGTTGACATTTATGTTTTTTAGTGAAATGCCTCAACAACTATCGGATGGATGGCCATGACATTTGGTACACACCTTCATGTCCCCTTCAGGATGAATTATTATAACTTTGATGATCCCGGGACTTTTCAACTCGCACCATCATCAGGTCAAACGTCTTTGTCCAGCAGTTTGGTATATGGCTAAATATTTGCAAAACTATCAACATTCCCATCAGCCTCAGCTGTATTTTATGTTTAGTGCAGCAATGTATCAAATGTTAGCATGCTAAACTGAGAAGGTGCACATTGTAAATATTATACCTTCTTCGATCAGCATGTTAGCATTGTCATTGTGAGCATGCTGGTGTTTGCATTTAACTCCAAGCACATCCTCAAAGAGCTGCTAGCTTGGCTGTAAATCTCTAAGCAGCATCTTTGATTTCTCAAACTGATTGAACATAAACATTGCTGGTAATTACCATCATGGATTCTTGACAGATTCATGGGTCTGGGCTTTTTATAACTCTTATCATCTTGCACAGACTTGTCAGTTTATTTTTCTCTCTCTTTCTGTCCCTGATGTTCCTTTCGGTGCGTCTCTGCTTATCTGTCGGAGCTAGCAGGCGAGAAAGGCCGAGCAGTCTCTTTCCTGCTCTTTAAAGTCCAACAGGCAGGATACTGCTGAGAGCTGCCTCTCTTCTCCTGCACTTGTTTGTTCTCATTTCTTCTATCTTCTCTCAGGAGAGAGTGCAGACCAGCGCAGATGTTGTGGAAAGACCACTACATACACACAGCTTTGACACACCTTCATGTCCTTTCCACCTTTATGTTCCGCGTACAGAGTGGAGCCCATCAGGGAACCTTTCTCTGCATATGCATCCTGCCACATCCATATCCTTCATTTCTGTTTTGAACTGAGCTGAAGAGAGGCCCTGTATGTGCCTATCAGTTGATCAAATAGAAAGTTTCCAGTGGTCACCTCCCGGCTCCTGACTGTGTGTCCGCTCAGCTGACAGCGGGAGAGCGAGGGAAACATCGGGAGACGCTCCTGTCGCACCCCGATCCCTGCTTTGATGAGTCACATCAAACGATGTCCATATCTAGACGTCATCCTCAAAGGAAAAACTGGGGGAGGTGTGTATATGTGTGGAAGATACACCAAAAAAAAGAAAGAAAAGAAAATAAGCTCATAAAGATACATAAACAGCCTTCTTTGTTTTACTGGGCCAAGCTGTTGATAAGCGTTACTTATTTAAAAGTGCCAGATGCGTGGATTGCGGTTACTTTATATTCAGGATTGTGTGTTTTGTCGAGATGCAAGTTGCCAGGCAGAGATAATGGACTTCTGAAGGGATATTAAGTCTTGGAAGTCTCTCGCCGGGCTATTCGCGGGCAGAGCCGCTATCCTCGCTATTGTGGCAAATTTGCATCTCAGGCATTGGAGCAACTGTTTCTGCAGTTTAGGGTTTATTCCAAGCTGCCTTGTGCTTGCGAGGAGTCTGTGACGATAGCGCACCACAGAGAACGAAAAGGAAACATCAAAGACTGATAGACTGATACCTAACTGGATTTGAATTTGATCCACTATTCCTCTTATTCATATTCTACTTCCTGTTTCCTTGTAGCTGCTGCTGTTATTATCAGTTTTGTGGCTTTTGTTGATGATGTTTTACTTCTTCTCTTATTTTCCTCCATTGTTTTGTCCTCTGGCTCCTCTTGGCATCGTGTTGAAACTGCAGCTGCCAATAAAGAGGCTTTTTCCTGTGATGAAGATTTAATGTGCTTGTCACATGGCGCAAATGGCATATGTTTGCCCCCGTTGCTGCTTTCTCAATATTCAGCCAGAGAGAAGGTAGGAGGCATGCATTTATTCATCATTTCCTAGAGGTTCTGGTGCTGGTGTCTCGAGCAAATTAACAAATATAGTTAGGCACCACGTTAGAAATGTTTCAGGGTTGTCTTTTGAACATATATCCTCCACTCAAGGCGATATGGCACTTCTTTCTTCTTCGTCACTGAGTTTTCTCACTTATTTTCTTTTCTGCTGGTCTTTTCTTAAACTCTGTTTCGTGTTCATTGTGTCCAAAGAATGGAGAGGCATGTGTTTGTTTTAGACGGCTCCACCACTTCAACAAAAAAAAGTGGGTTAAAGAGTTAAGAGAGCGCAGATCAGGCGATCTCATCCTCCCTCTTTTTAGTAGAACTTTTCTGAAGGCCACTCAGAGGTCTCAGTTTAATTGAACATGGAGCACTTTCTTAAACAAAATGGGCCTCATCCTACGTCTGCTTGAAGAGGCTTTGATAGCATGGTTCCAAGGAAAAGAGGAGGGGGAGAGGACTGAGTCACAGAGAGATGTGAACGTTTACGTCTCATCTCTTTCAGAAAGGGAAAAGAGAGGGAGATTGTGCTGAAGATGAGTAAGAAAAGATGCCGCTGCTGGTGCACAGTTTAAAGAAGAGTGCTGTGTGTATTGTGACAAGCAGTTTAAATGTATATTTACATACATATATACATATATATATATATGTATATATGTCTATGTGTCTGGCTGCCTGCATGTATATAGTTTCTTGCACTAGTCTCCATTTGTGCCACCCTCCCGTCTCCGCTCTGTGTCGTTTTGATGAAAGTGATCAGGCATCCTGCGCCAGCACGGGGCCCGGCCCGCTCATTAAAAATGCTAATGTCTCCCGCCGGGTCTTTGATGCGGGACCCAGGCACACAAAGCCAGCCAAGGTTACCAAGGGCCTGTGTAATCCTTTATTCTGGGCCCGACGCAGGGAGACCCCCAGCTGAGAACCCTGACAGTCACAATCAATCATGTCAGGGATGCGTCACACAGGTCTACTGACCCCCTGCAGCACGCTCTGCTTTAATTAGCTTGTGTAGGAGGTGCACACAAGAGTGTGCTGCACACACACATACATGAACAAACATAAGAATGCACGTTTTACATCCTTCTGCTTCTCGAGTGGCTTCAGATAGGCATCAAGCTGTGGATCTCTCAAACTGTCTAATGCGTGTGACTTAATTACCGTGACATGCATGTTCAGTGTGTGTGCTGCGATTTATATAGTGTGTATGTGCAAATGGACGTGAGTGTGTGTGTGTGAGAGAGCATAAGTCTTTGCCATGATCTCTTCTTGCGAGCTTCTGATCACTTCTTTTCTCGTGACGCTTAAAAGAGAGAGCGAGAGCGAGAAGGAGAAAAAAAGATTAAGAGAGAGAGGGAGAAGAGTGTGTGTGTGTGTGTGTGTGTGTGTGTGTGGAGGGGGTGTAGGCGAGCAGAGGATTGAGAGGGGGGTTGTTTTGAAGTTTGCTTGACATAATGTTAACAAAGCTTGCCTAAACCCTTGATGGAAGGCTGGGCAAGAGCTGTGATGATGATGGTGTGTGTGTTTGTGTGTGTGTGTGTGTGTGTGTGTGTGTGTGTGTGTGTGTGTGCATGTGCGCGTGTGTGTGTGTGTGCATGTGTGTGTTTGGGACACATGCTAAGGTCTCGTCTGACTCCTCGGAACAACAACATGGCAACACAAAGCGATGGCTCCCTGCCAACCCTCACCTCCACAAACATCTAGCTTTCAGCACAGCTTCGCACTTGAATTTGATTGAAGAGAATAAAACAACTTTTATTTTAATAGAAGAGCAAAAGTCTTATATCAGATTATTGCTTCCTGTACATGAATAGCTACTACCATGAATTGTTTCTGGGAATTTGCATATTTTGATGAGTTTACGTTCTTAATTTACAGACAAATTACACATAGTGGGATTTTGAGGCTGATTCTGACGTCTGACTAACTGTTAAAGGTAAAGTTAGATTAAAAAGGATTTAACATTTTTCCACCAGAATTATTTTCCCTATTCTTCAAAACAGCGTTTAGACCTAAACTTACCAATGCTATTCCCAGACAAGGATGATATTGGGCTGCAAAACCTAACGTTACAGTTAATGACAATGTTTTGTATCGTCCGTGATTTAGAAAAACATTTCTTTTTACATTGTCTGTGAGTGGGAACTGCAGTATGGTTAAGGTTAGAAAAAAGCTCTGGTCTACTGCATGAAAGTCTGATGTGTACTTGCCCATCCAACTCCCAAACCTTCACACTAACTTGTTACATAAAGCAGTGGTTCCCACCCTGGGGTTGGAACCCCCACAAGGGGTCACAAGATGATTAACAGGATAGGAAAGCAGAGAAAACGGCAGAGACTTCCCTCTAATCTTTGCTTTTTTCCTTGTGAATTGCTTTTAATTCACCCCTTCAGACCTCTAAAAAGTATTCAAATGAAAAAATGAGGGTTGAAGTGGTCACAACTGATAGACACGTGCATCTTCCTTTGTTTTCAGGGATCACCAGCCAAAAAGATTTGGAAACAATGACATAAAGGATGCTGTACTTCCTCCATTGGCAGTGAACTTTGGCACCAGTCATATATCCTGAGCAGCAGGATGAGAAAATATATAATACCAGCTAAACTATGAAATATAATGTCTCTGTCAGACATTTCTTGGGGAGGTGGGGGTGCACTGGAGGAATTTGGACTCACAACCTCAGTATCTCTAAAATCCCAGTTATAAATGCTGAGATGTTGTGAACAGGAATGCTGACATTATTTTACATATCAGCTCACATCCGTTACATAGTATCAGCGCAGTTTAACACAGCACACAGTTTGAATACTATTTGCAGTTTTATGTAGTGTATTTACATACTTTTAAGCTGATATTAGAATTCAGTGCAGGAAGGCTGATGCGCCGCTTCCCTCAGGAGCAGAGTTACTTTGCTCTTTGTAACAAACTTCTGAATCCGCTGCACACACAGTAGGCTCGACTCCAAACAATACCTGAGCATACCTTCTTTTCCTGCTGTCACGCTCTGCTTTTATTTTGTATATTCTTGGCTTCCCCAGCCCTGAGCGCTTGGCACAAAGCTTCTGTGTGGCCTCATCATCATCCACTGTACTCAAAAATAGAGTGTAGCTTTCACTTCAGAGCGGGGCAGACTCTTGTTTGCTCTGAGTCCTGACAGCGGAGCAGTGTGGTTGGAAGGTGGCTCAAAGGAGGCAGTGCAGACCAAGTGTGTGTGCACGCGTCTGTGTGTTTTTTCAGCCTTGATGAGAGCAGGTGCCTGCTGGAATGAATGTGATTCGTTTCTGGGAGGGAGCATGGAGGCGATCAGTTTGGCATGAAACAACCTGTTACATCTCTTCCTCCCTCCTCCTCCTCCTCCTCCTTCACTTTTCTGGTGCCACACGTCAAGGGGAGGCAGGAATGTAGGAAAGGGGAAACAACAACAGAGAATGTCCTTCTCCCTGGAGCTATCTGGCAGGGTTGGATTACAAACTTACAAACTGAACACACACAAATGCGGGCGCACACACACACACACACACACACACACACACACACACGCACACACGCACATAACTCTTTGTGGTGAATCTACCTCTTGTTTCACCTTTGCCCATTCCTGGTGGATGAAATGTGAGAATACACTGGCTTGAGGGCTTGGATCAGGTTGGGGCTTGGCACAACCTCCACCTTTAAAAAATCTACAAATTCTTAAGCCTTTAAGGAAGCATACATTTTGCTCTCAGCTTTCTAAATCGTTGATAGAGGTGAGATGGACGTATGTGAATAACAGTGATCGCAGTAATCAGCCAGACAGATGCTCAGCCAAGCAAATAAGAACCACAGAGCAGTGGATGCAGAAAAACAGGCAGCCAGATAGAGTCGGGCAGCTTGTCAGTCAGTCGGCTGATCAGTCAGGCAGCCAGACAAACATTTAGTCAGGCTGTCAGTCAGTCTAGCCAGCAAACCAGACACCGACTGGAAAACATGGAATTGAAAAGACAAGCAAAACCAGAGAGTGTCCGGTGGCGGCTCCAACTTTGAGATGCCAAAGGAAGCGACACTCTGTCACCCAACACTTTAATTACCTGTGTGTGTGTGTGTGTGTGTGCGTGTGTGTGTGTGTGCTGTGTGTGCCTAAACTTTATGTCTGTGTATTTGTGTGCTTGTGTGTGTGTTGGTGTGTCTGCAGCAGTGCCAGACCTGTTTGGCCAGATAGAATGACTGTCACCTCTCATCTTCTCAAATTAGTCCCCCTCTCCTCCCACCGCCACCTCCTCCTTTGGGCCAGCTCATACCAAGTTTCAGCAGCACACTTTTCAACACGTTTCGGTGTAGCTTACACAGAGATATTTGGCCCTGGTTCTTCTCTGCAGGATTATAAACATATCCTCTTTATCTTATTTTATCCTTTCCTGTTTCGTATCTCACAGTGCATGCTTACAGTCCAGCAGTATGCCACAATTTCTTTGTTTAAACGGAAAGGGCAATCCACCTTTACTATTTGCACTCTTTGTATTTTACACACTGTTTCAGCAGACTCAACTCTATCAGGTTTCAATCATTCTTTATTGGGGATTGTCAACACATCACAATCAGAAAGGAACCCAATCTCATTCTAGAAAGGAACATCACAATTGTGTCCAAGGAGGGAACCCATCATAATCTCATTCTATAAGGGAACATTTCCATAACCTACTGATTCTCCATGCTTGTTAAATCTCTACCACCTTTATACATCAGCAACATGTTTGTATAGTTTGTGACTATCTCCTCTTCCCATCTCCAATTGTTCTCTGAAGGTTTTCTCCAACCAACCATCGCTGCCCTCCTGACCCCTCACCTGCACATGCTGACTCAAGGTGTTCACTTCCCCTCCTCGCTTTGCTCCCTTCCCCTCTGCCAAGCACCACTGATATGCACAAACACACACCTGCAGCCAACAATAGAGGCCTTATTCAGGGTGGGCACACTGCTGATCCAGCCGGCCCTCTATCAAGGACTGTGATCTGGACATGGGCGGCTGCCATGCAAAGACCACAGTGCTGCTGAGAGTTACTTAAAAGTACTCCATTCAGAGCAGCACACGATGTTTTGCTTTTATCTGCAGCTTTAACAATGATCTCATCAGCCAAAACAAGGATATTATCCAAAGCGTGTCACAGCTTTGTCATGTTAACTGTACAGATGGTTTTCTCCAGCACACTCCCCTGAAGAGAAGGAAAGCGATTGGCTGAAAAAAAAGCTGAATTGAGCAGTTTATGATATAACTGTCATTATATTTTGGATGCTAAAGCCAGATTTAACCACATCTAAATCCTGTGTTTTCTCCCTTCCGGTGCTGCCTGGCCTCAGACATAACACAACATCCCCACGGCCATGACATCACTGTCTAAATAACATGCTTGTTAGGAATCTCCCTTGATGTCTGTTGCTACATAGAGGGATGAAAGCGAGCGAATGAAAGAGAGGGCAAAAGCCATCACATGCGTCTTCACAAGCAGCCTTTTGCTTCAAAGGCAAACCTCAGGCGCTGTGACAGAGAACAACAGCTGATGACGTCACAGAGGGCACAGGACATTTAACCAAACCTCCTCACTGCCCCGTAGCAATTCTCAGGGCACAAAAAGGAGAAGGAAAACAAAGATGCAGAAGAGGGTTGAGGTTTAATGAGGAAGAGGGAGAAAAACAGAGAGACCCAGAGAGCGCAAGGGTTCATGGGGGTCGGTGTGTGCACACATCAGGGTGGCAGGCGAGATCAGAGCTACGGGGAGCGTTCCCGTGTTTGGGATAGGAGGGAAAGATAAATAAGCCAGGATGGCTGCACAAAGAGAGGCAATGAGGAAATGGGAATGTTGAGATTCCAAAAGGAAAATCCATGTCTCTCTCTCACAAACACACACACACACACACACACACACACGGGTTCAGATGGAGCTAAGTGGTAAACAGACGTGTGTGTGTGTGTGTGTGTGTGTGTGTGTGTGTGTTTTGTAACCATGGTACATGAGTTTTAGAAGTTTATTATGGATTTGTTTTCAAAATGACAGGCTTTCACAACAACTCCCTTTTCACTGCTGAGTGCCAGTAGAGAGCGTATGTTTTACATCATGAATCTTAGTCTGCTGTGTCGGAGTAAAAAATATGCTTACAGCCGAAGATCTGGCCTTATTGTATACCTCTTAGTAACCCTTCTTTCACAGGAACGCTTGGCTGTATCTTACAGTAAAGTCAACTATTCACAGAATCTGATGCTAAAGCTTATATGTTGTTGAACTGTTCATGGCCTTCCAGATGATATTTTATATTTTGTGATACTAGACTTTGCATTTTTGTTCTTTACCAAACGTCACTGAGTCCTCCTATTTCCAACACATCCCAGAATGCCTTGTAACATGCCCTGAGATTGGGATGTTGGGTATTTGCAGAGCAGTGGTGGTAGTGCTAGCACAGCTATGTCAGTTCCGACATCTTTAGTCATGACTTAATCCACATATGACCACTGGTGTTCGGTGTTGGATGTGAATGTCCTCCTTGATTCTCCGGCGGCTGCCCACTGACTCCTGTTCAATGATTTTGACACCTTCCCAGTCAGCGCCATGTCAGCCAATGCTGTCTGCTTCTGGATGCTCTCCGCTGCCATGAAGGCCATGAGATATGGCCGAAAGCTCCTGGAAAAAATAGAAAATTAAGCTTGAGTTTGGAATATTTTATGTAATTTACAAGATATGTGTTCCCAAGATCAAGAATGAACCCCCATGTTCATTTACCCTTTTAATGGGTAGTCACAGATGAGAGAGGGACTCAGCCTTTGTGCATGGGAAGCCCACTGTACCAGATGAGCTACCACGTCGCCCCCTGCGTATTTTTAAGTGGTCTAATATCTTAGCTCCATACACAATCACATCTCACTGATCAGAATGATACCTGTCAACATTACCCTACAACCTACACAACAAAGACGCTGAAAACTAAACATTTTCGGTCATCTTTACCACATACTCCTTTTTTTGTTTGGAAAAATGTGAACTAGAACCTGCAGAACCCCCTTTTTCCTTAAGCTGGGAGCCAGAGAGTAAAGAGAGGATATTGGCACCACACAATGGCCGTAAAAATCCAAAGTATCCCAAACAAACTTCATCACTCCCCTGCTGGCCTGTCCTCCCCTCTGATCTCTCTTCTTTCATCCTCCTCTGGTAAGGCCCCCTCTTCCTCTCTCTCCGTTGTCCCCATTCTCGCTCCTTTTCGTCTCTAGGCAACAAGGCAATGGAGGTCTGAGCAGAGAGAGAGAGAGAGAGAGAGAGAGAGAGAGAGAGAGGCAGACAGAGAGATAGTGAGCTGCTCTTGAAACTTTGGAGACAGCTATGCCAGGAATGCAGGTGCCTGCTGTGAGGACAACAAAGTGAGGAGGACCTCCGTAGGAGCGCAGCGTGGGCAAGCAGCACGTCGGTGTGAGGGAACCCAGCCCACATTGCAACTCTGCGCGCCTGCTTCTCCTGCAAAGCAGTTGTTCAAAGCTGAGTTTCAAAGGTATGTTTGTCACCGTGCGAGGCTCCTTGAGATGCTACGTGACAGCAGGTCTGAAACTCCTGAGAAAGAAAAGAAATGTGTACTGATCATCCAGCTGATTATCCAGCTGATCAGTATTTGTTTAGATTCATACGGTAAGATAAGCATATTTACTGCAGAAAACATGCTGCTTATAACTGAAACTTACCATGACCTCGTCTCACATAGTTGAGGCATTTTTTTTTGGTAACTAAGAAAAGCAGGGTGGGCGAAGAAAAGGTAGAAACAGATTTTACCACAATAAAAAGAGAGACTGAAGATGTCTTGACTTTCTTTTTTCTTGTTCTGTCTGTTTCTTTCACTCTCCACCTCCCTCTTTTCTTTCTTAGTCTTTCTGTCTCTTAGCTGTCTTCGTCTCTCTCCGAGCCTGTGTTTTATTCACCAGAAACAGAGATGCCACATCACAGGGAGACCAGAAGGGTTTGAAAAGGAGGACGGAAGAGAAGAAAAGAAAAGAGAAGAGAAGAGTTTAAAACAAAGTGTAGGAGAGAGCTTGAGAGAGCGTGTGATGTGGCTGAGTAAAAGGACACAGATGACAGAGAATACTTTAGACACAGATATAAAAGAACATTATTTAGTGGTGTTGTGTGTGTGTGGGTGTGTGTGTGTGTGTGTGTGTACACATCGATCTGTGTGTCCCTGCAAATGCATGAAAGCAAGACAGTGTAAGAAAGGTATATTGACCTGTGTGTGTTTTTTCTGTGTGTGTCATATATGTGAAAACATGGCCGTGTACAGAAACATGCATGAAAGCATTTCAGCTCTTCTCAGCGTATGTGTCACAGTAGTGCACAAATGTGTGTAGTTGTGTGTGTGTGGGTGTGTGGGCAGCTGCCCATCTGCCTGGTGGAGTCCTGGGGCCCTGTGGCCCTCACAGCCGACGACTGATGTGATTTAGTGGTGCGGGTCAAAGGTCAAGAGCCCCTAGTCTCCATCTGCGCTTGAAGAAAAGGCCATCAGGAAGGGATTAGACTGGAGTCAATGGTCCTGGTGACATGTCTGCCACCCGTTCACTTCACACACACACACACACACACACACACACACACACACACACACACACACACAAATAAATACATAAATTGTAGTGTTTTTATCACCCTCTTACAGATTAACCAAAAGAACATCTGTGTTTTAGCATTAGCTTAGTTTTAATATTTGTATTACTTTAATCATTAGTGTGAGTCCTGGTGTTTTAGTATTAAAATTAGTATGGAAACTAGAATCCCAAATATTGTTACCATTAGCATTAATATGTGTCTGCACATGGGTATTAGCATTGTTATGAGTTTTATCTTTGGAGTTTGTGTTAGAATTCCTGTAGTTCCTATAAAGGAAACAAAATATAGTTTTCTATTCCAACTAAATTAGCTAGGTAGCAGTAATGCTAGCTCGGTGGCCCTCGTCAGTCACCTGACCCTCGCCTCGGCTTGCAGGCCGTGGCGGTCTGTCAAGAGTCTCCCATAAACTGTGATGGATGTTTACTGTGGACACTTTGGGTTGTAATCTGACCGTTCACCTTTGTTTTCTCTTCCAAACTAATTTTACAAGCTTGGAGGTTTGTTTGAAGCCCGAATGACTGTCTGTCTGCTCATGCTTGTTGCCCTGAGACCTCAGCAATTACTTTGATGGGTACAATGTTACCGTAACCAAGCCACAAAAAAGAAAACCAATGTTGCAATGTTGCATAATTTCCTTTAATGTTAGTTTTAGCATTGCATTAGTATTAGCAGTACTATTAATGGTTCAGTCTTAGCATTAGCAGGCTGTGAGCCATATTTCCCGGTAGTCTTTAGCTCTGAGTCCTGAGAATTCAATGTTTGAACTTGTACAGAGCTCATTTAATATCCACATTTCAGAAGACAGCAGTGGAAACCTGAGGAAAGTGCTATTTATGAGGAGCTGTTTGACTGACAGACAGGCCTGCGATGGCTGAAGACAAGTGTGTTTGATGAAACATGGCACGAGCCAAATCCCAGTCAGCCCTCTTATTGAACCTACAGAAGGAGGACTGTGTTGAGGAAAAGTTCCCCAAAGTGGCTCAGAAGAAGAGCCTGTTTTTCTGCAGGTGGAGGGAAAGCTGGCGAGCTGGGGGAAGAATGTTTATGTATTAGATTTCAAACACTTCCTTCCTTTGAGGAAATCCAGATGTAAAGGTATGTTCTTCTGCCTCAAGGATCTGACGGATTTCTTCTTCTGCCTTTTTTTTCCAGTCTTCTTCTCGGTGTCGTGATGGAGTGACAGAGTTTGGCTCTCCGTCATCCCGACACTCAGAGGATGTTTGAGCTAAATATGCATGCAGGTCGCTACCGAACGTGTTGCTTGGCTTTCTTTCAAGAAGTATTATGTGGGCAAAGTGTGTTTTTTCTCACAGCCTCAGACACCTTAAAGTTTGTGTGGTGGAATCTATAAAAAATACCTACCATTAAAGGCAGTATCAGTTAAAGGCGCTCCCTATAGACAAACAATTTTTTGGCCATTTAAGTGCCTTTCAAGAAAATAGCCTGTTCTATGATGACGACAGAACTTTAATCTTCAAACAAACCTTATCCGGCTAAAGTGGGTTTTTCTCACCGCTCTTATCTTCTTTTGAGCGTTGTCGGCAGATAATTTCTATATATTCTTACTTTCTTTGTCAGCATATATAAACAAACCCAAGGCCTTCACAAATACACACCTCCCTGCTTCCAGAAGTTCGATAAAGTCCTTTTCTTCTGTTCTCCCGCTACTCAGAGAGGAGAAAACGGGTTGTTAGCTCTTTGAGCCGGCTATCAGAAAATCCGGGGGAAATTACGCTGAGCGCAGCAGCCGTACAGCAAAGGGTGATTACAAATTCAAATGGATGCTTTTACATCAATGGAAGGCTTTGAAGACCTCTTAATGAGGAGATAGCTGGAGTTAAACATTTGTGGAAGTGCCATCTTCGAAAGAGAAAAGGGGGGAGAGGGAGAGACAGAGGAGAAGAGGCGAGAGGGGAGAAAGAGGGAGGAGACGGGAAGGGTTTTTGATCCTGGCAGATATCTGCAGGGCAGTGCTGAGCAACTGTCTATCTCGGACCGGCAGTTGTCTTTTGAGAGCTCGCTGTTCAAGGCTCTGTTTGGATATCCAGGGTTAGATGGGGTTCTCTGAACAAACTTGCACCAGGACAGCATCCCTGCTGCTGCGTGCAGATCAATGTCTGTCAGATTTGAAAGACTGGCATACGTGATGAAAGCCGGATTGAGATACAAAGAGGGAAAGCGCGAGAACAAGAGGGCTGCAGAGAACCGAATGTATACCAAATGTTGAAAATAAAATGAGAAGAGAAGGAGACGCTGCAAGAGCAGGAGAAGAGGCAAAGAAAAAGAAGTTGAAGAGAAGGACGCTAAATAAAATGGGGGGTCTTCTGAAAGAAAAAGGGGGATGAAAAATAAAGGAGGGAGACGATGAAAGAGGGATCGAAGCAGGGAAAGAGACGGTGGAAAGAGAGCAAAGCAAAGGATAAACAAACAGAGGGAGGGAGAGGGAGACGGAAGTGTTGTTTCTCCATCTCAGCAAAGCAGCGGGAGTCTAGTGAAGCTTTGAACTTGGCCCCCATTAGAGGCCTGATGACGGTTTGAAGTGAACGGTTGAAACGAGCCGGAGCATTTTAGATGTTAATTTGTTTTTGTTGTGTGTGTGTGTGTGTGTGTGTGCACACGTGTGTGGGTGTATTTTCTCATCCTTTTCAGGGCCTCCGAATCACTCATAGTCACACCCAATTTAACACAGCAGGATAAAATGCTTCCTTTAGCTTTGTTGTTTTCTGCTCTTTTCCTTTTGTCTCGTTTTCTTTTACCTCTTTTCAGTTGCAGGAGGGAAAAAAAGGGATTCATGGTTGTTACGGCAGAACTTTGAGTTGAATTCAGCTGTTTTATGGAAAGCAAAAAATGAATCTGTGGAGATGTTATCTTCACACGGCGCTGTCGTGATTTGATTTGATCTTTTTCTTCTTGTTTTCATCACTTTTGTGATGCACTGATGGAGAGATACATCATGTGTGAAAGTAGTCAAAGTTGACTGCTTTTTAAAACTATAACTCATCGCACAAATCATCATTGTGTGCACATTCTTCCGTTAACCATCTATTACCTCTAGTTTCTTGTGTGACGCCCTGAGAAGTTTGTAATGACATGAAAGATGAATCTCTCGCACATGGAATCACCCGCTGCCACTGGAATAATGATGCTTTTCAGTGATTCAATGACTTGACATTCAAATCGCTGTAATCACACGACATTAAATCACGTGTGCTGGGGGAGGGCGGCTGTGATGCAGCCAAACGAGAGGAGGTCAGCTGACTTTTTTTATGGCCTCTTTGACCTCTGACCTCCGGCCGTGTCTCCCATCAGGTCTGCGGCAGTCGGTCAGATCAGAGAGCCAGTCTGGCACCACCACCTCCAGGTTGACTCCCAGCCTTTGTCCCTGAGCTTCAGGGTGACAGGTTCTGGGGGACACGGCAGGGGCAGAGTTGGGGGGGGGGGGGGGGGGGTCTGGTTGTGTGTCTGGATGGGCCTGGTGTGTAAACACTGAGCATCTGTGATCTGGTGACACATGAAAGGGGTCTGCCTGTGGGGTTACCGGCCCATCGTCTATATGTCGACATCCCCCACCACACACACACATGCATACACTGACACCAGATTTATGTATTTATGCATTGCGGCGGCACAGCTCAAAGGGATATGGCTGGAGGGGGTTGGGGGAGAGTGGAAGGGGAGCGACGCTGTTTGGTCTGCAGACAGAGACTGATGGGGTGCTGGGGGGGGGGTCTATAGGTGACAGGAGAGATTGAAGGGCAGGAGGGAGAGGAGGGTAAGGGATGGAAGACATCTGGGGAGCGATAATGCAGATTCATAAGTTACTGCTTCAATTCGTGGTGAAGGGTCCCACAGCCTGAACTAAAACATTTCTTACAAAAACTAAAAGTATTGAGTCAGATTTAGTGAAATGTACTCATCATAATTTCATGAGGGTTTTTTCACTTGAACTGAGGCTGTTTTGCTCTCTTAAGCTGTGATTATGATTACGCTGAAGATGCTGGATGGTCAATATGTGGAGCAGATCATCAGTGTATCAGTGTATTAGATCATCATCTTATATATTTTGATCTTTAAGCTTTGTGATCAGCAAACTGTAGCCTGTAGCCTTAGGTTTGACCCATTATTTGCTCTATTTTTCTGTACTTTCAATCTCAAAAAATAATACCTGTGTGTTTGAAAACTAAGCTGTTGATTCAACAGAAACTCATGTTACTGGAGTTCAGTTTAAGTAAAACTGTGTAGTACCAAAAGCTCAACACTAGAGGGTAGAGTTCTGTGCCTCCACTGAAGACCCAACATTCAGATTATATACTGTCAATTGTCATGAGTCATTTAAAAATACTTATTTTTACAGTTTTACTGACTTATTATAAGTTTGTCAGTCACACGCAAAGTACCTTAAATTGTACTAACATGCATGAAAGGTGCTATACAAATGAAGTTTTATCGACTTTGCAGGCAATATGTAACAAACCAAACGTCTATGTATGAGTTGATACATTGAGAGGTTTTTAGGTTGCTATGAGTTCATATAAGCAGTTTCATGTTGATTTTGAAGAGCTGATGTGCCAAACTTAATTTTTTCCTCCCTGCATTAAGAAATGAGAGCAATAACAACATCAGAGAGGGAGAGTTTCTCGAGTGGAGAGTTGCCACACTGACTCAGACTGAATTGCATATTGGTTAATTAAAGGCTTCTGTTGGTGGTGACGTTGGTATTTTGACATTCACTTTGTTGTATGTTGAAATGTCAACAAAAATAAACCACCAAGTTGGATGTGTCCTTTAACGCAGGAATGGAAGCTTAATGGGATTTCAGTCCAAGTCTACCAGCTGTCCAGATGTTGTTCCAGAGGTGCGAGCCGTACACCACTACACCTGGACTCCATCGTCTTCTTTCTAAATTCTTCTTTCTATGCCACCCCCCCAAAAAAAATTTCCACGTTAAAGGCTCTCTGTTGGAGTTCTGCTATTTCCTTGACAATTTTAAATGATGCTCTCCAGCATCTGATCACACATTAGAAAGAATAACAGTATGATGCTGCTTCAAAGGCCTCAGCAGGGTCCCTCGGGTCCTTCTCATCCTCTCTCTCTTCACACGATAGTCTGTTGTTCGTTTTTCCTTTCCTTTCTTTTAACTGATTATGTCTGCCGAAATGTTGTGATCCAATATTGCCTTTTTTAAAAGTACTTAATTAATAAAAAAAACACACAACCTGCTTAATTGTAAGAGGAATATCATCTATATTTGAAATTATTTGTTTTGCTGAAAAATGATTGATTGATAAATCTTTTGGAACTGGTGATATTCTTGACATTACCGTCTATTTACCAGCATTTTTGAGGGGTCAACTCAAGTTCCTTGAATCTTTTTTCAGTTTTCAAAGGTAGTCTTCACTCAGGTAATAAAACTAAGATTACTTGAGGATGATTTCAGTCAATAAATCTCAGCTAAATTAAACTGAAATAATTCAAGGTGATCTCCTTGTGGTCTCTTTAATGTCAGACGCTGTGGTAAAAACTTGACTGAAGTTTCTAACAGTCATATCATATTATGTTTGCTCAAAATCACAGATGGTATTTTCATCATAAAAATGAACAGAAGAATCATTTCAGCTCCCAGAACAGTATTTTACTCTTGTCTTGACTGGCAAACAAGCCTTCAAGAGTTGAGAGAGAGGGAGAGAGAAAAGGACAGAAATAAAGGGGGGATGTCTGGGTAACTTCAATAGCCTCTCTGTGTCCATCTAATATGGAGGGCTAGCATGCTGGGAGTTGGCCCTTTCCATTCAGACAGACCCCAAACTCATAAAGACCTCTTCTATGGCCCCCAACCTGAAACCCACCCACCAAAGCCCTCGCTGGTATAGGCCCCTTCCATGGGAACTTGCAATCTGCAACGTAATCCCACTTTGGCCCCTGGAGAAGCCTTTCCAAACAAACCATGTGAGTCCTAATACCCAGGGCTTCACAAGTGGCTCCTGGCTAGGCCTGAGCTCCACCACCAACAACAACTTGGCCCTCCTTCTTTCTTTTTTTCTCATTCTCTCGCTTTTCTTCTTTCCACGGATAGACGACAAAAGAAAGGGATCTCCTTCTAATTGCTTCGAAGATTGAAAAGCTGAGAGGGGTGGTGGGCGGCTACAGGGAGAAATGAGACGGAGGCTCTGGAGGCAGCGGGGGACTGTCAGTCTGGCTTTGCCCGCCCTGGGTGTGCGGTAGCTGGGATAAAGGAGCTGGCAGGACAGCCTCTGCTGCAGAGCTGGGCTGAGTGGATCAGAGTGGAGGCTGGCGACTCCCAGGGCCCGGCTTTACAACTCTGGCCAAACGGAGGACTATGAGAATGTGTGAGGAGCTGAAGCAGCTCTGCTGGAGGCCCTCTTCACTCATGGGA
This sequence comes from Enoplosus armatus, assembly GCF_043641665.1. Taxonomy (NCBI): domain Eukaryota; kingdom Metazoa; phylum Chordata; class Actinopteri; order Centrarchiformes; family Enoplosidae; genus Enoplosus; species Enoplosus armatus. Next base: position 10,951,852 of record NC_092196.1, on the reverse strand, counting down.
AAGGACGTCTGGTCTTCACAACTGGGATTCAGAAACCATAGGCTGCTGAGAACTGCGTGTTCAAGCCAAGAAGGAGGATGTGACAGAGAGAAGGCAGAAACACAGTGTGTTGGTGGCCGTCCAAACCCTCTGCCCTGTATGAACAGCCCAGCCACTATTGATCAGTGTGGTGGTGGATGATGAAGTGTGTGAACACACAGTTGGGGTGGTCCGTGACCTTTGGATCTGTTGCTATGACATGCAGAGTTGCTAATAACACTCATACACACACACACACACACACATACACACACACACACAGAGACACACACCTTGACCTCTGCAGCAAGCCATGCCACAAGGCCACGCCTCTTTCTCTCACTCTGCCATCACCCAGCAGCAGCAGCTCCTTTGAAGATCGGCGGAGGAGTTTTGCTCAGCTGTTTGTCAGCGTGAAGCCTGAATGGGACAAAAAGGGAAGAAGCTGCTTTGGTGATGAGGAAAATCAAGATAACATTAGATAATGTTTCACTGCCAATTCCCTGCCATTCAACAACAGCCAAAAAATGATTTTAAAGGCAACATGAAAACACAATTTGAAGAAGAATTGTTGGGGTCAGAGTACTTAACACATCATGTTTAAGTTCAAAGATTGAATAGAAAAGCGTCGGCTCCTCTGTGTGTGTAGCGACATGAGATCCAAAGGATTTTGGACCTTACGAGCTCCAGAAAGTTCCCTCAGTCTCCCCTCCCTGACCTCCTTTCATCCCTCCATCCCTCCGCCTTTCTTCTTTTTAATACAAATCAGCCACTCAATGCCATGCACATGTTTTAGTGTTATTTGAACTCTGGCAGAGAACTTCAAACAGCTTTCAAAGTGAACAGAGTTTTTTCCCTCTCTTGCTCTCTATCTTTTTCTCTTTTTCGAGAGAACACAGCCGCGCTTCCAAGTACACCTGATCACAAGGTCGAGAGATGGGGATTATGATATGCAAATGAGGCTTTGTTATCAGCGTTGACATTCGTTATAAAGCCGAACAGAGGAGAGGTAAGATGAAAAGGTGGCAACTCACACTCCCCCCTACCCCTTTTAGCATAACCTCCCCTCTCAAACACATTGGCCTACCTAAGCCCCCTTTTTTTCTCATTTAGATCAAAAGGTTACACACAACAAAGAAAGGCCTGTGTGGAAAAGAAAAAGCACCCTGTACACACTTCTGTGCACTTTTACACAGTCAAGACTATTGATTGGTCAGCTGCCCCAAAGGTGTGTGCACATCTGTGCAGTATGTGTGTGTGTGTGTGTGTGTGTGTGTGTGTGTGTGTGTGTGTGTGTTGATGTCTGGATTTGACCGTGTCCTGATGAGGTTGTCGTCTCTTATGCTGTTTAGGCAGAACGGAGGTCTTTGCAATTACCCAACACTGTAGAAAGGCTTTCAAGTCTCCCCCCCGCTGTGACAGGATAAGGACGAGGACACACACACGCACACACACACACACACACACACACACACACACACGCACACGCATACACTGAGAGATTGAGTCCTTTCAAACACACACAGAAAGATGCATATGGTTGCCCCCCTGTTCAATCTGCATACGGTTCAGTTCAAAGGAGTCCAAGCGAGGTGGCAGCCTGTGCTACTTTTCCAGCTATTAGCCTGGCCCACCATCTGCAGCGATCTAGTGAGGAGTGGGTTTTATGAACTTCATAAAGGGTTGGTTATTAGAGCGTCAGAGTGGAGATGGGCTGTCTGGCCTTTGAGTTTAGCAGCAGGGGTCCTGAGTGCTTTGATGTGAATCATACTGTTAAATAACTTTTGAGAGGTAGAGGGAGCTACTGAAACCTCAGAAAAGGCCAAGCCCCGGTTATATAAGTGATAATTGACCCAGTTTCTTTTTTCTTTATTTCCTCATTTTTTATTTTACACCTCGACTGTCAGCGACAACACCGAAACAGTTGACAGTTGACCCACTATATAGACATCCTCAGGTACACTGTGAAACTTGAAAATCCTGACTGTAAGCAACATGCTGCCTTCATCACATTGCAGACCAGCTGTCTTCTAAAAACATCACTTTCTCTCTTTCTCATAGGAAAAAACATGACAAAAAACTGTCACAAGGTCCATTTAGCAGGTTTTCTGGGGCTTTCAATCATATCACATGGCCTTCATCAGCTGATGGGATTTGTCCAGTCGTCATGGAATTGACCGAAATGAATGAAATGATCAAATTAAAAAACACTTCCGAGCACTAAAGACTCATCTGAGGTTCAGAGTTCACTCTTGACCTTGGAGGCAGCAGTTAAAACAATCTCCCCACGAGGTCCATTTAGTAGCTGTTCTGGAGTTTTTGATCTTATGACATGATCTTCATCAACGGATGGACTTTGCCCAGTTGTCATGAAGTTGAAAAAAGAATCTCCAAGGACTTTTGAAATTCAACATAATATGATACCTTAATAATTCATGGGGCAGCCTAATTTGATCTTTGGTTATTAATTTCTTCAGCTCAAACAGACGAGGTGTTTTGGGTAACGTCACCCTCCTGGTATGCGATGAAAGAAAAAACTTTGGTTTTGATCATGGCCATTTCAAATTTCAAACACCCCATAGCTTTGGGGTTAAGGCACTCTCTATGAATCACAACGTCCCCGGCTTTGTTGCAACTCTCTCGCCCTCATCTCTTTTCTACTGTAATAAAGGATAAACATCCCCAAAATAACTTCAAAATTGAGGAAGCACAGACCACAAAATGAAACACATCTCTTCTCCAACATGTGTTTTATCCACCAGACATTTTTGGGGGGCTATTTTGCCCTCACTGGTGTATACTGGGCTACTTTAATTCTGATGGGATCAGCAGCCATTTCACAAGGTGGAGCAGGTGTCCACTGAGAGGTAGTGGATAGAAAGTCTTTGTTCGCAGCGGGGACGGTGGTGGGAAGACGCAGGACATCAGGAGAGCATCCTGCTCACATCCTGAAGCATCAGTGGACGATCAACACTCAGGTCAAAGCTTCCTTCCTTCAGAGATTCAAGGGTTAACTTCCTTTTGACCCGTCAGTCAGAATCCCTCTATAACCTTTCATTTCAGAAAAACAATATTCACTCTCCCTTTCTGTGGTTTATAAATCCCATGTAAGACATAACAAAACAACTGGCCTTAAGTGCTCAGTGCGGCCTGAAGGTGGTGCTGCTAATCCACAAACCAATTGGACAAACTACCATAAACTCAACTTTAATGCGTCTCAAAGGACATCAATGGAATTTATTTGATTTACTTCCTTTAAACCTTTATGTACCTGGCTTGTGTTAATGACACGTATAGTATTTTGTAAACACAAATTTTCCCGTGTGGTAATAATATACATATCATCATTATCATACAGCGTTACTTCATCTTAAAAGTAGAAAATAAATGTGCAGTCTAATGCCTGCTCATAAACACTATGAGGCACCAAACCAACAAATCAAGTGGTGAAAAATAAGACACAAAAAATATAAAATAAGAAATAAGAAAACAAAGTGTCAGTTAAATGTAATAATAATAATAAATATTGTCTTTAAAAACATATTGATTACTACTCATCTGTAAGGGGGGGAAATAACTTCCTGGTTTCCTTTCAGTAAAAATGAATATGTGAGATTTACTGTGTTTACTGTACTGAAGCATCAGAGTCCATTAGATGGATCCAGCTCTCATGTTGCTGCTGAGAATCACTGATCGACATTTGTAGATCAAACTGTAAATAATAATTAACAGGTGGTGTCAGGTGGGAGAGGGAGCGCCTGCGCAGACAGACACCTCGCTGTGCTTTCAGCGGACACTCACGTGGACACTTTCCCCTGACGTAATCCCCTCAGCCCGGTAGGTGGCGGCCTGTCCAAGCGAATATAATCAGATTAAACGAGCCGGATTCGGATGGATGTACCGGCTACCAGACACGCGGTGCACCTGGTGGATCTGATCCGGGGGTAGGTGGTTCTTTCTGCAGCCTTGAACCTAGAAAAAGAGAAACATTCATTTTATTTTGAGCCGTTTTCACCGGCGGCTCAGTTGTGCAGTTGCAGCCATTATTAAAGGGGGACAGTTTGTGGAGGGGAATCCGCGTCTTGTAGACATACTGCAACGCCGTGACGCAACTCACACTGTCCTGCTGCAACACAATAAAATATGAATCACCAGAGAGCCGGCGATGGGTGTAAATATCATTTAAACGGCGAGGAGGAGGAGGAGGGGGAGGAGGGGGTGTGGCGCTGACCATCTCCCATTCACCAAAACAATACACGCCCCAGAGAGCTCGTGCATTTGTGGCGTAAAAAAACAAAAAGAATCCGGTTTGATCGCTGTGGAGCTGTCTGTCTGCTGTGGACTCTCGCCGGGTGCGCAGGCCAGCCAGCAGGCTCCGGGCTGCGAAGAAAAAGCGCTCCACGCAGGGATCCTCATCGCATTACGCAGATTCAAAGCGCTGGATGCGGAGCGAGACCGAGTGGCCTGCACATGACGATGCGATAGCTAAGGTAAGATTAAAGGTGCGTTTTGGTGGAGGTTTTTTTTTTGTCTGTTTGCTTTGAGTAACAGCTGTTGGGTCCATGGATGCATCACAGTCCCCTCAGACATAAACCAGCGCAGAGCTGAAGCCAGGATGCGAGCAGGACAAAGGGGCGGATGGAGCCGGAGGAGGAAATATTTTGGATTCGATTATTAGTGTTGTTATAATAGAAAAGCACGAGCAGCAATGTCCCTTTTACAGCTACAGGGTAGCCCGGTGTGCTGTGGTGTGCCTCCCTATTAAAGCACGTTTGGATCATGTTGTCTGTTACAGCTGTGTGGGCTGCTTATTTATTCTAGGAAGTGGCACTGTCTGATGTGTCTGTGGGGCAACTGTGGCTCATTATCCATGTAGCCTGCTGTGAACTGCTCAGGTCTACATGAGCTACTCAATCCCCTCTTCTCTTCTTCCTCTTGGTTCTCCTTCCAGCAGCAGGCCACAGCATCACAGCCATACAAGGCATCGATCGCTCAGACTTTCATCTCTGTGTCACCTAATTACGCCAAATCCCCTCTTTATTCCAGGGATAGATCACTGCAGGCCGGTGGGACATTGCTTATCAGATCATTTAGAGGGAGTTTCTGCCTAGTGTCCTCATGTGAACTGGCTCCTTAAAGGAGCTGTAATGTGGCTTCTAAATACAGGTGTGTGTGTGTGTGTGTGTGTGAGGAAATATGTTTTAAAAAGTGGTTAGAAACAGTCTGTAGGCGCAAAATGTTGCATGACACTTGAGCTTTTGTCACCGCTCACATCTGAAGTTGTGGCTGTCCAAAACATCCAGTTTCATGCAAGACGCAAGTTGACAACATGAGTATAAATGTTGAATATGATGACAGAATCAGAATCAGAATCAGAAATACTTTATCGATCCCCGGGGGGAAGTCCACAGCAGACAGACAGCTGAATGTGTCTCCCTGTCTCTGTGTTCGCAGGCATGTTAGCACCACGGTCCATGGCTGTGCTGTTCAGTGTGTCAGTGCAGGTTGTGTTGCAAGAGGAGATTGAATGCCTCTAAAATCTCAAGGTAAGACGTCCTCTCTCCTCCTTTGACCTTGTGTGTGTGTGTTTGTATGTACGTGTGGGAGGTGGTAGCACTGGAATCGATCCAGGGCCTTGAATGGCTGCTCCCTGCCTCTCCTTAATTGTGTCTCCTTCATCTTTGACTCCTCTTCACTCAAACCCCAAACCTCATTCACGTCTTTAACGTCGTGACACATACAGGCGTCTCCTGTCTGAATGCAAAGACGTGTGTTTGTATACGTTTTTTTTAAATGCTGCATTTATGACTTCACATCTGTGTCCCGCATTGAGTTTGTGTTTGTAGATGAAGGGGGTTTGTGTCAGCAAGTCCAAAGGGAATACTCCTGCTTAAGCTTAATTAGACAAATTGCTGTGAGGGCAAAAGCAAACAGTGGCAGCTGAACCTCCTGAATAAGCTTTTGTTTGGGGATAAAGGGGGCTGTTACGAGGCCTTCATTCAATCTGTAACACTGGACATTCACAGAAAAGCCAAAAATCATTATGAACTAACAAAACACTGATGTCTGTGTGTGAGTGTAAAGCTGAAGAAGTGGACGTGGATGCATCTGTGTTTATACAGTGTGTCTGTGTTTACATGTGTGTTGTGCTGCTGGCTGCAGACTTTCTGGTTGAACTGCAGTTCACATTTTAGATAATAATTCAGCTTGGAGCCGAACCAGAGCCTGACATTGCCCCTTCATGGTTTGAACCAGTGTGTCAGTGTGCTAACTTTAAGCCCACACAAATCCACGCTATTCTGGTCACAGACAGGACGGTGTACATGTTTATAAGTGCATGTGTGTTGTCGTTCTTATTTAATTCTAGGAACCAGTTTTAATTCTAAAGCTTTTAAGGTAAAGACTATTTTAAGAAGTGAGGTCAGTAATATAACAATCTGATTGTATAGTGACTTGACTTAATGATGCTGTATATGACATTCAAAGTCATATACTTTGACTACAAAGATGTACCATCAGCAGGAGACAGGGAAGTAAGAGAAACTGGTGACATATCCGATGTTTGTAGTAATATGTACAAGAGGAAGAAGGTGCTAGAGGCAGCCCTTGTAGCTCACTACATATTAGATTTCTATAATAGTACTCACCAGGGGCATTCCTCCTACTCAGGTAGGATGTCAACTGACACAAAACTGAGTCAGATAAAACAATTCATGTGTGGATGTCCTGGATGATAGAAAAAAAGAGTAGAGAATAGGATCTGTGTATTGTTCCTATTTAAGTTATGAGAAGTAAAGGTTCAGCTAATGCTTGTTAGACCTCAACTTCTCCTTTTATAGATATCAAAATCAATGTGTGAATACTGTCTTTACTATGTGCTGTAGCCTTTCAGCACTTTCACTTTCATGTTCTTATTTTGTTTACCAGACCGGAGTTTTATCCTCAAAGGTGCAATTTAATCTAATGTTTCCCTTGTTCGAAGGTTGAAAGCAGATCCATGCATGATTAGATGATGGTCAGGGCTGGTCTGATGAAGTTGTTAAGTATTAGCCCCCCGCAGCATCAGTTTGTTGTCTTTTAACTGCTCTGACTGGGCTGGAGGTACATTGCCAAAAGTTATACACAAATACATGTTGATATTTATATAAGGAGAGGTTGAGGTCCAACAAGAATTAGCTGAAACTTCCAACTTTACTTCTCAAAAGTCTTGTGGTTTGGATCCTTTCGCTCCAATTTAGCTTTCAATCTTCACGCTACAACATACAATAATATTTTAGATGGTAATGTCCTTCCAACTTTGTGGCAACAGTTTAGGGAACACCCTTTCCTGTTTCTACATAACAATGCCCCCATGCACAAAGCAAGGTTCATAAAGAAACTGGCCTGCACAGAGACCTGCCCTCAACCTCATCCAACACTTTTGGGATGAGTTGGACCACCTGCAAGCCTGGCCTTATTGCCCAACATCAGAGCACGACTTCGTTGATGCTCTTGTGGCTGAATGGGAGCGAATTCCTGCAGACAGATTTCCGAATGTTGTAGAAAGTCCTCCCAGAAGAGTGGAGACTGTTGTGGTGGCAGATTAATGCTCAGTGACTTGGAGTGAGACATTTAACCAGCACTCATGGGTGTCCACATACTTTTGGCCACGTAGTGCATCTGTAGTCTGGAGAAAATGCAAATGTGATGTGAATGATGGATGTGATACTGATGTTAAGTGCTGTGGAAAGCGTGACTTTGCTTATGGATTGCTTTGCAAGATAACAGACAAGCAGCACTATTTTGACACGACGGGACACACATACATGCATTCACACATGTGCTGTACATGCACATTATTCTACACAACACTCACTGTTTAAGTGGAAAAGCCAGTGGAGCAGCTGTCGGCGCCTGTCACTGTGACGAGCAGCCACAAGTGTCACAGCTAATGGCCTCTGATGCTGCTGTGTGTGTATGTGTGTGTGTGTGTGTGTGTGTGTGTGTGTGTGTGTGTGCACTCACTGACCAGCTATTCACCAGGATATGAATTTAATAAAAGCACACTGAGAGAGAGCGAGAGTAATGGGTGGTGCTCGCCAAACAGGAAGTTAATTTTAGATAGAAATGAGGAAGTCTTTGCTGACCAGATCACACACAGAGATTTGACCTGCACACTGAATACACACTTGGTATATACACACTGCATTCAGTGTGCAAGCCAGTTATATGTATTAGGCAAATGCAGTGCAGTTTAAGTGTAGGTTAACTGATATACGCCTGCTCTTCACCCTTTGCCAAACCAAAACCAACTATGAATTCTACCAAGTATTGTCTGTGTAGCCAAAGCCTGATATGTCTTATTCCGCTGTAATAAAAACACATCAGTGAGCCACACTGTTCTACTGATATGGTGCTTCATTACCACAAACATGGGCACCGTAGTTTATTTTCATTCGATCCCACATACATCGTCCTGCAGCTGTAAATAATCACGAGGGCACCGAATGTGTATCCACGGCTGAAAATAGTCCCCCACAAATACACGATTTGCTCCTGTTAGCTCCTGACAATGCCCAGCTGTTTTAGGAAATTACTTTGCCTTTTTTATATATATTTGTGCCCCTTTCTCACTAAGATCCAGTGTGCTTTGTGTAGGGAAGTCAGAAAGTATTGAACGATTTTGGCCTTTTCATGGGATTTGTTCACAATAACTAAACATTTAACATAACACTCGCCTTATCTTCTGAATATGACTTTGGTGTGAGCCATACTGTATCTCCATCAGCCTGTTGTTACCGCAGAGGATTCAGATATGATCTACACATCCTGAGGTCTTATCTTATGGACATACTCAGTACACACTTGACACTTGAGGTACAAAAAGTGTCACTGACAGTATTGGCCTTCTGCACTACCCTCCTAGTTAACTACCATTCAGCTAAAGTGCATGCTAACTGGGACTATGTGGGACTTTCACCTACTACAGGTGGATTTCTGTGAGATTCTTCATGTACAGACTTATCTTAAATCACCTCAGACGCTACCATCTGATAACTGTTTCAGGGGAATTCCACTTGAGATGGAGAAAAGGAGCCTTTCTGCTACCGACAGTTCAGAAAAGTGTCGATCGGCTCTCACTTACCAGCAGTGCGTCTGACTTTATGTGATCATGTAACTAATATGCTAATTCTGCTCAGTCTCTGTGCTAATGCCTCTATTGTGTGGCATGTCACTGTCAAAAATGGGGGAAGAAATGTAAGTGGATTAGATATTTTGAGCTGCTTTCAGTGACCTAGAATCTCCTAATGACGTCGGTCTGGCTGGCAGTGCTGCCTCGAAGTCTAGCAGGAGGTAAATACAAACGTGAATGTAAATATAATTTAAAGAGTTTCTTTTAACACCCTGCGGGCGTGCAACAACCCAACACAGTGATGCATGAATACTAATTTCTTCTCTTATTAGCCACAGGTTATTATCTCCCTGTCCTCATTTTCACAGGCTGTCTTCCTTTCATGGCTTTCAATCACTAATCAGACTGTATTCCCTGCTCTCTCCCAATTCTGCAAAACAGCACCACTAAAAGTAACATGGGCCACTTATTCATGGTGGTCATACAGGATAAAAACGTAGCAGCATTTCTAATATTAATCTTTGCCTGTAAATACACTCACAGTTGATGTTTTTCTGTCTTTCTCTGTCTCTGCACCCCCACGTCTCCCTCCCTCCATCACTCCATTCATCATGTAATTGGGTGGATTATGACTAATACCAAACCCTCCAGCTGTTTGCTGGCTGTCGAGCAGTTTTTACACAGATTATAAATTGCTCAATATATTTGGATGCTTGGGTTTGTGTGTGTGTGTTCAGTCAGGACCACACGTTCATCTACCTTTTGATCTCTAAACTGTCAAATCGGGTTAGGCGGGCACTAGACATCGATATTTATCGTATAAGTGGAGCGTTGAACCCGTACGGCACTACTTGAGCAAATCAGCAGCTTGTAATGATGAGAATGAGCACGTTTATGTCTCGACGGTCACAGAGAAGATCGGAGTCAAGTTGTCAGGAAACAGTGTATTGATGTTGACAACCATAATTAGAGGTTATTAATTGATCAGGCGCTCTTTCATCTTTGAGAAGGTGCTCCCCAGTGCAGCGTAATGATGTACAAACACACACTTTCTCTCTGTCTTTCACCCATCTCGAAGAGGCAGATCTAAGCTTTTTTTTCTCCATTCTGTTTTGTGCTTTGGTTTAGCACCTACACATCCTACACACACACACACACACACACACACACACACACATCCTACACACACACACACGCACACACGCACACACACACACACACACACACACACACACACACACACATCCTACACACACACACAGACACACGCACACACACACACTCACACACACATCCTACACACACACACAGACACACGCACACACACACACACACACACACACACACACACACACTTTCACTGAAGATCTTGTGTTAACACACACACAACACACTCCTAGGAGACCATGGTTATACAATGAGGAGGAGCTGCCCTGTCAAACAAAAGGACGCAAGTGCGGAACAAGATGAAAGCTTCACTGTTGGCATGGCAACCACCCAATGATCTGCACGGCAAGGTTTGATGTTTGACGTGTTGACGGTGGATTCTGTGTTAGAGAGAGAGGGAGGTGAAGAAAACCGGTTTGATCCAGCGCAGCTGCGTGAGTGCTCTTTATCTCCCCGGCTGTTGTTTTATTGTTCTTTTATTCTTCTTTCATTAAGAGACGGCGGCGTGATTCAGAGCAGCGACGCTCGCCATCCAAACCTCAGTGTCAGTGTTTCCTCTCTGATGCTGCTGGAGCTCATAATACTGCCAGTCGATGTGCTCAGACCCTGGAGCAGCTCTGTGTTCACATGTGCATTTTGGAGGTTTGAGTGCATGTCTGTTGCTGTTACGCAAATGTATTGGTCTAACAGGGATATTGACACATCACACATTAATATTGAGTCTGTGTTGTTCACTGTCAGCATGATGGAGGTCCCCTGCTGGAACAGCTACATCGAAACAGTCTGTAAAACTGGCTGTGTGTTATATTTTCTTTCTTTTTACTTCTTTTTACTTATTATTGCGTTGTATATTTTTAATCACTCTTCAAAGACCAACGACATTCAACAGTAGAGATTCCTGTATTAATCTGTAACATTGAATAGATGTGTTACAACATTGTTTTTGACTAATATGTGATGCAAGTTGTTTCACAAACTGTTTACAAACTCTGGAGGAAACATTGCACACTTTTATTTCATTTTAATATTCAATGATATTTAATAGAGCTGATGCGATTCGTCAACTGACTTGTCAATCAACAGAAAATCAATCGGCAACAATCTTATCAACAGAAAATACATTTTAATCTAGGGAAAATTAATCAGCGACAATTTAAATAAGCGATTAATTGTCATTTTCTTCAGCAGAAAATTCCAAAAATTCACTGGTTCCAGTTTCTTGAATGTAAATATTTTCTGTCTTCTATGTTTGTGAGTTTTGGTCAGATAAAACTTAGGCTCTGGGAAATTGTGGTTTTATTTGACTAATTTTATACAATAATCAATTAATAGATTAATGGAAAAACTATTAAAAAAACTTTAATTGATAATGAAATGACTAGTTGCAGCCCTGATATTGAATATTGGCAAAAAAAAAGGGATGTTGCCTGCAGCTCAATTACACAAAAAGGTTTTGTTTTATACCTTAATAAGCGCTGGCTTGTGTGCAGCAGACACCACTGAGGAGAGAGCAGTCATGCCCAAAAACTTGCGTCACTTTTTCATCTTTTCCTGGAAAGTCAGTCATCATCCCTTGAGGCTCTGTCCTTTTCTTTTCTCTGTGCACACCCCATTATTCCTCCATCTATCTGCCCTCCAGCGAGGGCTTTAAGTGGCCAGCCCCGGTGTTATTGGACGAACACCTCGGCAAGCTATTTTAAGAGCTGCTGCTTGTGTCGCTCCCTTCACTGTCAGAGTCAGGTCAGAGTTTCCCTCTGTGGTAAGTCGAAGAGGGTGTTGTTCGGCATGTAAAGATGATGTGGTGACGACGCTGTCTCTTCATCCATGTTAAGCTCTTCTTCCTTGAGTGCCCCTTGTCTGTTTTCCCTGTCTTGTCTCATTGTTTTTTAGAAGAAAGGATGGGAACAACCAGCACAAATCTTACTTTCTTGTCTTTTCTTCCCTTATTCCCTTGTTGCATTCCTTTATATATGTGTACAGTACCTTTACCTACTGTATATATTAGAGAGCAGTACTGTATGTGTATGTGGTGTAACCAGGGTGCTAGTGAGGACTGGGACCAGTGTTCCCTGGAGAGCAGTGGAGCATGAAAGAAAGGCTTGTGGTGTGTTTACCTGCTCTCTGCTGTTATGTGACTCTGTGTGGCCTGTAAAGTGCTGGAGGACCCTCATCCGCCTTTGTGTCTTTTTCTATTTCTCTCTCTCTAGTTGCTTTAGGTGCTCATTACCTGACTCCCTCTGTCCACCCTCCCTTTGTTGTCTCACTTGTGTTTGCATTCATTCACATCCAGGCAGCTGCTGCATACATCATATGATCCAGGAGCTCGTTTCTTGTGCGTATGCATGTGCACTTGTTAGTGGGAAAACTCTCTGGGCTGTTAGTGTCAATCGACTGCACTGTCAGCCTCTTTCTCTCTCTCTCTGCATCCTGTGCTCGTCTCTCTGTCTCCCCCGATCTATCTTCCCTCTGTCACCCTCCCCTTTTAATGCCTCGCCGACTTGCTTCTTACTTGACTCCCTCTCCATTTTCCTCCTGCCCCATTTTTCACACTGTCACCTGCTCAGTATGCTCCTGACGCCACGCCGCCTTCATTTCGTCTTCCTTGCTTTACTTTTCTATTTGATCTTTCCCCCTGTGGAAATCTGGCATGCTAACTTAACATCCTTCAGCAGAGGTCACGTCAGTCATGTCCTCGACACCTGCTGACGCATCCAATCACATCAGCGCACTGTTACTTAAAGAGAAGTGCATTTTTGTGCAACCGAGGAACTGCACTGACAAGATTCTGGCACAGAAGTTCTCAATTGAACAAATAAGCAAATATAGCAATCCTACAGAAATACCCACAAAAGATGTCATGGTGCAAATAATCCCACTTTGACTGTGGTTTGCTCAACCCACATCCTCCTCGTCATTGCAAGGCTGCGGATGTGTTCTTTCCAAATCAGAGGAGAGGCTTGAAAGTGGATTTTTAAAAGCCAAACATCTCAGCACCTGCTGAAGTAACTGTTGAGTCATTGGTATTGATCCAGGACTTAAAATAACTCCCACAAATACAGATAAATGGTGGCCATTTTGTGCAAAGAGACAGCAAAAGGGGGGGAACAGGGGAACTGCTGATTTTACACCTGAAAGTCTGTTTACAGGTGTTGGGGAGTAATTCTACGTATGTGAAAAAAGTTGTAGAAAGCCTTTCGTGGCTGCATGAAGTCTGATAAATTGCCTCAAGTACTGTCACTTGAGTCAGTGTCGGTTGGTGCTGAAGACTACAGCCCGCTCCTCATCTTAGCTTGAGGCTACCTGGGCCTACAACACATAGAATCTCTGACTGAACTGTTGGCACTTGAGTTGCATTCTGGGTAATGTAGGCGCCAGATTTTGACAAGAAAGAATGCATGGAATAAAAAAGACAATATTACTGTTTCTTCTGCATCGATTTTGATCTTTTTTTTTTTTTTTTACTGCCCATTGTCAGACAATGATATGCGAGTGCAATGTTAAGTATGGAGTAGTCTTCTAACTTATTGTAGTGCTTTTATTTTGGTAACATTAATTTATTCCTCCATTTCTTCTCTGTGTCACACTCACCTTCCTCTCTCATGGTGTTCGGGCTGTTATTCGGTCCTCCACTGGCAGCATGTTGGTAGGTTTAATCGTTGGTTCCCATTATTTGAGTCAGTGAGGTCAACCTGTGGTTACGATTTATACAGTATGCAGCAACATCTCCCATGGCAATGTTACAATTTATTCATAATCAATAATTGCTTCTTAATGCAGATATTTAACATGGCCAATGTTAATAGCTGGATTTCCTGTGCTCCTGTTTTACAGGAGGTCATGTGCCAGACTTTTTGTTGTCTGGGACGAGTAACTTCCTGGAGTCTCTGCTGGTTGCCTGGCAACTGGTCCCCATCCAAGAAATAGTCCCGTACATATTTCCCCGAAAAACGGAGAATTGTTCTCACCCTTGTTTTTTGTACTTTAGAGGTGAGGATAGTGGGATTTTGTTAGCTGCCAGGCGAGCTGTTTCCCCTGGTTTCCAGCCTAAGCTAAGCTAACTGGGTGCTGGTTGTCGCCTCCTATTTACCACACAGATCAAGCTTCCCATTCAATTCTCCACAGACATTCTTCCTTTCTGTCGTATCTAACTCTAACCTTCCCAATAACAATAATCTCTGGATGTGAAAATGTACTCCAGTCCAGACTCCGTGTGACTCTTGTATAAGGACAGTGGATCAACACACACACACACACACACACCCACACACACACACACACACACACACACCCCTCCCATCCACATGCATGTCAGGCTGTTATGACAGTCCAGAATATCTACCCATCCATCAAAAGAGGAGAGGGAGACCAGGTGAGTCTCTGTCAAAAAAAAGAAAGCCAGAGAGACTGAAAAGTAGACACATATGGAATCTGCTGCAGCATCTGTCAGGCCCAGTATATCAGCTGTGGTTTTAGCAGGACTGAAACAAACTAATAAAATAAAGAAAACTGTGGCAAATGCTGTTTTTTGAGGTGTTAAATCAATTAAGAGCACTCCTTGGCTCTTAGAAATGTGAGTAAATTGGTGGTTTTCAGTGGTTCATTCAGCTGGGAGAAGAGAGGCATGATATGCTGAAAGCGGCACAAACTATTGACCATAAATACACCTCCATCTCTCTATCAGCACCCACTCCGTACCTCCCTCCTCCTCACCACACCATTTTTCCCCTTTACTCTGCCCAGTTATGAAGACACATGTACATTTTAATTGGTGTCAACATATTTTGAGATAAAGCAGGATTTTGGGAACAACATGGGAACTGATTACAGATTGTGGATAAGAAAATGTGTATAATGAAAACGTATGTTTGGATATCTAATATTACAAAAACATTTTGCCTGTGCCATTTTTGCTTTTCTCTCCAGTCTATGTTAAATTTGCTTTCCACTCTGTGCACCCTCTTATATCACTCTTTTACCCTGCTGCTTTTAACCTCCCTCCCCTCCTCTCTCGTCTCCCAGGGTGCTGGCTTTAGCTGATTAGAGTGGCCCTGCTTGCTTTGATTAATTGGATGAGTCTTGTCTCTGTGCCAGACTCTACTCCTCTCCTCATCCTCATCCTCATCCTCATCCTCATCCTGAAGCAGCTAAACCAAACACAGGGCTTTTAATGGCAGTGGTGCATTGATGAGAGGAAATAACTAAAACTGTGGGTGTGTCAGCAAACATTGTGCAGGTTGCACTTTATTCAACCTGAAAAGCACTAGATGTGTTTCCAATGTGTCATCTATGTTTTAGCTCTCATATAGCATAGGATCATTTGTATGAGCCAGATTAATAGCAGTACAAGAAAATAGCGTAGAAGATGCAGGTATCTACAAAATTGGGTATCTTTTAATCCTATGTATCTTCACTTAAGCCTAGTGAGAGACAAACATCCTTTAAACAGATAATCAGTGTCGGACTGCAACTATTATTTTCATTATCAATTAATTCATATTTTCCATTAACTGATTGTTTAGTATATAAAAAGGTCAAAAGGCCCAAAATGACGTCTTTAAATAGCTTGTTTTGTCAGATAAACAGTCTAAAGATATTTCACTTACTATCATTCATGACAAAGAAAAGCAGCTAATCCTCATATCTGAGAAACCGGAGCCAGCATTTGTGCTTGAAAATGAGTAATTAGTTATCAAAATAGTTGCTGATAAATCTTCTCGAGAACGAAATCAGTGCAAATTTGCTCCGCATATGCGCGTTTGCTTCTTTGAATTTGGATGTCAGACATTTTATTTATGTGCCTTTTCAGTTGTTTGCGGCAGTTTTGGAGTATGAGGTGTGTCCCTGTGTCTCTTTTGTGTTTTGGCTGCGCCCTCCTAAAACCTGACTCCTGGAAAACTTGGAACCATCCTCCTCTGCTCACCCGGTTGACCTTCACGATGTTTTCGTCCGTCCTTCAGGCTTTGATGACAACAACAACAACCACCTCCATCTCCGTGGCCCTGTCTCCCCACTCATTTGTCTCCTCCCTCCTCTCATCACTTTCTCTCGTCTGTGTCATGCCCCATTTTCTCTCTCCATCTTTGCCTTTCTGCCGTCTCTAAATGAATTCCACTTCAAAAGTTTGTTTCTGAAAGGTCGTCTGCAGCCTCTTCAGACCCCCCGAGGCTCTTCATCTTTCTTCTTTTTGTTGCTCTTTTTTCTCTGTCTCTCTCTTTCCTGGTTTTTATTCGATCTGCGGTGCCCCTAGCACAGCCATGACAGAGGCTACACACACACACACACACACACACACACACACACACACTCAAAATGACACACAAAACCCACTGTAGCACAGCCAAGTGAATGGTTGGCTGGGAAAGTCAAATGCTCTGTTATTCCATCCCAGCAAATACAATCTCTGGAGATGCAATGCCAACCAAAGAGCCCAAACGGGCGCCGGGGCTTTCTCAGAAATGCAGACAATCACACAAGCTAACTGCTTTGTTGTTTCCCTCCGTCTCTCCTTCTTCCATTACAGCCCATTTTTATCAACCAGCCGAAAGCCAGAGTGACTGTGTGTGTGTGTGTGTGTGTGTGTGTGTGTGTGTGTGCAAACAGTGTGTTTGTTCTTGTTGATTGTATATGTGTGTATGTGCTTGTCATGCTCTGCCTGTTTGATAATGCTAACCAGGGATGATGGACTCTGTGTGATGTGGAAGAATAAACGGGCACAATAACTCAATAACAACTTGAGGCCTCATTCAGTGAAATCACTGCATGATGAATGACTTTGTTCCGCTGTGTTGAGACTGTGCAATAGACGCCTTGTTCCAGTGATCACTGGAGCTGAACAGCTGCTTTGTTGTGTGATTATGTCCTGCATATTGTTATGCTTGGGTGGGGTTAGTTGTTATATTTATATATGTGTTTATGTTTTCTAGGATCTCATAAAGCACAGAAATAATGCAATACATGACAGGTCTAATTGACAGACACAGCAAATGAAATGAGCAGTATCAGAACAATATTTGAGACTTTGATATAAATAAGGAAAAAGACTAAATAAGAATACTTGCCTTTTAGGCATTTATATGAAAATAAAAACATGAATTAATACATGCAAGGTCCCCACCGTTTAACCTCATCAGTTCAAAGCTGCACTACTTAATATTTTCATATAAACAATGGGTTGACTATATATATATATATATATATATATGTATAATGTGAGTCTGTAGTTCCCCTCAGTTAAAGAGAGCATTCTAGCATCTTTCAGCTCGTTGTTTTGGTTTAATGGCCCATAACTTTACTGTTTCGGTTCAGTCTTGCCGCTCTCATTATCTCCAGCAGCAGCGCTCAATGAAAAATCTTTGATAAACTGACAGTAAGCTGATGGCTACATTTACAGCACCAAATAGCAGATGGACAAAGGTGAACATGACATTTAGCTGCTAAAGATCCAGATATTTCACTCAGAAGTGGGTGGAGACGAAGTGAATATTGGACTTACATTCACCAGGTAGCCCGAAACATGACTCCAAATGAATGTTAATGTTGCTCTGTATCTGCTGGATGTGCAACTGTTTGCTAATACCTTATGTCATATCAATTCTATGAGATGATATTAAGACAATGTTGTGTTTTCAGCTTGTGGACAAAATAATCAGTTAATGCAGGTTTAAGCTAAAATAATCAAAATAATTTCATCCGTCCTCTAGTCAAGAGTCGCAGTCTTCCCTTTTGTTTTCTCCTTTCTTGTCTTCACCACCTCGCAGCATTCAGTCAGCTGCGGTCTGCCCCCTGTGGAGGGTGGAGTTAAATACAGCCTTGCTCCTCAAGGCTCATGTGTTCTGAAGTAACCCATTAATCATGTTGCCATAGTCGGGGTGAGTGAGTGAGTAGGGTGCTGGTAAGACGGAGAGAGGCCAGACCTCGCTACAGCGTTGCATAATGAGGGCTAATGGATCGGGGGAGCGTGGACATACCTGTCCAGTCTGCTCACATTAGGATGAATAAAGATCTGCGAGGATATTCTCTCATGTACTCTGTGTGTGTGTGTGTGTGTGTGTGTGTGTGTGTGTGCATGGAGAGTGTGGGTACCTCTGAAGTTATTTAATTATATGTTTCAGTGTTTCTGTTGTTGTTAACAGTGTACTGCTTCTGTCTCTATCTGTCTCTCCCAGGCTGTGAGCCCTGTGCAGGGTGGCGATGAGCACTCAGGGCAGCAGCAGCAGGGGAAGTGGCCAGCATGCTGACACTCCTCCCCCTCGTCACGCCCCCGGACCCAAGCTGCAGGTGCAGCGCTCCCTCTCTCGTGACACCATCACCATCCACTTCTCTGCTCTGGGGAAGGAGGAAGATGACGAGGAAGAGGAGCTCTACGGGGTACCTGTTGCATCTGCTGAGGCTAAATCTGGGCTTGACGGTGCAGGGGGACTTCAAGGTCTCGAAGCTTCAGGGGCTGATGACCAGTCTGTCATCACAGGCTTGGAGGCAAAAGAGGAGCTGCTGTTTGAATCTGGTGTGGAGAACTCCTCTGGAGCTGCTGTGCTTCCTATTTCATCCACCACCCTGTCTGCGCAGCTCTCAGACCCTCACCAACACACACCCTCTCCAGCCATGACTATTATCCCCACCTCAACCCACCCCCACCTGAGCTCCAACCCTCCCGCCAGCTCCTCCTGGCCCTCTGACCGACCCTCAGCCAACCCCCCGTCTACGAGCTCCAGCTCCTCCTCTCCTTGCAAGTCTGCTGCGCTGACCTCCTCCAAGCCGTTCCTCAGTCTGGTCAGGTCCCTGTCGAGTGACGTTGAGTCTCGAGAAACCACTCCTGCGCCTACCACCGTTGCACCGTCGCACGCACGCCACCGTCACTTAATGAAATCTTTTGTTAAGTCTCTTTCCACAGACACTTCAAAGGCGGAACATCAGGAAGGGCCTCTTCATCACTATCTTCATCATCCCCCTCATCACCAGCAGCAAGTACAGTCATCCCAGCGGCCTCCGCCTCGTAACATGCAGCTCTTCAAACAGTTCTCCCAGCCGCGCTTATACTCCTGCCCCGTCATTGTCACTCAAGGTGGAGACTCCAAAACAGCCCCCTCTTCCCCCATCATGTCCCCAGATGGCAGGTCTTTCTTCAAGGTCCAAGAGGTGGAGGCCAGGATAGAAGATACCAAGCGGCGGCTGTCAGAGGTGATGTCAGACCCCCTGCAGCTTTTTAGTAAGATCATGGGGGACGAGTCAGGCATGGGAGCTGCTGGAAGCGCCACTCATCGAGCCAAATCGCTGTCCTCCAGTGCATCAGAACTCAGTGGAGTGACAGCAGTAAACGGACACGCAGAAGGTAACAACAACTATAGCATCAAGGAGGAGGAAGGGGCAGAAGGGGAAGAAGAGGAAGAAACCCCCACAGGCAAGGGCCCTGACTCTGTTTTTTTCTCCTTCCCATCGCTGGCACCAGCCCCAGCCCTCGCCCAGGCCTCCTCATCCACTTTCCCAAAGTCTCCTTCCCTCACTCTGGGTCGCTGCACTATGTCGGCCCTGGTAGCTCGACAGGAAGACGAGGACTTCTGTGAACTGTACAGTGAAGACTTTGACTTATGTACCGATACAGAAACACCAGATGGGGATCGTGCCGGGTACCGGCAGCCTCATACTGGCAGCACTGGACTGTGTAGTGAACTTGACACAGAGGAGGAGGAAAAAGAGGAGGAGGAGTTGGAGACTTTGCCTGTGACTGGCCTCATCTTCCTGACACAGTTGGTGTACTGGTATTTAGTCCTTCCAGTGCCACCATATGTATGTGCTGTGGTGCATGGGATAGTAGCGGGGTTCATGTTGGCCCTGCTGGTCCTTTGGCTGTCCTCTCCTCGACGCTCCTCATCAGGGAGGCGAAGGATAGAGCACTGGAATGTGGCTCAGCTGGATATCAAAGAAGCAGGAATCTTCAAGGTGAGACAAAGCACAGGATGGATGGCCAAGTTTGGGCCTGTTGCTATATGACTTCAAAATGTAAACTTGTTTTCTTCAACTCTATGTAGTCTTTTGGATCTTGTACTCAAAGACCATGGCTTTTTTAGCAGGTGTTCTTGCTTCTTGCTCTGCTGCAACGTCATCAATTGCACGTCTAAGCTGCTTTGTGCAGATTTTCACTTTCTTGGCACTTACAAGAAAGTCACAGATTTTAATGCAAACTAGCAAAAAAAGCAGCCAAGAGTCACAGTAACCTATATTAGATTTAGCCTTCAGGTTTAACACATATAGTTGATAGCAGCAGTATGATATATGGCTATGGCACTGCATTTATCTTACTGTGTCTTGGAGAAACCATCCTAAGTGAGAATGCTATACAGTGCACAGAATGCAACACTTCTGTGTTTGTTTACTATGAAGCATCAGGCTAAATTGTAATAGGCAGAGTTGTTGTCCCCGAGAGCTTTGTTCTGTATCTTTAGACTATATGTTCTTCACTCTATCATTTTAACATCCTTTCGCACTAGCCAAGCGCTGAAATTTCCCCTGTTGTTTCATTTGAATTGGCTTTGCTCATGCAGCCTCCTTTGGGACTGATAAGGTGGGAGTTTGGATGAGAATTAAACTCTCCACAGCCTCATGGGGACCAGCAGCAACATATCAGGTTTATATTTCACTTTTTCTCCAGCGACAACTACAGTTTTGCTTTGAACCAAACATTTGCATGAGAGCGCCACCACATTTGCCCCCTGTTCTCAGTTAACCTCACTCAGTGCTGTAGAAACTCGAAAAATGTTTCATAGTTTGAGGGAGTTACGAAATCATGTCTAGTTGTAGGGTACCAAGCTGTTGCACAGGAGAGCCTCATGGCTAGAGGGCACAGCTGTTCCTAAAGAGGAGCTCTGTGGTTGTGCAGAACATGACACACTCATATGAACGATAGACCCTGGAACACACAAGTGCAGTGGAGACAAACATTCCTCTTTCTCTTCATCTTTCTCTTCCTCTAAGGTTCAACAAAGAGTCAGTGTTTCACATGTCCCACTTTATCTTTTGTTGTGTTGTATGACCTTTCTGGCACTGCACCTCTGAGTGAGAATTTTGTTTTGAAATATACAGGTATGTCATTTGATTATGATTCTAGAAACTGCAAAGAGGGGTGTTTATTGATTTTTTTTTGTCACATTTTAAGAGTAATAAGTTAAAGGCGAGTGGACTTGGTGTTGGTCTTGAAGGTGTTTCGACACTCGTCCCAGAGGCTTTGTCAAGTATGTTTACTTTTAGTAAATATGGTGCCCACATAATCACATATTGGAGTTTTGCAGTATTGCAGTACAGAGAATGCAGAAGATATGTTTGCGGTCTGCATTACAAATTTGTGAAAAAATAAAATAGTTTGAGTTTCATAATACATTTAAGGGGTCCTTACAGCTATATTATTAAAATGTGTTATGTAAAAAAAAAAAAAGAATACCAGGCAATATATCATTATCAGATTTTATAAAACTCTCAGGTAATCAATATCGGTATCAGCCTCAAACATGTAGTATCGTTCGGGCTCTATTCACTAGTGGTGAGTTCCAGATTAACTAATGAAGCCTAGTGGCAAAACATCTTCAACACCAACCAGCAAGTTCAGTTTTCTTACACTTACCTGCCTTTTCATTTACTTTGTCGAGATATCTGAATCTTCATAGACAGGTTAAAGGATGATATCTTCTGTCATCCCTCAAACAACACATGCACAATAAACATTTGACAGAGGAACATTCAAACATAAAATTATGGTACATGGGTAAACATGCTAGCCGTAAAAATAACAACAAAAACAATAAATCTTTGTACAGTATCACCACATGTAAACTCAACTAGTGAGTAAACTTACACAAAACGCTTTCCCTCTCCACCCCCTCAATCTCTCAGGGCTGGATGAATGAGATCCACAGCTACGACCCGGAGATGTACCACGCCACCCTGACCCACTCTGTATACGTCCGCCTAGAGGGCTCCGTCCTGCGTCTGTCTAAGCCCAACCGGAACATCTCCCGCCGTGCCACCCACAACGAGCCTAAACCTGACGTCACCTACGTCAGCCAGAAGATCTATGACCTGACTGACAGCAAGGTGGGGTGGTTGTGGGTGTGTGTGGAGAGACAGATGTTGAAATGATGCGTTTCAGTGCATGCTTGTGAAATATGTGTGTGTGAGAGAAGGTGAAATGAGGGGGGTATTAATGTGTTAAGTGTGCATGCGAGTGTCTGCCGGCTCCCCAGTGTATTTGTGTGCTTGATGATAAGATTAACAGATAGTGACATCAAGCACACGTCCTCTCATATTTGCCTTTGCCTGAGTGCATGCTCGCTAATAGGTCATGTTCAGTGACAAAGCTACTCAGAGTCACATACTGTGTGTAAACATGGAGTGAATATCACAGGTCACGGACCCTGTACACACAACTTTGTGTCTTTGTGTGTAAGTGTGCTGACTCGATGGTTTTGTATATCTGAAGGCAGGACAGTAAGAAGACATTTCTCCTGTCAGCGTATCATGGAGCAAAGGGGTCATTATGGTTGTCCTCATCATGCAACTACCCTGCTGATCTTCTGGAGCTGAATGGCTCCCTAAAGTGTCATTTCTCCATCGTTATTGTGGATGTTTAGTCTGTCTTGAATGTTACCTGCATTTATAGACGGTGGATTACACTTAATAGTGTCCCCGAACAGTCAAGGTCTGGTTGTGAGATCTGATACATCCCCCACACCATAACACCACATGGCCACACACCCCAAGATAACACAACAACCATGCGATGCTAACATTTTAGCAGTGTTAATATCAGAGTTGTGTGAAGCTGGAGCAAGAATTTATGCTTGAATGAATGTTAACAAAACAACGCACTCCACAACACTGAATAATGGCAAGTGCGAGCTACAATGCTAGCTACTTTCATCATTAACAAAACAAAGGACGTGTTCTTACATTGCTGGTCAAAGACAAATTGAGCTTTGGGTTAGATAAATATAAATACATAATAGATGAGTCATTTGCACTTGTATTCCTGCCTGCATTGTTTCTTTTGGTTTCTATTTTCAAAACGGTTCAAGCCCCCAGTTGCTGCCACACACCCCCTGGGGCAAGTCTGCCACATACTATTTGTGGTTTCAATGTGCTCTACTGTTGGACTCACATTTTTTTTTTGTTTGTCGTCATTTCAATGTGGGTATTGCCCCAAAAACAACAACAAACACTCTCACATCATCATATTTATGCGTTTGATTATGTGAACATGGTCTATATGCTCCCATAGATCCAGCTGGTGCCCCAAAGCTTGGCTAGGAAGAGAGTTTGGAACAAGAAGTACCCCATTTGCATTGAGCTGGCCAAGCAGGAGGACTTCATGTCCAAGGCCCAGGGAGAGAAGCCTGAAGCAGCGGAGGACAAATTAACAGGACTGGCTGAGAAGCTAGAGCGAACGGACAAATGCGAGAAAGTAGTCGAAGTATCAGGGTCGGCAGAGGAACCCAAAAGGCCAACCTCTGGAGTGGGGGATCTGACTATCTACCTGTTCGGAAGGACGGGTCGGGAAAAGGAAGAGTGGTTCCGGAGATTTCTTCTGGCATCTCAAATGAAGTCAGAGGGGAGAGGTGGCAGTCTGCCTGGCATCTGCAAGAGTGGTGAGTTTGAGCTGTGCACAGTATCACACACCAAGATGCAAACAGCCATGTACAGTATGGGTTTATCTGTCTCTCTCACCATGTCCACACGCATGCTGTATTTGCACAGACACACATCACTTCCCACAGTCAGAATAGCCATTCTCTTGAGTATGTAACTGCACAGCCATCAGATCTGTGCATAAGCCCCAGCTTAGGGACTGCCAATCCCCTCAACTGAGCGAACAGATGAGTGTGAATGGGTCAGGAGGATTACATGCACAGAGAAGCAGCATATTATAGCATTGGTCTCCACTGTGGGATATAAGCCTGAAAGGATAAGGCCCAATTCAAAGGGAAACACTAGTACTTGTGTGGGTCCAGTGATAAAGACAGTGTAGGGTGAACAGGATTACTGGAAGGATGATTTAAATATCAAGCTGTTTTGTGGATATACATAGCAATTATGTTGAAAATGACTATTTCAGTGCTAATATGCGTCAGAGAGGGGATGCAGTGTGTCATCTGGTGTAAAGCATACTGATTCAGTGAGTGTTGCAGCATGTTGTGAGAAATGAATAAAAAATAGATGCTAAGTCTTGAGCATGCATTATGTATGTGAAGTATGACGCATTGATTGGAATCACTGAAAATGTTGTCGATGCATAATTGTGTCACATTAACTTCCCCTTACTCTTCACATCCTGCATCACCCACCCCGCCCCCTTCCACTTTTAGCCTTCTTGCCCTCCCACAGCCGCAGTAGCAGCACCCAATCTGGTGGAGGCCTGGAGGCTGACAGCAGGAGCAGCAGCCGGGGAAGCCTGGAGGAGCTGCCTCAGTCTCGCCACAGAGAGACCTCCTCGGCTCTCTCCTGTGGCTCTACTGGAGGGATGAAGCAGAAGATGCTGTTGGACTATAATGTCTACATGGCCAAATATGTCAACCCCCAGGCACCACAGAGAAGCCCTGCCACTGACAGTCCTGGGCACAGCCCCGAGAGCAGCCCCAAAACTACCAAAAAGGTAGGAGACAGAAGGACACATGAAAGGCTGAAAAGAAATAGACAACCAAAGAGGCAAAGTGGGCATCTGCTCAGAAACCTCTGGGGGTCTTTTGGGACCCATGGTCATGCCACTTGGCCTAGTAATTTGATTATTCGTAGACTTGTTAGGGAAAAATCACCTCTAAAGCACCATATCAAATAAATCAGTTCCTGCACTTTCACTTAAAGGTACCCTGTGGAGGTTTTGACCTCTATTAGCACCATGGAGCAATGTTTTTCTGAGTGGGCCACTGTTTGGTTTGTATTGTTATTCTGCTGATTTGACAGTTGGTCGTGGTAACGAACAAAAAACCCCACAAAGAGATGCAATACGTCAACAATGGCAAGAAGAAGAAGAACAAGAAATGTACACCTTGTTTTAACACATGATGTGTATCTGGATACATTATCTGGCTAATGACATCCGATCCACGGGCCTTTCCATTTACACCTGGTATTAATAAGCATTCTTGTTCTCTCCACTCTGCCCACATTGTGATCGGTTCGTCAGCAAACATGGTACGTCCCAGGTCAAGGAAAGCAGTGCCATGGATGGGCGTCATTCATTTTCTTGCAGGGGAAGACATATAGCTACTGCAGTTACTTGTAGCTTTTGCTGGGCTCGCTTAAGCTAGCGGGAAGAGGTAGAGTTAGGTGACCTTTCAACTTGCGGGGTGATTTTTTTTCCTTAAGAATGTGTTTACACTGTATGGATTGAATTTACACTTTGCATTTTTTCTTTCTCGGATTACATGTCCTGAACTTTTGTTAGTTTACAAAAGACGCTACAGAGTACCTTTAATCTTGTGTCCGTGTCATGTCCCTGTCCCCATGGAAGTAGACGGAGCCTGGCTCAAACCCAGGCTTGCTATAGACTGTTATTATACTTGACCACAGCCTATTAGTTTAATTATATGTCAAGAAGATTAAAGCTACAGTGCATACCTGTATGTATGTCCTTCAGATACGCAGGAGTTCAGAGGAGACTGTGGAGCCTGAGGCCTGGGTCAATGCTTTTCTGGGAAGGACATTCTGGGACTTCCTGGGAGAGAAGTACTGGGCCAATGTAGTCTCCAAAAAGATCCAGATGAAGCTGAGTAAGATCAGGGTGGGTGCCGTTACTAGCTTGCACAAATATAAATCTACAGCATAACTAACACATCAGGAAAATGCCTCTCTGTTTAACAATGGAATCAGTTCAAGAGACATTTTTCTGTCTGTGATGGCTGCATTTTATGTATTTTTTGTCTTCTGTGTTTCAGCTGCCATATGTCATGAATGAGCTGACTTTGACGGAGCTAGACATGGGCTTTTCCATTCCTAAGATCCTCCATGCCTCCAAACCCTCTGTGGACCACCAAGGTAGGAAGAGAAGCTACACTAGGTATGTCATGTTTTTCACACAGTGTTCTGGATGGTCTGCCACAATAGAGATTTATTATTTTTCTGCCATCAGTCTTCTACCCCGTCCTCTGCTGCTCTCCTCCATCCTTCAATACAACCCAGGCTGTTTATCTCCCTCTTGCCTTTCTGACAGAATAGTGAGACAGTCTCACTTTTCTTTCCACCTCAATCTATCCATCTCCATCATCTCCCTTTCCTATCATTCCTCCATCTTCCCTAAGCTTTGCTCCTCTTCTCTCTAGATTAAGACATTTCCCCTTCCCTGTAACCCTCTCTCCCTCTCTCCTCTGGAGTCTAGCCCCTCCGTGTGCCTCGCTCTATTAAGCCACAGTAATTAAACTTCACGTCTTGGGTCCCCCTCATCCATTACTGAGACACTGACTCACCCTGCCTGCCGCCTACATTGAGCCTCAGCAAAGGGACTGGGACAAACAGAGACAATACAGAGATGTGAGGCATATTAACTCCTACAGAGGTGGCTGGTTTAGGGAAAAGAAGGTAATAGGTTGTTGGAGGTGGTTTCAATCATTAGTGGTGCTTTTAAGCTGAGAGCAGAGCGAGGGAGGAGAAGATTGCAGTATTTCTATTTTTCTGTCCTAATTTTTTGAATATTCAGGGTTTGTCCAAAGATGGTTTAGTCTAATTTGAGCTTGTGTCTAAAGATATAAGAGCATTGACAAGGTGTTTTCATTGTGCTATTCACTTGAAGGAGCCAGCCATGAGTCATTCTCCTGTCAGCCACATTTCCACGGCTGAGTCTGCAATGCTCATTAATGTGTTCTGTCTGAACCTATACGCCCACAGAAACATACTTACAAAGCATCATCAGTTGATCCCAGCACATAATTAGTCCCAGGGGAATGGCATCCCTACAAGTGCTGCGCTGTAAACCTGCATGAACCGAAACAGGATGCATTGCTTCTATAGTAACGTGCCTAATTTCAAATCTTGTAGATATTTCTTTTATCTGGGGATGGTGATAAGAAGGAGAGTGAGAGTGCTCCCTGACTCCTTAATGTTGGGGAGACATGATTAGATTTACAATGTTTATACTGTTCTCCAAGAAGTACTGAATGCACACAAGCTTATGTAGAGTAAAGCTTACTGATATGATTCAATTAAATGTTTTGTTTTTTTAGTGCCTAGACATTGATAATGTTGCCATGTTTAGTATTACAATCAATTCTTCGATAAGATTGGACATAAAATAGGTTTTGGTGATATTAGTGTTTGAGGAAAAACAAGACAAGAATCTACAGAGATGTGTGTGACAGTATTACAGAGTTTATTTGTGTGAGGATAGTGTAAGCAGGAAGGTCATCGTGTAAAGAAATGGTTGTCATTTCTGTACAGTTTAAACATCACCAGTGTTTTCATCATTGTTTACCACTGTTGCCATCTTAGTTTAGCATGCTATAACTTGCTAATTCGCACAAAGTACAGCTGAGGCTGATGGGAATGCCATTAATTTTACTGGTATTTGGTCATAAAACAAAGCATTGGGCAAATAGGCATTGACTAGATAATTGTGCTAGATGAAAAGTCAGGGGATCACCAAACGTCACAAAGATGATGAATGTCACCACATTGCATGGTAATTTCACCTTGAACCACAAATGTCAACCTGCTGGTGGCACAAGAGGAAGAGACAGGGGATCACCAAAGACACTAGGCTTCATCCTCTTGGGACCATGAATGTCTGTACAAACTATCATGGAGATCCATTCAATAGTTGTTGAGATATTTCAATCTGGACCAAAGTGGTTGACCAACCAACCAACATGTCGACATTGCCATCCATAGAACAACACAGTAAAGTTATTAATGTCGATATTATGGCCAAGCTTCCATTCTTCCATAAATTCATTTCACTATACTTCAAGAAAAAACAACATATAAGCTATATTCAAGGCAATATCTTGTCTTATATAATACTGCTGAATACTGCTGTTATAGTGATATATTTCCCAGTTCTATGTAGAAACACACACATGCTTATATCAGTGGTGCAGATATGTTGCACTCCAGACTGTCTCTTCCTCCTGTGTGTCTTGTTCTAGACAGAGACACCAAAACAGTGTCTAACGTGTTCTGACTTAATGCTGTCATTTAGTGTCTCTTTGCCGCGGCTGCCACACACATACAAATCAATGAGCATTTATGAAGAGTGGAAAATGAAGAGGGGGAAGATAGCGAGACGGAGGGTAAATAAACTAACTCTTATCAGTTGTAGAGGTTAGGATTCAATGAGCAAATAGCAGGGGGATCGAAATCCGAATCGTTCTCCCTTAGTATGATGTGTAAACAGGAAGTAGCTTGATGAAGTCAGCCAATAAGGAGGCACTGCTGCCCTACAGAGCTGACCTTTTCAGTGTTTGCTTGAGGATAAGTCTTCTTCCTGGCAGCTCTGCAGGGGACCTCACAGCAATTAGACACCAGGCAGGAGGTTCTTATTTATTCACAGAAATGGCATTCAGAGTTTTGATGCTGCTGTGGTGTTGTTGGGGATGTGAAGTGATTTGTGATTTTGATTTTGATGTCAAACATAATATCTCTTGTGTCTTTCCATCACTGTCTGTCCAGGTCTGTGGTTTGACCTGGAGATCTCCTACACGGGATCCTTCCTCATGACACTGGAGACCAAGATGAACCTGGCCCGTCTGGGGAAGGAGGGCGAGGGGCTCGGGGAGCACGGAAAAGAGTGGTGAGGCCTTCAATTACATTCAGTAATTTCCTCTTTTAAAATTTGTAAAGAAGCTCATGAAGATGAAAATGTCAGTACAGAAATACAGATTTTTGAGAGTGATCCTTCACAGCTTGTCTTTACTCCTCCATGTTTGTTCTTGTTATTGTTTTATAATACATTCTCAGTCAAAATATCTTGTTTGAAGGATTAGCTTTTCAGCTTTGCTGAACAAACAGCTCTGAGCTGGATGTTAATTGGGTAGATTTGTATTTAGAAACGTGTTAGTTGTCACATCTGTTTTTTCACAATTCCTACCCTCTTTCTGTTGGCTCTTCCTCCCTTCTCTTAATATATTAATCCTCTGTCTGGACGCTTACCACTGTGGATTTGTCCAATGACTGGTGAGTTTGGGAATAGATGCCTGTCACTGAAACAATGCATTTTGAGTGAATCATTGGAGTTTAATTTCCTGTTATGTTTATCAGTAGGGATGCATTTAATTGTTAATGGTTCTACGCAAAGCCATTAGAGTCTGACTCTGCAACAGTGAGTGTGTTTGTGTGTGTGTGTGTGTGTGTGTGTGTGTGTGTGTGTGAGTGACAGGCCCAGGCCACGGACATACTGTCTAGCAGACAGCGATGAGGAATCGTCAAGTGCTGGCTCATCAGATGAGGAGGATCCCCCAGAACTCCTCAGTGACAAAGCCATTCTTCCTGGAGGCGAGGGGTGAGCGAATGTCCCTTTACAACAACATCATCACGTATCTGAATTGAAAATGGGCAGAAACAGATTCACACTGATGTGTTGAAGCAGAATGTTCTGCCCTTTCAGTCCACCCACCCACCTACTCACCCACTCAGTCCCACACGTTTGAAAGCTTGCTGCTGATTTAATGTAGCACCCGGTCACTCCCCTCCATCGTGGGTGCTGAGTAGCAAGAGATGTTGTTATGAATAAATGATGAACCTGACTCACTCCTTGCCTCCCCTCCTCCTCTGTCTCCATCCTCTGCTCACGTAGCTATGTGGGAGGCCACAGGCCCAGCAAGATCATGCGCTTTGTGGACAAGATAGCCAAGTCCAAGTACTTCCAGAAAGCCACGGAGACGGAGTTCATTAAGAAGAAGATGGAGGAGGTGTCCAACACGCCCCTGCTGCTCACCGTGGAGGTGCAAGAGTGCCGCGGCACGCTGGCTGTCAACATCCCACCCCCCCCCACGGACAGGATATGGTATGTTCACTTCCAGGGTGCATTGAAGACTGTGGGAGGTAGTCAGTGAATGTGTAGGAGTCCTGGCTTGAGAATATAACTCAGCACCCTCTGCTGGGCAAATACAGACCTGCATAGAATAAAAAAGTGTAATCACCAGTTAACTAAATATACTTAACATTTAAGAAAATGAGAGCACAAAGGTGTGCATTTTCATTAAAGATGTGGAATATTAAATCCTTAATTACACACTGTGTACTTTATACGCTTCATTTTAAAGAATATCTAATAATAATGATCACCTTCATCAGCAATGGTTCCCAAGTGGAGTCACCAGATAATTAAAAGAATAAGAAAGAAAACGTGTTTCTGTTACACAAAATTATGTATATTTTCTGATTTGTCCCTTATTTATTTTCATGTGAATACTGAATACTTTCACCTCATCATATCACTCTAAACTCATGTCCACACTGAGGCCATGATCTACGATGAGGGGTCAGATGTAGACTCTGCCTCATTTTAAGGGGTCACAAGCCAAAAAAGCTTGTGAAACACGTATCTACAGCATCATCATGGTATTAATTTCTGTAGCACATTTCCTCAACAAAGTGCCTTGTGTAAAAAAAAGTAAAATAGGAAAATGTATTGAGTTTAGTAGAATCAACAACAAAAATCTCATGGAGTTTTCATGGAGCCTGTCTGAGAACTCAATTCAGCTTGTATGAGATTATATAACTTTTACCATCAATGTTTCCTCTCGGCTGTCAGGTATGGTTTCCGGAGTCCGCCTCACCTCGAGCTGAAAGCACGGCCTAAACTGGGTGAGAGGGAGGTCACTTTAGTTCATGTGACAGACTGGATTGAGAAGAAACTGGATCAGGAGTTCCAGGTATACACTGAGAAAAACAGGAAACTGTGCATGTAAATGTTTCGTCATAAATATAATTTATTTACACTGACAATATAAGTTAGTAAGTGATGTCATATCCGATGGTGTTTATCAATTTACGTGCAGTTTAAAGACCACAGTCGGCCTGACCTAGGGGCTGACAGTTTACTCAAGGACAAAAGAGTGTCCCCCCCAGATGTTTTAGGGAGAATTTAGGTTTTAAAAGAGGATTAATTTATGGCTGCCCACCTATTTGTACTTCAAAGCAGTGTGCCTGTGGCTTTCCCACCCCTCATATATATATCTAAAGTAATGATACGCCTGCTGCTAGATAACCACCCTGAGGCTCACCTGCAAACTACTGTGTCCCTGTCAGGTCTACCACACATCTACATTTATCCCTGCCTGACTCCTCCGGGGGTTATTATTATGTACCACCCTCCCTCAACCATGCCTCCATTAAAATACAGTGCTGCAGTGCACACTGTTGTCATTTGTGAGTGTATACATCTGGCTTTCAGCAAATGCTGAACTCAGGCCTCATTGGTTTCTTAGCATTGCAGGGTTGGATGCACAGTCGATGAAGTATTTCATTTATTTTTTTCAGCAATTCTTGTCAGCAGATATATTCTCATGCCGCTGTCTTTATTTGGGATATGTTTAGTTACTAAAGTATATTTATCAGTAGTTTCTGCTCCATTCCCCTCACCAGACACTCACAATAGCTTTTGAAAAGGCATATTTCAGTGTCCTCCTCCTCTTTTGTTGCTGAAATTAAGATGGCTTTGCTTGTTACTGTGCTTATCCTCCCACAGAAAATATTTGTGATGCCAAACATGGATGATATATGGCTACCCATAATGCACTCTGCCATGGACACACGTTCAAATGCCAACTTGGTTACTGTGACAAATGATGCCTTGAAGGACCCAGAACCTGAAGAGCCTGAGGTCTCGGACATGTGAAGACTGCTGTTCAAAGTGTAGAATGACGGACATTTTATCATCGTGGCAATATGACAAGCCCCCGCCCCGCCTCAGAGACCCACGGGTGCAGCAACAGGACAATATTTTTACCCCACGTTCCAGTCCCATTGTTGCACCAGTCTATGGCCACTCATGAAGCGTTGGCAAGCTCGTAATCATCTGTGGCTACTAAAAGCAGGAGAACGAAAGAGAATTGTGACTCATAGATTGTCATCCAATCACACAGTTTTGTTTGTGTGACATCAAATATTATGATTAATCCTCCCCTGAAACACAATACATGGGGCATGTCGAGACCGTTTAACAAATGTGCGTGGTGGTGGATCGACAAATAGCCATCGCATTCAACCAGAAGAACCATAATACCTGTGATGTACAGCTGCACCAAACACGATAGATGTACAGCGCAAACTTTTCGTGCGACCTTTCCAATCTGGTGGTTTATTGTTGCTATAACTCTACAAGAACTTTAGGGCCCCCGACGAAGACTGTGTTTGTCTGAGTGAGCAAGCATTTGAGGGAATAATCCTTAACATTTGGAAATGATTTTGCTGAAAGCCCCTGCGTCTGTTAATACACATCTCACAGGGGTGTCATCATTTAGCACCCATCCACACTGCTGCCTGTGTCAGCCGCCTGGCACCTTTATGCAAACAGATCAATGGCACTGTGTCCATCGAAGATACGGGGTCAGTTTAAATCCGACAGTGTCATAACATGCAGCCTATGTGGTAGGGATTAGAGCTCAAACTGACTTTAGAGGGGTGAATTAAAACATATCTGCAAACTCAGCAGCTGAACATTGCCTATAGGTCTGATGAATGTATAAATAGGAATGCAGCTCAAAGGAATAGCTCATTCACTGACGACGTGCTTCTACGCTTCAAGACTTCTTTTCATGTTATATTCGGAGTTGAGCAAAAGTAATAACTTTCTGTTTTTATTGCCAAAGCAATCGTTCAGTTCTGTTCAAGGCGACTGCTACAAATAAGCAATCGGTTCGTTATTTTGTGTTCCCTGTTGAGGCCACTCCAGTGATGTACAGCCGAAGTTTGGATAATTGTAGCTGGAGATTCATAAGATAGAGACATAATCTGCAGGGAGCAGCAGGAGACTGAAAACCTTCTGCGAACACTGTAACACATAAACTTAGTTTTTTATGTAAAGAGTGGGAAACATACCCACTCCTCCTGTTTTATTTGAATTTACTGGATATTAGCCATATTATTTAACATTGTCAGCAGACATCCAGCTACTGAATGCTCTTTTTGTTGTTGAATTATTGACTGATTTGCTGTCCTTTCTGTACTGTACACATTTAAAAGGAATAATACCAATAAACTAGAACAACAGCGACTTTGTAATCTGCCAAGACACCCAGGCTGCTTTACAGGCGACTTTTATTTTACGTTTTGCATTCAAAATGTGTGTGTTGGCAAAGTGTACGAGGCAGAAAGTGCCTTTTAAAAATGATCAAAACATTCCTCCATAGTGAGCCACCACATTTGTTGCATCAGTTGAGGATAGAGAGAAAGCATCTTTGTGCCGTTAACCGTCTGTCAAGACATGCCCTTTGTTTTCACGGGTTTCGGTGTTGTTCATTTGCACAGTGATGAAAATATGAAGCATTGCTGTTGTGTTCAGTGATGTCACAGAATGTTATGGTTCTGATCGTTGTGGATCAATAAAACCTTTTGCTTGGAAAGACTTTGTGGTTGTGACAGAACGGGAGGAAATTAGGGGATCTCATTAGAAGGCATCCACATGTGTATCAGATTTCTTTACTTTTCACGTTCATGTTTAGGGCTGCAACGATAGATTAGTTTGCTGGTCATCTTATTGACTAATCAATCATTTTGTCTATAAAAGGTAAGAAAATATAGAATAATGTCCATTAAACATCTTATAGGTGACACCAGATGTCCAAAACTCGATACTTCAATTCGCAAGGACAAAAAGTTTAAGATTTTGACAGGTGAGAAAAAACAAAATGACTAAAATGATTATCAAAATAGTTGCAATTGAATAATCATTGCAGCTCTTTGTTAAATGTGCCGATAAAATTTAATTTTTTCACTGAAATATTGTTATATAGAGTAATAATGTAATTTTTATTCTTTTGATTCATATATTCACATGTAGTAGAGTTATAACGTGGGTAAAAAATCTCAATGCAGCATTTATTATATTTAATTTAAATACTTACTACTGAAGTTATTGCTCTGAACTGCATTTAGATTCTGTGTCTTGCTTTAAAAGAGAGACTTGGTGAAAATTGCCAAGAAACTCCAGTTATGACAAGACATGGTATGATCTCGCACTACTCTTGACCCGTGTGAACGGCCAAGGAAAAGGCCGTTCAGGTTGAAAGTATAGTGCCGAAAAATGAATGAACCAAACATGTAAATGAAACAAACACTGTTTGTTGACAAATTATTTATTCATACAGGACATTTGTTACATCCTACAGTTCAAAAATGTATACTTGTAAAATCTTCTGGTTCAAAAATACACGTACAGGAAACACAAAAAGGCGTGTTAATCTGGGGGGGTCATGGTGTCTCCTTGTAATTTACAGTAGCATGTCCGCTTCTTGAGCATCACAGTCCGATTGCTGCAGAAGAACAACAACTTTGAGTTAAGTTCAGTGATTGAAACACCATCAATTAAAGACAGTATGTGGGTTATGTCAGATCTATATTGTCTTCAGAAATCAGAAGTCTAACGCATAATAATCATCACTCATAACCATTAGAAGCCACTTTCCGCTCACTTAAAATACTTACTATATTACTACTCCAGAGGTCCATCCACACCAAAACCTACTTCCTGCATTCCTGCGAATATAAAAATGTCTGAATGAACTTTACTTGTTGAAACACACGCAGGAGACCAGTGATTGTGGGTCAAGTCAGATCGAATATGGTGACTTCATTTTTGCATCAGAAGTCTAACGCACGAAAATCATCATTCATGAACCACAAACATTAAAAACGTGATTTTTAAGAAATACTCACCGTCATCAAAGGTCTTAGCCGACCTTTATGTGACAGTAACGTTACACCATCCCCCTTCTGTCCACGTGTGGATGTGCAATCATCTCAAAAACTCTGCATCCGACCAGAGTTTATCACCGGTCCTATGGGCACAGCACAACATGCTGTAGGTAAGATGAAGATAATTCGTTGCATTTGTTATTTTGTGTTATTAATAAAAATCAAACTTACCTCCACATGTCCACGCCGATGCGGCCTAGTTGCGCAGCTCCAACACGCACCTTCACGCTTTATCAAATTGGGAGTAAAAGTCATGCAGACCAAAGTCATGTATCATAATACTGACTTGGAAATGTGCAGATCATAAGCTTCTTCTCAGGCATATTAACTGCAAATATTTCGACTCCGACGGGTCTGACTAGAGAAAGCATGCTCTCAAGGGGTGGACTTCTGCAGGAAATGTACTCCGGATGTACTTTATACCACATCCGGTGTCTGTGGGCCTGTTCTCATTGGCTCACACTGACTCTTCACTTCCCCTCCTCCACTCGTGTGGATATCTATCCCAAAGTCCAACCCCCACGGTTTTCATTTCAGGAAGAAGCGGATCTAACGTTGTACCCACTGTTGCTGGCTCAGTGCCTTGAACGTCAACAACGTTGATATATTAAAAAGAAAATCGTAACATCTGGTTGTAAGCCAAACCATGTTTTCTATGTAGTCGACGGCCAGTCCGGACCAGCTGTCTATCCCGGTTTGAGACCAGAAAATATGGACTGGACAGTGAGCAGTCGGACCCGGCTGTGGTGCATTTTGGCGTTGCTTTGCTGCGTTGGTTTTCCACAAAAGGTAAGAGGGGCTAACTGGATAAGCTAGCTTAAGTTAGATGACATTAGCTCTTTACAATACCCGCTAAACTACACGTTTCACTCAACGTCAGGCTGATTTTTCTGCTTTTTACTCCCACAACCTGTAAATATGTGTCGTTCAGTGAACCTTTTAATTCTGTCTGCATGCTGCGTGTTGTCTTGCCATGACAGAAGTAAGCTAGCATCAACGTTAGCTTGCTGGCTAAAAGCACTCGTTTTTTTTTTTAAGTAATGTGTGCTTTAGAAAACATATAATA
This sequence comes from Enoplosus armatus, assembly GCF_043641665.1. Taxonomy (NCBI): domain Eukaryota; kingdom Metazoa; phylum Chordata; class Actinopteri; order Centrarchiformes; family Enoplosidae; genus Enoplosus; species Enoplosus armatus. The sequence continues at coordinate 10,915,601 of NC_092196.1, read as the reverse complement.
ACTTGATTATCAACGTAGAACATTTCCAGTCCATCAGTCCAGTGTCACAAATCGAGGAAAGAGAGACCATACCCAATATTTTCCTTTTCATTAACTCCTTCCAAGTATCTCAGAATCCCATTAGCAAACTAGTGAATTTAAGAAAAAACATTTTACTATTCCTACTGTTGAAACTTAGGCCTTACACCTCCATAATACGGTCAGTGTGTTGATGTGGTTGAGGCGTGATGATATGCTAATATTTCTACTGCTTGCATTTTAACTCAACACCTCTTATCTTTTTCACAAGTCCTTTGCTTGCACTTCAGCAGTAGCAGAACTAATCATGTAGTACTTAGTATTAGTATAGTATTTAGTGCATGGTGCGAAGGTGGCAAACCAGGCAGCGCAAGGTGATGGGTTGATGTGTTGATGAAATTTGGGTCTTTAACATTGGGCTCCTCAATAGATGTCTGTAAATAGACACTTCAAACAGGAGATGCGTTTAGATCGAACAGTAAAAATAGAAGCTTTACCTGTTTCTGCACTGAGGTAAAGTTTAAAGGATGATTCTAGTATTTGTATTTGCCACCCACATATGCATCAGACTTTATGAAAGCCTCCCCCTTCAGTTGATTAGATCTCTACAGCCATCTGAAGTTAGCAGGACAGAGACAGTATGCGGACTTCATCTGTAGTCTCTAATTTAAAAAGTTCCACGCCAAAGCGCGACATTGTTATGCACGATGAATCTCTGTGGTGAGGTTGATTAAATCATGCTCAACCGGCGCCAGGCCAATACAAAATAACCACATAAACATCTATGCTTCTGTGCACATCAACATGCACAAGCATTATGACTGTAAAGTTCCAACAGCTTTGCAAGGCTGGAATAAAATCTAAATCTAGTAGTGATGTGTTGTTATCCAATTAAGTTTTAACCAACGGAAGTTGTAAACAGAGAATTCCATAGCGTTAGTGGCCGGCACAAAAGGGAGCTAGCTAACTTGCAGAAACTGAACCAGATCCCTAGAAAGTCTCCAGGCAGAGACATTAGCTACCAAGCTAGTAACCCACCATAGCTAAGCAGCAGATTAAAGTAGCCTTATAATCCCCTATCATGTCTCAGGCCTGTTAAACAGTCTGCTGGTGTAGTGGGGGTGACAAATGATAGACCCTCTATAGATTTGTGTGTGAGGGAGATACAAATCAGAACAATGTCTCTTTTAACTGTCTCTTCTTCACATTTGAGTTATTTTTAAGGCCATTTTCCATTGTAAGGAGGATGTGTCAGTGACTGAAATCTAGCTAGCTGATTCAGCAGTTATTACTGTTTGTTTTTAGATGCTTCTTCTCACATCATGCTCATGCCTCACTTCACACATCTGCTGGTGCTTTATAACACTAATATTCCTTATAACTGACTTTAGTTTACAATATGACCCTCAGCTGTAGTTTGTTCCACTGCTCTGTCACTATGAACACATTTTATTTCTTGACTGTTTTGCCTATTTGTTGACATGATTCAGATTGAACAAAAACAGGCTCATTTGCTAAAAAAAAGTTGTAATCTTACACTATCTAATCACACCACCAGTAGATTGGCTGTGCTTTGACTGAGTGTGCCTGAACGAGGGCCAGCACGTGACACCCTCCCCACTGAAGCAACACCATGCAGAGAGCAGCTGATAGACTGTGTTGACAAGGACAGTTGCTAAAATGTCTCTCCACCAAAATTTAATATGTGAAACTCATTGACTTTTGAACAGTCATCTCCCCACGGCGTAGGTATTCAACCTTCCTATTCTAGTATAAAACAACTCTCCTGTTGACTTCTGAGACTGTGAGGGAAATCAAACATCCCCAAGCCTGTGTCATCTTTATACAGCCCTGAAGGCAAACATCTAATGACTGCTTTCATGGAGGACTTTAAGACCGATGGATCATCAGGCTGTTCTTAATGCTGCGTTTCCCACATTTCTCTTGAAGGGATTTCTTAATTGACTTTCAAAACATATTTTTGATGACTTGAAGCTGTTGCTGCACCACACTTCCCATATCAAGTAACCACCCATGAGGTGTTACTTGGTTCCTGTGATGGGTTTTTTCTGCAAGCTGCAAACAGACAGCTTATTGCTGCAGACGAGTTGACGGAAGGAGAGTGTTCCACTTTTTAACAGAGAAGCAGTAACCGTTAGTTCACTCATAGACTCACCACTTCAAACTAATGATAAATGTATATTAAATTACATTTCCTTATCTTACAGATTCTTGCCTCTCTGCATGCAACTGTAAATGGTCACATAACAGCCTTAAAAGGTCAGACGATGAATGAAAAATTGTTGTATCCATTTCACACACCCAGTAAGACAGCCAAACAGTGTTACAGGTCACACTACTAATTCACCTGGCCGTATGTAATTCAGCCACACACTTGTTGCTCATGGAGTCCCACCATTAATGCTGTCTAGTTTGTGGCTGTCACTAATCTTTTTATGAGAGGATGTGCAGCCGTAAGCAGCTGCCCAAAGCCTGTTTCTGACATGTTGGTAGTACACTGTCATATGATGTTGATGCATCCTAAAAGTAATACTCAAAACGTTAAACGTTATTCATTGCATCTCCTCTGTAATGAATATCGGCTAATACATGATTGGCACATGATTAGTTGGGACATCTCTACATCTTTACCTCCCTCTTTGTCTCATGTGTCCAGTCTTTCTCCTATAAAGAGGCCCTCTGTCTGTCTGCCTCTTGGTCTTTACTCTAGCAATTCTCTTTCTGCATTTTTCATCTTTTGCCCAGGTGCTCTGGTTTAAACCCCCTAACTACAGGTTGGTGATGTAATACTTTACCATCTTGAAGACATGAGGAGTACTACTAAAGTGCTTGTGTATACTCAGTGGGGAAGCTGCCAATTACAGCCTGTCCTGGGTTCAGGTTGGTCTGCCATGCAGGAGGCTGTGAAGCACAGTGACACTCCAGCCTGCTAACAGTGATATCAAGAGCATTGTAGTCTGTGTCCCTTTTAGCTATGTCTGGCCTCATTGCAGAAGAGAAAGTGAAGACCTCAGAACTTGCCAAGACTTTGGTTTCGGCAGTTCTGTAGTATTATGTAACTCGCTTACGCAACAACTAAACATTTCTGTATTATATGGAATGAGGAAATGAGAGGGAATGCCCCGATGTTTAAGTCTTCAGAAAAAACTTTAAAACTCACCTCCTCTGTCACTCTGAGCAGCCAGACACTGTAAACCAGATGTTCCTGAGACCTCGCACTGTAGAGTATTCAACAGTTGTTGAATAACAGTGTCCATCCAAAACTAGGACGTTAACAGATGTTAAGAAAGTCATTTGCTTGCGAAACCAAGAACCCTGATAGAGGTCACGGGGGGGCCAAAAACAAACTAGTTATGATTCTCCCAGTACAGTTGTGTGATGCTCATGAGTTTGCAGCCCAGTGGGAACAGTCACAGGTGCACAATATTGACACACATGCTTGTATATGATGTGAGACTACAGCAGGGGATCATTAGGCAAATGTGAACGTTTCAGTGTTTGGGGTTGTTTTGGCCTTGGTTTCTGTTTGGACAGTTATAACAGGCCGTTTTTTCCCATTTTAAGTTTCAGCTGAAGAACACACAGGGGGAGAGTGACGAGAGTTATAAAATAACAGCTTGCCCTCTCACATTGTCATGAACTAGTCATTTTATATGACATTGGTTTTGTACGGAAATGCAAGCTGTTTGACCAAGAGGAACACCCTGAGTGACTCCACAATGGTGGTTGCGTTTGCTCTCCATATCACACACCCAGGCCGGACTTACTAGCTCTGGTGGTTTGTTTGTGTCTGACTTAAGGGTGCTTCAACACCCCCACCTTCCTTATCTCCTCAAAAGTGGCTAAATGCTCAGAAGAGTGTGTTAGTCATTATTGATTGGTAATCTGCATTATATGTAGGGGCTATTTGCACTGCCCCCCTGGGGACCTGTTCAGGGGGATTAGTCAGGGATGTTGATCAATACCGCTGTGGTTCAGCAGGGGAATGAGGTCTGTCTCAGCTGCTCAGCTTTTCCAAGACTCCTGTGGTAAAAATGGCACGTTTAGTAGCATTCCCAGATTTTTTCATTCCCAGTCTGACCCTGATAATGGGCCACTATAAAGTGCTGATGAGCTTTGTCAGATAATAAGTCTGTAAGAAATCGATTAAAAAAAAAAAAAGTTATCCCAGCCTCTTTTTAGTTGAGAAAGCTCATGTGTACCAGTTACATATAATCTTGAAGAAGAACAGCTTCCATCAAAGCAAACAGACTGGTCAGGCTGAGTTCATACGGCCTTCTCGGGTTTGGCGGGCAGTCAGGGCTCTCAAACACCCCCACTGGACCTCTTCCTGCACATTGGTGCCAAAAACCATAAGAAGCCCACGGCTTGGTTATCAAGAGCGGCGTTTTTAGAATTCCATAGTGGGTGAGTGGAGCACACTTCACCCACAGTGTTGTTAATTCTGGCATAAGCCAAGTCATGAGGCCGGGTTGTTCAGATGCCGTTGTGGTTTTGGGTTCAATTGTTTCCACTGGATTAGCTGCATCCTCGTTAGATTTTCTCTGAGTTTTCTCTTTGTATCTCTGACTGTCATTGTTTTGTCTCTTTGTCACATGTACTGTCTACGTCTGTCATATAACGAACCAGTCCAAGTGTTCCCATATCTGTTCATGTCCCCATGTGGGAGTAAAAGGTTCTGGAAAGAAGGGTTCCCATATGGCCCGTCAGCCCACTATTCATCTGTGCAAAGACAAGTTGTCTCTTCACTCAGCTCATTGTGAAATCCATTAAAAAAGGCCAAACCAACCTTTATAAGGCGCGCTGGATGGCAGCATGAGTGTAATGCTGAAGTGTAGACTATGCACACGTGCTCAGCCCAGTTTGTTTACCTTCCTCCACGTTGCAACCCTCAGCTCCGGCTGTTACTTTGAACCCTCTGAGAGCTCATCCAGCAACCTGCCCTCTGTTATCCAGCTAGCCAGCCCCCGATCCCTTCTTTGTTGTCGTCATTGTATGGTGTTGATTTGAAGTTCATTGATTTGTAAAGCAGACCAAGGTGGCATGCTCCTTGGGGCAACTCACCACCCCTCCCCCTTCCAGCAAAAGGCTTATTATACCAGGATGATGATGTAAACAGGCCTCTCTTTTATTTTTTTCCTCATACAGTAACATTTGACAGAAAATGGATCATCTTATGCCCGATTTCTTCATATCAGCATGTGAATACTTTAATTAGCATCTCAACATATTACTAATGTTTGGTCCAAGTGTGTGTGAGGAACAAGTAATGTCTGAGTGATTAGTGGCTGAAGTCATTATTCACAACCTTGATGCAGGAGCACATGTTTTGACCTAACCTGTGGACTTAAGTGGGAGCATGCATGCTCACACACGCCTGCATGCTAATGTCTGAGTTTAATAAGTTATCACTTTGATTCACGTGCATTATAAATACGTTTTTTCTGATATTTTAGTGCTGATTAGAGATGTGTTTGTGTCTCTGTAGGGGTTTTGCAGTGCCAGCACGGTTTCCCTTCCTGAAAGCCTGCTCTTTGTGTCCACCCTGGATGGAAACCTGCACGCTGTTAGCAAGAAGTCAGGCTCTATCAAATGGACTCTGAAAGAAGGTAAGAGGAGAGGTCTAGAGTCGAGTGTAACTCTCTGTCAGGTTTTTGTTTGTATGTCTTTTTTCTCAGGGAACAGTTCCCTATTCAGGTTACATTTACAAAAACAGTGCTTTTGTGTGTTGCCACAGGGAAAACAATGAGATCCCCCTGCTGTTTTTTGAACCACAACAAAGTGATTTTGGCTTTTTGACATTTTCAGTGTTAATTTATGAGGGGTGTAGTGGAACACAAAAACTTTGATGCCATATCAAGGCTCTGCCACTTGATTTTATTGTTACCTGAATTGGTTGATTGAATTTATTCAATCAAGTACTCCCTTTGATCCTAATGTGAACAAAAGTTTGTCAGAACCACCTAAATTTAAACCACACTGGTTTGAATTTTGGTGGTTTAATGCATTACCACTCCTAATAGTAAACAAGAATTAAACCCAACTCATTGTTACTTTCTTATTTTCAATTATGACCAGTTGAGAAGTTGTATCTGTATCTTTAACTCTGATTATTTAAAAACATAGACCTGTAATTAATTAGGTCAAAGAATAGGGCTTTTTTATTGGTATTATTGACTTGATAGCAAACGTTTTCTTGGATTAAGCCGAGGAAAATGCTGTCGGACGTAAAATGCTGTTAGGCATGGAAACTGGGTAATTATTAACCGAGAGAGGGGCAAATATAGCCTGTAATCAAGGTCAGAGTGGGCAAGGGTAAGCAACTTTGCTGTAGTGTCACCTGCACACACAGCATGTACTATGGTTACCATGTTAATGTAGGTGCACTATACGCTTGGGAATTACATTAGATAAGATGCACTGAAGGGTTACTGGAAAACATGTTGAAAAAAGACATTTACTGTTGTTTTGGGAAATCTATCTTTCTTAGAAGAGAGGTAGTATGACAATTGGAGACTTTTCCTCTTCTAAACATACATCATCACATTTGTAGGGCTCACAAGAACCTACGAGTCCTGGTTAGGTCCTCCTAATACCCAAGTCATTAATAATCAGAGGCAGAGGCTGCTTCCTCCGCATCATCTGTTTTTCTGGAACAGCTATTGAATATATATTTGACCAGCTCTGTACCAGGCTCCACACACACCTGTTGTTGTTGTTGCTGTTGTTGTTGTGCTCCAGTCAGGCAACCGTACACCCACATAATGAGGGGGAAGCAGAAATCTTTTCCCTGGACCGAGACAGTACAACTCAGCCCGCACGTGTGTCCTCTCACCGTTTGCTTGTCACTCCCTGTTGACTTTGTGAACATGTATTTGTATTTTATTGTTCTTTTCATGCAACATAGAGAGCCATTGCTTTCTCACCACACTCTGCAATTACACACAATGAATGCTGATGCTTCTTCAGCACAAGAGTCATTGACCACCTTCAGGTAATCCTACACCCCCCTCGATATTGTTAACCCCTTTGGGCACCTACACAGATCAGCACCATCTGGTCCACGCCCGATATGTTCACACTGTTGGGAGTTGTGTGTTTGTCTAGTAGCAATGGCGGTTGGCTCTTGGCTTAAAGAGCTATTATAGTGTTTAAACCTACTACATTAGTTCATAAGTTCATTTTGATTCTCCAATGAATGAATCACTGCCCAGGGGGGATGACAAATTACTTGGAAAGTGGTAGGCAGTTATGTAAAATGTGAATATGAATAATATGATAATATAATATGAAACTTGTAGTAAATGGGCTTTAACATGCAAAAACATGATATGCTCCTTTTAAGTACCCGTCCCTGGGAGGCTAAATTATAAAGATAAATTTTACCATGCCATTTTTACATATTTATTTCCAGTATTTAAATACAGAACAAAATCTTTGTTACTGTACTGCTTCCTGGAGTAAGACTGTTTTCATCAGTCTGTAAGAGGGATATTTGTTACCATAAAGGCTCATCAACAAGTTTATATGTTCTAGTACTTTTTTAGAGGATATGAGCTCATTAGATAAACAGTTTCTGATTCTGATTCTGATTCTGATAACCTTTTTTTTTATTCCCGTCATTGGTGTTACAGGCTTGATTTATTCACAGAAAGCTGTTTGCAGACATGACTGTTTGCCTTTCAGGTTTGCACCAGTGGAATATCATTTTCATTTGGACTTTGTGTTCTGTGTGGTTGAATGTCACCGATGTTCATGTCATTCTCTTACTCAGCAGCTACTGGCCACCGCTTCCATTGTTTGCTAATATTCTTGACAGTCCTGACTTGAGTCTCATTTTCTCTCCCCACAGATCCAGTTCTTCAGGTCCCCACACACGTGGCAGAGTACGTACCTTGAGTTATTTTCCGCATGGGTGTACGCGCATATATCTTTGTGTACTGCACCTATCTGTTACAAAAGATGGTGAATGCAAATGGATATGCTAACCTGTTGAGCTGGTCTCATCTGACACTCCCTTTACTAGTCTTGAGATGTGATGCATCTTCTTGAATCTTTACTTTAGACCAGCCTTTCTGCCTGACCCCAATGATGGCAGCCTGTACTCAATGGGAGGAAAGAACAACGAGGGCCTCACAGTAAGAGGAAACCATTTTATCACAAACTGTTATCTCCCCTCTTTTGTGAGAAACGCACTGTTCGGTTCCCTTTTCTAAAAGAATATATATTGTCTCACCACATATGTGTGTATATATAAGCCATGCTGACAGTGATGCAGCCTTACTCTGAAGTTGCAGCTGTGGTGGTGCATGCAAGTTCCCCTTATACTGTCATAGGACATACAGCATGTTATGGTTATCTAATGTTCATTTATTCATTTTGCTCAAACAGAAATTACCTTTCACCATACCTGAGTTGGTCCAAGCCTCTCCCTGTCGCAGCTCTGATGGAGTGCTTTACATGGGTAAGGCTCATTCTCAAACAGGAATTATGTTATGCCTTTTGATTGAACACATTGTTCTGCAGTTTCCTTATCCATAAACGTGTGCAGTCCAGAGCTGGTGTTATCTGGCTTTAACAGAATGTCTTACAGTGCCTTTCAATTCCACTCAACCTGCGGTCGTAGCCTATGATCTTTTGCATTTACAACAGTTGACAGAGGAAAGGTAATCTACCATGGTGACTGCGCGTCTTTGTTTAAAGGGAAGCGGGTGACATTTGCCTCCCCACAGTCATTATCAGTGAAGCTTTTGTTTTCATTCAACTGAAGCTGCTGCTGGCACAAAGCTTATTGGAGATGCAAAGGTCTAAAAGGGCTACAGGCTCGAATCCTCACTCTTTAAATCTGTTCATAGCACTTTCCTCGGGGACCAGGAACCTTTGGAGGAACCAGGAACCAGGGCCTAAATTAAGTTTCAGGGGCATTATTTTACCCCCCAAAAAGTCCCTGCTCAGGGCGTAGTACTTTCCAAAAGTTCAGGAGCTTTAGGATGGGGCTTGCCACGCTGAACATTTCTGATTGGTCGCATTTTATTTCAGCCACCATTTTTAAAAATCTGAAGCTGCAACCTTGTTTTTTGTTCATTGTGCTTCGACACAATGGAGTTACAGAAGGAAGCATATGACAGATGGACCGATGACAGAGTTCAAGCATTATTGAGCAACTGCAGCACGATTTGAATCTCCTCCATGATTACTATTGTTGCAGTGTCGTGCAAATAATGATGCCTGTCTGTCGCTTTGTTTGGCGACGTTGTTGTATAGTCAACAAACTGTCCTCCTGCATCATCTGGATTCTCTGACTTGAGGCGGCCATGTTTTTTGCATTCATCTATAATAATCTATGATTAGGTTTATTACTGCCACTCCCTGCATTGACAAAACAGGCGAGATGCCAGTACAAAGAGGCTATGATGGGTTGGTCGTTGAATGATGGAACAGTAACACCCATCACTGTGAAGGTTAAATGTATGCATGTTATTGTGCTTGACTGGGCTTGCACCTGTGCAGCTTTTGGTCAATTTGACAATTTCCTGTAAAAGTCAGGTCTGTGTTTTGCACTCTGTATCATTGGACCCTCCATTCGGATAAGGAAAAACACTGTAAAAGGCCCATTTACACACACATTTACAAAATAGAGTAGTAGAATTACAATATGTAGAGACCAAAATGGATAAGATTATGAAACTGAAATATATGTTGTGCCTTAGAGCAATATAAATGCTGTAATCATGGCATAGGTAAATTATTTTGTTTGCGTATGTGCTCATGTACAGGTAAGAAGCAGGACTTGTGGTACGTGGTGGACCTGTTGACTGGTGAGAAACAGCAGACCCTGACTTCCTCCTTTGCTGAGATGCTGTGTCCCTCTTCATCTCTTCTCTATCTGGGACGCACAGGTAATTTAATTTCTTTCCTAACCCGGCCAGCCTTATTTTAGTCAGATTATCACTGCAGACAATCCCATTCAGTTGTTGATTTAATCTGGCTAATCAACAGGCCTCTTTGTCTTGCATGCTCAAACCCCTAAGTGTTGGCAAACCCTTATTTACCTCCTGCTCATCTCTGCTGCTATCCCCTCCCTTGCACCAACAGCAACAGGACCAGCCCCCGCAGTGCTTAAGGCTTGGGAAGCGGGGGTGGTAATTGTAGACAAGGACCAGGAGCATGAGAGCCCTGCAAATTGAATACTTGCTATAAATCCTTAAACTGGTGTCAACTCAAAGCTCACTTTGTCACCTAACAGCATATATGCTGGATTTTGTTTCACTGTGTCTCCACATTTTCCATTCTAAAAATCCCATTTTTGTTAAGCAATGGAAATTCAACACCACTTTGCACCCACTGCCACAAATGGATACTCAACACCTCAAAGGCTTTTGTGTATGTTACATAAGGAAAGCAAAGCAATACAAATCTTTTCCTCCTATGTGAATATGCCCTTGTTGTTCATCTCCCTGTTAGAGTACACCATCACCATGTATGACACCAAGAGCAGAGAGTTGCGCTGGAATGCCACCTATTCTGACTACGCCTCCACTCTTCCTGATGATGACACCAAATACAGTAAGACTTTTGGACGTGCTGGCTCTTTTTGTTTTGTTACTTTTCTGACAGACGGTGCCAATCACTTGTCTGCTCTTTGGTTCCCCACAGAGATGTCTCATTATGTGTCCAACGGCGACGGCCTCGTGGTGACTGTAGACAGCGAATCGGGAGACGTTCAGTGGGTGCAGAACTATAACTCTCCGGTGGTGGCCATGTATATCTGGCAGCGCGAGGGCCTCCGCAAAGTTGCCCACACCAACGTGGCCGTGGAAACCCTGCGTTACCTCACTTTCATGTCTGGAGAGGTTGGCCGCATCACCCAGTGGAAATACCCTTTTCCCAAAGAGAACAAGCCCAAGAACAAATTCATGTAAGCAGAATGAATGTAAAGACTGACTGTTCCATACTTTGTGTCCAGGTCCACTTTTGTAGGATTTTATTTTTGATTGTTACTACTTTGATATTTCTCATTTGGATACATTTTTTTAAAAGGGATTCATTTGGTTGTTGAATTCTGTCATACTCTAGGATACTGCTCAGGGAACAAGCATTGGCCAAACTCTCTTTTAAACATGTTGGAGCCGTCTGCCTATTAATCACAGGGGCCTAACTTACTGAGAGGGTGAAATCAAGATGTACTTTTGTAAGATGTGAGATTGCTTAATGTTGGGATGGAGTCTAGACATGTAATATCTAACAAGTGGGTGCCGACAGGCCTGGTTTCAGCTGTGGTTTCACACTGCACTACTGTTTTTATTTTTATATATTGTGTTCACACCTGCTTCTGCTGGAAAGAACAAACGGGACTCTTAGTGGTCGATCCTCTGTGAAAGTGATGATGGAGAACTCTGAAAGTTCTTCTCCATTTTGAATCTGCAATGGTACATACACTCCAGATGTGTTCTCAAGATTGTATTCTGTCACACATGTATTTAGCATGAAATGTGGATGGGGTACTTTATAAAAAGGACACAGCCAATTGTTTGACTGCTTTTTTCCTTTTTCAGGGCCACTTTATATGTGGGTAAATACTCCACCAGTCTGTATGCCTCTCCCTCCCTGGTGCACGATGGAGTCACTGTGGTGGTGAGTGACAGTTACATGTATATCTTCATTTAGGCAAAACACAATCGTCATCAGTAAGACATGAACATAAAACATGTAGCTTTATTGAAACAAGCTTTCCCAGCAGGTTATCTACTTGTTTTATTGTTTTCGCAACCAGTCTTCATTTTTGGTTAGTGGTTTCCAAGTATGTCAGTTAGTTTGTATGAATACATCCTGTTCCAGTTGTGTCTTAGCTTGCCCCAGCTCAAGTCACTGGCCTGGCTCCATGGATTAGTAGTTAACTGTTACTGCTACATACTCTTGAGTTTTTCTTATGTAATCTTCTGAAGCATCCAATAGGAAATTCATCTGAATTCCTTAAAATGTTTGTGTGTGTGTGTGTGTGTACGCACAGCCTCGGGGAAGCACATTCCCCATGCTGGAGGGTCCTGACAGCCAGGAGACCGAAGAGGACAAGGAGTGTGTCATCACACCCAGCACCCGTGTCAAGTTCGATGCTGCGCTCCGGGAGCGAAACCGTATCAACTTCATGAGGAAATACCTGCTCCTCATAGGTACTATATCAGTACATAATCACAAAATAATTTCCGGTGTAAACTACCCAATCTGATTAATGTGGACTTTCCTGGTACAGAGAGGGAGGGGGTTTCAAGGCCGCCACCTAAAAAGGAAGAAGTCTTAGTTTCACTAACAACTCATGCACTAAGGTACTCTCAGTACTGTTCACCACATTTTGTCTAGGTCCATGGCCTTGAATGGCCCACTGCACTTTGAGTGACTGTGTTGTACTGAGACTGCCCTCTGCTGGATGATAAAATGAATCATGTGAATATAAGTTTAACAAAATTATACAGTGTTTCCTTGCCATTTTAACAGAAAAAGTATCATGACTGAAATCGGTGTTTGGTGATGATTCTTGATGATGATGATTATTTTAAAAAGTTCACTCTTGCATTTCAGGTCATCATGAGACGCCCCCTGAAGCTCACACCAAGATCCTGGAGAAGTTCCCTGACAGCTTCCCACGCAATCAAGGCAACGTCATCCCACCTACTACTGACAAGAAAGTTGATGAGGTGTGTGTGACCCATGAGATATTTTGTTTAAAAGATATTTCAAATATCAAAACATCTTTGCAGATTTTCTCATTCTCTTCCTCCCACCATGTCGTAGAAGGTGAATGATAGTGGCCCCCCTCCTGCTCCTAAAACATCTATCCAAGAACCCGGGATCGGTCCCCCTCTGCGCCCAGAGGCCCCTGTGGACACTATGCTCAAAGACATGGCCACCATCATCTTCTCCACTTTCCTCCTGGCTGGCTGGGTGGCCTTTGTGATTACCTACCCCAAAGTAAGTCAGACAACACCACCTAGTGGACTGTTCAGTGTCTGCGACTACCTAGTGATGACAGAACATTTTTTTTATGCAGAAGCAAGACTACAAGTCTCAAATCTGCTTGTGGACATAAGTGCTGGTTACAGTCTGTAATAAGATTTGGGTGGATCAAACAACATACTGACAACTCCATAAACAGTTTTGTTACTCTTACACACTCATCTCTCACCACAGAGCGTTCACAAGCAGCAGCAGCTGCAGCACCAGGAGTTCCAGAGGCAGATGGAGGAGAGGTTGGAGCTGCTCCAGAGACAGCAGCCGTTCCCACCCGCAGATGTGAGCCTGGGCTTGGTCCCAGACAGCGACTATCTGGAGGTGGCCCGCACTCGCTCCGAATGCTCAGACCACAGCAGCCCCAATGTCACCCCTCGTGCCTCCAACCACTCAAACCTGTCTGTGTCTGAGCTGGGAAGCTCCGCCAATGAGCACGAAGATGGAGGTGAGGAGTGAGAAGTTAAGATTACATGCACGCTCTTTATTTGTGCTTGTTCAACACTTGAGTAACAATTTTAACCCAGTTTTCACTGTCTGAAATTACGTGTTTGTCTTAACAGAGGAGGACTCCACTGTTGTCAGAGTGGGCAACATAACTTTCCGTCCCAAAGAGGTCTTGGGTCATGGAGCTGAGGGCACCATCGTGTACAAGTAGGTCTGCACAACCAGGCAACAATTAGTCATGATAACTTTTGTTAAATTTGTAAAATACTGAAGAAATATCACAACGTTGTATTTCCATTGTTTCTCCACAAGGGGTCAGTTTGACAACCGTCCAGTGGCAGTGAAGAGAATTCTCCCAGAGTGCTTCAGCTTCGCAGACCGGGAAGTTCAGCTGCTGAGGGAGTCAGACGAGCACCCAAACGTCATCCGCTACTTCTGCACAGAGAGGGACCGTCAGTTCCAGTACATCGCCATTGAGCTGTGTGCTGCCTCACTTCAGGAGGTAATGATTGGCTTAATAGATCATTTTGGGTAAAAGTTGAGTTAATTGTGTGTTGTTCTTCAGCAAAACTCAAGTGTTTTGCTAAATAGTTTGGCAGTAAGTGAAGATTGTGTTATTACTACAAGAAAGGACTTCCCATGCTTTCAATTAATTCGGTGCTTTACACATCTTCAAACTATATGAAAATGAGACACCTCGTTATAATTATTGGACTACACTGAGTGTCTTTCATCTTTCTAGTATGTGGAGAGGAAGGATTTTGACCGTCATGGACTAGAGCCAGTTATGCTTCTCCAGCAGACCATGTCAGGACTGGCCCACCTGCACTCTCTCAACATAGGTATCCATCTCTGAATACAAAATCACTTCCTCTTCCTCATTATTATTGGCTGTTTTGTATTTCCAGACAACATCTACACCACTAAAGTAACTGACAGCTTGTTTTTTCTCCTCTCACCTTCATGCTTTTCCTTCAGTCCACAGAGACCTGAAACCCCACAACATCCTGGTGTCCATGCCCAATGCCCACGGTCGGGTCCGGGCCATGATCTCAGACTTTGGCTTGTGTAAGAAGCTGGCAGTGGGCCGCCACAGTTTCAGTAGAAGGTCTGGGGTGCCGGGCACTGAGGGCTGGATCGCCCCTGAGGTTCTCAGTGAGGATTGCAAAGACAACCCGGTGAGTCAGTGGTAGAGAAGCAGCTCTCTCATGGTGGTTAGACGTATTGTTGGTTGTTGAATTCACAAAAGAAACACAAACTGATACACTTTTTGAAAAGGTGAGTAATCACCTTTTTTCTTAGAAGTCTGATAAAACTATAAAAAACAAGTTGACAAAACAATAGACACATTAAAGAAGCTTTCACCAAACACTTAAAACTGTCCATAATCAGAAGGTTCAAGCATAAAAGCTGATTAAAGAAGAGTTTAAGAAGTGTTCACAGAGCTCACTGAAACATAAGTTTGTGTCAGGTTGTAGTAGCCATTTGTCTGATAGCAAACAGCTTACCTAAATAAACCAACAGTAGTATTCACAGCTTGATACTGCATACAGATATTGTTGGTGGTAAATGTGCGTTTCATTATATGCCTCCGTCCTTTCCTTCTCTTGTCCCCTGTAGACCTGCGCTGTTGACATCTTCTCTGCCGGTTGTGTGTTCTACTACGTGGTGTCTCAGGGAAGCCACCCCTTTGGCAAGTCCCTGCAGAGGCAAGCAAACATCCTACTGGGCACATACAGCCTTGACCACCTGCAAACGGACAAACATGGTGAGGACTAAACCAAATCACTTCCTGAGGTGCACAACAACAATATATATGTATAACAATATTTGGTGGCAAAAATGTCTCAATTTTTTTAAATTATTTTTCTATGTGGGGGGAAAGAAAAAGCCAAAACCAGCATGTTTGTGTCATTTATCAGGGGACATTGTCGCCAGAGATCTAATAGAGCAGATGTTGAGCATGGAGCCCCATAGGAGGCCTTCAGCTGAGAGCATTCTCAAACATCCTTTCTTCTGGAGCCTGGAGAAGGAGCTGCAGTTCTTTCAGGTCAGCTGTTTTACTTATCTGACAATTTCACTGCTTATTGTGAAGATGCTTTAGGCTGCCCCTGAGTTGGTTTGACCATCTGCTTACTCAAACATCATCTTAGTGCAGTACAGACTAGTCTGTGCACACACACTCTTCGAAATTGCATAAATCCTCATGTATGTTCTGCTTGTATTGCGTGCACATGCAGGCTATTTTAATGTGACTTGGGCAGTAATGCCAGTTTGTCTGTATTGGACTGCATAAAGAGCTGATTATTATTATTATTATTATTATTTACTCTAAATGCTTGTAGGATGTATGTAAACCATCCTCTTTAGTTTAAGTCCTTACAGTCGCATATGAACCTGTAGAATGTCATTAATGGTACTGTATAATAGATTTGTCACCCATATCCAAATACTCTACAACAGTGGACTGTGGTTGCACCCTCATTCACTTCTAAAATAAGAGAGTGTTGTTTTTGTGTGTTGTTGTATATTAATAATCCGAATAAGACAGCAGGCTGCCTGGCAAATTAAGTTAAAAAGTCTTTTTGTGTTTGCTTGCAGGATGTGAGCGACAGGATAGAAAAGGAACCGCTGGACGGACCAATCGTGAGACAGCTGGAGAGAGGAGGGAGGGCTGTTGTCAAGGGTGACTGGAGAGAGCATATCACAGTGCCACTGCAGACAGGTATGAGGCTGATATGTCAAATACCAGCTCCTGGTGCCCCCTGTTGTAAAATGATCTTGTTTCTTGTGTTGCTTCATACTTAGGGTTATAGTATAGCTCTCCACAAAATTGACACAGGTAGTATTTCAATTTAGAGCTAGTTGGAGAAATGCTGAATGATGTACAGTCATAGTTGCACTGAATGCTGTATCCCCTCACCACAAAATACCGCAGTCGGAGGGGAAGTTAGCCTGCAGCTTCCTGTCAGCATTGCCACTCACTGAGTAGCAATGCTGACAATGCTCACTTTATTAACCAGTAAAGTAAATGGCACTGATATAGTCATGAATTGACCAGAATTAGTTTGATGGAAAATACAGGCTAATGTGAGATTATCTGGGTATACTACATGGCATATTATAACAGTATATTTGTGTTTTTTCTACATTTACAAAACAACTACCTTTTGTAAAAACTACCTAATTGTTTTATACTTTTGACTGTCATTCACTTGAAGTAAGTTAGACACCAGGGGCCAGATGCATAAAACTGTGTGTATGCACAAAGACAGAAATATGCATGCACATTTTTTGCATCGGATTTATAACACTGTGTTGTACGCCTGATTCTCTTTTATAAATCTGTCATTGTGGAACTGGCTGCACGTGCACAAGCCTCATTTCCACTCCCACAGGTCGCCATAAATGGATGTAGAAACGCCCTTAAACAGCCGTTTGCATATGTCTTGTGCCCGCTCCACTACTTTAAATTAGACCTGTCAGTGAGAAGAACGGCAAAGAAGCATCATTATTAAACGTCAGAGGGATGATCAATGATTAATGACCAATGATAGATTCATTCTGTGGTTGATGCATGAGGTTCTCTCTCTCTCTCTCTTTCTTTGGCAGATCTGCGAAGATTTCGTTCCTATAAGGGTGGGTCAGTCAGAGACCTGCTGCGTGCAATGAGAAACAAGGTGTGAATATTATTAGTTATTCTCATGTTTTGTGTTTGAAAGAAAGTGGTCTCTACTGTTAGACTTAACGCCTGACCCTCCTTCAACAGAAACATCATTACCGAGAGTTGCCTGCTGAGGTACAGGAGACTCTGGGCTCCATCCCCGATGACTTTGTCTCCTACTTCACTTCCCGCTTCCCCCACCTGCTAATGCACACTTACCTGGCCATGCGGACCTGTGCACCTGAGAGGTCATTCCTGCCTTACTACTCCACTGCAGAGCAGCTTGCAAAAACACAGGCCCAGTACACATACCTCGGGCCACAAAGACAAAATGAGCCATGCCCTCAACACCTGCCAACACACATATCATCACCCCCCTTACAACCCCAGGAAGCTGCGCACTCTTCACAGCCTGTGCAGGTCTCTCACACAACACCTGCTGAATCAGTGCCCTCTACATCACCAGATGAGCCTGTCTCCTCACGTCTGCCAGTTGAGACAGTGCAGCCAACAGCGCCAGCACTGTCCACACAGACGGACTTGCACAGTCAAACATTGAACCCCACATTTGCCTCAGAATCACCTACAGATCCTCTCAGGCAAAGAAAATCCAGTCAGTCTGAGATGCACACACTGCCAGATCCTCCTACACTGGACAATGAACCAGTGTGAACTGGACCAGAGTCAGGTGGACCCAGCGCAGACGGGAGCTTTGCCTTCAAGAGTGGACACCAAGTGGGACTCTGTTGCTGCACCGTGAGCTGGTGAGGACCAGGCCTGCAGTGCCTGGGATCCACTGCCAGGCGCAGCAGCTGCACCCTTCATTAAGTGCCTTCTGCTCACTTGGGCTAACGTGTTCCCCAACAGAACCGTCCACAGGTCTGTCTCTGCCTTGAGGGAGTCAGGTAACCAACAGGGTGTTGTTGGACAATATCTTGTAGCTGGACTGAGCAAAAAGATTTTTTTTTATTTTATAACGGCATGTCCAAAAAAGTTTTTGTCCCTAAAATATCTGGCCTCTATTGTGGGAAACATGTCTGGATGTTGTTGAACACTTGGATAGTTTTATTGTGCAATGTTGTATTTCTCAGTGAGCCTGTTCACTGCACAGATACTGTATGTGTATTTTTGTATAGACAGATTCAGAATTTGGATCATCGATGAGAAATCATTTAATGTGGCCGATGTGCCTTTTGTTTTTTTTAAATATCACTGTGCTGTGTGGGTACAGATCTTTTAAATTGACTATGCTAAATGTGCTTGATTCCAGTTAATGCTGCTAGACTGCTTCTCTTTTGTCAATCAAGACTATTGTGCTGACTCGGTAAGAGTGGACTGTTCCAAAGGGTGTTCAGGGTGACATCTGAACACGGTAGGTAATTTTATCCTCACGTGATTATGTAGTCCAATATGAGTTTAGAGGTCAGGCTGCAGAACTCATGTATAATAACTTTTCAAGGGTGTCAAAGTGAAGTTAATGACTTGCACATTAAATTCTATTTTTTTTATACTAAGATTTTGCTTGTTGGTTGATTGCTACATCTCAAGATGGGGATTGGGGAAATATGGAATATTTAACTACAGTCAGTGCATAAAACAAACTTACATTTAACAAATGTTTCTATTTACAGCTGGTATGCACTGACTTGTCTGGGTTAGCTATCGCTACAGTTAACATTGTTTACAGTAGCCTACAGTATAACTTTTCTCTGTGTTTTGGAGCAATGGCATGCAAAAGCAGGAATTTTAATACAAGCAAATGAAGCAGGCCTAAAAGGATCAGCACAGTAACACATGTTGACATATCTAAAACCAGACACGCATATCAGGATGTAAACCAGTGAATACGAATTAACTCAAATGCAATTTAGCCAGAAAGTAACAAAGGAACACTCGAACATCATGGGAAATATGCCGCAGATGAGAAATCAGTTTTATCTCTGTGCATTCAGTACTGTTTCAGACTTAGACTTTTATGGCTGCCATTATTCTACACATAACTGGAAGAAATGTCTATTCATACCACCTTCATAACTCTACATATAACTTTTGTAACCAAAGTTGTTCTGCTAATAATAATAATAATAAGTACTATAATGACCTTGAACAAGAACAGAACTAGCTTGTAGTAACTTGAAAACAAGTTTCTCACGTTTTCTTCTGCCCCTTTCTTTGTTTACTTCTATTCAAGAGCTCTGTGGTAGTAGTCCACTAAACTATATTATTTTATTTATTACTTTTACATACTCCTTTGTTTCTTGCCTGCAGCATTAAAATGTTGCTATCCTATTTATGAAATTGGTTTGAAGACTGCTGAATGTAATCATGTAATGTTCAGCTTATCTGTGGAGCTGACTCAGCTCTGTGACTCGTGTATACATTTCTGCAAAAACGAAACTTAAGAGCAACGCATGCGCAGTGGGTGCAGTCCAGCAGGAAGCAGCAGACGATATGATGAAGAGGTGGAGTGAAATTAAAGCAGTCCTGCGTTTAACGTCACTCTGTGACTGTCTGAAAACATTTGACTGCAGGTTAAAAACAAATCCAGATCAGAAAAGGGACAAATAAGGCTGATTTCTCTCAGTATTTATCCAAGGTAAGAACAAAGATCTCCTGTCTAATTTTGACTGCTAGTGTAATGGTATTTGCCTTGCTCATAGTATGATTCTGACATACAAAAATAAATTACCTCTCCCCACGTAAGGAGCTCGCGATTTTTTCTGTGGCTGTTCAACGATTGTATGATATACCTGGACTTTGGGCAATCTGATTAAAACAATACAAACCACATGAGTTTGGTGATAAGAATGTTCCAGGCCAGTTTAGACGCGCCCTGGGAGGAGCCCGCAAGAGAAACATCTGGTCTGGTTAGTCTGAAATGATGACAGTTTGAACAAACATCTGATAAAACAATGGAGTTTATTGTGCTTTCTATGGTCTTTAGGGAATCTTTCAACTGCTATGGAAGTCTTTTCCAGAAGACAATTACAACTGCATTAACATTGAACATTAAAACAATAATTAATACAATAAAGTTAAATTTTTCCAGAAGACAATTATGGGAACAACAATTACAATTTGTGAAAATACACACACATTTGTATTTTTATTATTGTGAGGACTCTGGTATTGTCCACTACCAAATGGCAGACAGACAAAATCAGCGACTAGCTGCTGAACATAGTGAAGCATTTAGCAGCTGATTGATCAGATATTTTCCTCAGACAGTGAATATTGGATTAAGCATTAATCAGGTGAACAGGCACATGACTCCGTACAAACCATCAGGTTTGCAGGTTTAACCATCAACCTCAGCCTAATACTACCCTCAACCATACAACAAGTCTTTTTAGGATATCTGTATTAATTAGATGTACACTAGTATGACTCGTATTTGTGTACGTTATACTGAACGTTTGTCTTGTTTGAACTACAAGCTCACAAAGTAGTTCCCATAATCTTTCCCAATTTTTAAAAATCATATATTAAATGTTTTTATTCTTAAGGAAACTCAACTAAACTCAACACACACAGACACACGTCTTAACACACATCTATACAAGAAAACAGAGAAAGGCAGCCTAGGCTAATCTTTTACATACAACTTACTTACAAGTATGATGACTCGCCCGGTGAATTAATTTAGAAAAGATCTTTGGCTGGGCCGATAAATCGCTTGATTTAATATTGTATCATCAGTTAAAGAGTTTATTTTTCAACTGCAAAATGTCTCACTCACTGTTCTTTAATAACAAATTTGAAGGGATCCTTGAAAATGTTTGTGTATGTTATGTGTTTATTTAAAAAAAATTATCAGCTGATATATTTTTAAAACTCTCAAATATTGATATCTGTATTGGCCTCAAAAATCCAGTATTGGTGGGGCTATAATCTTGAGTAATTTTGATGTGGAATGTAAAATTTGAGCCAATAATTTAACAGTTTTTTTCATGGAGTTTGGCATGACTGTCTCTCAGTACAATGACTGTACCTGGAGGGATAAAGTGAACTAAAGCCATCTGTGATTTTGTTTGAAAGTTTCACCACGACTTTTGAAGATAAATGCCTGTGAGACAGTTTAATTTCCACATATTTATCTGTATGCAAGATGATAAAGAACTGAATGTAACTGTATAACATTTTCTTTTGCAGATGGAAGGTGATAAGTAAACACCAAAGTTGATAATGTGAAGAAAGGAGAAAGAAAATCATGGGTGAGTGGAGTAACAGGTTTTTATGAGATTTTTCAGGACAGAACTCTCGTTGCGACATGGTGAATTTCGATGTTTCGACTATTGTAATTGAGTCCACATCGTCAGATCTTTCCCAATGTTAATATTTGATAAGAGTTGTCATATTGTTCGTGGTGTGGTGGAAACTTTGCATGTTTCGCCTTGAAACAAGAAGTCACCTGTCAATATCCGTGACGTCCGCATACAGCCCAAAATTTGTGACTGTACGCATAGTGTGACGTACACAAAAATGTATGGTCACAATTTTATGTTATTTAATGTATTTTTTATTTAATGTATTTCAAATGTGATTTAAAGAAAACAGAAATGTTCAAACTTAAGTAAAAGAGGTCCATTACTTCCGCTTGATAAGCCCCTAGGCTTATTTATATACTGGAAGATTTCCGCTTCTCCTTTGGACTTTTTCGCGCGGTTTGTTTACTTCCTCATTCGACAGAGTGAAGCTGTATGGAGAAGTCGGCTGTTGTCGCCTGTTTCATCCTTTCTCCTGTTTATACAGGTTGGTGGACTTTTAAGAGAAAAAAAGATTGTGTTGTTATGTACACATGTTTATTACAGTTTAAAATGACTGAAAAGTTTTGTTGATGTTTGTACGTGTATGTATATATGAGTTTGTGAGCACATGGAGAAGTACAATCTCCCAGTGTGGCGCTAGCTATAACCTTTTATTTTATTTATAACCACGTAAAGTTGAGAGATTATATAGGTTTGGCTTCAGTACATTTCAATTATGGGTTGTTTTGTTTGTGCGACAGTTGAAAGTATTTTAGTTGAGGATGATTTTGCATGTGTGTAAATAAATTCGACAGAGTGAAGCTGTATGGAGAAGTCGGCTGTTGTCGCCTGTTTCATCCTTTCTCCTGTTTATACAGGAATTCTCATCTGCTTATAGGCTCTCAACGTGAGACCTGTAACAATAGCAAACATGCCGACTGCGCATGCTCTAGAGTACTTGGGATGCTTCTCCTCGTCGATGCTTCTCATCTCTTGCACCAATGTACTGAATTCACCATCCCTGGTCTTATTCTTGTTAAGCGGTTCCACGTTATATTGTCTCTTTTTACCTTTTATGTCCGAGGCTTAAGAGTCCAGGCCTGAGGACATTTACATGCCAATACTGACTCATAGTCATAGCGCCACCTACTGACAACAGGACATCAACCTTGTATGACAAACAACATCCCATTTACATGAAACTTAACACAGTGTGGTCCACATTTCATATGCAGGACCATGACGTACAATTAGTGCATGCTCATAGTGGACACAGGAAGTGACATTTAAGTCCTTTGTGCAATGAAAAGTATAGCTCTGATAAACCCACTGTACACTACCTGCCCGGCACCTACAAAGTTAGCGACTAGCTGGTGAACATGGTGGAACAGTTAGCAGCTACAGAACCAGATAATTCCCTCAGGAGTTGGTGGAGACCAGACCAAAGCTAACAGCCAGAACACACCTCTGTTTGCTAAAACAGGGTGATAATATGTCCAATGTTGTGTTTACGGCTTGTTCCGCTGCCCTCAAGAGGCCAAAGAACATAGGAATCAATGGGCTTGGGGCCAAGTGCCACAGAAGGCGTAGGTTTTGAGATATGGACTAACACATTGTTGTTTTGGACTTTTCATGGGATTGTTGACAAAATGGATAATTTACAATATTGTCGACATTTAAAGTATGTGCTACTACCAAATGAAAACTATAGTGCTTCTCTGATTCTGTTATCTATAATCAAACGTATTGCTTTTTTCTGTCTTTTCCCACTATACAGCTGACGAACTTGAGCAGTCACCCAAGAGTTGGACTGAATCTCAAGTAAGCACTTGGCTACGATCTATTGGAGTGAAGGAGCACTACATAGAAAAACTCTTTGAGGAAGAAGTAGATGGACAAATCCTTCTCACACTGGATGAGGACTTTTTGAAGACAAAGATTTGCATGAAATCAGGGCCTGCTCATTTGATTATTCAAACGAGAGATGAGCTCATCAACTCCCGGCAAAAGTCACAAGAGAAGAAAAAGCTCACCAGTACCAAAAACACTGAGTTGAAACAGAAAAACATCAATCAGAAATCAGTTCAGTGTCCTCCTACAAAGAGTGAAGGTCCTCCTGAGAGATATCAAGATGTCTCGAAAGAGAGACAAACTGCTCAGAAGCCTCATGTGTCAACTTCAGAGGAAGACTGCAGACCACGACCATTTGATCAAGACGGGATTGATTTCATATATGTAAAGCACAGAGTCCTGCAACCAGAGTCAGGCGCCTTTAATCTGATATTTCCATGCCATGAATTTAAGTCTTTTGCTGTAGCTGTTGAATTGGACCGCACAAGACTCCAAGCTAAGTTTGCCAAAGAGGTTCTTAAATTTGCAACTGGCTGTATGAATATCAGATCAAATGGCACGATACACTTTGGTGTGATGGACAGCAAGGAGGATGCAGGATACGTGCATGGTGAGATAATCGGTATCCCGATAAAAGAGAAAGACATTTATGTAGATGCTTTGGACTACATTGAAAGGAGTATCTCCTCTGACAAGGAGCATGTACGCCAGTGTGTGCGGCCACCAAGGTTCATTGAGGTTATGGATCGAGAAAGTACTGAAAAGAGGTACGTGGTAGAGGTTGACATTTTGCCTTCAATAAGTATTGTTAAGAGCAAGGTGTATTCAGTTCGTCTTCCAAACTTTAAAGAGTCAGCTAACAAAGTAGAATTTGAGAAAGAAACAATTCTGCGGAGGGTGGGTTCAAAAACAGAGCCAGTGAGCGACAAAGACCAAAGTGATTTTTACCAGCGAGTCAAAGATCGGGATGCTCAAAGAGAAGAAGCAGAGAAAAGTCAGTTCCTCAGTGCTCCAGACTTCTGCCAAGACCTTGGAAGGAAACTCACAATGCTGATGACTAGTGGGAAGAAATTCATTGAAAATGAGAAATGGTTCATATTTGTCACAAACAAATTCAAACCTGATGACCTTTGCAACATTGACTGGCTGCTTAACATGAACATATTCTGTGTGTTTGACTTTGACCCAGACTCAAAGATATCGGGTCTTTGCAGTAGATATCTCCAACATCACGCTGCAAACATGCATTCTCTGCAGAGCTATAGGATATCTGGTGACATGAGCATCAAAGAATTCACAAGCCACTTGCATCTGTTCGAGCAAACTAGCTGGATCTTTTGTAATGGCCGTACTGACTTCAAAGGAAATGAAACTCCATGTGATGAAATGACTTGGATCAAGACAAAGATGACTTTCTTGAGGGAATCTGTGTCTTTGATCTGTAAACAAATCCTGCCAAAAGGGACGTTCCAAGTCATTTTCCTTCTCACATCACCAGTTGAGAAACCACTTTTGCACACCTTTAATGAGTTTTTCACAGACATGGAAGGCCATGAAGACATCATTTGCATCTGTGAATCAGAGAAAAACTTTCAGAGGTGGCAAAGCTTTGCAGAGGGTTCATGTGGAGTAGAAACTGTGAACCATTCCAGTGTTGTCGGGATGAAAATGAGTCACATTAATGCAACACTGCAGCAAATACAACCCATAAAAGCATGTGCCAGCAAACACTTGCCAGTATTTGTGAAAGGGACATGTCTTCTTGAAACACACGTAGAGGAACAGATGTATTCTCTGGAAATTCTGACGGTCGATCATTGTGATGAAACAAGCAAAGACTTCATCGATGAGGAGAAAGCAAACATTGAACAGCAGTTCTACCGTGGTGGGAGAGTGACCTGGTTGAATTTCTGGCTTGCTGAGCACCAGTATGTTGGAGAGGTAATTGAAAGAGATGCGTATCATGACGTTTCCAAACTTCTCAATGACACTTTGAAGTGGAATGCAGATGAACCTCCGGTGAATAGTATAAACATCTACCATCATCCAGGAAGTGGCGGAAGCACTGTGGCAAGACAAGTGCTGTGGAACATGAGGAGAGATCTAAGGTGTGCAGTTGTGAAGCCTTCATACTCAGCTGCCGTTGTAGCACAACATGCAGTTGAACTAAGAGAATATGAAGAAAAAGATCCACAGAGGTGTCTTTCTGTGCTGCTCCTCATTGAGGACTCAGACAAAGAATATCTAGATGACCTCAGGAATGAACTAGAGGTTGCCATTAACACCAAAAGAATCCAGTATGTAACTCCATGTTTCATTTTGTTGAGCTGCAGACGGTCCTATGAACCAGAGGGGAGATGCAAGGAGTCTCCACTACAGAATGTGTCTGTCACTCACAAACTGTCTACTCAAGAGAAGAGAAAATTTTCTGGAAAACGACAGAAGCTTGAGGAACAGTATCAGCCTGAATTCATCCTGACATTTGTTTTGATGAGTGAAGGATTCCATGTGGATTATGTTCAACACTTTGTGACAAATCTGCTCAAAGGCATTGACCGCCAATCTCTTGTCACTCGCCTCATTCTCTATGTAGCACTGCTAAACACTTATGTTCAAAACTCTTTCATCTCTCAGTCCCATTGTGAAGCTTGGCTTGCTTTAACCATTCACTTGGAGAGATTTCGCCAGCATGAGTTTGAGAAATCACTCAGCCCTCAGGCTAAACTAGTCTTCTTGCACCTCAGAGATGACAAGACGTACATTGAATCAATCAGAATCATCCACCCACTTGTTGCAAAAGAAATTCTCCAACAACTTCTGGGAAACCAGACCCAAAGCAGTTTGGCAATGAATTTGCTCTGCGAGAACGTGCTTTTCGAGCACAGATTTGGAAGGGAAGAATATCTGTCGTTTTTGAGAGCACTTTTCATTAGGCGATCCAGAATAAGCAAAGGGGACAAATATGATAGTTTTTTCTCCCCTCTGATTGAGCATGTGTGTGAAAACGAGAAAAGCCCAGACAAAGCAATTGGGTTACTCAATGAAGCGTTTCAGCATTTCCACAACGATCCATTCTTTGCACAACAACTTGCTCGTCTTCATTATACTTATGAAAAGTTTGAGGAGGCAAAACACTGGGCAGAGACAGCAGCTAAACAGCTGCCCAACAACTCATACATACTCGACACTAAAGGACAGGTGTACAGGAAATGGTTCCAAGCAAAATGCAAAGCTATTGACAATGACAATGTACCAAAGACAGCCCTAAATATAGCAGATGCTGTTGAGACTGCACTGAAAGCCCTGGAGTGTTTTCAAGAATGTGAGAAAGCAGCTGAGGCAGATATGGAAAACGTAAACAGTTCAGGGTTTTTTGCCGAAGTTGAGGTTGGATGCAGCCTGCTCAAACTGATCTCTTCATTGCAAGTGTTTACAAACAGAGCCAATGGCCATTCAGAGTGTATGAAGTACCTGTTAACAGAGTACATTCCGGAGGAAGTTGAAGATGCCTGGGAACCATTTCATGGCCGTTTGAAAAAACTTCACAAGACAATGCAAGATGCCTTGGAATGGATTTCAGAAGACCTCAGTTACTTCCAGACAGACATTGGTGCAGATGAAGAAGAGACTGAAAGTCCTGAGGAGAAGAGAAGTCATCCACTGACATGGCTGGCAAAAAGATCTTCTGAATATGGGAAGTACTTCAGTGAAGTTTATTCAACTGCACTTCTACAAGATGGGCAATCAATCCCAACCAATCTAACTACTTTCCAAAAACGCATGATCGTTTATCATCTTGGCGGGGGTAACATAACATCCATCCTCTCCAAGCTAACTGACCAGAGGGATGCAGTACGTCTCCTAGAGACCATCATTTCTCTCTACCCCAGCAATCCAATAAAGGCCAAATTTGGTCAAAGGGATATTGTCAATTACATAGTGGCCCACATTTCTCTCAACTGCTTGTCACCACAGACTCAAAAGGTAACTCCTCTGAAAGATCTACAGGCGCTTTGTCGTCAGTTCCCATCTGATAAAAGGAAATGTTTACCAAGTGCCCTGTTCTTGCTAACTTTGCTATTCTGGCCAGAGGATCACGACACAGATCAAGAGAAAGAAACCAAATATGAAATTGTGCTATCGGCTGTTGAACACCTGGAAAAAGGCTACTGGACCAAGAAAAAGGACATTCCTCAGCGGAAAAGAAGGATTTACACCCATTTTTTTCTAGGCAATGGGAATGGATTGGATAAATTTGTCCACAAGAGAAGGTTTGAAAAAGTCACAAAGGGGATCTCAGTCTCTGAGAAACGTATGAAGTGGTTTAGGGGTGAGGCATGGAAAAAGCCTGAGATTGCCAAGATGCTGAAATGTGTTTCTGGATGGACTGAAGAAGGAGTGGTGTACCTTGAGGGCCCTCAAAAAAAGAAATTCAGTATGGTGCCTCTTCATGTACCTTCAGTGCCTCATAGTAATGAAAACATCACATTCTACCTAGGGTTTACCTTCAGAGGCCCTGTTGCCTGCAACATCATTGTGAAAAAATAGTGTGTCTTTGAACAATGATCCTGTCCTGTACGTGCTGAAGTATGGACCTAGTATCCACCTCATTACCAAGAGCAAAAACACATTATCAAAAGATGAATTCAAAACATTCAAGCCTTCGTATGACAGTTCGTCACGTAGGCAATATTCGCCTGATAAGACGAAACTAAAAATGTTGAAATACATGGTATGGTATGAGTATTGTTTTGTTTTGTAAGATGTAAGATTTGTGTAATAATAATAAGTGTAATATTTATATTTTGCATTTTTTTCTTGTTTATATATACGTAAATGTACTAAAATGACGAACAAGTTTTTGTGTATGAACATGGACTATGGCATGATTCACTCTGGATACCCGGAGTAATAACAGTGTACAGTGTAAACTGAATTAGCTACTGTACAGCTCAATTCTTCTCCTATAGAAACTTTAATTGTAAAAATAGAAACTTAGTGTCCTGTTATTTTTATGTTGTTTGTAAATCCAGTTCAGATGGACTGCAGTTCACGCCCGGCATCAAAATGCATTTCAAGTGCATCTCAAGTGGCCATTTTTGGATTTTGTTAACTAGCTCACATTTTGTTATCCTTTGGAACACTGCTAAACAGAAAAGGCTATAAAACAAGAAATGTGTGGTGGCTGTTTGGTACCTCAAATCTAGTGACCAGAATGTGACGTGACTTGAATGTGAGCATTCAGAACCGACTACATCCACAGTCGGCTTTAAACAAATGCACTTGATCCCATGACACGAGATGAAGTGAGAACCGTGTTGTGGAAAATTGAATTGGTGAGATCTGAAATTAACACAAAGAAACAAGTTGTCTTTTGTGTGGTTTATTCTTTGCAAAGAGGTCAAACAGTCATACAGTCTGCTGAGTGAAAGACAAGAACAATATGAAGCAGCGCTTTCTTCTTCTTCAAGAATGGGGGGCATAAGGTTGAGCAGTCTATAGATATAAATATAGACATAGACATATGAGTTCGCAGAATTATAGGAAGTGCAAAAGGTTACGTGAGGGTCAGAGCGACAAACTGCACTTGCACTTTCCATCACTAGAATTTTCCATTACAACCTTTTCTAAATGTCTGGGCTTCTAGCAGATCATGATAGCTTACACTCACTCTTCTATATTTTCCAGGATACAATGTAGAAAGCAATGAAATTAAATGCAAGTATTTTCATGGCAAATGTATTAGTGTTTTAACAATAAATGTATTGTAAAACATTTATGTCACTGAATGCAATAAAACCTTTTCTTTTTCAATTTTAGTTTTATGTTGTCGATCCTTGAACAAACTACATCGACCTTTCAAGTTCAACTGATAATGATATTCAGAAAATATGAATTTACAATGCAACTGGCAGACTTTTACATGTATGTACATATGTATGGCCTATACTTGAAAAATGAATACAAATTAACACTTCACATCAAGTTTAACACTGTCCAAAGAACTTGAATATGTTTTATAACAGTACGTGTGGTCACGTTATAGGACAACTTCAAGAAAAGTTAATTAAAAGAAAATGATCCACTGCAACTTTACAGTTGAAGAACAATTATGAGATGTTTATCTTTTTTCAGTTAAGTTGTTCCAAAGGTTAAGGACCATAATTTCCAGTACTTCATTATCTTTTCATTTTACACATGGGAACAGTCAAAAGAGTCTGTTCATCTCTTCATTGTGATACCTACTAAATGTGTTGGAGCTAAACCATGTAGCTTTAGAAATTATAAAATTGATTATGGAATGATCTGAGACAAGTGAGTCAATAGTGATTAATACACTTTCAATGCACATTAAAAAACAGCCTAATTTTGAGATATTTCATAACTAAATGTAAATGAACAACTTTTATGTCTCCAAGTTAATGGCTGTAGTTTTGATGCTGGTTGAACACAACAGGGAATTTTCTGTGTCAGTTTATGTACCTCAGTTTATTTAGTATGTGGTCATCGGACTTACAGGT
Source organism: Enoplosus armatus (assembly GCF_043641665.1). Classification (NCBI taxonomy): domain Eukaryota; kingdom Metazoa; phylum Chordata; class Actinopteri; order Centrarchiformes; family Enoplosidae; genus Enoplosus; species Enoplosus armatus. The sequence continues at coordinate 10,885,830 of NC_092196.1, read as the reverse complement.
GTTCATATTAAGTGTTTGACTTATCAAATAGCTTTAATTAATGGAACAATATTTATGCAACATATGTGAATGTATTTTATTTGGAATTAGGACTTAATCATCAGTAATTCAGGGATTAAAGTATTACACCGTTTGGAGGACGATACAATACATGAAATATCTGATAGATATTTAAATCTGAAATGATGACGTTGTTTCTGATCTGGTTAATTTACAAAAATTAGAAGAGGAGAAGGGAGCAGGAGAAGTAGCAGCAGTCGTAGTTTTTGAACACTTTTGTCCCAGTACGCTTGCCCTAGTTTGACTTTACCCTGCGCTTTGCTTCGTCTTCTACATGTTGTTCCATTATTGACATCTTATTTCACGCTTGTTCCGCTGCCTTGCGACACAACTTGTTTTCTGTCACTGCTCGCACGTAGTTAGTTTGAAGGGAAACGCTCCGACACGGAACTGCTCGATAGCTAACTGCTAGCTAACGGCTAACTAATCCAGCTGCGACTGAGTCAGTGAAATCAACAGTTCAACATCCACACATTGAACAAAACTGTGAGTGTGAATGATTCTCCATTACTTATATGTGAATGGTGGCTTTTTATAATAGGTACAACGTACTCCATTGAATATTTGCACCATACGAAGCACAAGGCCTGCAGCTTACTGCAGAGCTCACCTTAAATGCCCTTTGACCTGGCAGTGCGTCTCTGATGAGGGCATGGGTCTGCTGTCGGACTTCACTGTAGCTGTGCTCCTCCTCGCCTTTGCTTTGTCAACATGTTTATACATCGGCACCTTGTCTAACCAAGAGACCAGACTGGTTAGGTCAGTCTATGTGAAGCAAAATAAAACCAAAGCACATGAAAGACTTGTTGACAATAATCCAGCAAAACCACAGAACAGTTCAGTGGAGACAAGAGGAGTCCACCCAGAAAGCTCCCGAGAGAAAGATATTTCCAGAGATAATAAATGCACCATGGCCCCAGAGAGCCGGTTTGACTGTGCCAGAGACCGGCTTCTCAGCCAGAGAGAGTGTGAGGAGAGGGGATGCTGCTACGCCCCCCTGCCTGACTCTGCAGGACCACCTTGGTGCTTCTACCCCAGTTTGTACCCTGGCTACAAAATGGGTCCCTTGACTCCCACCACGCGAGGCCATGCTGCCACCCTGACTCGTGCCACCCACTCCTATCTCCCCAGAGATATCTCCACTCTACACATGGAAGTCATAGAAGAGACTGCAGGCTGCTTACACCTCACTGTGAGTACCCAGGACAACCATCTAAAAAGACACAATGAAGGAAATGCAGGAGTGTCTTGACTTGAGTTCCCTGTTGATTTGCATGTTTACTGCAAGAGTAAAATATGTCCTCTGGCCATTGAGATCAAGAGATCAGACCCATTAATCTACACACTAGGACACATTAGGACGTGCTGGTAAAAACATTTGTTTTCTCTCAAGTTAAAGGACCCATCATCTCAGCGGTATGAAGTTAAGCTCCCAGCTGGTGTTCCTCAGAGCAGAGCTGGAACCCAAGATGCCCTCTATACCACTGAATACCAGTCTGACCCATTTGGCTTCATAGTGCGGCGAAAATCGAATGGCAGAGTTATGTGAGTAGTTCTGTTCAGTTTTAATCTATATAGGATGCATTATGTAGATGGCATCATAGTAACGTCTGTATAGCGTTACCTTTGTCCATCATTATCAACAGCTTACTTAACGTCTGCTTGTGCCTATTCCCACTGTTGTAGTCACATTATCTACTTGCTTGGTACAGTTAATACAGTTGATATAGTGTTTTCTTTTAGTTTTACATTCATAGTCTATATTTCTATTCCTGTTATTTCTAACATTTGCACCACAGAAACACAGATGCACAGTTCTCTATAAATGTACATATTTTTTAACATAGTAACATAGGTTGATGTACCTCATTGTAACCAGTATCCTGAACTTTCATTAATGTGTTTTACTATGTATATATAATCAGTGGCCACTTACACCTGTAAAATCTAATGCGGTCCAATACAACAGCTGAGCCATAAATGAATACAAGTTAGTGGACTGCATTATATTGAAATGTGTTTGTAATGTCCCACCCCCCATTTACGAACATGAGGGGGTCAGATTATTAGAAACACATTTCAATATAATGCAGTTCAGTACAACACCACCACTAACTACAACCTCATTAATAAACATATAGTTGAATTAACACCCCTCTACCAAAACTGGCCCTTAAAGGAAGCTGTTGTACTGGATTGCATTAAGATTGTATCAGTGTACCTAATGAAGTGGTCAGGGAGTGTATTTATTTCTCTATTTATGTTGAGCATCTTGAACACAAAAAGTTCTCTTATCTTATTTTATCTTATGAGTCTGTGTGAAATGACTGATTTCCTTAATTGTGATCACCATATAGTGCATGTTTGTCCTCTGTGTCCTGCCTGTCCAGTATGAATACCACCGTCGCTCCTCTGCTGTTTGCTGACCAATACCTGCAGCTGTCCACCGCACTGGCCTCTTCCCTTGTGTCTGGCCTTGGGGAGCATTACACCTCCCTCCTCCTGGACCTTAACTGGACTTCTCTGACTCTCTGGAACAGAGATATGGCGCCTCATGTGAGTCCTTTTCGGTGGCTCTCAACCTGAGGGTCGGGACCCTTCAAGGGGTCACAAGAAAAATAGAAGAGATAATAAAGAGATACGAAACAGGAAATAAAACATATTCCTGCTGCAATTGTTCATTTTTCTCTAATCTAGTTTAACCTCTTCCAGTCTCAAAAACTTGAATTAAACAAATTTGAAAAGAAACTTAATCTGAAATATAGTGATAGAAATATAGATAACCTATGTCAGGGGGTTGCAAGTAGTCATTGCATCACTTTAAAGGGCCACAAGCCAAAAAGGTTAGTAACCCCTGGTCTATGGGACATGTCAGTGATGTCCATTATGCAAAACGTAATCATCCCCTCTTTTTAATTTACAGCACATTAAAACATCCTGAAATATTTGGACATTTTAAATCAGCCTGTCAATCTGCAGAACAGTCTTTATTAAGCTTTTGTCATTTCTTACCTCCTGTTCAAGCTGTAAGTGTGTCTTTCTCTACAGGCTGATGCCAACCTCTATGGCTCCCACCCATTTTACTTAGTACAGGAGGAGGACGGCTTGGCACATGGAGTTTTCCTGCTCAACAGCAATGCAATCGGTACCGAGCTATAAAACTCATACAGCATCTCACTGCCATTTTGTTTGTCCTCACTTTCCATACAGAATTCATTTTTCTAGCATATAATAAAACTTATTATTGCTAAATATCTTTCCTAATGTCTCTGTAGAGGTGATGTTGCAGCCGACCCCCGCTCTAACCTGGGTGGCTATCGGTGGAATCTTGGACCTGTACGTTTTCTTGGGTCCTGACTCTCAAAGTGTTTTATGACAGTACCTCCAGGTCATAGGTATGTCTCTTCAGTGCTGATATTCAGTAACCTGAGATATGTTAGCTATATATCTATTAACAAGAGAAATGTGTAGTTTTTAAGTGGAAAACCTGTAAAAGCATGTGACTGTGTGTGCTGTATATTTGAATGAACCCTGAAGCAACCTGGAAAAGAGTGGATGTGTTTCTGTGTTTCCCTGATGTCATTTATCTGTCCCCAGGGTATCCTATGATGCCTCCCTATTGGTCATTGGGCTTTCATCTGTGTCGTTGGGGTTACACAACCTCGAATACAACCCGGAATGTGGCACAACGCATGCACAATGCTAAATTTCCCATGGTAAGTTAAATACTCACACAGCTCTATAAAATGGAAGTAATAATTGAAGGACATTTTTCCCATATATGTGCATTTATTATGTACAAATTTTAACATAATCACAGAGAGGATTTGTGACGTTACGCGTGAACATTTACTGTGACAATCTCAGATACTTTTAGTTGTCATCAACAATTAGCTTTTTTCACCGCCAGGATGTGCAGTGGAATGATCTGGACTATGCAGCTCAGCGCAGGGTATTCACCTTTGACCCCTGGCGATTTGGGGACCTCCCAGAGATGGTGGAGGAGTTCCACAAGAGAGGCATGAAGTACATCCTTATACTGGTGAGCCCTCTTTAAGTTTAAAAGACCTCACAAACATCTGATGCTGCTTTAACTATCAGTAAATATTTGAGCATTTAATTCAAAAAGGAAAAACACAGACACAATGCATCATTTATTTAAATTGATTATATTGTGTAATTGTCAAAATGAGCACAAGTAATGAGTAACAGTGTTTTTCCATTAGAGGGCAGCAAAGCTTTTTTAAATTGTGACTGAGTCATGCTCTCCTGGTTTCTGCCTCAGGACCCAGGGATCAGCAGCACCAGCCCCCCTGGAACTTATTTGCCCTTTGATGATGGACTGAAACGAGACGTCTTCATTAAAAATGCTACAGGACACATCCTGATAGGGAAGGTTGGACTTTTTTCTGGGGATGTATGTTTCTCAGTCCCATTGTGAGGTGTGTATGTCATGCACATTCCCATACTATGTATGTAGGTTTGGCCAGGTCCAACAGCCTTCCCCGACTTCACAAACCCAGAGACCAGATGCTGGTGGGAGGACTGCATCAGAGATTTTCATTCTAAAGTTCCTGTGGATGGTCTGTGGATTGTGAGTATTTACAAACACACAGAGCACAGGTTATTTAGCCTTCAGTTCTGAAACATGTACTTGGTTTTGTGGTTGTGTGTTTAGTTTGTTTGCAGCTTAAAATCGCATAAAGAAAAACTTATCCTCTGTTGTTTTTCTCCCATTCTCCACCCAGGATATGAATGAACCAGCCAGTTTTGTGCAGGGCTCAGTGGAGGGCTGTCCTGACAGTGAGCTTGAGAACCCACCCTACACACCCAGTAAGTGTACTGGATCAGTGTTTCACTTTATCAGAGTCTAAAAGCATACAAACACTACTAGTTTTACATTTATAGTCAGTTTATATATTGAAGTGCATTGTGCCTGTGTCTCTCTGACTGTCATACAAACAGTTGTGGTTGGAGGCCAGTTGAACTCAGGAACTCTTTGCATGTCGGCTCAGCAGAAGCTGTCCACTCACTACAACCTGCACAACATGTACGGACTGACAGAAGCCTACGCCACGCACAGGTTAGACTCTGCAGCGAACAGTTATTTCACTGTGAGCAGCAGAATGTAATTAAGCAATGAGTTATGAGCAGCAGTTAGCAAAAATGACCATTTTATGCAAGCCACCAGCTTTATATCACAGTGATAACACCATCGTAACAAAGAATAAAGTCTAATCTTTTGACAGGGAAGTCAATCACCTAATTATATAGCTCAAGCTTAGAAACTTAGCTTAGCTCAAAAGTAGGTCAACAATGTGTCGTATGAACAAAACATTGTGGTATAGCTCATGGAAAGTTAGATTACTCTTGTGTGGTTACAAGTGTATGTTTGTTGGGCATTTTAATGTAAACAGAATAGAAGGACAGGCTTTCTTGACAAATTTCAATTTTGAAGTTGTTCTTTGGCTTTTGTTATTTGTACTGCATACTGTATTCATCCTGGGGGTTGGCTGCCATCCTCAGCGCTCTCATGAAGGTACGAGGGAAGAGACCCTTCGTCCTGTCTCGCTCTTCCTACCCTGGCATTGGACGCTTCTCTGGAGTCTGGACAGGAGACGTCAGGAGCAACTGGGAGCAGCTTCGATACTCCGTCCCTGGTGAGGAGATGTAGTTTCTGAAAGGTCATAATACTGTGTTGTTGTTGAATGCATGTGATTCTTCAGTGGTTATTCAGTTGTGGGATATTAGCTTGAGATGGTCTCAGCTCTTGTGTTTGACAGATCTGTATGTGGTAGAATAAAAGGTTCAACCAAACCATCAGAAAGAGTTTTTTTTTCATCTTTTTTGAACTGACCAAAGATCATTTGATATGATTCAGACTGACCTTTTGCACCTGCCCCCCTCCCACAGCGGTGCTGCAGTTCAGCCTGTTTGGGGTGCCCCTTGTGGGGGCGGACATCTGTGGCTTTGGAGGCAACACCACCGAGGAGTTGTGTGTACGATGGATGCAGCTTGGGGCCTTCTACCCATTTATGAGAAACCACAATGACAAGCCGAACGCTGTGAGACAGAGACACTGTGTTTTTTTTAGGACGTAGGGGGTCTGCCCTGTATGTTTTTTCCACTGTGTCTAGAGCAGTCCATCTGTTTCATGTATTATGAATAGAGGTAACTCTATATCTTCTCATTGTCTGTGTCCATGTGCCGCAGCCTCAGGAGCCCTATATATTTGGGCAGAAGGCCCAGGCAGCCATGCGGAGTGCATTGAACCTTCGTTACTCCCTTCTCCCGTTCCTTTACACTCTTTTCCATCGTGCACACACTTCTGCCGACACTGTGGCCAGGCCTCTCTTCATGGAGTACGTGTTCCCGCCGCTCCATCCCCTATTGTCCTACATAAATGAAATGATTAAGACCACATGCTTCACTTTCATAACATTATCATTTTTTCTGCTCCTTGTCTGTGCATCCCTCTTAGGTTTCCCACTGACCCTAACAGTCAGACCATAGACCGACAGTTCCTGTGGGGGAGTTCGCTTCTCATTAGCCCGGTCTTAGAGCAAGGGGCAGTAGAGCTGGCCGCCTACCTGCCCCCTGGCACTTGGTACAGCCTGCACAATGTGAGTCGCTCAACACTATTCAGCTGTCTGTCTCTCAAAATACCACCACTGAGGTTCTATCCATTTTTGTTTGTTTACTATTAAAGGCCACCGTGTTTGAGGCTTTCTGTGGTTACACATGACTGACGTGTTCACCTGTTTCCCTTTGGGGGTCTGTGTTGTGCTCTCTAGGGTCAGCCTTTCTACAGTAAGGGTCAGTACCTGCTCCTGCCAGCCCCTCTGGACACCATCAACGTCCACGTGAGGGAGGGGCACATTATCCCCCAGCAGGTGGGTGTCTACTCTGGATAAACTGCCAATATGCCATATTGGTTCAGTAAGGAGACAAAATGTGGTACATGAATTATTAATAAAATATTTGAGGATGGGAAAAACCCACAATACATAATTGAGACAGGCGAAAGAAGTACTTAGTATTCCTACTTACAATTTCTACTTCTATTCAGCTGAATCATGTTTGAGGCTGGTGTAAAATAAACTGTGTAACTGTTCATTAAAATATTACAGTTTACTGTCTTCAGTACCGTCAGTTCACACTTTTAGGCTTTGTTTGATAATCAATATAGTTCCTTGGCAGAAGATTTAAATTTAGGCCCAGTTAATTTCATTTCTAGGGGCTCAACAATCATTATTGTTTAGCCACTGTTCATTATTTAAGCAGTAACCTTTGTTTTCAGTAAAATGGCTGTGACACGGACGCGTATGATCAAATGTTGCATCAGGTTGTGTTGAACTATAACTATCATGACATCCTGACTGACGTCTTCAAAGCTGAAAACTAGCTGAAACACTTTGGAGATGTTTTGTATCTTTTCATCGCGTTTTCTTTGATCTGCCTTTTCTTGTGAAGGAGCCCGCTTTGACAACCACGGCCTCACGCAGAAACCCTTTCTTCCTGACGGTGGCACTGTCAGCAGGCGGCTGGGCCTGGGGCCACTTGTTCTGGGATGACGGGGACAGTCTTGACACCTTCGAAATGGGAAATTATTGTTATGTTATCTTCATCACTGGACAGGTAGGGAAGAGACGAGTGATATTTGCATTGGAAACACTGATGAGGCAACGTTTTGCATTTTGCCGCACTACTACTTGATTTAAAAGTCTCTTTACTGACTGAATGTCTTCTTCAGTCTCAGGTGGTGAGTGATCCTCTGAGGCTGAATGGGGCCCTGGACGGTCTGGTGCTGGGAGGGCTGCAGGTGTTCGGGGTGCCCTCACCACCCCTATATGTATTAGCCAATGGGGACAAGGTCAGGGACTTCACGTACCGCAGTGACACCAAGGTGAATTCTGTGTGACTCAGCACTACTTCCTTTGGTGTTTGATAATGACGTCATTCTGCAGATAAGCGTCTGTATGTGTATTTATTTGCCATGTTTGTCCTCCCTCTTTCACTCTCTTCCCACAGGTTTTGACAGTGACCAGCCTGGCCTTGCCCATGTCAAAGGTGTTTACCGTCCAGTGGGCTCTCTGATGCACTAAAGTTTATTACCCAGGAGCCTTTGGTTACGCTTGCTCTGCCTCTTTGTCCAAATTGGAAAGTAGTACTTTGTAAGCAGCAATTTTTAAAATTGTAAAATGTCATGACATCAAACAAAGGGAGCCATCATCTTGATGTATCTGGTTTTCTTGCTCGGTAATGTTTGCTTCTAACTGCCACACTGAATCAAGACAACTGTTTATACCTGTTTGTATTTTTCAAATCATGTGTATATATTTTTGTTACTAAAGTGCATTATAAATAAAAAAGAGATTTTTGCTTATTGTTTACTATGATGCATTTAATGTTTCATCCTGTTCATTTCAACTAATTATTTTTTTTCAACATAACAGTTCAAAAAAGAACTGTAGTATTTACATGTACCACCATTATTGTACAGTACATATTGAATAAATATATAAATGATTTATTGTAAATGTTACTAGGAGGATTTCATATTTAATATCCAAGCCAATTTAAAATTCCAAGACAGGATTTTTTTTTTTTAACGACTCAATTTATAGGTTGTAGGCAGTGAAGTGCCTGTTATTAATGTAGTGAGGGGAGAAATGATTTATTGCGTATATATTATAACTAAAACAGGTTTTAAACGGTAAATCCTCACTACGGCTGTGTGACAGGATGCTCTGACTCCAGCTCTGGTCCTGATGATGGACCAACTGCATTCAAGCGTTTGCCTGTGACCTTTAAAACGTCACTTATGATGAAAAAGGGTGAGATCTTTAAGGTAGGCTGGGTCGGATGATGACTTTGGATATTGTAAAACATATTTGTTTACATTATTTAAGTACCGTCATGCCCTGATTCTCCTCCGTGTTTTCCATCTGAAATCTAAAATTCCCGGTTTGTGTGACAGAAAATGCCTTTGACATTCCGGAAGCAGCGAAATTTGGGGGATTGGTCTGGAGCGACGACTGTTACGTCAAGTTAGACACACATGACCAAGTAATTACAGGAAGTAAGACAATTTTAATATAGAAATTAAAGCGCCAGCGCCGCATCCGCCAAAACGGAGGTTTTACTTTGAAAGTTACAACCGGAAGTGTAGCTTTTGCCGTCGAAAGAGCAGCAGTCAAACGTGTGGTGTCACTGTCGGAAAACACAGGGATACAAACAAGACCGCAGCCCGCAACAACTGAGCTAAATCCGGGAGAAATACGGTGAAACGACGCCGGTACATGCTGCTCGGCCCCCGGCTGCACGGCGAGATGGATGTCCGACATGGGCTGTAGACTTCTGCGGCGGGACTGAAGGTGAGCCGCTTGGCCCCCGTTTCTCTCTACATGCTGCTCGCTATTCATTCATTTCTCCTGCTGGAACAGAACAGGTGTAAATGCCAGCAGCCAAGACGGACACATTTCTCCGGCATGAGCGAATAACATCGTTGTCTTGTGTAGCGTGCCGCTGCCGTTGGATAAAACAAACTTTAAAGTTAAATGTAGACACCGTGAAATGTAACTAGCAAGAGGATTTCGGCCATGGTCTAGGCAGCTGAACTAAAATATTTATGCTCAAGATGGTATACAGATAGAGTCCCTGCTCGGGCCAAAAACACACACACACACACACACACACACACACACACACACACACACATACATATATATTAGCATGTGGCCTGTGTGTAAATAGTGCTGTGGTGGCTAAAGTCATCCTCATCCTCCCCTCTCGTCCTGGCAGGCGGCTGCTGCCTGTCAGTGAGAGTGTAATGATAGCTGATGGAGTCCCCGACATTATGGCACGCCTCTGCTACACAGGCTGCACTGTTACTACACTGACAGGGGAAGGGCCACCTTCAATCAGCCTTTTTTTATTATCCTGGTATGTTGTATGGGGCTCACACCAACACCTATCACTTAAATGAACTGTGTATAATGACTGAGCAGTAATATGTAAACCCCTCTACATTATAATGCAGTTCAACACAGCGTTTCTTTCATAAATACTATGTACAGTTTCCATTCATGGTGGCAGGAGGTGAATCAGCTCTATTGTGATTTTTCAGCCTGTAGTTTGTGCTGTTAGTATTGGATAGCATTGCCGTGTAAGTTGTTACAGGTTAAAACAACACCACAGTCAAGTAGCCTGGCCGAAGCAGGATTCTTTAGGCGGATACAGGTATTGACATTTGAGAGTTTAAAACATCTGATAGTTTGTTGGCTGATATTCTTTTCTTTTCTTTTTTTTTTTTTTTTACATGAACACAGTTTTAACAAACAGTTTTAACAAGGATCCCTTAAATTTAGTTATTAAAGAATTCTGTCCGTTCTGAGCGGGACGTTTCATAGCTGCAAAATGAACTTGTCAGGGCGTTACTGTTACTGACATACATGCTGATATCAATATATCTGAGATAAGCTAATATCGGCCGGTGTATATCCACCCAGCGAATTTATATCTATCTGGCTCTAGTAAGTTTAATGTGAGTGCAGAATAATTGAATCACAAATCTAAGCACAACGTAACCAGAACAGAAGTATGTAATCACCTTTTTCCCAAATAAACGTAAAAGTTCCAGCGCTCTATACCATCTAGAGGTGTGTGCGTATCTTATTATGAACCTCCTGTTCAGATAGGTGTATTTAAATGTTAGGGCACACAGTGTGTTACTTTATAACGTGAAGCTCAATATAACTCTTTTCCTGAAAGAGAGAAATATGTTTTATATCCTTAAATTTATATCTTCAGATGTATTAAATGTGTACACACACTCCCACTGAGTCACCCATAAAGTTTCCTCCTAACTTACCCACCCTTGGCAGAGTCCACAAGAACCTTGTTTTTCAGGCTTCTTTGTGGCTGGTCTCCTTTCAGCTGCCCCAGGCACGTAAGCATACAGTGCAGATGTAAAGGGGTGTTCAGTATTGGCTCCTCTATTCAAATGTCAGTGTGACAACTTAATTAATGTAGCCCAGAGGTGAGAAGCTGAGAACCTGGACGTTTGTGGCGTCTGTACTCGCAGCTAAGTTTCCATGGTGTAGGTTTCAAGTTCTTATTAAAAGTTCTCTTTCTTGGCAGCCAATCTGTTGAAAGTTTATAAAAAAAAAGTGTTCTGCAGGGCACAGTGAGACTAGACTGAGTTTAGGATGTCCTGAGGGTGTCAGTCATTGGATAAAACAGTGAAAGGTTAGCGAGGAGAGCCTGTGTGTGAGCACACTGAGGTGTTGACAGCATAAAAGATGAAGCGAGAAGGGAGGAGTGCTTTAACAGCCAGCCTGAACGAACCCTATCAAACTGACCCGAGTGGCCCTGTAATCACGTACTGACCAAAATAACCACTGGATAGTAGCACAGCAGCGGATTATTGCTGTTATGAGGCTACTGGAAGCAGCTGTGTGTCATGTTTAAGATCCCAGCCTGTCATTATGCATACTATGTTCAGGTAGCATGTTTTTCAGAGTCAAGAGTATGTGGACACTGCGTTGGTCCGTTATTCTGTCTTATTTACAAGTGGAGTAGCTGCGTGCTATTTGAAGCAGTTATCATGCAAATAGCCCAAAGGCCGCTAATATTCAGTTGTAGTCGAATGTTGTGGCTTGTGGAGGAGGAGGAGGAGCAAGCAAATACTTTGTCCTCCTGTTTTAGATTATCACCAGACGCCCCCCTCCCACACACACACACACACACACACACACACACACACTCAAAAAGTCTGAAAACATATAAAATCAGTGCTACCTTATGAATCACTTGCGATTATTGCAAAGATTAAATAATTAGTTTACAGACAGAAAAGTTTACAGTAACAATTTAGATAAATTGTGTCATTTGTCAACCTGCTCCAGCTTCTTAAATGCAACGGTTTTCTGATTTACTTTGGTTTATATCATTTTAAATTGAGTATGTTTGGATTTGGGACTGTTGACACACGTTGGGCCCTCAGACTTTGTGATGGGCATTTTTCACACTTTTTTGACGTCCGCCAGACTAAACGTTTCATCCGTTAATCTAAAAATACGAAGAAAATAACTTTGTAGTAGTTGCAGTCTGAGATTATTGACATACCTGCAAGAAACAGCAGCCCATTTTCACAAGATGTACTTCACGAATGGAGAAACTCTGGCCAAGAAAACTCCCACATTTTTAAACGTCAGCCAAATGATGGCCTACAGTCTGCTGCCTCTCCGAGGTCATGCCTGGATTTTGTGCCAGCAGACTTCCTGTCTGGGGCCTGGCATCAGGAAGTGGGGTGCCTGCTTAATCAGGCAGAGGTAAACATGCCCTGTGAGGAAAAAAGAGGGAACATTCCTCAGATGGAGTGGGGAGTACGTGTCAGTGTTCAGCCAACAAGAAAACAAGGTTACACACATGAAGTCCACAGATACAGACACCCACGTCAATCAATGAGATCTATCTGAGGTGATCGAACACCAGCCAAAAAAGCAGAAGAGTTCGACTTTGCTTTTAGCGTTCTTTGTGCCTGAAAAGTAAGATTGCCTCCGAGCCTTTTCAAAGAAGAATGCCCTCAACAGCACACTACGCTGCAACATCAAAGGAGCCGTGTTACTTTTTGCTTGACTTGAAGTTCGTCTCATCACACGAGACGTTCTCTCTGAAGCAGACAAGTAAACACTGGTGGTGTGACATGCTGATCCCAGTTCAGCGCCGATGTTGATGACATCTGTTGGCTACTGATAACTGCTTGGCATTTCACACGGATGGAGTGGAAGTGTGTTTGCACATGTCTTTGTGTGTGTGTGTGTGTGTGTGTTTACAGAAGGTGGGACACGTTTAGTTACACACTAGTACAGTATCCGCAGATCCTGCGCGTGTGTTTGCGTTAGTAGGCGAAGAAAATGTGGCACAGGGAAATGCTGAACAAGTAGAGAGGGGAGAGGGGATTGTGGGGTTGAGCGCTGCAGTAAGGACACTGCAGTAAATACAGGCCCACATGTGACGGAGGAGGTGAAGTGTAGGTGAGGATCTGTGTAGTCCTATAGTGCCAAGCTGTATCACACTGCCTTTACGATATTTACCTGTCATGTTTCCTCTTATGTCCTCCGCCCTTGTCTTTTCCTGCTCTTTAACATAGACTGACCTCCCCTCCTCTGCCTAAAACTCCTCTTTCTGCCTCCCAAATATTCAGAGGATGGGCCCAGTGTCCCGGTGCCTGAGGAGATGTCTCTGGGTCGGCTCCTGCGGCGTGCCTCCTCCAAGGCCTCCGACCTCCTGACCTTCAACCCTGGGGTGGGGGGCTCGTCCTTGCGCTCGGGCCTGGATGGCGAAATCATCTTCTCCAAAAACAATGTTTGTGTGCACCCCGCGGAGCCCCTGCCGGGCCTGGCAGAGCACCACCCAGGTTAGGCTGCATGGATGTTGGAAGTGTCTTTCCTGCGGTATTTCTTTGTGGTGTGAATGGAGATTCAGGCCAGCTGTCCTTTCAGCTTAGTTGTTAATGAGACAAGAAGGTGAGAAATTGTTGGATGTACTGTGACAAGGACACAATCCCTCACCAGTGTCCCACCCACGGACACTCTTTTTAATATAAAGAATAACAAATACACAGTTATATACAGAAGTCCAGCTTTCCAAACGTGAAAATTAAAAGGAGTCTAAAACAGATTTACAGCTGTCGGCCAGATGTCTTGCTGTCAGCATCATTCAGGCTTTTATAGCACTCTCACTTTTGCTACTGTCTGACTGTAAACACACAACATTCCTCCTTTTACTAAGACTGCTGTAACACACAGTGAAATTGTTTTACCTTGGTCTACATGCTTTATTTATGCATGTGAAGGATGTGTGATTCTAGTGGTTTTAAAAATGTGAGCCTATGTTGCTGGTTGACATTTTTATCTCACCCTGGTATGAACACTAACAGCATTTCCCTTCATTGCTCCATCTCGTATCTCCTGTGATCCTCCATTTTGTGTGTTGCAAGGTTTCCCTCTATGTCGTCATCCCTTTGTGTGTTTATCTCTGTTTGTCTTTGGGTTGCAGCTGCCTGGCACTTGTCATTTCCTCTTATGTTACCTGATTTTTCTCAACACAATCATTCCCAACTGGACCGTGGTTTATGTTGCCCCCTGCAGGCTACCTGTGCGTGCACACGGAGAAGGATGAGAGCCTGGGCACCACCCTGATTCTGACCTGGGTGCCCAACTCCCGCATCCAGAGGCAGGACGAGGAGGCGCTGCGCTACATCACGCCGGAGAGCTCCCCTGTACGCAGGAATGCACGCCGCCGAGGCCGACGGTAGGAAAGTTATTTCTTAAAATGTGTGTCCATGAAGGTGTTTAAAATGTCTTTACTTGCAGACGATTAGGATATGCTGGTGACTCCCTTAGTTTCTGTGGCTCTTCAGTACAAACCATTTTTTTGTAATGTATGTACATTAAATATTACAGTCATACTTTACATAAACATACAGTAGAAATAAGTGGTTTCCCATGACATACTAGCAGTCAAACTTTAAGTCCACAGCCCTATATAAGTATTACACATGATACTTATGGTGTTTTAAACCAACCGTCCCCTCCAGACCCCACTCCCGTCACCCAGCAGCTCCGGAGGAAGATGAGGATGATGAGAGGAACATTACCAGCAGCACCTCCGCAGAGAGCCACAGCCTGGTGGTAGATGCGGGAGCAGATCCCGCCTCACACCAGCAGCCGCTGCCCTCGGCGGGGGAGGAGGGCGACGAGGGCTCCTGCGAGCTGTCAGACGAAGTGAGTCGGGACAGTACCATGGGTTCAGACTCGGACACTTTCTCCTCCCCCTTCTGCCTGTCCCCCGTCAGCGAGGCCCTCTGTGAAAGCAGCGGCTCGGTCTTCCTGGACAGTGAAAGCAGGTGAGAGGATTGAAACGATCATGATCTATGTTGTCATTTTTTACACAGCAGAGTTGTGCAGCAAGTTTTGTCTTTGTTTTGTCATTCAGCGGTGGGAAAAAAAGTCACCAAAAAATCATGACTATTTTAATGGTCCAACTCTCTCAAAACTCCACGGCTGTCCCACATATTGGGATGTTTGATATAATTTTTTAACTTGTAGTTTGTGTTGTTGTTTAGCAAACATCCTGCAGTCAGTGTCTGTGAGAGTTTACTTTTGTGGCCACTACTCCTCTTTGCCAGTGCAGTTTTCCCATCCTTTCTCGTATTATAATTCCTTTGACAGCATCTCATCATTTCTTCATTATTTGTGAGTGATGTACCGGCAATTCAGCCAACAACTATCTGTCAGTGTACCTCTTTAAGTTGCTTTATGTTGCCTTGGAAATGCGTTGAAGTACTGCATTAGTTCTGGTGGATCTCTGAAGGCGTTCTGTCAGCTGTTCCAGTCCTGTACTTTGTGACGGCGTCTTCTTGCCTTGTGAGTTATGTGTATTTAATATCCCAGTGATATCTCTGCTGGGTTCTGGTCTGTATAGCCCTTTGGGGTCTCCGAATGTGTTGCTGTCATTTAGATTCAGTGAGGAGCTCCCTCAAGAGCAGACCCTGTTCTGTCAAATATGAAAGCATTTCTTCCACATCGTTTAATGTTTGTGATTGTCTCTAAAAGAAATAAACAGTCATTGTCAGACCTTTTGTTAAAGCTGACACATGCTGCTGATAGCTGTTCAACTTAAGAAGGCCTCATTTTGTGGCTGCTTTCTTAATTGTGATGGTGGACAATTACAACAGCAGCCTGACAAATGGAGGTGGACTTCAAAGGAATTGAATCACATTTGCAAAAGCAGTTGTGCAAATGAGTTATATTCTGACAAAAGTCTGAGAAGTTATAAGGACAAATGTGATCTGCAATCAGGATTGGATTTTTAATATTTTATGTTCAAGAGCCGACTGAAGTTTGAATTGCAGTTATTTTCTTCAAGTGAATCTCCAGGCCTGTATGGGGACCTACATGGGGTTAAATAAAATGTAACTAAACATACATAAAAACTTATTTCTACATGAAAAAAGATAAAATTATGCAGTTGTGTATTTGCTTTTTGAGGGCCTCCTGGGGTTCTCTTTTCAAATCAGTATTGAAAAGTCAGAGAACTGTCAAATTATAAGTAAACTCACTTTCTATACAGGAAAAAAAAAAAACTTAGGTGACATTCAGTAAGATTCTAAAGTGGCATTATATGTATTGATAACAACTGCACAGTTGCTTTTGTTGGCCTAAAGGCAGTCAAATTTAAATATATTGGGTGAAATACATGAAATCAGCCTACAAAAATACTTACGGAAACTCCCCTCAGGTTGCTTAAAGAACCCAAATACCCAGCGGACATGGCCTCAGTGTAAAGATGTACAGTGTAAGTGCTCTGACTGATGTTATGACTTGTGAGAAGTATTTTACAGACCAGATGAGAGAAAATGTTATTTTGGGTTATTTTTTGGCAAACAGATTTAGGGATTATGGAAGAAATTTAAATCCTCTGAGTGTGCTGTAAAATAATGTAAGGTTTGTGTGTTCCTACAGTTACATTACAAATGTACTCAAATACTACAAAGACACGTTTAAGTGCTTCCAAGCTTTCAGACAGAAAATGTCAGCAGTTTTTATCTGAGAAACTTCAAATGATGAGCAGTGATGTTTATTGTAGCACGATAACCCAGTTGGTTATTTGTTGCGAGTTACTACATTCATTGGTGCGTTTTCAGTTACTCTAACCTGCCACAAGGTGGAGCCAAAAAGAAAAGAATTGATTGCATCAGGGATAGTTTACACTCTGAGGCCACATGGTGGAGTGAAAGCAGGTAGATGACTCCAGTAAGAGGCATGAAACGTTATCAGAGTTCAAGATGGGACCCTTTACTTAAAAGCAGCTCTCAATATAAATGTTTTAATAATGTCACAGATGGCCCCAAAATAAGTCCCCAAATCCCACAAACCCGAAACCTCAGAGCTTCCAGAGACAGTTCTCTAATCAAGCGAGCCATCTGGACAGCGATTGTGTTGCTGTTCGGACCTCACGGCCGTTTTGACTTTATGATTCCCTCCGTGGTCGTTTCCTCACGCAGCTATTTGGCCTGACATGTTGCCCAGAATGTCAGTGTGTGTCAAGGAGAGTGAGAGAGTGAGTCAGTGTGTGTGTGTGTGTGTGTGTGTGTGTGTGTGTGTGTGTGTGTGTGTGTGTGTGTGTGTTTAAGCCTTTTTAACCACTCTCAGACCCCAGCTTGCTGTAAGTGCAGTCAGTGTGTGACTTGGCAGCGCTCTCAGCTTCACAGCGTCTAACCTTTACTCTGTCCTTCTCTTCCTCGGTTCCTCTGTGCCTCACTCGCTGCTAGTGTCTCTCTTCAGCTCTCTGGCACTCGCCTCCGTCCTCTCCTTTGCCTGTTTTTCCCCTCTTCTCTTGGATTCCCCTCCTATCCGTCCATTCCTTCCACTCTTTATTTTGCATCTTTTCCTCTTGCTCACTCTCTCTGTTTTTCCCAATATTGTTTCCCACCTCTCACATATCTCCCCCCCCCCTCCCTTACTAAAGTCTGTGTGAAGCCCTTTGATTCCCAGTGCTCCCGGGGTTGTTGTGCTGGGCTGAATGTCAGCTCTCCGGATTAGAGGACTGAAGAAAGCAGAGCAGCAGCCAAAACCCTGGAACCCACTCAATCTCTCTTTCTCTCTCTCTTGCTTTAATTGACACTGTTAAGGGGCCAGGAACTGGAAACATGTCACTTGGAATCATTCAAAGAGAAAGAGCCGCATATGGGAGAGCGAGAGCGGGTGAAAAAGAGGGGGAGAAAGGGGAGAGTGGTGGGAGAGAGAGAGCGAGAAAGAGAAATCCACAGCAATCTCTGCTTCTTAGCTTCTTAACAAGTTTCTTTCAAGTTTAAGAGTAGTTTATGAAACCACTGTCGGTGCGTACTGCCTTCTTGAGGCTTGACTTGCAGAATTTTAACATGTGATTATATCTCAGATAAATGGTTTCCAATGGTTTTGGCTTGTGGCGCCTTGAAACAAAGCAATTTGTACTGTATGTTTACCCCTTGTAACCACAGTTTCTTTTTTCTTGCTGTATTTTAAAAATGTTTTGAGTCCCAAAGAGGTAAAACTAACAAAAGAAATCATTAAAAATAACTTTATGGAGCAGAAACACATTTCTTTTTTCTGCTTTCCTATCCTGTTATTGTGCCAAACCTCCTCTTTTTCATGTTTTATTGTTTTACAACATTGAATCAAAGAAGATTAAATGTGGCTTTTTTTTATACAGATCAACAGAAAACTACTTTTTTTTATGTCAAAGTGAAAACTCTACAAAGTGATTTTAAATGAATTACAAATATAAAAATACATGTTTGTAGAATTCACCCTCACCTCTAATTGATTGTAGATATCTGGTATCAATATTGTAAAATGATAAAACATGCTTTTTACAGGCACTGTAATAATATCAGGACCCCTCACATGTATCTTGCGACCCCCTTTCTAGAGGAGGCCTAGTATGTAGAAAGTCCTGGAAAAGAATCAGACTTTATGTGATTAATAAAAAACATGATGCTTCTTTACCTTTCTCCAAACTGTACTGACCACTTCCCAGTGTGTGCCTGCAGAGCCCACACCACCCCCTTCACCCTCGCCCTCCCTCGCCCCTCTGTTCCCTCCAGGGATTAGCTGAAGTGCCTGGGAGTCCCTGGAGACCTGTAGCACTCGGTCCTGGTTCTCAGGGTGACCTGGCAGCACCTTCCCCCCTGTGTAAAGCCTCATGTACGTGACAGAGAGGTGTTATGAAGGGCCTCGGGGCAGTTTGATCTCACCCTGGCCTGGTGGGACCTGCCGTTTACAGCAGCCTGACTCCATCAAAACAGCTTGTTTACATAATGTACTCTCGGTACAGTTTGTTTCTTGGCCGCCGCCTACAGTACATGATCAGGCTGTTGACACTGACAGACGTTAATCACTCCTTGAGTTTCCGCTTGGATAGAGCACAGCGGACCATCAATGCTATAATGCCAAGAATCGTGTGCTCTCTCACCGCCTTTTCCATGGTTTTTGCACTTTTGTTTCCATGCGGAGAAATATGCAAAAACGTTTTTGCACATGTACTTAAAGCATGCAAGAAGAATGAAGGAATGTCTGCTGTAAATGGGCTCGCAGGCCTTGTTAACACCCCGAGCTTGACAGTCATTGGTGTACAGTAGTCCTTTTTTAAAAGGCCTCCTCCATATTTCAGATTGCTTAACTCCGCGCGCCTCTCTCCCAGTCTCCTTATATTCCACAGTCTGGTTTGCGGTGTGATACATGAGACAGAGAGCAGTAAATCACTAGATAGCAGAGGAAACTGTGCAGCTTGGATTGATCAGCCTTGTTATTTTCCCATCTGCTAACGGGGAAATGATTAGCCAGACATGATTGATTCAGGGTGTAATGGATTAGACTTGGCCGGCCTCCCTTGTCTTTACCAACATGCCCCTCGTGTTCACCTGTGAAATTGTTGTAAATAGAAAATAGTTTTCTGGGTGAAAAGATGTGTAATTTTTTACAAAAGGATCCTTTTTAAATTCACACATTCATTGAAAGAAGAGGGAGAAACAGCTCTTGTAGGATTTATTTTTTTTATATTAGAGATATAAATAACATTTTCAATGACTTCTGGTTGTAATTTTCTAAATAGATAATAAATGCATTTGATAGTTAGTAGTAAGCAAATAACTTCGCTTAGACGTGGACTTCTCAAATGTCAGTGGGTTTAAACGCATTTCTGTGTCGGCCTGTTTCTCAGCATTAGCATGTCTCGAGACGTGTTTGAGAGTGCATTATGGTCATTAGCTATGGTCCATTCGCTTCGTGTGTGTGTGTGTGTGTGTGTGTGTGTGTGTGTGTGTGTGTGTGTGTGTGTGTGTGTGTGTGTGTGTGTGTGTGTGTGTGTGTGTGTGTGTGTGTGTGTGTGTGTGTGAGTGAGAGAGGAAGACATTGAGCATGCCAGCCAGTGATTGTTAGAACTGAGGAACTTGTGTGTGTGTGATGCAGGATGCGTATTTGTGTTGGTCACATTTTGTCCGTTTTCTGAGTTGTCGTGTGTGTGTGTTTGTGTGTGTGTGTGTGTGTGTGTGTGTTCTCTGTAGATATATGTGTAGTGTGTCTCCTCCCGCAGCAGAGGAACCCTCGGCTCAGGTTTCAGTGCCGGGAACAACATGCTGGCCATGGGGGGAATGACAGGGGAAATTGGATGGCAGGCAGTGTGATTTGTGTGTGTACAGATTTCCATATGTGTGTGTGTGTGTGTGTGTGTGTGTGTGTGTCTGTGTGTGTCCTCAGAAGCCTCCATGCATTCCTCCCATTCTCAGCCTTTTTGTGCTGAACCGTATTGAGACACAAAACAACAGGGCAGAACTGAGCTCTGGATAAGCCGGTATGTCTGCACAGTTATCGCTGGGCTAAACACCGCTGGCCAACGTCTACATGGTATTTATTATTAATGTTCCACATAGAAGAAACGCTCTGGATCTGAATGTGAGGCACAAGAAAGGAGAGGTTTTTGTGCAGAAACCATGAAGTCTCATTCCTTTTAATTTCATGGAAAACATGACTCAGTTCCCTTTAGCACAATCAAGCTCCAAAAACGTACTTCTGAAATTCATTCATTTTTGCCAGGGAACTGTGCGAGGAGTCCATGACCTTCTCCGCAAGCTCCGCCTCCAGCCTGGACAGCCACGCCCCCTCAGAGAGCAGCGGCCAGTCGCAGGGCGTGCGGTGGGAGGAGCAGCAGAAGGTGCTGGCTCTGGAGCAGCTGTGTGGCGTTTTCAGGGTGGACCTGGGTCACATGAGGTCGCTGAGACTCTTCTTCAGGTCAGCTGGGAGTCATGAGGGGTCACCCTGTCACGCTACTGTGCAATGTCTCGCCCTGTGTTGTAGGTTTCAGCACGGTGTCAGTTTGTTTTATTATAATTAGTGTAACATTTGTTAGAACACATTCCTTCAAATGTCTTACGGGAAAGTGTTTTTTTGAATCTTAATTTCTTGTCTTTATCATTCTTTATCGTGCTGTTGCAGTGACGAGGCGTGTACCAGTGGCCAGCTGGTGATAGCCAGCAGAGAGAGCCAATATAAGATCCTCCACTTCCATCACGCTGGCCTGGACAAGCTGGCTGAGGTCTTCCAACAGTGGAAGTGCTGCAGGGAAACTCAGCTTAAAGACCAGGTCGGGTTACAGTCCAAAATCCTGCTTTGGCATCTAGTTTTATTGAGAAACGGAGGAATTCTTCGGCCTTTCGTTCTGAGTTTTCTATTCACATTTTTACTCTCTCGCCGTCAGGTGTCGGATGAGAAATCCTGCATGCAGTTTTCCATCCAGAGGCCCACCCTGCCATCGGCTGAGACCCACCCAGAGGAGAGGCTTTATCGGCGGCTGGATGTCACCACCTGGCTACGTCACCTCAACCACAATGGGCAGGTGGAGGAGGAGTATAAGCTACGCAAGGTGTGTGCGTGTGGGCATGTTTTTACAATCCTGTGGGATAACTAAGTCTACACGTCAGTCTCACCTGCTGCTGTCCATACAGTCAAACTTCACATTTTCCTTTCTGAATCACACGTACTGAAAGTCATTTCGAAAGCGTCTCCACAGAGTTTAACTTTCAGTTTGAATCAGCACCCCCAGCCTGTAAATAATGAGAGGGTTGGTCTTGGCCAGTGTCCCCCTGTGAGTCATTTGAGTTGTCTGGGTTTGACTCAGTTGAGGGCTTACCATCTTACTGAAATGACTCAGTGGCAGTTAGACTGTGACCAAGACACTTCCTCAGTAAACACGCAATCGCAGGAACAAAAGAGCTCTGTTTTCGATGGACATGCACATTATGGTGTTTTTTTTTTTTTTATGAGTTTCGGTTTTGCAACATTTTGCAACACTCACGAAAGAATACATCTACTGTAATTCAGTGAGATGATAGTTGAATGTAGGCTGTGTTATCTGCACCACTGCCTGCATATCTTGTTTGCATACAGTCTGATATATTCTCACAGTTATCCATTAGAAGTGATCCCTCGCTGCGCGCCCCCTGTTTGCCCTTTCTGCGCTCACTGTTTGTTCACTCTCCGCCAGGCCATCTTCTTCGGTGGTATCGACCCATCCATTCGCGGCGAGGTGTGGCCCTTTCTGCTGCACTACTACAGCTATGACTCCAGCTCCCAGGAGAGGGAGGCCTGGAGGCTGGAAAAACGCACCCACTATCATGACATCCAGCAGAGGAGGTGGGGAACCGGGAGAAGGAAATAGATTCATGTGTGTTTGTTACAAATATGAGGAGATTTCCTGGCTGCTGATAACATCTGTGCCACGAGAAGTTATTGAAAGGTTTATTTGATGTTATGGAAATTCATTCATTTAAAAAAAAAAGTCTGCACACATAAACTGTCACATGGCTGCAGTATCGGCGGCCAAACGCTCAGTCAGTCAAACATTAAACCATATGTGAGTCTGTTGTCGCTTCTCATTGCAGGCGCTGAGCAATCAATAGGCACAGTCGGGGAAGTGTTAAGGGGAGGTGCCGGGTGTGAAGTAAAAGGTCTCTGGGGAAAAAACATGTCAGTGCTTATCAGATAATACTCTCTCGTCAGAGGGAACAAAAAACACACAAATACACACAAGCACATAAGCACATCCCTGAGTCTTTATTTGTCTTCACCCGACAACCAAAAGGTTGAGTGTGCACGTATTTTCACACGTTGTGCCTCTCTGTCTATAATGAAGATGATAATTGGACAGGTTTCATCTGTATGGCCTATTAACATTTCGAGTGCATCAGCAGGTCTTATCTAAGGCAGGTAATTAGAGCCCTTGTTCTGACTCTGATGTGGATTCCTTTAAAGACCATTTGACTAGCGCAGCCTCCAGGGCCACTAGTTGATCATTAGGAGCAAGGAGACATGTCTGCGGTTTTTGCTCCTTCTCTCCTAACCATGTGTCCTTCCCTTAGCCGGGATAACTGAGCAGCTGCAAATGGAAGCAACGCAGCTGTAACAAGTAAATAGACATTTGACTAAGCAAAGACTGGATTACTGCAGATGTAGGTCAACAGGAAAACAGCGAAAATGTAGGATGTTGTCTGTGGAAAAAGTCACTGAAGGGCAGCCTTTATTTTCTTTAGTTTATTTACTGGTTTTCATGTTTTACCATGATAAATACGATCACAAAAAGCACTATAAACACTGCTGATTATATTTAGAGTTTGTTGAAAGTCAAGTTTTTGTTGGCAACACATTTTGAATGTGTCATGTAACACGCTGCATGCTTAATATAAGAACATGTCTTCTCTGGCTGGTTTCAAGAGGAAGTGCTTGTATTTCATTTTTGTTTACCCCTGTGACTAAAATTCAAAAGAGCTCTATTATTGGTTCAGATTTGTGGAAGAGGAAGTTCGCCTCTCTCTATCAGTAACGTTCACTTTGTTCATAAATGCACCTTCACATATGTTCACAGCGACTAGCGATTGTTTTCATTATTAGAAAAAAACGTCCCTCACAAAGTCCAAGGTGGCGTCTTTCAAGGGCCAACAGTCCAAAATCCAAAGATATTGAGTTCACAAAACAGCAAAACTTTGTCTCCTCACATTTGAGGGAATGTTTGGAGTTTTTGATGACAAAAATACTTGCTGATTAACTTTCTGTCGATCGACTAATCGCACAATTGTTTCAGGTTTAGTTCATCTTGTATTATTGAGCTAGAAAGTAGTTAAATGTGATTCCTGACTCGGCCTGGATGGGACCATGAACAGAATCATTTCAAAGTCCAGCTGAAAGAGGGATCAGTCACATAAATGATCTGCTGGTTTGTTAGTGAGTTTCATGTTAATCTTATTGTATCTTTGTTTGTTCTTTGTGCCCTTATGTGCATTTTGAAGGCCCCTCTATGGTTGGACATTGCAAACTAGCTTAGTCTGTAAATGCTGTGGTATGTGGCATTGGTCCACGCTATACACTTTAAGAATAAACATAAACTATTAGTTCAAATGAGGATGTTCCTGTGGAAACACAGCTATATTTTTGCGTAACCATACCAGCCCGGTGATGAAAACATGCACTAAACTCCAGAGAGAGAGAGAGAGAGAGAGAGACAGAAAGGTGGCTTGGGAGGGTCCAGCGACACAAACACACAGCACTGAAACTAAACAGTTGCGTGGCGTTGCATCAGGTGTGCGCTCGTTATTCCTGGTGGGGTCGCATGGAAAACAAACAGTGTTAATTAAATCCCCTCTGCTTGTTAGGACTTGACTACATTAGTGCCATACACAGAGTACACTGTTAATATAGACCCTAACATTTAGAGGGATAGATGGGGGTTTTATGGTTGTGGTATTATCCTCAGTGGAGTGCTTACTGGTGAAATACCCCTTCAGTCCACTGCGTGCCCACCCCCACATTTGTTAGTTCATTTGCAGCTAACCATTAGTGTTTTACACCAGAGTAACATTTGAGGTAAAGATTATTTGATAATGCTTCATTTTCTTATACTAATTACCTTAATTTCCTCAGAGATTGTGCAGTAAAAACTTTCTTAAACTCTCTTGCTCTTGTCTTTTTTTTTATCTATCATAACTGAGCCGCTTAACTTTGGAAACTAGTCTTGATAAAAGAAAAAAAAAAAAACACAGCGGCAGGATTCAGTTTCTAACTTTTCCTGGTGTTTGTGTTTTCCAGATTGTCCATGAGCCCGGAGGAGCACAGCGAGTTCTGGAGAAAGGTCCAGTTCACAGTGGACAAAGACGTGGTGAGAACAGACCGCAGCAACCACTTCTTCAGAGGAGAGAATAACCCCAATGTGGAGATCATGAGGTCAGACCCCCCCCCCCCCCCCGCTGCTCTCAATCTCTATCTCTGTCTCTTTTGCCTTCAACCTTCTCTCAATCCATCCTTATCATCCCCCTTCCTCAGACCAATGCACAGGCGTACCTATTCATTTCATATTCTGAACCCTGGGGGAGCTGCAAATGAGTTTCATGCTTTATTGACTCTGACTAAGCCGTCGGAGCACTTTTGATGCATACTCAGAACTAATGGCTTTCTAAACGAGGAGCAAGAGGATTTAAATAGCATATTAGTTTAGTGAGTCTCATCGAGGCTCCTGCTATTTGTCTTGGTATTATGTCTTGGGCTGCGTCTGGGGCAGGGTGATACCAGCGCTGCACATGTCCAGATGCAGAGCATTTATCTCATGCTTCCTCAGTTATTTCACATCTATTGGACTGATGTGACACTATATGTGATACTGGCATCGTCGTATCATTTTTATCTTTTAATTTTCCAAACACACAAAACCACCACAAAATCTGCTTCCCCAAAAACTACAACGACGACATCCTTTTCTTTCTGTTAATAATACTGATAACAATAAAACATGTCCCCACTCCTCACTAATGCATGAGGACTGCCAGGGAAGTTTACTTCAAAGTGGTATCCTTACACCAAAAAAAAAAGGTGGGAAAACAAGAAAGATCATTAATTAGCTCCCTGGTTACCAGAGGAGTTGGCATAGCAACCGCTAAAGCAGGGCTTGTCATGTTTTTCTGGGCATTAGCAGCAATGCTGAAACACATGTTGGATCATTCAGAGTGTTTGGGTGGGACCGTACACTTCAGTGGGTTGACTGATATTCGGTTTTCTGCTGAGATGTTACGACAGCACTAAGATGTTCTCTCCTCAGGCGGATTCTGCTCAACTATGCAGTGTTTAATCCAGACATGGGCTACTGCCAGGGCATGTCTGACCTGGTGGCCCCGCTGCTCACTGAGATCCAGGATGAAAGCGACACCTTCTGGTGCTTTGTCGGCCTCATGGAGAACACCATCTTCATTAGCTCCCCGCGTGATGAAGACATGGAGAGGCAGCTGGTAAGATGTTTCTGTGTGTGTCTTCAAGTTAGGCAAACATCACGTTATATCATAGAAGTAGACAAAAGCTGGAATTATGCTTCTGCGGAGGTACAAATAAAAGCAGGGGCTGTGTCTGTACATGAGCTGATAGGTTGATCCAACGGCTTCATAGTGACGCCTGTGTGTGTTTGCTTACGTGCAGCCCAGAGAAGCATAATTCCAGCCTGAGAGAATTAAGATATCACTAGAAAACGTTTGATTGGGATTGTAAGACGTGTGTTCCCTCTCTGACCCGCCTGCAGATGTACCTGCGGGAGCTGCTGCGTCTCATGCTGCCCCGCTTCCACCAGCACCTGACCAGGCTGGGGGAGGACGGCCTCCAGCTGCTCTTCTGCCACCGCTGGATCCTGCTCTGCTTCAAGCGAGAGTTCCCCGACACCGAGGCTCTGCGCATGTGGGAGGCCTGCTGGGCACACTACCAGGTCGGGGCAAAGTCCGAAACGGCTCCTTTGCATACACAAGTTTGTAAGAAAAACTTTGCCTAAATGAGCGCACGGAGGCCTTTCATGGAGAAATTCACAGTTAACATTGTCTGCAATAAAAAAGAGTCCATGTTATTCCTTTAAAGCCTGTCACCACAGACTATTGTAATCCTCCTAAATACCTATACAATGTCATATTACTGCTTGGTTTTGAAGGGGTTTAATGGTGTAATTCAACAGGGATTAGCGATTATTTCAGTAAAGGTTCAACATATCATCAAATCCACATTTTGATTTCCTGCTTCCTAAAAGCATAACAGCTGTACAAATGTATACTGTAAAAAGTAAGAGAACAGTAACAGCCTTTATTTTTAAGGGAATCCTGCAGTATGTATATACATACAGTATATTTGCAGGGCAGTATATTGTAAGAGCATTTGAAGGATGGAAGCTGAAGTAGGTGAACTGTCATCAGTTTTACTATCAAATCAAAATTTTCTAGTCAATACGATTGGCTTTCCAACCTTTATATCAATAAAACATCTTTTTTCCCACCCCTCTTGTATCAGGGTCCAGTAAACTTGCTCACTGCCACGACACAGAGCTTAACACCTCGCTGAGTCAAGTATCAGTCAGTCTGCTTCATGCCATCTGTTCACACTCCCTGCTAGATGTTCTGCAGGTGGTGATCAAGGAGATAGCAGAGTGAAACCTCGCTTTAGACGGTTGAACGTAAGGTGCGGCTTGAAATCAGGATGTGAGCCGGATTACACTCTGCTAATTTTCTTGATAAAAGTCATAGTTTTATGATAAAAGAGAAGTAAAATATATACTTCTGGGCCACACAGGAGGTGAACAGAGCAGAGATCATAAATCAAGGAGACATGGTGATTGATATATAAGAGACAATGATTAAGTGATTAATCATTTAGTCAGTAAAAGAGGCTTGTAGATAATTTAAATGTACACATATTGAAATAGGCTCAAAATATAAACTACAAGTCTTTCTCATCCAAGTTTTTAATTTTTATTTTGCTTTTCTTTTTCAAACTAAGCCCTTAATTCACTTTCCATCTTTAAGCTTACATTTTCAAACACTATACCCTCATAATTTGCATTTTCCTTTAACAGGATTTCAGTGTAAATGAGCATTTTGTGCATATCTGCTCTTTGTCTTTCCTTGCTCTGTGGTAACCTTCACGTTGAACCCTGCAGCAAGGTCATGACTAAATACAGAGATCAGTGACGTCGTTGTCATTGCATTTTGCAATTATAATAAATATATATATATATATATATATATATATATATGTGTATATATATGTGTATATCTTTCTATTAGGCCCCAGGAAACAGATAATTTGCAGATTATTGACCTCCTCTTTCCCTCTCTTTGTAGACGGACTACTTCCACCTGTTCCTGTGTGTGGCCATCATTGTTCTCTATGGGGAGGATGTGACAGAACAGCAGCTCGCCACTGACCAAATGTTGCTCCACTTCAGCAACCTCTCCATGCACATGAATGGAGAACTGGTGCTACGCAAGGTATGTAGCAGCAAATGCTCTGCGTCTTCTTGCCTTTATGACACATAGCCTTTTCTTTTAGTTACTCTACACCTCTGTACACCCAAAGTACATGGCTATCCCTTAATCCTTAATAAATAATGGTTTATGATCATAACAATTCCTCTGCTTCTGCCTCTACTGCATTTCATTTAATTCAAACTGGCATTGTGTTTGCCCGGCCCAATGCTGCAGCACAGCAGCCCTCACACTATAATCTGCCCACAGAGGCCTTGAGGTGCTAAATGGGATGCTGCCATGCCATGCAGAGGATTTATGATCTGCATCCCTGCTACCGAGTCTGTGCCTGCGTACTCATGTTTATGGATGCTGTGTTAGTACTGCTGCAACCACAGGCAGTGAGTTCATGTTAGCATGCAGCGGGCATAACTCCTTTTGTTATTGCCTGAGATTTTGCATCCAATGTTGTAGGAGCAGGCACGTCGGAATTGTAGCTTTAGGTGACACGCAGACATGCTGACCTTGACATTGTCTTGTTATCTTTTAGCCGGGAGTCCAGGGTAGTGATTTATTTTAATGTTTTAATCCACTGTGTTTGATATCTGCAGCTGAGTGTTTTGCATTCACTTGCTTTGTTTGTCAATCCAAAGCTCCTTTCACTCTTTATCATATTTTAGTTCATCTTGCCACTTTTTCGTCCTGCTCTTCCAGGCCCGCAGCCTTCTCTACCAGTTCCGCCTCCTACCCAGAATCCCCTGCAGCCTACACGACCTTTGTAAACTGTGTGGCCCGGGGATGTGGGACAGCCGCTACATCCCAACTGTGGAGTGTTCTGGTGAACACCCAGACTCACAGAGCTGCCCCTATGGAGGCACCTCCACCCCGCGGCCCTCCTCACCCTCCCCTTCATCCACACCCTCACCGAACCCCGCCCCCACGCCTCCACCGGAGGGCAAGAAAGCCTCCAAAACCCGGGATATTTTCACCTTCCGTAAACAGTCCTGAGGTGGAGGCTATGGGGAGCTTTGCTGGTCTTGGCTCATGTTAGTGCGGCAAAGGTTTGGATCCATCTGCTGGACTCCTGAACTATTTGCTGCCCCCCCCCCCCACAGCCCCTGCTTCTAGTTTCATTAACTTACTGAGGATTTTTGTCACTTGATCCTTTCATGTGGTGCGATGTGGAACACTGCCTTAACAGAATGTGACTTGCAACGTTCAGTATCACATGAATCTGCGATGAGGACGGTTTTGCTGCTGGACGGGCCAGAAGTCAAGAGGCTGACAATCACCAGGCGCTGTGTTGGTCTGGAGCTACTTCAGGTTCGAGTCTGCTGCTGGCTTGGCATACTTCCACGGGCTTTGTGGGCAGGGGGTCACATCAAGGTCTGAGGCAACCGTCCTGAATTCGTGCAGACTCTGACCGAGGGTCAAATGAAACTGGAGACTCATTCACGGGACTTGAACTTGAAAAAAATGTTCCTGTGTTCTCACAGCAGAAAATTTGTGTGAATCTCAAATTACATGTGCATATCTCTCAAGTCTGAGCAGCACGTTTTTAACATGAAATCCAAACCCTCGGCGTCGAGGGTTGGACGAAGGGTTAACCTACAAATAGGATTATAACGAATTACTGGTACTTTTAAAGTTTTTGTTTCATTTAATTTTCAACAAGTGAATGTTTGCGTTTATATCAGCAGTTACAAATATTTAGCAATATTATATCCTTGCATGAGCGATTCTTGACTATAGAGGGCACAACAATGTTTGTTGGAAAACACTCGAGCCCAAAACAGAGGTAAGAACATGTTTACATGACAAACACTCACATGAGATAGGGCTCCGCATATTTCCTCATCGGACTGTGGTAAGGAACATTTCTCTCTGTTTCCCGACAGACAGGAGGAAGCTGGGCGTATGTATGTTTCCTTCTGATAAAGGCAGACACAAACATTCATTTTTACCTGTTGAGCAATAGGGGCTTAATCATTTACGCGTCATAAGATATGCGTTTCCTGTTTGAGGTGTCGGATGGATATGACTGCGCTGTCTGCCAAAGAAAGCATGGATCATGGTTTTATCCTGACAGAGAAATTGATGGCCTTGTGTTTTACTTGAAGTTTTATCTTCTGTGTTTAGACTTCAGTTGTGAAAAATTTGTCAGCACAATGTTATTGTTTGGTTGTTTGTTTTGTTTTTCTTCCCTCCGGCGTTCTCTCCACTTTCACCTTTTTAAAATGAATGACGGCGCACTAACAACACTAAGAATCAGTCCACATGAATGTATCTGGGTTTTTTGTGCTTCTTCTCACTCAACGACAGTATGAAACTCTTCGGTGTGTGAGCGTGAGTGAGTGTGTGTGTGTGTGTGTGTGTGTGTGTGTGTGTGTGTGTGTGTGTGTGTGTGTGTGTGTGTGTGTGTGTGTGTGTGTGTGTGTGTGTGTGTGTGTGTGTGTGTGTGTGCGCGTGTGTATAAACTCGAGTGACCTCTAAACATCTGGTAATGAGTTGGAAACCCCCCCCTTCCTCCTCTGACCAGTCTCTTTAATTATAGCAGTCATCATGAGGAGAACCTGGGAGAGAAGGGAAGAAGAAAGAAAGGGTGGGACTCTTCAGAGGAGATGGAGAGGAAAGGGATGATTTAGGCTTCGTTCAGGGATATATAGTGATCGGCATCTTGCCTCTGTGATTAGCAAGTCCCAGATGTAAAGATGGTCTCCACTCTTTCCCTCAGAGCTTTTGAGTGACACTCCTGGGGGTGAAAACATCTTCAAATTACTGCTAAAGTGTAACATTAAGACCCCCCCCCCCCCCATCTCTCTTGTGGTCTCTCACTCTCTCACTCAGCAAGCAGTCTCTGCAAATGACATGCATTCATCTGCAAGGCTCCTTTCCCCCTATTAGTTATCATGTGTAGCTGCTTGCTGGAAATGCCCACAGAGTTTGGTAGATTGGGTGGCTGCGTTGAAATGAGCAAAGTCGGAGATGCACGATGGGATTTGTGTGTGTGTGTGTGTGTGTGTGTGTGTGTGTGTGTGTGTGTGTGTGTGTGTGTGTGTGTGTGTGTGTGTGTGTGTGTGTGTGTGTGTGTGTGTGTGTGTGTGTGTGTGTGTGTGTGTGTGTGTGTGTGTGTGTGCCTCTACGAACTCATGAATTTTATTATGAATCCTCATTGATATCACATTGTCTGCACAGGCACTGTAAGTCACAAGCCTAATTAATGACTGCTCCTATTTAAAGGGGTTTTGATTAGTCGTCACTGAATGTACAATGTTGCTGTTAAGCTCCATGATATGCTGATGTATTACTGTACACATCTCAGAAAAGAAAAAAAAAGCCTATTCTTATTCTTGGTATTAATAAAAACACAGTCATACTTTCATCAAACAGCTCTAGAAAATGTTTTACTCAACACCAAAATGTATCAAGCGTACAACTCATGAATGCCTTTCTGACAATAAATGACTTGAGATCTGATACCAAGTTAAACAATGCTGGGATTTACAACAACAACCAGAACTTTTCATCATTAAACAATGTGTGTATTGTTTTGTAATTTATTAAGTGAACATGGATAACAGGATTAATATAGAAACATGCTTATAATCAAAGTAATTAATGGAATGTTAATAGATTATCATAAATCACAAAATAAAATGAAGTGCAAATAAAAATGAATGACTCAGTTATAGTAAAATTGTAGCAGTATGTGATTAGATAGATTTTATTGTAAATGATGAAAAAAATATGCAGAAGCAAAGATGAATGGAGGTATTTGTAGTATCAATGCCCTTTTTGCTGCCAATAATGAAATAATAATACAAATAATTTATTCATCATCAGTTTGCCCTTCCCTACTTTGTAGACAGACTCCTGTTTTTACTGTTGTAATGTCCACACAGTTTGTCTCCAGTCACCAAAAAGTTTTGGAGACGTCAATTTACTGTACGCATCCAGGAATGTTAATATGTCCATGTCAGTAATATCTCAAATATCTCAGACCAATATAATGTATAATTCACACATTGTGAAGCAGCTGCAGGACTTCATATAAGGAGACTGGTAACATGAAAAATTTAATTCTAGGGTGGAGTTTCCTTTAAAATCCTTTAAATGAACAACCACATGCTTAACGATGGTGTCTCTTCTGTTATATTACACAATTGCCTATTCTGTGAACCAGTTTTACTAGAAGTGAGCTGTATAGGACGAAGAAGTTTCCAACTGCCTAAAACTGTTTGGTTTTACAGAGGCCATTACGTCAATAACCAAAGGAACTCGAGGCAGGAGCGGAAATCCACTGCTGTGTTAGCACAAAGCTAACTAACTAACCTGCACTGGCTCCACAACAGATGGTGAGAAGATGTAAATACTGATTAAAAAAAGCTTGCTTGGTGCAGTAATAAAAAGAGAGTGTTACCATGCACAGGCAAACAAAGGAATGTACCTATAGCTCAAATAATGCAGAATAATCTTTCCAGACTTGCTTGTGTTTGCACCAAAAAATCTTGTGACTTGTACAGTTCTTAGAGTACAGGGGTTCAAGCAAAAACCTGGTGAAAAACTGCTGTTGTGCTCGTAAGATATTTTTGAAAATGTCACATTTTCTGTCTGTAGCCCCAGCAATGAAAATAAACTGATTTAAGTGGCTAATTTGCTTGCCTTTTCTAGATTTTGGGCCCTCAGCTTCTGAAAACAGTTCTGTACACAGTTTTAAAAATTAGGCTACCTATATAAGAGTTTTTAAGACTTTGTTGTGGTTACATGTAATACTTCAATATTTCAGAAACACCTGACCAACTTTACTACTTCCAATCCAATGCACTGACGCTCCCCTAAGCAGATAGTATAAGATATGATGTTGTTTTGTCCTGTGCCTTCCTTCAACTCTGCAAAGATGAAAAAGATGAGGCGTGAATTCGGCCTCACAGGGGACTTCCATTCCTGTTTTCTGACAAACATATTTAAGGCCTCCCATGAGAAAAGGCAGCAAAGCAGACGGCGTGTTTCCCAGAGTTTAACCCTAAACGATCTAGCACAGTCTTATCAGCCTCTGCTGTTTTGTTGTGGCTCTTTGACAGTGTGTGTGTGTGTGTGTGTGTGCGTGCGTGGGCTCAGGCATTTGACAGCGATCAACTGACTGTCACGGACAGCTGTGGAGATAGCATCAGACACCGTCGTCAGGTGGCTGGCTCCTTGAAAGCAAAAGGAAGACTCGGGCTGACAGGCGTCTTTGGGGAATGGCTCTGGCAGCGCAGGTATTCTGGTTTAGTCACTCAGTTTGTTCCAGGAAAACAAAATGAGAACCATTTTTCTCTGGAAGACCAAAACATATTATGAGTGTGTTTTTTGACATTCCAGTCACTGGAGGAGTTTTTTGTGACGTCTGAAACTCTCTTTCACTTCTTTCTTGTCTCTGTTTTAACCCCTCGCTATATTAACCTTGTTGATTAACGCTGGGATTGTGTTATG
Organism: Enoplosus armatus; assembly: GCF_043641665.1. Lineage (NCBI taxonomy): Eukaryota > Metazoa > Chordata > Actinopteri > Centrarchiformes > Enoplosidae > Enoplosus > Enoplosus armatus. Next base: position 10,852,439 of record NC_092196.1, on the reverse strand, counting down.
GGCTTCAATGTGAAAAAGAGTTACTTTAACCTGTAACCTGAGACCGCACAGGGACCTAATCCAATGTAGGCATTGCTCTACTGTACATGTGATTATTCTGCTATCCAGAGACCCCCGCTGCCTCTGATGTGGGGGCCCGCCTGCCTGCAATTACAAGCCATTAGCCCCTGATTGATAGCTTCTCTGAGGGCTAATGCATTACTATAGCAGAAAACAAGATAAAGGGAAAATGACAATAAATACATAAATGAATAAAACGCCACTTGTCATTACTCACATCTTTAGGCTCTTTGCATCATTTGAGTGACTAATGCCGTTTTTATCCACAGAAATAAACTAAATGACTGTACATGATGGAGCAACACAGTGAGCGCCATAAAAACTAAAAGCCGGAGAACTGCAGCGCTCGTTGGAGGCACTTTGCTTATTTCTACATGCCGTTAGATTAGAGAACTTTTACAACGTCATTATGATTGATGTGATCTGTGGTTCAACAGTAAGACAGAAATAAGCGAGTGTGGAACCTCTTTGTGTTGGAGTTGTACTCAAATACTCTGCACACGTGCATCACACACTAAAACCTGCCTGTGTGTACATGTGTTATTGCGTCCAAGAAACCATTTCTCTTTTTCCTCACCCCCCCTCCCGTGTTGAATTACAGCCCTCCTCCCCCTCAGGTCTCTGGTTTCCCCTGCCTCTGACTGAGTGACAGTGTGGGGCCTGGCCACTCTCCTGTCGTGAGGCCGGCATTGAACGCTGGGTTATTGCCCCCTAATTATCAATTACAGGGCTCTGCTTCCACACCTGGAGCAGGCCAGGCTGGGAATGAGCTTAGCCCATTAGGATGGACCTCCGGCTGGGCTGTTTATGGAGGGGGCTGGGCTCTACCCTCTGGAGGTGTTAATGGGCCTTCCAGGGCTTCAGTCAGCAGGCTGATCCATCAGTGTCTGATCCCAGAATGAGCTTCTTGCTGCACTGCCGTTGCAATTTTAATTCTTATTTCCTGTATGGATATATGTTATTATTTGTCATTATATATGCAGATTTTTCATCTTTTATGTTCCGTTTCAAAGATTTGAACCTTTGACATGAATTTCAAGAGATCTTCAGGCTCAGAATCAGCTTTATTGCCCAAGTATGTGTGCACATGCAAAGAATATGACTCCGGTTTTGAAGTTGCTCTCTTTACTAACACAAAGAACAATTTGCAGGAATATAGAAATAGACACACAGCTAAAAACCACAAAGATAGGTGAAAAAAATAAACTATTATGTACATACAAGAAGTGAAATAGGTGTAAACATAAATGTATATAAAAAGCAACAATGAACATCAATATTCAACGTCTTTATACATGTCGAACTGTTCCTGAGATATTTGGTTAAGTTATTGAGACAGATTGCAATGAAAGGACGACGATGCTCTGATATTTTAGAGATCAGAGTCGATGTAATAGTCACGAGGAGAACTGCACATCCTGTGAAAACTGCTCTACAGTGTACTCGAAGTGCTTTCTGAGAAAAAGACTGAGAAAATGACTGAAGTGAAATCAATTGAGTATCTCCACTTAGATCTTGGTGACTACAAAATGTTAAAGAGAAAGGTTGTGTTACAAACTAGAGACGTGATTGAGTCGCATTATGGGAAGTGTAGATTTCAGTGTTTTTGGAGCTTGACTCGTATTAGGGACTAAAAGATTCAGAATGTGTGATGCTTTATAGCCATTTGAACGTAGCTGAAAGGAATTTGCTTTGGTGACTTCACATAGAACAAAAAACAAAAACCTCTGAACATCACATAACCACACTGAAGACATAAAACAAGTGATGAAAACAGAAAATGACCATATTCACACATTTTAAAAATTGAATGTTGAATAAATGAATAATGAAACAGGTTTCCCACAGGGATGCTATCAGCACCATAAACCCAGGATGTTACGTACCACTGCGCAGCATTACAGTGGATGAGATGACGGTGAAGGATATGTGCTGTCCCTTTCTGTAATATTTTCCAGTCGTTTTTTCCTTTTTGTTTAAAGGAGGAAAGTAAAAAGAAATGTCAGGAAATCTCAACCTCTACTGAATCGAATCTGACCGCACTTTGAAAACATTTTGTTTCTTGCGAGTCCTCCAACTTCATCAAAGTCGATGTTACTGGAGAACTCTTCTAACTGTATCTGTTGAGAATTAAAGATTGGAAGAGCAGGTTTACAGATGGGAAATGTGGCGTCATCACCTAATGAGTTTACTCCGACAGACCTATTAAACAAGAACCATGTCCCTCCGCAGCCAGGATTTAAAACAGCATTAAGAAAGATGAATTATTGTTTAACTTCTCCTCCATCTGCTTTAATTTGGTCAGACCTTGTAATATCCAACACAGTCTATTCAGGAAAAGGTGCAGCACTGAAAGAAAACCACTGTTTGCTCATACAATTCACGTAGCATGTAGTCATTTTCTTGTATGTACTGATATCTTTAAACGTAAGTGATGAAGTATGACAGAAGACATGCACAGATCACTGCTTTCATGTTGCCACAGCCGCCTGTATGCTCCTCTCTCTTCTTTTCTCTGTTAGAAGGCACAAAAATAGATGTCTTTTCACCCTTGAATGCAAATAATAGATTCACTTGGCCTCTTATCATTTCAATAGTTGCTCTGTCGAGCCCTTCTCGTCTGTGCTATTCAACTGTTAGTGCCATTTAGGTGACGGAGTCGGCTTGCGGCAGCCGTGCTCTATATCATACAGAAGATTGAAATGAAAATGAGGCATTTCTCAAAATAGCTGCAGGCAGACGGAGGGCGGCTGGTAGTCGGAGGATTGAGGGTGACAGAGGTGAAGATATATGTTATGACTTTCTGTATTTTTGAGTCTTTGCCATGCCGAATGCTTCTGAGATATGTCACAGGTGTTATTACGGAGTGGAGAGCGGTGTGTGTGTCGCCTTAACTTTGCAATTGGTTTACATCGTGTGAGAGAGACACATGGAAGAGAGTGCAGGTGTGTGAATGCAAACACACATCTGTATCATTGTGTGTGTATTTCAGATGCCCTCCCTCGCCCCATCGGACCTCCTGCCGGTGTGTCGGTGTGTGAATCTGTGTGTGTTTGCATATTTTGGTGGAGGCAGAACAAGGGAGGAAATGAATGACTAAGACACAGCTTTGCATTTGTTCTCATACCATAAAAGCTCTGTGATTCATAGCAGACTGAAAATGTGCATTGAGTTAATAATTCAAAAAGCATTATTAACTCAACTTACGAGAGATGTTTTATTTTCATGTTCATGAACTTTTATATTGCTGCCAAAAAAAATCCATTATCCCCAACAATGACTTATCATGTGTAAGCATGTTTCAACAATGTGAAATCAAAGGCCACCAACACAGTGCGTCCATCAATGTGTCTGGAAATGTTCTGTATTTTTCTAATTATCAACCACCTCCCTGAAAAGACCAAAACCAACACTTAATATATCTTATTCCTCTGTGCTGCAGAGCTCCATTGTTTTTTTTAAAAAGTATTAAAAACACATAAATGAGCCACACTGTTGCACTGAATGTCATGTTCCTTCATTATGATGAACATGAGTCAGTCCCACATTCACCATCCTGCTGCTGTAAACACTCACTAGAGCACCAAATTAATCCGCAGCTGAAAATAGTCCCCAACAAATGCACTATTTACTCCTGTTTGAGTAATGTTTGCTAAAAACTACAGTGCCCTACTGTTTTAGGAAATTGCTCACCCTTTTTTTAAAATGACACTTTATATTCATGAGCTGTTTTTAAAGATTTACATCTTCAGCAGGAACCATTGGGCTTGTGGCTGAGTGACAGACAGGGTAGGAAAGTCAAATGTACTGAGAGATGGACTCTCGAATTGTTGGGTTGTTTTTGTTGATAATAACAAAAACAGAATAATGTCAGCCTCGTCCTCTAATAGCAAGACAAGAAGAGCTATTCAACATTATGTGAAGGGACGTTAAATATATGTGCAATAATTCTGCTTTTCATTTTTTGTATGTACTTTGTCCTCAACAAAGGCACAATTTACTCCTGTTTGAATAACGTTTGCTAAAAACTACAGTGCCCAGGTTTTTTAGAAACTTACTGAGCCTTTTTTTTAAGAATTTAACTATTTTAAAACAACTAAAAACTATGTATTTTTTAAGATTTCTTAAGATCTCTTCAGTACGAACAAATGGGCTTCAAAAAGAATTGGGAGATGGACTGAAACATTGTTAGTTAGATTTGTTGACAATAAGAAACATATAGCCTAGAATAACACCAGTCCTTTATTTATAACATATGGCGACAATAAGAGATAAGTGAGCTAGTGAAAACTAGTGTCCATTATAACAACAAAAATGGACAAATCACTTTTCCCTGTAATCACAATCAACCATTAATGGTGAAATTCAAAGGGAGCTAAAAGTCATCTTGACGACCATTAGTGATGTTGCCATGATGTGTCCACACACACGCTCGGTGCATTAAGCCTCCCTGCTGTCCCCTGTTGCGCTTCACTGGGGCCGGGGGATATGTGCACTGACGCAAGCTCCAGTCTCTCTTGGGCAGCCATGCAGGTAAATAAACCGGTGATTGTGTGCTGAGGGAGGACGTCACGTGTGCAGATGGAGAAGCCTGTTTATTACCGATCGGCTAGCCGTGCTAATCATGCTCTATGTCCTGACTCTCGGCCTCAAGATGAGTTCTGGATCAATCTTTAATACGGTGACTGAAATACAAATGCAAGAAAATTGTCCTCCGACCGGCATCATTCAGTTGTATTTAATTGCATCCATACGTGTGCTCGGCAGCCGGTCATTGATTTCAATATAGGAGATGATGAAAATAGTCTTTCACCTTAATTACTGATCAATTTAAAGAAATTGAAACTCTCCTGTTATTTAATATGTAACCACGTCTCTACTGTCCGCCTGTGCTGTGGATGACTTATTGTTACGTCATGCCATCCAGTAAGTCTGTGGCTCCGTTACCTCTGTTGTGTTGGATCGACCTCAGTGTAACATGAATAATTTGTCAGTGCTTGTTAATGTCCGGAGAATCTTTGTGGCTTCTCAGCGGACAGTTTGGTCGCTTTGTAGTTGCCCCCGAACTGTGAACAACTCAGCGACATGTGTTTTTATACATTGCTTATTTGTGAAATGTTGGTGTTTGACTCAGGGATGAAATATGTCCATGTCTGAAATGTGTGTAAATAAATTATGTGTCATCACCGTGACTGTTGAGAGTTCCTTCAGCTCCTTTTGATCCATTTAGAGCCAATCCAACCTTTTTTTTAGTTTTTTTTAGTTTTTAACATTCATTCCTTGCGTATTAGGCGCATATATGGCTGTGATAACACTCCTTCTTCTCTGTTAAGGAAGGTTAAGGTGGGCACACACACACACACACACACACACACACACACACACACGTCGGGGTTCCCATTAAGACAATAGCTGTCATTTCCAACAATGCACCAATTAGAGTGTATCCTGCTCTTACAAAGTGCTTCGTTGGGGGCTCATTTCCTCCCGTTCTTGAATCCAAATCTTTGTCACCTCAGATGAAAAGCACTTGTAACATCACAAGGCCTATCCGCTATTATCCCTCTTTACTATTATTCATCTGCATCTTCCCTCAGGGCGACAAGAGGAGAGGTCTGATGCAATTCAATCCTAATCAGACACTGTTTGCCTGTTTTTTTTGGATTGGCTGTTGTGTTCTCTCACGGCGTGAAAGGCTCGGCGCCTCAGGCACAGCTGACTGTGTCGGGGGGCCCCCATGAGGGACCCTATGGCTGCTCCATGGGGAGGAGTTCCTAATCCAGGATTATTCTCCCAGACCCGCAGCCAGCTGGATTAGGAGATAGTCGGTGGAAAAGGGCACCGTCAGCGCTCTTTCCTCAGCAGCTCAGTGGATTAGAGCCGAGCTGCCTGCGAGGTGTAGAGACCGAGAGGCACAGAGAGCCTGTGCCGGTCCCCTCACAGCTACACAGCAGCACCATACATGGAGATGGAAAAAAGGGGATGGTTGAGTGCACACTCATACACGGTGAAGAGTTGATTTTTCCGTTCTTGACTTGGGGCGTTCAAATATGGTGTCAGGAGATAATGGCTGGCTTCACGGCTGGATGGTGCTAAACTAAATTGAGGAAAAGGACATTTAAATGAAAAACTGCATTCACACATTTGTAGCTATTTCAAGTCATTGAAACCCATATCTCACGGCCCCCCGCGTGCAAGGCCCCGCACAAGTCCAACAGACAACAGCTTCCATACAGCTGCAACCTGCCATCCCTCATTAGAGAGATTATCTACATTACAGTCTGTGTGGGTGTGCATTTGTACATTATACTGTGTGTGTGTGTGTGTGTGTTGTGTGTTGTGTGTGAGCGCACTGGTGAGAGAGAAAACAGCAACTGGTTGCATTTGTATATCTTGTGTTCATTGTGGTCTGTGTGTGAAACCGAGTGCAGAGCAGAGCAACATCAGATACCCCAGCTAGTTTCTCCAGCCAATAATCAGCTCCTATTGATTGTGAAGTAGTCAATGAGGGTAGAGACTCAATGTGCCCTCAAAGCTGCTGCGGACGGATCGATCACGGCCCGCTGCTGAGCCCTTTGTGTGACCGGCATACTGGAATGTGCTCAGCGGTGTTTGCTTTCCCCGATAAGAACAAAAGAAGAACATTTTTTTTGTCCTTTGTTTGTCCGTTTTCTGCAAGATGCTGCAGGGCTATGACATGTGATCTTTTCTCTTGTTATTCACAAATTCAAAAGCAAACAAATGTATGTGTTCATCCAAGAGAGCGAGATGCGTGCAACCACATTACCTCCCCATCAAAACCACATCCTATCAACTTAATGCAGAGAAAGAGGCCATATTGAAATTGCCAGGTGCCTAATTTGGTCTTTGTTGCACATAATTGAAACCACTCATCCCTCCCCCCACTGAAGGAGAGAGAGAGAGAGAGAGAGAGAGGGAGAGAGATAATTGCCTTATAAGGCAGTAGGCTGTTATGAATGTGACGTCTCATTCCCAGCAGCGTGCTGGCAGATGATACGGTAAAGCCCACATCTCAAATCCATCTGAAGAAAGCTGGCTCTCGCAGGCTTTGGTTTGATAGCTCCAGCTGTCTCGTTTAGGACTGCATGTGTGTGTGCATGTGTGTACATTTATATATGTGTGTGCTTGGTAGGGGTGGTGGTGTATGTGTGTGTTTTCAAGGGGGGTGGGGGGGCGTTATGTATGAGTTGAGTGCATGTGTAGCGTGTTATTGACTCCTGAATTACTCCTCTGCAGGGGGATTTTTGTTGGAATTTTGTGTGTGTGTGTGTGTGTGTGTGTGTGTGTGTGTGTGTGAGAGTGTGTGAGTGTGGCGGCAGGCAGGAGAACATGGATGATGAATAGAAAGGTGTGTAAGTTTGAATGTGTGTGCGTGTGATGCTGAGTCAGGTGGGTGATTTACAGTGTAAGCATTGCAGTGCAGGTGGTGGCGGTGCGCACACACACACACACACACACACACACACACACACACACACACACACTATGTGTAACATAATTTTTTCTCTTCCTCTTTTGTTTTTCCGCTGACACTCCATCTCCTCTCTCCTCTGTTTCTCTTCAACGTCCTCTGATCCGGTCTTTCTTTCCCTCCATGCTTTTCCCTTCCTCCCCCTTCTTGTTGCATCCTTCTGTGTTGCTCCTCTCCATCACTATCCCTCGCCGTCTCCCTGCACCTCAGTGTACCCCTCCCCCAACCAGACAGCAGGGCTGGTTGTACGTACGTGTGTGTGCATGTGTGTGTGTGCGTGCATGTGTGTGTGTGTGCGTGTGTGTGTGTGTGTGTGTGTGTGCGCTCCCAGCTGGGGGCAGCAGTAGGGAGGGATGTTCTTTGGGGAAATGGAGGACGCTACGCAGTCTGCTCCTCTTGGAAAACTGTCAGTGTATCATCTCTCCTTCTCTCTATCCTTTGTCAACTTCTTCTCTTTTTTCAAACATATCTCTGTTTTACTGTATCTGATTTCTCAACCTGCTAAAAAAAATATTTCACCCCTCCTCCCCTCTCTCTATCTTCCCTCTCTGCCTTCTCCTGTTCTCTCCGTCTCTCTCCACATTGATGTGCCAGGATTTCTTTTTTTTTTTTCACTGTTGCTGGTGCCCTCTCAGCATGCGCCGCCGTCCCCCACAGAGAGGGTTTTCTCCTGTCACTACACACTCCTCACAGGGTATCCTCTCGCTACCAACAGTCTCCATTTATCTCAGTTCTCCTTTTTTTTTTATCTCCCCTTCTCGCTTTTTTTGTGCCGCAAGCTCCTTTCAATTATCTTCCCCTACCTACTCGGCGGTCGCTGGGAGACAGCTTTTCTGTGCAAATATTTGCTCTTCATGAATATGCCATCATTAAGCACCCTGCATAGGTGTGGGCGCAGCACCGACGAAATGTTAATTGTGGCTCGGCGAGGCCCTCTCATGCATTCCTCCCCTTGCAGGAATCTGGCAGGAGCTCAGACAGGGAACAGACGTCTGGGTCAGGGCAGGCTCAGGCAGAGAGAGTGTAGGAGAGCCTGAGAGGGAGAGGAAGAGAGGAGGAGGGAGAGCGAGGAGACGGCAAGGAACTTGAGGAGTGGGAATAAGGGAAGACAGGAAGACACTAACTTCTAAAACATCCATTTGCACCACCAGGTTCAGGCCTCCAGGTCTAATGTGAACCACAGGGGGGGGTTCGACTTCCGGAGGAGCGACTTTGTACCTCTTGAACGCACTCCCCGACCACCTGAAGGCACATCAGACATTCACTTAAAGAAATCCTGAAACATTTCTTTATAAATGATCACAGTATTTCTCAGTTACTAAAAGTCCAACCACTTATTGTCATCCCACGGCTTTAGATTTTGCCTTTTCCCTGTTGTTTTACCTGCTTTCGATTACTGTGGCTTTACTCTTCTATTTCCCCTTTGAGATTTGCATCTAATGAAACATGTGTTATTTATAAAATGCATTATTGCTATTGTTATTAAGGGGCAGAAGAAAACTGAGAGTGCATATGCCCGAGGGAGTTCAGTTGTCAATTGTAGTACAACTGGATGAGGACCAAGAGGGCCGGCATGAAAAGAGGGATTAGAGTCCGTTTCAACGTGGAGCTGGTATCTGTTGCAAGATCGCCTTAATATGGTGAACAGCAACAGCTTTGTTTAAGGCGAGGAATGCAGCCGGTTCAGCTAAATTAGAGGCAGCCATTTCCGTTGGCACGAGGGCTTGGCTACGTTGGCAGAGCTCCTCGATGGGGAGACCATGGACACTGTGATATGGAGTGAAGCAGTTAAGGGAGCCCAAATTTTTTTGGGTGATTTCATTGATTGAGGAGATACTCGTCAGCAAAATCCACAGAGCAAAGGCTCTAACGTGGGTTTCCAGACTTCCTGACTACAGGTGAGACGGTACGAATGATGATGTAGGATCTGCATTGCACGTGGAGCAGCGGACCAGTGGAGGAGGCACTCCGCTCATTTATGTTGAGTTAAAGTACCAATACAACCATGTCAAAGTACATTATTATCAGAACCCGACCAACAGGAAGGAAGACGGCTTGGCTTGTAGATGCAGGACAGACTGGGGTGTAGCTTGTGTGGACAGAAGGAACTGGTTCTGTATTCTCTCTCTCTCTTTTCCGTGTGAGAACATGTGTGCAGCTGCAGACAGACGGGCTGCGGTCGCAGGGCTTACGGCTGACATGATTGTATTTGGTCACACTGGGCCAACGTGACCGAGGCTAGTTTGATATGACTCGGGTCGTGTCTGTCTTCGCTGTCATCTCATCTCACGCCTTTACTTTTGTACATTGAGGGGAGATGGAGCGGGGAAGATGCTCCTCCACATTTTTCCTCCAGGCCTACGCTGAAAAGCGACTGACGTGGATTGTTGACATGTTTGTTTGGGTGGAAACCTTTCATTCTTTTCTTTGCCACTCACTCCGTCTTCAACCCTTTCTGTGGGGACCCCTCTTTTCTCTGTCGCTGTCGTCGACAATCGTGAAACTGTCGTGTTCTGGCTGCGCCGGTGTGTGTGGATGCCTCGTTATCCTCCGTTTCATCCTTTTGCTTCAACCCTAAAACATCTCTTCCTCAGCTCTGTTCGGTTTTTCTTTCCACAGGTGAATTCTCCTACACCCTCCCTCCTTTGTCTTTCGTCTACCCCCCTCCCCCCTCCATCCCTGCCTGCTGCTTTCCCAGAGAAGTCAACCTGTTATCGGCAGGGTCTATGAATAGCACAGGGCTGTAGCTGCGACCCACTCACCTCCCTGACATAGCTCATGTCTTATGCATCGCTCCTGCATGTAGAATCTCTCAGGCGCTTTTTCTGCTGTTACTCGGCTGTAGTTCTGCACCTCATTCTCAAAAAATACTGCACAATATAACGTATTTAATAATGCTTTGAACACATCTCTCAGTTAATCAATAGCTGACAGTTTATCATAGAGTCTGTTTGTGTCTCAGGTGACGTGCATCATCTTCCTGCTGCTCTGGAGCTGAAGAAGATGAGAAAATGTGTGAAACTGCTAATAAATGATTGCACTCATTTGCATTCTGCACACATTGTCTCCCACTTTTCCTGCACCAGTGTGAACTGTACATTCATCTAAAGATTGCAGCTCAGCAGTCAGATGCAGCACAGAGATAAGCGTCCGCTGCAGTCGATGCCATCATTCTTCCTACGTTGCTCCTGGAAATTCAGTTATGGCAAGATGCTTATTTCCCAAACACTGAAACCTGTTTACAATGCAGTGAGCTGCGGCATCATCCTCCCAGTGTTTCTCCTCTATGCCACAGCTCCAATAATACACCAGGGACAAGGAGCTTAGCAGTGACAGCCCCAAATCCCTCTTTCCACAGCACTGATTTCTGGATTAAGGAGGGGAGATTTCCACACCTCTGAATTGTATTGTGTTACGGGGCTCACGCATCTTTTCATGCATCTTTTCTTCTGCGGTGTGCATCGAAATGGGAGCATTTCCTTATTTACACAGATTTAGAGCGATTCTGGATGGGGCATGGGAGGCTGTAACATGGAGGAGGTTTGAGGCAGGGAGAAGGTGGAGAATGAGAGTGATTATTGTGGTAAAAAAAAAACCTTTATGGAGGGATTTTGCAGCTTCATAATAAACAGAGCACCTAAACAGAGTGCTTATGCATATTTTGGTTCCTGAAAAGCATGTTCACTCCAAGCGTCTTAATTCAAGCTATGCTTCAAGTCTGGACTCCTAGTGCTCCCATTACTTTGACAGATTTGGATGCCACAAAAAGGTTGGAGGAATATTTTCATTCCAGCGTGATTCCTCCTCCTCCACTTCTCGGCCACTCCTTTTTTCCCTCTCCCTCGCTCCCGTCCTCCAGGACCCTCCTCACGTCCTTCGTCATTTTTCCCTCATTCCATTACCCAACATTGTTTTGACTTTCCAGGTTCTGCATTCCTCCGCGCGGCATACCGACCTGCCTGCCGGACCGCCGGAAGAATTCCTGGCCTGTGATTATCCACTCATATTTCATTGACACACACACACACACACACACGGGGGACAATAAATTAATGGGATAGGCTGTACTCTTTTATTACCTCTGAAGAAAGCTTTATTGTTTCTTGTTGCAAGGGGTTGAATTGATTTACTGACACATTCCAAAATGTCCAAATGCCATTGATTTGCTTCTGAGTGATCAATCTGTGGAGATTTGTGTTATTTTTATTAGATGCTGTATGCCAAGCAGAGCACGTTTGTATGTGTGTGTGTGTGTGTGTGTGTGTGTGTGTGTGTGTGTGTGTGTGTGTGTGTGTGTCGCTGTAATTTTCTTCTTTGTGTGCCAAATTAAACACAGCTTTATTGCGTGTTTATTTTACATTTACCGAGAAATTAACTTCTGAAGAGCAAATTAATTAGGAGCTGGAAATTATGAGAATATAAATCAATCAAACTGAAACGTCCCTCGTGATGCAGCTGCAGATACTGTATGCACGTGCAGTCGTAATTATGGCAAAACACACATTTTGTCGGGGCAAAAACTGTAATTTTTGCCTGAATGAATAAACAGATTAAACCAGTTTATGTATCTAGACCAGACACATCAGTGCGTGCACACACACACACACACACACACACACACACATACACACATACACACACACACACATACAGCCTACCAGTCGGCAGTGGGTGTTAATTGTGTTGGGCCTCAGGGCAAAAATAACATTGCACCAAAGACAGACAGACAGAATGTGTTGTGTCTTTCAGCAGCCTACGCCTTTCTATCATGTTACAGTTATAAAACATGCCGTATCTCCTTCATTAATGTTAAACTGACTACTCATTATATATTACATTCAATATATTCAAAGATATTTATACACTCCTTTTGTCAAATCCTTCTCTTATTTACAGCCTACGTCCCCCAGTGAATCCCAACAGACAGTGTTTTCATGCCTATATGACTGTTAATTGCTAATTAGGCTGGTGTAGCAACAGACCCCTGTGTGAGGTGACGGCACTGTGTCGGTGTACACAGAATAATTACAATGAAAGGTGTCGTAGGAGCGTGTCAACATCTGCTCCATGCGTGTCTGTAGGAAAAGAAAGAGGGGCTCTCACAAATGCGGCAGGTTGCACAGTGGTATTTGTTCACGGGTCATTTGCTGCAGTGCAGTTGATACAAAGGTTTTAAAGCTACAGCTGAGAGGATATTTAATTTGTATGAACCTTTTCATACAAAAACTACCTTTTTTTCTTCCTTTACATAGAAGCTTGTACAATAACTACCTGTATTATCTAACATGAACTGCACTTTCAGGTCTTTAAAGGTCATGGAGAAACATTCAAATGTAAATGAACTTTTTTTGCGAGAGGAATCCCTGAACTAATGCAGTGTTTTGGAAAAACCAATGACCCCATTTTCATACGCACACATCCTCCAGTATGTCAGCAGTATCAGTATCACAGTATCAGGTTTGGTATCAATATATCTAAAAATAAAAAGAGTACAGTACATACTGTTTCTCATTCCAGAGACACCTTTACTTTTGTGTGTGTGTGTGTGTGTGTGTGTGTGTGTGTGTGTGTGTGTGTGTGTGTGTGTGTGTGTGTGTGTGTGTGTGTGTGTCTGTGTCTGTGTCTGTGTGAGACAATATGTGACAATCAGGAATTTTGTAAAACTACGTGTCCCTCAAGCAACCAGTAAAACAGGATTTAAAGGTTACAAACAATAAAGATATCCTCATGAAATAATTGTGACACACACACACACACACACACACACACACACACACATCCCCTCTTGTTCGTCTCTTTACTCGCTGCCTGTGTAAAAAGCATGTGTCTGTGTGTTTGAGGTTTGGGACTGTGTCTGTGGGTAGAACTATTCTGAAAACACATGTTGGTCTAATGGATTTAATATGGCTGTAAATTACAGTCAACAGAGTGCTGGAGCATCAGTACCACTCACATGGAAATGAGCGCTACTTGAGTGCCCTTTAACGCTGTATTCAAAGCTTTATCAGTGGCGTGTGTGTGTGTATGCGAGAGTGTGCAGCATCTTCATTTCCACGCCTCTTCCAACGAACTGAGTTGAGTGTGTTTGTGGTCAGTCATGTGTTTGGTTATTCTTTTTTCTGTCATGTTTTTAAGACGATTTCTTTTTCATGCTTTGTTTCATACAGCTTGCATGGATTTCTTGTCAGTCTATGATTCATTTCATGCTTCATTTGAATGGATTGTCTAATTATTCAGACAACTGCTCAACAAAAAGAGTAGCTTGTAAAGGCTCCAGCTTTGAATTTGAGCTGCAGTTTGTCAGCATTGCCCTTTATTTCTCAACTCAGAGCCTACAACAACTGTTTTTTTGTGAATAATGCAATAAGCAGCTGAAGTTATGTGAGTTAGAAATTATTTGTCAAACAGTCATTCTCCTGTGCGTTGCTGTGATGCATGAGCGGATATGTGTTTGCATACATGCATAGGTGTGTGTGCACGTGAGAATATGTACATGAGCATTTAAACTGTTGATCGCGTGAATGGTGGCAGCATGCGGGCAGATTTTAACCTGCGCCTCTGCCTCATTAGGCCTGCCTCCGTTGCCATGGTTGTCTATTAGAGCAGTGGAGATTAAAGACTAATTTACATGTGAAAGAGGAAAGTGGTTAGAGGGAGAGGGAGAGAGAGAGAGAGAGAGAGAGAGAGAGAGAGAGAGAGAGAGAGAGAGAGAGAGAGAGAGAGAGAGAGAGAGAGAGAGAGAGAGAGAGAGAGAGAGAGATTACACTCTACTCACTTTAGTGTATTTTGGAGAAGAGGGTCAGATAGGGCACAGGCAAATGTTTGCAGAAGCTTTGACTAAACGTATATATCTACGTGTGTTATCGACTTGGGTTCTGCTCTGCAGTACATCATATTACATGCAATTTTAACGCATCTTCTAGAATTCAATCTAGCACCTAGTGTGCCTTAACAAACATTTATGATTGGATGCCCTTGTGGCTTGTGGTTTGAGACACACACACACACACACACACACACACACACACACACACACACACACACACACACACACAAACACACACCATGTAATCACAACCTTTGTTGCATGTGAACCATCTTGTTTCCTGTCTATCTCTAGAGTCAAAAAATGTCCAAAATGTCCCCAAAAAAACTTTTAAAAAAGCATTTAAAATCATTTATGTTAATTGCATTCATGCAAATATACAATGTCAAAAATCCTTTCCTTTATATCTAAAGTTGTAGATCTTCCTCATATTAATATATATTGTGTGTGCGCTGCTCATGTCAGTGTGAGACAGGTGGAAGTTTTGCATACTGCATGTAGGCCAACATCTGGGATCCTGTCACACCTGATCCTCTAAGGAAGAATGAGAAATAAGGAGAGAAGTGAAAAAACACTGAGGCGACGCTGAGAGGAAAGGAAATGCTGTAACACGTAGTCATTGTGGAGCTTGTTGTTCAGAGACCTGCAAGGTGGACTTGATGACTCCGAGCATGTAATTATTGAGGTTGTTCATGGGAGGCATGAGTCACCTCCTTCTCTCTCTCTTTCTCTTTAATGTTCATTGAGAACCGAAGCAGGAAAGGCAAAGTGGAGCACTCTGTTTCACTCTGACTCACTGCACCGCAGTGGCTTTGACCAAAACAAGCCACAGGATCAACCAGTCAGACTGTGAACTTACGCTGCAGCGCTGAACCGTGAACCTGCTGTTGCTCAGCGCAAGGCAGCAAATCCACAACAGACCAATTAGCCAAACGAAGTCTGATGTTTTACGAAAACGAAAGAGTCACAAAACAACACAGAGAGTCTGATCTGTGCCGTGCATCGCCTTCACATTATCTGTCCACACAGGCGGTGTATGAAAATCACAATAGCCTCTCCCAACAGAGAGTCTGCTTGCCATATTTTAAATTCCTAATAAGCCAAGTCTGTGGGCTACAAGCAGCAACAGACAGCAAGGAGAGAATCTTCTCTATGAATATTAATGTGTAGTGCAGGGGGGGAGGTTGAGGGGCAGGGAGGGTGGGGAACCAAAGCCTCCTCCAAATCCTTCGCAGATAAACTGAGAGGGGAAGAGAGATGATTACATGCATGGTTTTTCACAGGGCTCCCCCAAATCTCATTTTCTGTAGTGCATTTTAATGGGATCCTCGCGCACACCTCAGCCGGCTAAGTCTCTCTGGATGCTGCCGTTAAAGAGGGGGGCGATAAATTCCCCGGCCCCCGTGAATTTTTCATGCGGCTCCACGAGGGGCGAGCCATGGCGTAGGGTTTTGTCACGGCTCTTACGCGAGCAAAAACCGGGGCCTTGTCGACCTTTTTGTCTTTTGTAAATGCGCCAGTATGTATCACTGTCATTTAAATGCAGCCCCAGACAATGGAGAGCTGCGAGAGATGGATGAGACGTGGCGATGAAACGGGAATCAAAGTCATTCTCGTGCTGCAGATGATGGAAGAGGTCACCACATACGGGCCCCTGGAGGGAAAAAGACTTGGACACGTGTGTGACATGAAAACATGGCGGATAATGAGTTTATATGAAGAAGAATTGGACACATTCGATAATGTTCTTCAGTTTTTGGATGCTTTACAGCTTAACATCCCAGTATTTACAAAAACAGCCAGGATGGACCTTTACTCCCCATGAACTCATGTCACATGCAATGATTTCACGTTTTGAGATCGGAGACTCAGACATTGATCTCCGTCCTCTCTCTGTCTCCGTCTCGTGTTTAGTGCTGATAGCCATCAGGGTGACCGGAGCACACACGAGGGACTGTTTAATCACACACTCTTTCTCCACGTGTCCATCAATAATCCCACTGATGCAATCATTCATGTGGCCGTTTCAATCAATACCTTCAAGAGAAGTGCAGTCAAACTCCGGGTCATACGACTGAGGCTTAGCGTCAGTTTAATGGCGTCGTTACTGCGGCTGTTTTTACTATCCGGAGTTCACCAGACATTTACTATCAATCTGTTGGTTAAATGGGCCGTTCAGTAGACTTTATGTAGCAACTGCACTTTCTGTTGGAGGGGGAATCAGTTATTTTAAATGTGTTTTAAGATGGCAGAAAACATTATGTGTTTGTAATAACTTAGAGAACAGAAAGCAGGAACAGACTTTATTCCATGAGCAGACATTCTGAGAACAACTTTTATTTAAGTTAAAGGTGATTCGAATATCAATTTTAAAACATGCCAGTTGCCTTTGATTCTTCATGTCAGTTGGCTTAAATTAACTGATGACTGCGAGCCAGTTTCATATTCTCAAACATTCAGTATATTTCACTGCTGTGTTTTTGCATCCCTCCGTTCCAGTCGCTATCCTTTCTTTTAGTTTCCTACCTTTTCTAATCTCATTCCCAGAGGCGCACCTTCCCTTTTATGCTCTTAACAGCATCATTTGTCTGAAGTAGCTCCCCTCCAGAAAAAAGCAGCCACATTAAGGGACTTCAGGGACACATCTACAGAGCGGTTATTGTCTCAAGGAAGCAGTTTGACTGAGATGTTGACACTTGGCCGGAGCATGTGTGGAAATAATTATAATGTGTGTAGAATCCTTCTGTTTCCTCACAGCTGTATGAAGCATCCATTGGTTTTTGGATCGGAGGCCTTTGATTGTCACAGAGGACTGCAGAAAATGAGCAGACTTGTGTATGTGGCGCAAAACAGCCTTGTTCTTCTCTTCAGCTTCAAAACATGTGCTCATAGCTCGTAAAGTGTGTGTGCTGAGCTGAGCTGGTATAAACAACACGATCTGGCAGTTCTGAAGAAATATGAGAGAGCAGATGACAAGTATGATAAAGAGGATGGTGTGTGTGTGTGTGTGTGTGTGTGTGTGTGTGTGTGTGTGTGTGTGTGTGTGTGTGTAGTGGAGAGCAAGTGGTTGTGTTTGCACTTGTATGCTTGATAACCAGAAAGATTGTTGTGTGTGCAGGGATAAGATGTGGTCTAGTGCCCGTCTGGGGGTCCAAACAATGCATGAAGCCATTTTTTCCCCCATGGTCTGCTTGGTTGTGTCTCTGTAGCTGTGTTGTTTTTGAAAGTGTTGCTGTCCTCTTTCACCACCAGCTACAACAGGAAGCTTGTCTCGCTCTTTGCGTTACTTTGACTCTGTGTATTTTTGTCTCAACCAGCTATTGAATGTTAATGAAAGAATTTTTTTTAGTCTCAAGTCTTTGTGAGCTGTGTCCATGTCCGTGTGGATGCATGTCTGCCTGCATGTGTGACAAGTCAGATTCAGTGGGAAGATAGAAAGGTGTGAGTGTGAGCTCAGCTACTGTGCTCACTCTCAAGCTCAAAAGTGTTAGATTAACATCACACATCCCATCACTCTTTCATCCACTGCTCTGACTCAACCCAGGAAACACAAGTGTGTGTGTGTGTGTGTGTGTGTGTGCTAGGGAAGAGCCCATGAAACCATGATCTCTTCCATAATTCACTTTTAGCCACAGCACCAGTGAGTGTCTGTGTGTGGCTTTGTGTGCGTGCATACACACTCAGTGCATGTGTGCAGTTTTTGCAAAGGTGTGAAAAGGGACACAATACTGCCTATAAAATAACACTTAAGTTCTTCATCCGCCACTGTGGTGTGTGTGTGTGTGTGTGTGTGTGTGTGTGTGTGTATTTTTGTTTGTTTGTGTATATACTTGGAGGAGGGGGAGGTGTTTTTTTCCTGTGTATTGTCCGTGTGCAGAAATGCTTTGTTTCCACTCCCACAGATCAATAAAAACATGAATAAGAGGCTCATCGGGTTTGATCTGACCGTGTTCACACTGAGAGAACTGGATCACACTGACAGCTTGTTAGTCATCCGGTCTTCTCAGCCTGCACGAACACAAAAGAGGCTCTTTGAAAACGAGCCCCTGCCACGACCCAAGGAGTTTGGCGAGAGCTTCGCCCCGACGAGGGCTCTCCAACTTGGGACACAAGGAAGACAACCTTCCCTTTGTCAGTGTGGGAGCGTGGGTAAAACTGAACAGTCACAAACTGTTACTTCAGCTGTCACCATATCTGGATGTGAAGTGTTACTCCCTTATTTCCCACCCACAGCATCCACATCCTTTCATACCCGAAGGCTATCGGCTACGCTGCTGGTGGTGGTGGCGGCGGGAATGATTAAGCAGGATTTGCTGTTGATCCTCAACCCTCTCCTCCTCCTCCTCCTCCTCCTCCTCCTCCTCCAGCAAAGCCAGGTTCGCAGCACTTCAGAGAGTGGTGAGTCATTGAGGGATTGCCAGCCGTGTCAGAGATAAAGACGATGGAGGAGGCGCTGATTGACAGAATGGAAAGTGTAAACACAGAGGAACTCCGGACGTTTTGTCTTTTGACATCTGTCTCTTTTCTCCCTGTGGTTTTGTCTTTGTTGGTGGAGATTCATTTCAATTGTCATCCTCTCATTCCTTCCTGCAAACCCCTCCACTCTGAACAACAACAAAAAAAACAGCATTCCTCAGTGTAACCATTCCTGTCTTCTCTGCCCAGTAGGAAACTGCTGTCCAATCCATAAGTCATGATAACAACCGCCTTCCTCCTTCCCTCCCACACACACACACACACACACACACACACACACACACACACTGTAACACAGGCAGTGGAAAACCTCATCCTCGCTCAGAGCATGATGTCAGACGTCTGCTGGCTGACAGGTCTTGCCATGGGAAAAACATGCATAAGTGTGTTTAAGTGTGTGTGTGTGCACACACCACAGGGAGCTTGCAGGCACATCAGCGTACTGGTCCCACATGTGTGTAAGCTCACACTAAATACACATCCACGGCGGTAAATGATCTGCACATACAAGAAAGCCCATTAAGAAAAAAACCCTAATTTCAAAATGATGCTGTGGATTTATTCGTTGGTTTCAGAAGGTAAATCTCACTGTGTGCGGCCAAAACATGTGCCATAATGATTGTAAGACATTTTGCATTCACCTCCATAAATGGCAAGAATGATTAAACATTTATTTTTATAATGTAGTTCAAAAAAATCCATCCATTTATTTTGCCAGAACTCCAGTTCAATTTGGCCTGCCATCCTTTAGGCCGCTCTATGAAATGCCCACTCTCCCCGTATGGCCTGCGTTATTGATTTGCCATTATGTTGTATGGGGAGAAAATCCATGGCTCTCCCTTTAAATAACCATCACATGAGGACAAGAGAGATATATCATGGAGAAACCATATCGAATTGGAACACATGGGACGCGCGGCGTAAGCGCGGCAATCTTCTCTGTGTGTCTTCTGCCTGACAAAGACGAAGCTGCTGAATTATCTTAAGCTTTGCTGAATCAGGCGTTTGGTAGAGACCCTGATCTGTGTGTGGCGTCTGTTGTGAGGGATTCCTCTTCACATAGAGGATCCGGTGATAAATCTGCATGTATTCATATCACTCAGTAAGCATTTTGGTCTACTTCTAAACGGGGGCTAAATTAAAGCGTGAAAGTTCATTCCTGACCTTGGAAATAGTAGGAATCTAAACTTAAAGTGCACTTCATATCTTTTTTCAGAGGTCAGATGTCAGGTCAGAGTTTTTCACAATACTGACCTGCCCACATGTACATTGAAAGAGTTATTGGTCTCTCCATACTGGCTGTGAAGAGATCTGCTCCTAATGTGATTTCAATGTAAGAGATGGGGGTCTACAGTCCTCGTTCCATACAAAAAGGCATTTGGAAATTCAGCCAAATCTAATAAAAGGCTTCAGCAGTCTGACTTAGTCAAATGAAATGGGCTTCTTCCAAAATGAACAATACTCTCTCTTTGTGTTTGTGGAAACACCGTCTGGGGGAAAAAAAATTGGGAATTTAGCTCTAAAAAGACTTTAATTTTGGAATCACCTTGATTTGACCTTCAGACTGTGGTAGCTTCACATTAGCTTTGGCTAAAATTAAGAATACATTTTTGCACAGAACGAGGACTGTGGCTTTTGTCAGGAAGGGATCTCTCTGGGGTCAGTATGGAGAGGAGGAACAATTACAGCAACTAACTGTTCTTTCAATGTACATCAGCGCACGTGAGTACAAAAACTGTGAACTATATCCTAACAACTCTGTTAAAACCGTCACTTTTCACCCGAAGGTATCCCAGTTTTAAACTAGAAGCATGGATGTGTTTCTGACCAGATCAACGCTCACCTGGTGTTGATGGGTAAACGCTTGTATTTCCTAATTGTCAACTTTTCATAAACAAAGAAAAAACAACTTTGGGTTTAGTCAGACAATCATGCACTTTTGAGTTTGTCTAATTGGCTTTTTTATTTTTTATGTAAACAAACCCAGCTGACAAAGAAACATTAAAGCCCCTGAGTATGTCTCTTAAGTCAACTTAAGTATGTCTCTATAACATTAAATATTAATGACTAAATGTGCCACAATCGCATCTGCTTCATCAGGACTGTGTGGGTGAGGTTTAATCAGATTTCACTGACATCGGAAAACAACCGTAAGCAAACCAAATGTTGTTAAATCCTGATTGGTGCACGGACATACCTGATGTCACCTTTTTCCACTTGAGCCAAATCAGCGAGAAGAGCACAGATTCAACAGCAAAGACAGAAATCTCTCGTGAGAAATAACCAAAACTGTTTCAACTTTGGCAGAAAACTGTGTGTTCGTGTCGGACACGATCTCTCACAAGCCGACTGAGAAAATAGGGGGCCTTTAAATCCTTCAACTGAAACAGAAAGTGTTCATGTGTCGATGTTTGTGTGATCTTATATCATGTGTTTCCATCACTCAGAATCTCTAACATTAAGGGGACAATACAGGACATGCAGCAGACAAAGGGCTGTCTGTGCTGTTGTGTTCAGGAAGAGGCTTGTTTGGCTCTGATGTGGCGAGCTGCAGTACCTGTGACACACACACCGAGTTCCTGTGTTGAGTGTATGATGTCTGGTGCACGTGGCGGGGTGATGAGTGACACACACACACACACACACACTGCCAGCTCTGCCTACATGACAGACTTGCCGTCGGCCATCAGTGAGAGGTTATACAGTCGTCACAGCTTATTGTCTGAGAAGTTTTATTTTTGAATGCCTGAGACAGAGAAAGAGAAAAACGACAAAGATAGAATAAGAACATGAGCTAGAAAACAATAGATAATATTGAGCTGCAAAGTCTTTGTTTACATTGTGCTGTGGATGGCAGTTTCTGAGTGGTTGTCACCTTTTTTTTTGTTGCAGAAAATGGCAGATGCTCCACGGCAGCTCGATTATCTCTCTAAATTTAATACAAATCTTAAATCCCTGTTGGGCTCTTTGCTCAAGTAAAGAAAAGCTTGCTTTATCTCTCGGCTCCTCCTCTGAAGCTCCTTCTCTTTGCTCTCCACGCAGCCAATCAAAACCCAAAAGTGAATTATGATAAAAAAAAGAAGAAGAAGCAGTGGGGCGAACGCCTGCGTGGCTGAATTTCCATATAGATAGACGTGCACATTAAACTTGTCTATCTGCAAGCTCACTGTCCATTCTTCCTCTTATTACATTTTGATGGGAGATGGCCATTTCATCTACATCATCAACTTCCAACAGCCCCTTCATCCCTCCCAGCTCTCCCTCTGTGCCGTCTTTCTATCTGCCCTGGACACTTGATTGGCTCTGAACCAGTGTTGACCCCGTAAAGAGGAACCTGCGCCTGGTTTTCCTGCCACGGTTTGTTGTGTTCATTTGTAATCTTGAGGTTGTTATTGCTCAATCTGGCCTCCTCTTCCCCCTGTACAGGCTACAGTTCATGATTCCTCAGTGGTGAGAGGAAAAAAGGGGAAGTAGAAGAAGGAGGAGGGGAAAAAAAAGAAAAAGCTCCTCATCATGGTGCTTCCAGGCTTACATGTAAATTAAAACGCAATTAAAAACAGGCAAATAAGCTGTTCCCGGGAGATGGGGAAGGGAAGAGGGAGGGGAGCAAAGCGGGGAAAGGGCTCTCAGGATAAGGGCCTGCGTCACTCATCATTAGCATGGCATTAGACTGAGGGGAGCTAAATCTGAACACTGGGTCACGGGCACATTGAGAGGAGCTGTGTGTGCTACTGCGAAGGTCTCCAACCACACCATCCCAAGCAGAGGGAATCATTCCTGCACAAAAAAATCCACACAATTATTCAGTGGATTATTCAGCTATTGTTCTCCGAGGCGTACCATTGTGTGCTCACTATTGTGCTTCATGCACAAGCTCACTATTGTGATTTCTTGCACAAAGCTGCGGAGTATCTATCATTGATGGCAGTGAGTAAATCATTTCAATGTACAGTAGCACTGTGTTGCTCGGCGGTCAAACATCCAGGCTGTCCTCCTCGCCTCCATCGCGCTGCAGCTCAATACAGTATCGACAATTCAGCCGCATTCTGCCAGAATTCCACTGCACCACCTCTTTCCTCCTCCCCTGGCCTCGGCCCTACACCACCCCCCTGTAAGCCTGGTGCTCTGCGTCTAGGCCCCCCTTCCTCCTCTCCCCTCTCTCACAGGCTCCCTGCACCCCCCACCAACTGCTCAGGCTCCTGGGTATGTGGGGGATCAATGGGGGAAGCGTATGGTGGTGGTGGTGGTGGAGGTGGTGGGGGTGAACCCCACACGACGGCAGCCTTGCAGGCAAAACAGGCGGTAGGGTGCAGAGGGGAAGAGGAAGGAGGGAGAGGAGAGCCCACCCTGGCAGAGGAGCACCCCTCTCTGCAGACCTGTCGCCTCGGTGCAACAATGGCCGTGACAATGACACTGGAGGAGGAATTTCCGCTGTACCCCCCCCCCCCCCCACCCCCGCCCCCCCGCCTCTCACCACCACTCCACACACACACCTCCCCACCCCATCTTCATAGTGCATTAAAATCTGCAGCGCCAAGATGAATGGCTTCCTAATAGCTTTCATTTGTTACAATTATCATAATTAAACATATGTCAGGGGCAGACAAAGGGAACGGGAGATTTCTGTGTTAGCACCTGAAGCAGAGGGGGAGGCAGGCGCTGGAGAGAGAGAGATAGCTTTTTGTTACAGCATAATTAGCCTGAATAGACTTGTATATTGGAATCATACAGCATATTTACAGTAGCTAATTAAAGAGCTTCCATTTCAGGAAATCAGTGAGTTTTTTTGTTTTGTTTTCAGCAACAGCGTGAACCTCGTTCTTGTGTCTTCTGGCCATTTGTGTACATGTTTCATCTGGATGTCCTTGCTGTTTGATAGTGGAGCTTAATGACCGCCTGCTGAGCGCCGTGAGAATGGCTGTAGGGCCCTCTTAACATTTTTGTAAACCCCCCCTCCTTCTCCTTCTCCTCTTCTAAACCCTGTCCTTGCATTCTGTCCCTTAAACCAATCAGCTCTTTTCTTCCTCGTCGCTGTGGAGGACTGAATCGGACGCTTGGCTATGGCCCACGCAGTTCTTTCTTTCTGTCTCCTTTTTGTGCATCTCATCCCTCTTTCCACCACACCTTTTTTTCTTTTCCCCTTGCCCTCTGCATCAATCACACTTTCCCAGCTCCCCCTCGTTCCCTCCTCCTTTCCCCTCATCTCTCCATTCCCTCAGTTGGCACTCCTGGCACCGTGGGTGGCGGGTGCCAAGGAGGGGAGGCCTCCTGGCTTCCCCATGAGCCACCATTTTGTGGATCGCTTCTCGGGCGAGCCAGCTGTGTGCATGCAGAGTGTGTGTGAAGGGCAGAAAGAGGGAGAGTGAAGAAAGAAATTGGTGTTGCAATGAGAGAAAAAAAAAGGTCACAAGGCTGAGCTGCCTGTGCTTCCTGCTGAGACCGGACCAGAGATCAGGACTTAACCTGACCCTGGCCCTCCTACATTTACACCCACATAAATATCCTCCACAAACATTCTTTCATGCACTCTCAATAATCCTGTTTCCACACCTTGACTGTGTAGAAATCTCTCTCAAGTCTGTCAGGCAGCCTCCTTTAAACTCACAGAAAAAGTTGCAGTAGTTAAAGTAACTATATTTCCTGCTTTCACGCCTCAAAGAAATATATTTTCTCTCTCCGGTGTGTAATCATATAAAGCACTGGCACACAGGAGAACCGCCTTGTTGTTGTTGAAATGAAATGACGCCATAGGTTGTTTGAGAAGAGTCCCTTCAAACAGGAGATAAAAAACAGACCGGCTGACCCTGAGTTTATCCTCCATGTTTTAGATAACAGCTCATTTGACCTTGACGGGGCGGCAGCAAGGACAAAATAAACGTTGAAAGGTTTCTGCAAAAGCACTCAGCGTTTGAAAAAATAAAGAAGGTCTACAAATTTGAATTCCAGAAAGTGTGAGACAAGGACGGTTCTGAAAGGTTACAGAACTTTTACAAAGTAGGCTGCATGTCAGGCTTTGGTGTTCATTCAGGGGCATTTTCACATCGCAGACAAGTGCATGAAAATGGGAAGAAATGCACCAGGAGCGTCTCTGCGCTGTTAAATGTGGGATCGAGCAGTTTTCACAGCTCTTTCACAACCAAATGACTTGATCTGCACGGCTCCGTTTTGATTAAATACGCGTTAATTTCATTTTTTAATGCGTCTTTTTATTTGCCTGCAGAGTTTCCTTATAGCTGTCGGCAATCGAAACTCTCCGGAGAAAAACCGGCTGATTTGAACCAGCGACTTTTATCAGCATCTTGAATGTAAAAAGTCGCAGGTGTGGGGGGGGGGGGGGGGGGGCATGAACTCACCTGAGCGCATTCCTGAGAGGGCGCGCAGACCACGAGACCAAATGTTCACATTTATAAAGACGAAGATAAGATTGTATAGTGGAGACACATCTCAGCGCCTCAAATGATGTGATAACTTCCAGTGATTGCCGAGGGGCTCCGGCCAGTAATTATCTCACACACCAATTTCAGAGAGACGAAAAATTATATTTTAAAAGAGCGAACGAATGATTTCTAATTCCTCAAACCTTCATACTTGATGTGCAACCTGTTTAATTAAGAAAACTCCCCCCGTCGTTGGTGACGCTGTTTGACTTCAGAGGATCACCACATGATTGAAGCCCACTCTGATGAAGGATGTTGATTTTTTTTGTTTTTGGGAAGTATTACCAAATATATTTGTATCATATCGAGCTGTGATCAGACCACAGGCAGACTGAGTCAGAGCGTTTTTTTCTAAATGGTGATCTCTCGCCTTGACGCAGACTCCAGGCGTCACCCCCGTCACTATACAAACACAAGATGATACATAATTAGTATTTTGGGTACCTGGTGAGTAAACAGAGCTGACAGTGAACACCTCCAACTCTTAAATATGCTCTATGAAGCTCTCACACCTCTGCGCTTTTGAATATGCATTTCGATTCGATAAGATCTATTCAAAGACAAAATAATGTTTGAGGAAACGACAGCTCCTTGGTGCCATTTTTTTTTTATCAAGAGCCCGCTTGTTTGTCACAAACTTAAATTCTCTCTCTCTGTGTGTGTCTCTCCCTCTCTCTCCCTCTCTCTCCCCCTCTCTCTCTCCTTTCATGCTGTTGCTAGGGAAGCAGGGCGTATGCGCTCCCTGGCCGCGGCTGAAGGGCACAGGAAAAAAACAGGAATAGGGCGAAAATAGCAGTTTTAATCGAGCGTGTTGGCGGCAGGCAGAGGCTTGACCCCCTCCTGCACACGGTTCAAGACGAAAACTCGGGAATGAAAGAGTGTAAAATGCGATATTTCGGCGCTTTTTGTCCATTGCCTTATATGGCAGGGCAGAGATATATCGTGCCTGTATTTAATAGGCTGGCCGCTGCCGCTCTGCTTACAGGCTTCATTTTAACCCTTGTGGTGCTGAATTTTTTTTAGAGCACGAAAGGAATCGGGTTTTTAGCTTGTTTAATTCCCCTTTGGCGCTATAAATGCGTCACACTTAAACGAATTGCAGCACTTTGGTGACAATCATGAGCACAAATCCCAACTTACGCACAACAAACAGGTATTTGACGCACCGGAGGCGCGTTTCTCTCATGTTTCCAATTAAGACCCCCATAAATCCGGCGACTTAATGCGGATGACATTTACAGCACAGAGTACATGCTCACTGGTGATGTGGTTTATGCTTTTGGATTTAAATTGTCAGGATGCAGGTAGACAGATAGATGGACTACTACAGCCAATAAACAGGCGGCGATGCTGACTTTAAGGGGAAAACAAGCTGAGCGCTCCGGCAGTGAAGGAGTTCACCATTAGAAAGTTGCCACAGGTAGGCTGAAGGCTGCACAGCAACCCTCTGCTGTGTGTCAAATTAATGGCAGTTCAGCCCAGAGGACATGGCACTGGTTTGACGACCAGAGTGTGTGTGTGTGTGTGTGTGTGTGTGTGTGTGTGTGAGTGACCTATATTTGCAGCGCTGTTAGCAGATCGAACTGCAAGCCTCCGTCTGCACATCCACAACTGTGCTGCTTTAAGGGGCAATGGGAAATAAAAGGGGAACTTGCCTTTCATCAGCGCCTCAGCCTCAGTTTTAGAGTGATGACCGAGCTTTTGGTGACTGTCAAGGCTGGAAGACTTTCCTTGTTGGTGTGTTGTTATACAAGTCTCCTGATAAACCTGATTGATGTGGAGGTATTTGAAGATAGTTGGTCGCTGACAAAACTGGTAGTTTGAGTTCCCTGAGGTTTTGCACTAAGCATTAAAAGCATATTGTTATATTTCTATGTTCAGTTCATTGTATTAGCAGTGTATGCATCTATTGTAAATGCATCTATTAATTAACACCCACACATGATATGTACTTGAATAAAAGTAGTTTCCCCCTCATGAATAGCACATCCGCTGCTGGAGGAGGAGTTCCCACCAGTCTCGCTATCGAAATAAACAATATAACTGCACGAGTGGGTTTTATGCGTATTTGCTGTGACAGTAACGTAGATTTGAATTTCCAGACATCCCTCCCGCAGTCCAGCACTCACGGGACAAACCCCAACCTCTGTGAACGGTCTCCACCCCCCCACCCCCCCTTCCCCTCCTGACGTCATGCACCGAGCAGGAGCTATTGCACGAAAAGAGCTGCTCGCAGCCGCACCGCTGTGTATGCCTCTATGCTCATAGCGAGGGCTGTGCAAAGGAGGGAGAGAGAGAGCGAGAGAGGAGGAGAGGTGGAGGGAATACAGTTTGGATTTGGATACAACTGGAAAACTACCAAGCGCGCACAGCACGCACCGAGCGGAAGACACATCGACGGGTGCGTAGCCAACATTTCACCGACTCCCCCGTCCTCCGCGATCGGATTCAGGCGAGAATGGAGCTCCCTGCCGCCGGAGAGCACGTCTTTGCGGTGGAGGGCATCGAAAAGAAGCGCATCCGCAAGGTAACAGAGAGGGAGCATGTTTGCAAAAGCGCTCCGGACCGTTGAAATATTGCGTTTGACATGAGCCTCACCAAAAAAAAAATGTTTTCTCCTTCTCCACCTTCACAGGGCAAGATAGAGTACCTGGTCAAGTGGCGAGGCTGGTCTCCCAAGTAAGTCTCCATGCAACATTTTCTTAAATGCCTCCAGTCATTTACCACCGCAATGAAAATGTCCACATTTGCAACAGAATCAAGTGTTGTTACTTAAACGTGCATACATCAAGGGCGAGCGCGCACTGTGTGTGTGTGTGTGTGTGTGTGTGAGCTGGGAGAGCGCGCTCGGTATGTGTTTCAGTGTGGTGTTCCGCGGATGCCTTCACTAATTTATGCGAGGGAAGGGGGTAGGCACAGCCATGTAATCCCGTTTTAATTATTTCTGCTCTGCCAGCGAATTTACGAGACAGTGGTGCTAAAATGGCCGACTGTATGTTGGTGCTGGAGGACCGTTTGGAGAGCACATACACACTGTTTATGTTGGACGTGTATACGCTCTGCAGTTGCACGTCTTCATGCTTGATTTGCTGCAGCGGAAATGTGACTAATATATTCTTTTATTCAAAATGTATCTTGAAGTAAAAACAAAATACACAAAAACACATCTCGACATTAAACTGGAGGCCCGCCGTACCTGTCCACTCTACACTGACTGCACTGTACTACTGAAGATGTGGGAATGTGTGTGTGTCAGTTAGAAAAAGGAAGTTTGCACGTGATCGCTCCCTGACAGTTGTCCGCTCCTCTCCGCAGATACAACACATGGGAACCAGAGGAAAACATCCTGGACCCGCGGCTCCTCGTCGCGTTTCAACACAGGTGAGAGAAAGATGTGGACTTCGGACGAGGCCGCGCGCAGCCTCCAGTGCAGCCATGACCATATATGGGCATGGGAGGAGGGGCGCTCCAGTAAACTCACTGATCCCCCCCCCCCCTCCCCCTACAGGACTGTCCCTGGGGGAAAAGGCTGGGGATGTGGTAGTGAGAATTCCTAAATCATGCTAATGGAAACATGCATGGATGTATGTTTTAAGACCTAAACTGTAACAAATCATCTTATTACGTGATTTTGCGTCTGGAATCAGAGGGCTCAACAGCATGCCATGACCCAGTTTCACAAAGAAAACTGAGGCAGCTGCCTTTTTTGTTTTGCCAGAAGGTGCGCGAGGGACCAATGAAAATGGAAAAGCAATGCCCCCCCACATGGATCAAACTACAAATACTTGTTTATAATCATATTGCTTAGCAGTTACAACTGTAAAGCCTTAGCAGGACAGGTGCTGAGTTAGCAGCTGAGCCCCCCAGAGCCTGACTGTTTTTGTTTGGGGCGCAGGACATAAGCACAGCAGCTTGTTGTGGCCTCATGTGAGGAGGCCGAGCTGCTGCCTGATGGGATTCTCAGGCTGAGCTGTGCTTCACTTTTGCAGGCCGGTTTCATGTCGTGAGAGAAAACAACAGCAGCACATGCAGCTGCCGCCTTTATTTTGCTATTATAGTTGTGGAGGGAGAACATCTCACCTTGGATAAATTGACAACCTGATTTCAATCTTGGGTCAAAAGCAGGCTTAATGGAGGCCTGTAAAACCATCAGAAACACATAAATGTCAATCTCAGAGGTTGAGATGTTAATGAATACAAATGCTGCTGTCATTTCAGCCCTGTGGCGCGTGCACAACCACATCTTGTCTGGGTTGATGGACCCATGAGGCCTGAGAGGTATACTCTCTCTGTGGGCCATCAGGCTGCTCATGGGACTGGGTAAAGACGCAATGGCTGGGAAAGGAATTCGCATTTCTGAAAAGGCTAATTGACACGCACTGCTCTCCAGCATTTCCAGTGTACCGCTCTCATATTCCCCCACAGCCTGCCTGCCTGCCTGCCTGCCTGCCTGTGAGTGTGTGTGTGTGTGTGTGTGTGTGCGCGCCTGGCTCTGTGCTGATGGTCATGGAGTGCTGCCTCTACGCTGTGTGTGTGGATTCCTCTCTGCTCCCAGAGGATGGGGGAGGGGATCCGACAAGGGAGGCTGTAATTGCCAAATCTTCTGTGAATAGGGGTCACCCCGTTGGACGCAGTTTGAAATCGCACACATTATAGCATTAAAATGTAGACTGTTTATTGTGGCGATCTTCTGGCAGCTCTGGTAGTTTGAACATCTGTAGCGAGAGGGCCAACAATAGCCTGGGTTTACACATGCCTGGTGAAGCCTGTGTGCAGCCGGCCTTCACCCACCGCTGGTTATTTATGAGCCAATGATGAGTCAAGGTTTATATCAGGGAGCAATATTTCACAGACAGCCCGGTGCTTACTCTAGTCAGTACAACTACAATAACACGTTTGGCTCTCTCCTCCCTCAATAAAAACCAAGAGATGTTTGTTATTAGTCGGATATTTATCGCCCTACATTGTCAGCGTGTAGGCGTTGCATTCCACAATTCATGGTTGTTTTCAACAGCGGCATGTATCCCAGAAGTACTCCACAATGCCGTGTTTATCCCATTTCATCCCTACCTCATGACCCTAATTAGAGATTAAATGTAAGGAGAGGAAGGGCGTGCTGAAGGAGGGAGGATGTTTGAAAGACAAGGAGAGATTCTCCCTGCTGTAGCTTTAATTGAATTTCTCCAGGATAATGAGAATAAGGAATGTGCCGATTACCATGGAGAGCTATGCAAATAAGGACCGTAATGCTTTGCAGGAGGTCACATGTGGGCATTCATTAGTCCTCCAAATCAAAATTCCACTTTTGACCTTGAATAGGTAGAAGAAAATGAACGAATACTCCAAATGTCAAACCTGTAATTTCCTATGTGATATAATTGGATTTTTAATGTGGAAAGGTGAAACACTGTCTGTCAAATGAGATGTTGTGTATAGAAGGTAAATGTGGGCGCAAGAAAATGTAATTATCTTTTGTTTTCACAGAGAGAGGCAGGAGCAGCTGATGGGATATCGCAAACGGGGGCCGAAACCAAAACATCTTCTACTCCAGGTAATCATCATCTTCATCATCGGCGACTCGTCACAGACTTAATAGTTTCTGTGTCGCTCTGTGAGAGGCCAAAAGGGGGGAAAGGGCCTGTCAGGTGTTTTAGAGCTGCCGTCATTATGGTCGTGGTTATTTATAGAGAGATGGAGTGAAAGGCAAAGAGAAGATGAGGGTCCTACAGCTGGATTTCTCTCCACACTCATCATGAAACCGCATTTGTTGCCCGAGGTTACGTAAGCGTCGCTTGAGTGCACTCGTTTTATCTGCATGTTCATTATTACTTTATGCTAAATAGCTTTAAATGCAAAACACAGTTTCCTGCTTTTTCTCTTTTTTTGCTTGTTATTGCCAGGTCTTTTTGCACCAAGTGAATCTGTATCAGGAGAATGTTTTCTTTTATTCATTGCAAATGTTTCCCCAAGACAAGAATAGATGGCTGAAAGTAGCACTCTGTCTATCTTTGCTCAGGCCTTTACTGGACCGTATTCGGAGCCAAATGTGACTATATATTTTGAGAGACTCGGAGCTGATTGCTATGCAGTGTCACTCCTTAAGAGGCATACCACTCTGCCAGAGTCACACGTGGCCAGCAATCAGGGAAAAAGCGTGACATGTCTGGTGGCACTTCTCTGACCCGAGGTCACAGCCAAAGCGTCTTGAGCGTTCCGCTGCAGTGCCCCTCTGACGGCCCGAGGGGTCAGCCTGTACAGGGGGAGGGGGGCAGGATGGTGGGAGGGAGGTCATAAACTGAGCTCTGATTGGATAGTTTATGTCAATTTTTGTAGCTCTGGCATGCTTTTTTAGCGTACAGGTTTGCATGTTTTAGCTGTAGCCCAACTTTACTCATAACAGTCAGTGTACCTGCTCAGCCTGTAAAAACAGTTGCATAATGGTTCCTGCGGCTCTGGAGGAGCTTCGTCAAGTCTGAAAAAATAACCCTGATGAAATGGGGCAAAATGGGGGTATGGCGTTTGAAAGACATTGGCATTTGCCAAGCATGGAGGTTAAAACACATTAATGCAAGTGGTTGCATTGTGGGAAATGAAGGATCTGGTCTTTATAGAGCTTGATATATATACTCGGGAGTCTAAGTCAGGATATCTCAGCCTATGTTGCTTTGATTTTTAACTATTCTTTTCTCTTTATGGATGTGCAATACTAAATCGCCCGAATACCCCTTTAAGACACTCTAGTATGTTGGCCTCATTGTTATTTATATCAAAGGGTTACTTAAAGAGACGTTCTCTTTATTTGGCTTATTATTTTCTTTAGTTGACAGTAAGATTTTAAAACGAAATGTTAAATTTGGTGTCTCGTCTCGTTCTTCTAGGTACCCTCTTTTGCCAGAAGATCCAGTATTCCCGCTGGCTTCGAGGAATTATCTCAGGATGCAGAAGGTAGCCTCAAGTCCGATCCCGTCCAGGTCCAGCGCACCCAGCCTCAACAGTACCAGCTGAACAGCAAGAAGCACCATCAGTACCAGCCCAGCAGCCAGGAGGTCCCTGCAGACCTGCTAACCAACGGCAAAAAGAAGTTCATCTACCAGCTCAACAGCAAGAAGCACCACCACTATGAGCCTGATCCGAATATGTACGACGCACAGGCTTCTAGGCTCAAAGAGGTGGTCAAAGTTCAGGAACCGGCCAGTAAACCAGCAAATCCTGGCTGGAACTTACCACTGGCCCTGCAGCAGAAATGGGTTCGTGACAAAGACACAGGCTGCTTGAGCAAAGTCAAAGAGTTGGCGGTGGAGGTGAGGAAACCGGCTGTTAAAGAGGCTGAGAGTGAACATGCCCTTAAACCCAATCCTAAAGATGCAACCCTGCCGAGCGCTATTAGCAGCAAAATGAAGATAATCAAGAACAAAAACAAGAATGGACGTATTGTTATTGTCATGAGCAAATACATGGACAGCAACAAGGTTCATGGAGCAAAGGGTAAACACGGGGAATCATCAACCGAAGGGAAACCCCAAAACACCAAACCATCAGAGAACAATCCAGCACGCACAACCAAAATGGTGGAGTACCTGGAGAACGGTATCCCCAAAGAGATCTGTAACAGCAGCTCCCTGCCTGCGGCGGAGCATCCCATAAAGTGCTCCCCAAAGGACAGACATTTCTCCAAACCTTCGCCGAGCACAGCAGAGGAATACAACACCGAAGTGGCTCGTGGTCAGGCTGATTTACCGGATGATCTACCCCTCCAGCTGACCGCTAGCTCACCGCTGACGTCCTGGGCTGTTGACACCAACGTCCCGACCCCGACAGCCGTCGACCAGATCCGGATCCCTTCCTTTCCCAACGACCGCAAGCGAAAGCTATCGGATCCCGTGGAGGACAGGAGCATGTCCAAAACCTACCTGACTTCCAGAAGCTTCAGTGTCCCCAACACTGTGGTCACGCCGCCTCAGGACAAACCTATGGACCTCCACTGTAGCGGCCCACGCCACAGCAGCATATGTACATACGAGGTTATGGACTCTGGCAGCCAAGAAGAGCCGATGGACCTCAGCTGCCCAAAGACTAAGAAGCAGGTGGAGCCGGAAATACAGCCGGAGCCAGAGCCTGCTGTCAATAACACAGCTCCTGTGGTAGAAGACACACAGAAGTCCACAGAGAAATCAAAGGAAGCACCTGTTAAAAAACCCTCCCCTTTTATGGGAAATATCATAATCACTGATATCACAACAAACAGTCTCACCGTCACCTTCAAGGAATATGTTTCCTTCTAAGAAACTGCTTCTAAAAGTGACTGATTGGATGATCCTGTTAATATGTGCATATGTAAAAACATCAGAATTTTGTATATGTGGAAATTTATAATTTATCATTCAAATTCAATATGTTTCTTATAATGTTTTATACTGTAACTCCTCTGTGATGTTGTAGCCAAGAAAGTGCCCTCGAGGATTTGAGCGAATGCATTCAGGTGGATGTATTCCACTGCAAAAAAATCTGTTTATTTGTCATATGGAGCTTAATGGGATACTTTTGCTGTTGTTTCATACCTGTACCAAACTTATAACCTGAGATGTATGAAGGTTTATACATATTTTGTATGAATAATATCACTTATTTTGGTCCTGATAGACGGTAGAGAGGAAGCTGTTGAGTATATGGTGATCAAAGATCAAATTGAAAGCACTTAATTACATTTTCATGCGTTGGTTTGTGTCATTATGAGTGGAGAACCAGCTGTCCCCTTTCAATCTTATTTCACTCCAGACAGGTAGCCTCAGACTGAATTGGCATGTTTTGTTACATGTTTTGTTTGTGGCCTGTGTCAGAAAATATGATGACGCACACATTTAAAAAGCAGGTGTGTCTGAAGGTGTGTGTAAACACAGTGGGAACTGTGGAACGTGCTCAGCTGTGTCAACAACCTTTAAGAAATGTCTTTTCTTTTGTCAGCTTTTTGTCTTGCTGTTGAGATGCAACAAAGCCGTCAGTGAATATGCCGTTCTCGATCTGCTACTTTATTGCACATCTCACCTTTAGCAAACAATTATAGAATAACATGCGAAACATACTTTCCATTAACAAAATGATGTCATTCATCAAACGTTTGACTTCCCGTTAAGACGCCTTGATTCTTACCATAATTTGGTTGTGATTTATTACCTTGTTGTTGACCTGACATATTGCTGGAGTTACTTCAAAAATACCTACGCTAGTCTTGTTAGGAGTCTCCTAATGACCCATAGATTAACGATATTCATCTCATTTTGCTATTGAAGCTCATTATATGATCTATGTGCTTTAGAAAAAGCTACCAGGGTCTTTAAAGATGTATGTTACACAGATTAAATGTGAGTTGCGAGGCTGGTTTTGTGTACTGTTACATGCGGTCCAATGAGTGCAAGCTGTTCTGATTATGCTGCTGAAAATTCAAATGTCAAAGCTGTTGGATGTAACCTACATTTGAGTCTAAATTGCCTTCCATGCACATTTAATGCAAAACCAGTAAGAATGCTATAATAATACAAATGAAGAGTGCATATTTATTGACGTTTAATTTGTCGTTCAAAAACAATTGCGAGATGTGAAGCTGCAAGTGATTCCACTGAGCAGCTCGTCCTTTTTAAAATATGTTTTCGGTCCTTTTGCTCGATTTTGTTCTCGGTGTGTCGCTTTGTTTTTGTTCATCCTTTCTTGCACTTGGTTCAAAGTCGAAACGATGGTTATAAAGTATGTTCTACCACAAGTTGGTTGACTTATTGCTGTTGGCACAGCTTGTTGGATGGTATGTTTCACAATAAAGAAAGAGAAGTGAACCTCTGACATGTTTTTGCATTGATATACGGTGGCTGCAAACTGGGCATGTTGAGTGTTGATATACTGACCGTACTTTTTCTTGATTTTATGGGCAAACTTTTCATAGTTTTTAGCTCTCCAGCTCAAGATTTATGTATCATTGTTCATGTCCTGCGGTCGCTCTGAAGCCTTTCTGCTCACAGAGAGAACGAATGGAACATTAAACACTAGAAACACTAACTTGGTTGTGAACCATGAATAGAAAAACAGATCATGTTGCATAATCACAAACGATCCTGCACAAAGGGCCCTCTGTATCGCATAACTGCACCGGCCACTCGTGTTATTAAAACTTTACCCATGCATTATTTTTCTATTGTAGCTCGACCCCAAGCAGGAATGTAAACACACAACACAACTGGAGGAGGGCAGGGACGGCTATTATGTAATTCTCAGATTCTATCAAGAAGAAAGGCTTCATAGAGGCTAAGTATTTAACCACCACATGGCTTCTAAGTGTGTGTGTGTGCAGTCCAGCACAATGTGGCAGGGAAGGGCGTCAATTATATGACATTTAAATATAATGTGTGCAACAGGCTTCATGGCATTTCCAAAACATTGTAAAGTGTTTTCTCCTAAAAGCCGTGTGTCACTGTGACACAGCAATACTCCCAACATTGTTATCATGCAGTAACATTTAGATAGGCAAGTTCAGACCTACAAAGACACAGATACACATGCAAAGCTTCAGATACACATTTCGTGCGTTGGCTTTTATGAATGAACTTGATGCTTGACCTTTCGTGACATTGCCAAACGTTTGTGGGCCTCCTTCGGTCTCCAGGAGGATCATTAAAAAGGCCTGTAGCCGCAGGGCTCTTATCTGAAAATGCAGGCAAGAAATTGATGTGTTGCTGCACTGGAATCTCAAGCTGGTGGAAAGATTAACTCTTGAAATGTTTTGAATGATAGAAAGGCCCTGGAATGTGTGTGTGTGTGTGTGTGTGTGTGTGTGGGGCGTCTTCTTTGGTTTAGTCATGGGAGTTGCCTATCAAAGAATGCTGCAGCAGAAACAGGGGAGCCTTTAAGAGGAAAGAAACAGGACATCTGTGTGTACAAAAGCGTTATATAAATGTTTAAATTATAGAAATTACCAATACCCTTCATATGTCCATTCCAGTTCAATCAGATGGATTGTAGTGAAACGAAGGATGCCATACTTTCCCAGCATTTCCACCTATCTTTTTTAAAAGAATTAACCTTCTCTCTGTTGTTGATTTTGTTGCCAGTTAAGAGACATTTCTCTGTGGTTTCCTGGCTTTAAAGTGCATAAAATCAACATTCAGACCAAAGAAAAATTATTTTCAAATCTTTGAAGGCCAACAACTGGTGGACACACTAAAGGTAACACCACCTGATACCTTTACGAATCTGTCTGGATCTCATGGATCAGGCAATTTGTCTGAATTGGGCTACAATTTCCCCCAACTTGATATTTGGCTCATTCTCGACCTATCGACGCATTTTCACCCATAAAAACAGACATTTTCTCTCCTCTCCTTCTCTGGGATCTTGTGGTGGAAAAGGTCGATTAGAAAAACCCGCTGAAGTGGGAGAATTAAGAGTTAATTAGCTTAAAATTCAAATATCGCTGACAGTGGCCCCTTTATAATCGAAATGAATCTATTAATGAACAAATAAAGAACGTATTTTCGTTGTTGTCTGAGCTGTGAGAGCTACTGATGTCTAATAGGGGCAGAAATATGTAAACTAATCGATTGATCCAAGCAGGCCCATAGGAGACTAACTGCCACCCAAAGACACGCATGACTAAGCACATTTTCTCAATTGCGAAACTAAGTTGATATCAGGTGATCTGAGCGGAATTACACACAGCCATGAACACACACACACACACACACACACACACAGCCCCGCGTGTCTCTCTGTCTGCATGAAGGCTATCTCTATAGGCCCTTCGTGGCTTTGCACCAACTATGTAACTATGTGAGTCAGTAGGAAACTGAAACATCGTAGAGCGGTTTGGGGGGGGGGGCATATTTATAGACCAAGTGTGATGTTTCACATTCCCCCTTTATCATCTTGCTCACCGGCAGCCTGCACAGTGTCGGTTTCATCTCCACGCACAGTGCAGCCTCGCAGGATCGTGTCAGCAGCAGGATCCTGTGGCCCACTTTAAGCCCTGAGTGTGACCCGGTGGAGGCCTGTTGCTCAGGAAACTGAAATTAATATTTAAAAATAAAAAAATGATAGGGGCTTCTATTAATTGTGGAATTGCTTCATTGCTTTCCTGCCCCCCCCCCCCCCCCCCCCCCCCACCCAATACATAAAACAGTGGAAATAACCTCAGTAGAGCTTTCATTTCTTAGAATCCATTTGTTATGTAGAAAGAGTTGTTAATCACAAATAGATTTAACCTAAAACCCCAGAATAGTTAGGCTGTAGCATGAGAGATGGGAGTGGAGCTGCGGTGGGGTATATAAAGGATGCTTTCTAATTCAAAGCATGCGCTGAAATGTGGCACAGCTGCAGGTCAGAGCCGCGCGGCTTCACAGCTTCTCGCTTGAGGTTTTTTCTTTCCGTCTGAGCCACCTTCAGCACAAATATGTCGCCCGGTAAGTAGGACAGCGAGCTGTGTGCAGCAGTTGCCCAGAAACCAGAGAGCCAATAATGTTCTCACAGAGCCAGCACTGTTTATTCATGTGCGCCTGTCGCCATTGCGGCTCCTGCAGACTCACTTTTCATCGACTCGCAGCCAAATATGGAGACCCGCAGCAGCCTGCGTGAAGGGCTGCCTCCCCTCAACACGCACCAGGCGCGCCTCTCTCTGAGCACACACCCGTGCAGGCTAGAGCCATTATAGCACCGACAGGAAATGTCGGTCTACAGGCTATGACTATCAAAATGGTGGTTCATATTTCGACGGCAGCCACAACGCATCTTTTGTCCGCGGCGCGCCCGCCTTTGTCTGCTCCACAGCGGGGAGAATTTAAACAGACAGACAGCAGCAAACACATCAGCACCGAGGACACACTGCCTCCCTGCTCATGTTGCGATGTCATTCTGCACATCTGCAGCGAGCGACCCACACGTCTAATTCACCTCACAAATAATTAAGATTCATTAAAAATCCTGTTTGTCATTTAAAATAAATATCAAGCCAAGACTTCACGGTTTCTACAACACGGTGAAGAGCGCAGATCAAGAGAAATGCATGTGTAGGCGATATTTTTTCAATGATACTGAGAGTTGGTGTTGAATTCATTTCAAATAGGCGAACTGAGGGTGATCACTAAGATGTCTCCTTCCAGCTACAACGTCTTTTAAAATTGCCACAGTGGACACATTTTTGTTTGCTGTCGGTCAACGGAAATGTTCTGTCCCGCAGACAGTTCAGACACAGCATCAACAAAAACACTTTGGTGTAGAACTGATGCGGGGACAGTCGACCTCATTCATTTAACATTAACTCTTACAGGCCTGAACAGGCTGCAACTGTGTGTTTGTGTTCTCATTTTAAATGAGACACTCTGGAAAAGACGAATCGTTAACATCTGAAAATGAAAATAATCTATTTCCAGTATTGTGCCCATGCTCTGCTGTGTTTCGAGCATTTACAAAAAATAATAATTTAATTAATTTTCCAAACTGACATCTGTTTGACCTTCCGGCTCCGCTCAGCTCGGTTAGGA
Organism: Enoplosus armatus; assembly: GCF_043641665.1. Lineage (NCBI taxonomy): Eukaryota > Metazoa > Chordata > Actinopteri > Centrarchiformes > Enoplosidae > Enoplosus > Enoplosus armatus. The sequence continues at coordinate 10,813,631 of NC_092196.1, read as the reverse complement.
AGGATGCTGTTTGACGGCAGGTGAAGAGACTGCAAGACGAAGATACACAGATGTTTCTCCTGGCAAAATGTAAGATTTGGCCCATATTAATTATCATTTTATTTTATTATAATTTATCATTTAAAATGAAGAGCTGAGGAATGTGGAAAATGGCACCTGAGGCCTGCGGACGTTTTCCTGCGTGTTTATTAATTTGTGTGATCAATATCTTGAATGAATGTTGTCATCAGCACCATAATAGTCGTTCAATATATTCCAGAAAGGACTGACTTCTGGACATAAATAATAATAATAATATTAATAATAATAATGATAATAATAATTTGACGCTGACTGCAAAAATACAAACATTTAATGTTCAATTAAATTATAAATTCTTCGTTTTATTTAAGGTAAAAAAAAAAAAACAGCCATAAACAATAAATAAAAAAACACAATAATAATAATATTAATATTAATGTTTCCAAACTCGATTAATAATATCCCAACAGTTGTAGGTTAAAAATGTATCTCACCACTGCTGACATCTTAGAAACAACAGGCCCTCGTGGTTAAATTTATACAAGAAAGAATGAAGACGAAGTTTGAATTAAATCAAATCTTTATTTTCTTTAGATGCACAACACATTCTTGGAGTGATTACAGAAAGAGAGTTCTCAGTATTTTGTAGATTGTTTCACATAAACCAGAGACAGTTCAGCAGGTTTAAACATGTCATTTAAATTCAGCCAAACTTCAGCTTTGTAGGGTGAAGTTCAGGGCACTAAATGAAGTTCTGCTTTGGCTCAAATCAAAGCTCCTCCTGGACTTAAATGATGTATTTTATCTCCTCAGAATAGAAACTGCTCAGAATAATCTGCTGGTTTCTGAGTGAAGAAGTGTTGTTAAAGCGGTCGTTTTGGACCATATTTGCTTTGCATGTCATTTGGTTCGTCTTATAAAAATCTTTCGCATAACAGTTATCATTAATAATGTCTAAATAAACGGACTTCCCTTTACTGTTTAAGTGTAACAGATTGAGCTCGTGCGGCAATAAATACACATATATATATATATAGACTCTTTAATGATCATTAAAAACAGACCGACTTAAAACATTTTGTTTCGCACTCTGTTATGAACGCCATGTTTGTGCGCCACACGCTGACTTATGTGCGCAGACAGTGAGAGAGCTTGTGCTGACACCGCGTGCGTGAAATATTAATGCGCAAAAGTCCAATTACGCGTGGTGAGACATTACACCGGCCCCTGTTTTCTTTTGATATTCAGCACCCTGAACATGAAACGGCTGATATCGTAAATGAAACTTTGTCGTCGCAGATTATATTAAACTAATTATTTAAAATAATCAATCAGGTAGACTGTGTACTAATCAAACTCAAAGTGTGTCTTCACCTCATGCATCCTCAGTAGGAGATCTGACCATATATGTAACCATTTGATACATTTTTTTTATGCAGCGATTTCTATTTATGATGTTACTTATTTTATTTTACTGTTGAATCATTGGTGATTTTACATTAATAGATAATATTTACAGGTGTTTTGTGTGTAAATGAGCTGTGTGTGAGGATGAAACCTTTTATTAAACCAGTTATTCTCCTCTCTCATTTGGTTGATTTCAGATTATTATTTTTTATTCTAATAAAATGAAACTATTTTTCTTTTGGTTTGGACTCTATGGACCCCCCTCGGGGATCTCAGGGGGTCCGTGGATCCGCTCCGGGAGCCTCTGACTCTGCTTGTCCCTCTGTGCCAGACATTCCTGTACAGCAGCCAGAGCAGCGGGGCTCCTCCCCTCCACTCAGCAATCCGGAGCACGTAGCAACAACTGAGCCAATGTGCTCCGCCGCGATCCGTCCTACCGACTGCGGTGCCTGGCAACAGAAAAAGACGTGATGACGTCCTCCCCAGATTGCGTATTATGGGATGTGCGGAATTAAACAACCCGAAGAGGACACGGGGACGCCAAAAATAATAAAAGAGACAGAAATAAACGAGGTGCATGGTGAATCATGGAGCTCTCGGCTGTTGGTGAGAGCGTCTTCGCAGCCGAGTCCATCATTAAACGGCGGATCAGACGGGTACTCGCTGCCTTTTCACCCACAGGCTGCGCCTCCACACCTATTACGCAACCTATTTGTTTGTGCCGAGCCGACAGGCGAAACCTCTGATAACCTGAATCTATCACGGATCTTGTTTTGCTTTGCAGGGTCGCTGGGAATATCTCGTGAAATGGAAGGGCTGGTCTCAGAAGTGAGTATAATAGCCGAGGCAGTGAAAGACAGCGCTCCATCCTGGCCGCTCGTACAACTGCAGCACCTCAGACTCCTGTCGTTACTCAGCTTGTGGATGTGTTTTGTTTTTGTTGATCATATCATGTTGCTCTGTGTGCTGTGGTGCAGTTTGCCGTGTGTCTGCCTGGTGCTTTGTGTGCACCAGGCAGGGGGTGTACATGCCGGAGCTCCAGCTAGTGGGATGAACACTGTAGCTTTAGCAATGGCTGGGTTCACCATGCGTCACTGCCCGCTACGTAGTCTGTAATTGCAGCTCACGCAGCGAAATTGCCTTGATAAAAGTATAACACCGCGTGTGTGCGCGCGTGTTGGCGTGTGATCCGCTCAGTGTGTGCTAACACCCCCCCCCCCCCCCCCCGCTGTGGTGACACAGGTACAGCACTTGGGAGCCGGAGGAAAACATTCTGGACGCACGTCTCTTCGCTGCCTTCGAGGAGAGGTGAGGCTTTGACGGCGCAGCATGTAGGCCTCTCCGCGCCGCCGGAGACGGCACCGCAACACACGTCCCCGCAAACAAGACGTTTAGTGAACATTTGAATCTTTAAACCTCATTTTGTTTTCGTAAAGGAAGTGCCAACAAGCGCCAGTGGAGCGAGGTGATTCCGTTTCCAGTTCATTTAGTTGCCAGGTGTGATGGCATTTATTCCGATCACAAACACTTAACCTGCTTTGTTCTGGCGCATTTTACATTTTTAGTCAACTTGTTTCAAATAAAAACTGCCCGAAAAACTGTCGGAAATCTCACTCAACTGGCAGAGTTTGGTCCTTACTTTGAAGAGTATATTTTCCGATTTAAATATAGACTAAATAAATAAAATAAATGTAAAAGCATTGTTAAGAATCTTTGGATGATTTTCCTTCATCAGGGAGCGCGAAAGGGAGCTGTTTGGGCCGAAAAAGAGGGGACCCAAACCCGAGACATTTCTCTTGAAGGTGGGTGAATTTCATTTCACCTTCTCGCCTTTCTGATGAGATACAGATGATGAATCATTTCCATGATCCAGCTACGGCCTTATTCATCCTGAAACTGTGTAATGATTCAGACTTACATGCAAACTAGCTGAATGCTGATCGCAACACGAACGAAACTCTTTCATTTACATTGTACATTTTAAGCATCTTTAATATATGATATGTTTTATATATCTGACATGCATTCCTTTAAAAAAAAACAAAGCGGCTTCAGGACGAGGCCTTGAAGGTTCAGTGTAACCAAACAGACCTCCAGCTGCTTCTCTTCAACCTTTACATTCACTCAGGAGACTTCACGTTTCCCTCTCTGGGAAACCTCCACTCGTAAATCTTATTTGCTCTGTCCTCAGGCCAAAGCCAAAGAAAGGACGTGTGACTTTAGACGAGAGGCTCCCAGAGGGATCCAGGTTTCCTATCCCACCCCGGAGCCTGTCATAACACCGAGGGCCCGGGAGGGTCTGCGCGCAGTGGTTCCCACAATCTTCCCGCCGAGCGCGGTCAACAGAGGGGAAAGTGTCCACGTCCGACTACCGGAGCCAGAGAGGAGGCCCAGGCCGACTCCTCCACCTGCTCTGACACTCCAGGAATCCGCCCGGGTCCCCAAAAAGAGAGGGCGCAAACCGAAGCTGCATTTACATTATGATGAAGAATACGGGGGCGGCCCAGCAGAGCCGGACTCCAAACGGAGCAGGCTACTGGAGGAGCCGGTGTCACACGGTTTGTCCAAGATGTCCCGACGCTTGCATCATCACGGAGAGACGTCCGATCACAGCCTCGTCCAGCTCACCAAGAGGTTTCAGGAGAAGACCACGATAACACCCAAATCCAGCAGCGAGCACAGACACGCAGGGATGTCTTACAGCTGCGCGTTCAGTCCAGATGTGCGCGATCAGGGGGGGCACAGGACTAGTTGTGTGGCCGGGATGCCTTTGCCTCAGCACGGCAAGCTGAAGCTCTCCGCGGAACACCGGAGACACCAGGTGAAGGAGTGCTGTCTGCCCCGGGAGCAACCTGCTCTCACCTCCGCACAGTCCGAGTCCATCCACGACTCGCCCACGACGCGACCGGCCTCGTCCTGGACCCCCTGTTTCACCAACGTGGACTCTGTGACCGTGACAGATGTCACCATGAACTTCTTGACAGTCACCGTGCGAGAAAGCAGCACAGACAAAGGCTTTTTCACAGAGAAGAGATGAGTATGCGCTCAGAGGAGGCTGATATATGTTTAACAAGCTACCAACTAACACGCCTGCTGTAATACTATATTTTATATACATACAGATATTTAATACGCTGCGCAGGAAATTAAACATCAACGTGACATTGGGAGTTTGAGGGGTGTTTTGTTGCGGCTTTTCAATATCTCTGCTCTCGTGTTGTTAAGATTATCCATGAAGATTATTTTTGTCTTTTCTTTTCACTAGAAACTGTCTAGAAACATCATGAAGCAGCTCATCGCAGCCTTTGTGGAATAACTCCACGATATTAACTTGCTGAAAATGCATCCAGCTATTGTTTGTGACAGCCAATAAAACAAGATCATGAAGTTACAAACTGACATTTATGCAAGTTTCATGCGAGCTTCATTCACAGTGATTTTGAAGATAATTTCCAGTCATGTCTTTCATATTTTTTAAAAATGTCAAAAAGCAACGTGAGTCTATTAAGGTTCTGAATTGAAGGTTGTTATTTTTTGTTTGTTAAATAATCGAAATAATCAATTACAGTTACTGATATTTGATTACAGAAAAAATAAACTCGAACTTCAACATATTTAGAAAACCTGAAAAAAGTGTTTGTCCTGATTTAAAAATGCCTGATTCGACTATTAGGTTGATTATAATATTAATATTATTAATATGTAAGACTTTACTGTTGTTCTGTGCAGGGCTCGTGAGCTGAAATTAGTTGATAATTCCTGCTGAGAAAGTTTTTGTTTGTATAAATTATTCTAACAACGAACAGAAGTGAAGACCTGCAAGAGACAAAATGTGCTCATTTGGATTCATTTAAAAACATGAATAGGCTGTTGTTCTGCTGCACGTTTGTATAAGAAGCTTTCCTGAGACTGTACTGAACTACACACGAGCTCCTTCAAACAGCGACGTCACGCTGAAGGAATCCTGCCATTCATTTGCTTTTACGTTTATTTGAATTTCTGTCGTTTTGTTTGTAAGTAGCAGTTAAAAAAAAACTATGAGCCACATCTCATGAGAATGGAAATATATCTTAGACCTAAATACCAATTAAAATGTGCACTTGTATTCTTCTTGTTCGGAGAGGCTTCAAACGGCGAGTTAGGCCTTAAAGCAGACGGCGAGTCCACAGGAGCGAGTTTTAATTTAAAGACAGCGTAAATGATTTGAACAGGATTACTGGATGTCTTCAGGATGTCTTCAGGATGTCTTCAGCATGTCTTCAATCTGACGGCTGCGTGGACAGAGCAGAGGCTGCAGGAGGAACCACAGACTGTGACCCCGTGTCCAGTTGAGTCAACGGAGGTGTCACATTTTCTTTTCTTTTTTCCTTTTCAATGCGTTAAACTGACATTTTTAAAGGGCGACTTTTGGTTACGACCTCGCAGAGGCCGTGATTCTTCGCATCAAAGACGGCGTTTGCTGACAGCATCACCTCGGTCCATCAGAGGCCTCCAGTATATGAGGGATCCAGGCTGCACATGCGCCACTAAGAGGCCACTTCTTTCAGGCACAAAGCCTCCATTCATTTGACTTTGCTTTGTCTCTCCGGGACACATGACCCAATCTGACCATCCGGTACTCCTGTGAAGAAACTCCGTCTGCTTTCTGGCTCATCATTTTAAATATGAGACGACTCAAAGCCCCGTGATGTACAGCCTGATGTCTGAATTTGGTGTTTTAGCTTAATGGAAAATATGGATGAAGCACAATTTTATAAAACTGTATTTTGAAGCAAAAACACACCGCAACATGTCTCACATACTCTGTCATATTCTGCACCCATATGAAATGTGGAAGTCGTGGTGACAGATGTGATTAGATCCCAAACTTCAAGATGTAGTGACTCGAGCAGCAAAGGCTTTTTGCTGCAGCTGAGCCAACATCTGGCCAAATCCTCCACATGAGTGTAATTTACTCAACGACAAACCCATCAAACCCCTTTGATGTGATGCAGCCTGAGGGCCCGCGCAAGCTAAACCTTGAGAGGAGCTGCAGCCCTCAGCGGCCCGCCTGCTTCACGCTCCACAGAGTTTTACCTCCACAAGATGTCGCCACCAGCGAGACTTTGAAACGGTGCCAAATTATTATTAAGAGCCTGCGGGTTAAGAAACGAAGTGGAACTGCTCATCCTTGGTGGATTAATCATTGGTGAAAGCTGGTTCCAGTTTGAACTCATCTACAATATTAGCGGCTGTTGAGCTGCAGCCTCCCTCTGCTGTCGGTGTCTCTGGGCCTTGAAAACCTGCAGCAGACTGCAGCTTGTCCTCCAGATGTGAGGGGTTTGTGCGTTGCATCATCCCGCCACTAGATGAAGCTCAAGCACAGAAACACAGACAACATTTTGTCCCCTTTATTTAAAAAAAAAAAAATTCAGTTGGCCTACTTTTGAAATAATCTTGTCATAAAGACGAACTGCTCTCATAACAGTCAGTGAGATGAAGTTGGACTCATGATTTATTCACTTTTAGAGGAGACTGAATTCTATTATTTTTACTCACTTGTTGTTCTTCACTTTTGCTGTCAAGTGTAGGCTATAACTAGTGTAGCTTCACTGAGAAGTTGAGTAAAGTAAAATAACAAACCGCGGACAGCCTCTCGGCGCACTGGTGTTAACAGATGGCTGAAGGCCTTTCAAACCGATGGTCTGTTTAGAGCGCAAAGACAAAGACCTGCAGAGGCCGGCAGCCCCCAACAACTGGATCAGTCCTAATGAGAGAGAGAGAGAGAGAGAGAGAGAGAGAGAGAGAGAGAGAGAGAGACTGGATCGTCTCGGTGCAGCAGAGAGTTTGCACTCTCGGCAACTCACAGACAAACTCTCCAGCCATGCGCCGCCGTCCACTTCTCTCTGGATCTTCATCTTTTTGTGGGTGAGATGTTTCCATATGTGATCATTTTGATGCTGATGGTGGGTCTTCAGTGGCGGCACTGTGCAGCTGATCTCTGCAACTGGACTGGAAGGTGAGGAACTTCTGATTTCTGCAAGATTATTACATTTTAAAGAGGGAAAAAAGAGGGAAATTTAAAATAACAAACTGGCCATTTAAAAGTCAACTCTTCTAATGGCTTTACTAATGTTAATAAATAATGTACTAATGCTTTAACATTTTAACATTTCGCCCACAACTACAGACTTGGTCATTGAAAGCCTTTATTAATGAATTATTAACTGTATTATTACCAAATAGAAAGGACAAACTCAGGCCAGTGCATATATACAATACATTAGTAACCATGTAATCCATGCCTACATAGCAGTAAATTGAATAATTAATTCCTCTGTTTACTCGCTGCATCCAGCGGTTTTGCAGCTGGTGTGGACTCCAGGATTGTGCTCCAGGTGCGGCTGCGCTGTACCGAGGGCTCGGTGAGGTGGATATACCCGGGCCAGGCTCTCCGGGTGGTCCTGGAGCCCAACCTGTCCTCCGCCCGGCGCACCACCGTCTGCATCAAACCGTCTCCCTCCTTTCGCGGAGCCAGCGTGTTCATTGAACGGGCCGGGGAGCTGGAGCTGCTGGTGACGGACGGCGGGAAGCCCGAGCAGGAGGTCTTCTGTTTCCGGGCAGACGGTCCGCACAGGCCCGCCATCTACCTCCAGTCCAGCCCGCAGAGTGAGGGACCCTGGAGCAGACGCACCATGGGCTTCAGATACGAGCTGCTGGGCAACAGGAGTGCTGCACCCAACCAGGGCCACAGCGGGCTTCAGAGTGAGCAGACCCTCTTTCATTCTAATTAATAAGTCCTAAATAGACACATTAATACACTTGGTATCACACCGATAAGGCATCTTAGTATGCGTTGTAACAAATGGCATTATTAATGGTAAATAAAGAATCAACTAAAGCGTTATAGATCAGTTATAAGCCATTAATGAGACCAATGTTTGGGTTAGTATGACCACTTACCTGCTGGAGAAGGGAAACCCATTTATTAATAACTTATTAAGCATTTATTAATGGATTACCAACACGTATAAGAGCCTTATTACCAAACAGAAAGGATAAACATCAACCAAAGGGATTTTTCACAACCTGGAAACCCAAAATGTGCTCTTATGAATGGTTTATAACTGATTCAGAAAGCATTAGTGCACGCTAATAAGCCATTAGTTACAACTTATAAACGCTGCCTTATTATAAAGTGGCACCAACAATTCTAATACAACTTTAAAGCCATAGGAGAGGGACTGACCAGTCCTAACTCCTACAAAGACTACTGGTTGTTTAATTACAGGCCAATCACGGTGGCTGGAGCGTGCAGCTGCTGGTCAGTCCTGTGTTTTGTCTGGCTGTCTGGTTTCCATCGGGGGACAAAGCAGCAGGACAGAGCAGACCACAGGGCGGCTGAAGGGCACCGGGCCAAGGGGCCTGAATCAAGACTGCAAATACTTTGCAGATTCCACAAATGCCTGTTCATTGTGCATGTCTGTTTATTAGCATTTATCCATGTGTGCGGGCCTGTCCCAATGTGGTGATGTCATCCTGTGTCCATAATAGACAGCTGCTGGTTTTATGTTCTCTGCGTTGCCAGTCTGGGAGAAGTGTTTGACTCCTGCAGTCTCCTGCGTTGGCACGGGGGTCATTCAATTAGGCAGACACAATCGGAGTCAAACACCGGGTCAAGACTAGTGAGGGTTTTTTGATCTGGAGGACGGCGTGGTGGGCAGAGCAGCATTCCTTCATCTAACCCCTGGCTTCTTCACTCTAAGATGTGAGGAGGGAGATGAATGGAGCCGGTATGTGTGTCAGATTTTAGGTCAGTGTAGTGTTAGGGAGGAGAGGTGGCACCCATCTATCAGTCAGTGTCAGTCACAGAGGGTGGGGTCATGCATGGTTTGGGAGAGGGGGATCATGATTGTCAGAGAAAAGTGGGAAAATGAGACAATTATACCTGATGCAGGTTTTCATCGTCTAAAATGTCACTACAGCAAAAAAGCTACTTCTTCATTTTCTGTCCTGATTTTCTTCCTACCTACAGCTTCATGCCGACCCTGCAATGATACCGAACTCCTCATGGCCATCTGCAACAGTGACTTTGGTGGGTACATTTAATCCAACTCTACAGACCCGAGATCTGTTTAAACACTTTGACAGAGCACCATTACATTACTACAAAGATATATCGGAGCTATAAGCTATGTAATGTAAGGTAGAAGCCAAAATAAAATGTGAAAACCTGGAGAATATGAATGAGATTTGGCACCCACTGAGATAAATGGTGGGTGTAAAAGGGGTAAAAGGACTTCAATGTTTCCAAATGAGAGTGAAGCAATAATTGCATATAAAAAAAATCAATAAATCTTAGTTGTTTAAAGTATTTTAGTACATTAATTCAAGTATTATAGGTACTATAAAAATCCATGCAATCCGTATTTTACTGTTTTACTGCAGAATGAGTGAGACCTGTGCTTTAGAGCAGAAGCAATAGGTCCACTGGGCTTAATTTCTGCCATGTTTATTAAAAGATAGGAAAAAGCAGTTGAGCAGCTAAGGTGTTGATGATGACTAAAGGAGAAAAACAAGTCAGAAAAGAGAGAACAGAAAATTTGGAGGGAATTTCTAAAGGCGATTAATCATAATCTGGTTTTTCACCAACTTTCAGATTCTCTTAATGCATGCAGTGTATTGACATGGTTCTGCTCTTTGTTCTTTCAGTGGTCCGAGGCTCCATCAAGAAGGTCTCCCACGACTCCGAGCGTCAGACGTCGTTGGTGGAGGTGTCAGCAGCGAGGGTGTACTGGCAGCGCAGTGGAGTGTTTGAGCAACAAGCCTCTGGGTCGCCTCGACACGGACGCATCCACACACTCCTGCAGTGCCACGTGAAGCCTGGGGACGGAGAGTTTCTCTTCACAGGGTCAGAACACTTCGGGGAAGCTTGGTTAGGGTGTGCCCCGCGATACAAAGACTTCCTGTCCGTCTACCAGGCCGCCTGGGCGGCACGTCGGAATTCCTGCGACTTCCCTTTAGACTGAGGAAGTGTGTTGTTTTAGCACCACTGAGCCCCACCAGTCTTTATCCACAGGCGTCCTCACCCCTGCACTGGCACTGTGGGATCCCTGTAATGTCGTCATGTGCCAGCAAAGTGGCATCCAGCATCACCAGCGGGGATGAAGCTGTTGAAGTGCTGGTAAAAAGACACATTTGGGGGAGCAGAGCAGGGGCAAACAGCAGGGCCTCCTGCACTGAGGCAGGAGAGGGCCGGCCTTTGTCTCTCTCCCATCACTGCCCTCGGTCCTGGGAGACTGAGAAGGGGTTGGGTTGCTGCTCTCTCTTTGTGCTTCTCTCCACATCAACCGTCGCTCACTTTGCTGGCTCTGTCTGACAATCGCCCTCTGAACTGAGGTGTGGGGGGGGGGGGTTGGAGCACGGCCATTTGTAATAGACAGTTTGTCCCAGTGAATAGGCTTGTCCATACATTATTGACTCATCTGTGCTAAAGTTTCAAATCCTCTTTGTCTATTTATATGTGTTGTACTCTACACATGACCTTTGAATTAAATGTTTTTGCATCAGGATTGTTGTGTTTACAATGCAAAATAAATCCTCTAAAGACTCCCACTGCACTAGTGATCACATCTTTTGGCATTTATTCAAAGGATGATTTGCTACATCGTTCAATTCAGGTAAGAAATGCACATTTCTTTGGTTTTAAAATGAGGAAAATTATTTTCCCTTACGTCTGTTTTCATTTAACATTTTCCAATTTCCATGAAATCTTCTAGTGATTGAGACTAAAAGCTTATCTTTTGTCAGTAAGACTGTATATTTATTTTAACATAAAATGTTAACATCAAATCAAACAGATCCCCATTTTGATTTACCCATTTATCTTGACCGTTGGCTGTTTGAATGTGTTTTTAATCATAATAAACTATACAATATACTATACTATATAATATATACTATACTAATAAACATTTGATATGCGTCTTACAACATGGTGATCACTAGAATTTGGTTTTATTAATAGATACAAATCTACTGAATAAATGCCAAAAATGTCATTGTAATTTGCAAATTTCTTTTTTTAACAGAGTGGTCAGTTCATACAGCTGTGGGTCTGATGAAGTGAACAGAGCTCATAAAAATCTAAATTTCATGAGGTCCTCCAGTTCGCAAGGATTCTCTGGCCCCTTAAGACTCTGTGCTGTTTTTGATAGGTGGCTCGGTAAAGCCTTCAATGAACTTGCACCCTCATTTCCCATCATATGCTGCATAATCTCTGGTTTTTGAGGAGAATGGGATTTAATGCTGAAGTGTCCTACAAGCTTATTTCGGGCCTTTTCCTTCTGCATCCCATCTTTTCCCCTGTAACCAGATTCTTATGATAATAGCACGGCCCTACCATAAAATGAAATACAAAATCTCCTTCGATGGCCAAAGCTCTGGGCAGACTGAATTGCACGTTTCTTTTGAGTTGTGTGGCCCCTGCATCACGGCCAGAGAAGACAAATGGACAGATGTGAGGCCCCAAAGCCTGGGGATCCTCCCCCTCGGCCCCTCCCAGGAGAAGGGAACAATTAATTGACTTTTAAAGCAACTGCTTTCTTAGCCTATTCCACACTTCTCCTTGGCTGAGCAAGGCTCACAAATTGGTGTGTTGAACTTTTTATGAGGACTAAATAGCTGCCAATGAAAGTGTAAATGACTGTGTAGTGAATGGGGCCCACACAATGGCCCTGCAGCGACAAGGCCTCTGGCAGACATAATGACCATTGTCACGGCTGCTGTCATCTAGAAACCATCAGGGCTCATGAATCCAAGAAGCTGGAGGAGGAGGAGGAGGAAGAGGAGGGGGGGGGGGGGTATATTCTTGTTATCTTTCATATTTCTCTCTTTTGCTCCTCTTTGCGTTCATGTCTTTTGTTTTAGTTTCAGTTAAAACTTGATTTTACACATTAAAGATATCTGAACTACTAAACACTACTTTTGGACTTTTTAATGTTGTTTTTGAGCATTTTAAGCCTAATTTACATAACAATAAACTTTATCTATATAACTCTCTTCTTAACAAGGTTACAAAGTGTTTTACAGAAACAAATAAAACAGCAGATAAAAGCAAAAACAAATAAAAACAACACAGGGATCATAAGAGTGGGGTGATAAAACCCAGCAACATAATACATATTCCCAAACGCTTTCCTTTCAAAGAAAGTTTTAATAAGGGATTTAAAAGACGCTAATCTGATCTCAATAGGCAGAGATAGATGAATTATAGATACATTATAAATTAGACAAATTATATTTCCGGCACAAAAAGCTTTGGATCAATTCTAAAAATCACTGGTAATATGAAAAATCATTTTGTGTGTGTACCCGGAGGTGTCTATGTAAGACATAGTTTAAGGTAGCCAAAAGAGCTTCTTTTGATAAATGTTGCCCAGAAATCAAGCTTTCCACAAGCTTTTTTCTTCCTACAGAAGCCCAGTTTGAAGTCTCCTCCCTCAGTATTGTCCCAGGGGGCCACCATGTCAAATTTCCAAGCAAAATATAGCCTCTCTGCAGGCTTTTGAGACCACACAATTCTCATCTCTGGGAATTCCAGCAGGCTCTCATGGGGAACGAGCCCAGGAGGGCTCGGCCCGGAGCTGCTGCATGGTGTGCCGGCAGGAGTCCGCCCAGACTGGGGGGTAATTGGTTTATCCCGCCGCCTGGCCTGCTTTCCCATGTGGGCCACTGCTGTGGGGAGGCCCAGGGGTACAATATGGAAACAGCACGACACCCTCCAGTGCCGAACAGGCTTTCACTGCTCCGGCTATAGAGAGCAGGGACAGGGCAGCCGAAACACAAAGCTGAGGCAGAGATGTCTCTCGGCTTTGAAAAGGTTGCCATTTGGTCTCCTTTTAACAGTGGGCAGCATTTGCGGTTGAAAATCTGAAGTAATTGAATTTTGGCTGAAGCTTTTTTTTACATCAATGTTCTTCTCACTTCAAAAGTAAATGAGTTAGAGAGTTTTTCTAAAGCTCTACATATAATTGTTGTCACTCATGCACCTGGCTGATTTTCCTAATGTCCTTGTTGCCTTAAATAACACACAGAGGCATTACATTACAAAACCTGAATTTATTTCTCTGAAGTAGAGACACGTTTACTAATCATCTACAACTCTGTTTAACTTTACCAGTAGTAGTGTAGCAGGACCAGTATAATATTAAATCAACCAGTTAGATGAGCATAATTTTACATCCTGTACAAGCTTGTTTTATAATCATGAAACTGCAACTCTTTGAGAAACATTTAACGTGGCCATAAAAAACAAACACAAGTACCTTTCATTATGTAAAAAAAGTCACATTTTATTGTATAGCAAAGAAAGTATAATCATACACCAACATCTCAGTGGAACAAAAGAAGGGGGTTATAATGTAACTGTAGATGATAAAGCAATCTCATGATTTATCCCACGTGAACTTCATGTACACAGGACCTCATTTCAGAATGAGCCGAATCTTCCTGTCTCCAAGCAGGAGTCTGCAAAGACAGGAAAACATTAGGATCCTTTAAAATATAAAGTGTATATGACGTCCTATATGCACCTACCGAACCAGTGCAGCTGCCACTAGGCCTCCTGCGATGGGTCCCACCCAGTAGACCCAGTGATAGAGCCAGTAGTTGCTCACTATGGCTGGACCGAAGGCTCTGGCTGGGTTCAGACAGGTGCCAGATACGTCTCCACTGATAAAACAAACAGGCACAAGATAATCACATGAGTTTCCCATCATTTGTGAAGGCAAAGATATTTATTGTATATTTCTGTCCTGTTTGCATCACTGCTACAGTATAAACATGAGGTCCTACAGTCCTATGTGAGATATAGCTTTAAAAATGCAAATTTGATGTGATATTTTAAAATCTTTTACTTGGACAAACCTAACCGTGACAATAACATGAAGGCATCTCTACATTATATTAAGTCGTACACATAAAGATTTTTACTGCAAAATGTCCCTCATTGTCTTCCAAAACAGACTTTACTGTAGAAATGAACTCGTCGTAATTTAATTTTTACTCACCCGGCCAAGACATTGATAATAACAGTGCAGCCCACCATGAATGGCGCCAGGGGGCTCCTGGTCTTGGTGTTGACAGCCCCCAGCAGCACCACCATGGTGACCAGGCAGGTCATGGCGACCTCTCCAAACACAGCGCCTCCTATTTCACTGTCTGAATGCAGCAGAGCAAACGCAGCCCCGTGGGCTTTGGCGTAGTTCTCTCTCGAGGTCATCACCTGTTGGCATCAATTAGGCACAATTTCATAATTATGTACATAAGAGATAGTCTGAGATGGATATTTTAATGACACAAAAATGAGACAGGTTCACCTTTGCCATAGCAGCTCCAAGCACCCCTCCAACCAGCTGACATGCAAGGTATGGGGCCACCATACTCAGCTCCATCCCTCCACAGAGATAGATGGCCAGGGTGAATGGAGGGTTGAAGTGGGAACCACTGCAGAGGCAAAAATAGAGAGAACGTCTGAGTTTTAGTCTTATATAAGATGAAATAGTTTAACACAGATTACATGAAAAAGGGGGTTGCGAAGACTGATTTATTGAGATTGCTCTTTTCTAAATATGACTCCCTAACCATCAAAAAATGTTATGTGATGTACATAAGCACCTGAAAGAATAATGAATTTTCAGTAGTACAGATGAGTGAAGTCACTCATTGGACTTATTTTTAAACAATTAAATATTAAGATACATTTGCACTCAAAGCCACCATAAATGGAGAAAGTGTGAAAATCCTGTTTCTGGAAATACGAAATGCAGATGCTATTAATTGTTGTCCATCCATCACACAGGAGACACAATAAACTACGCATTGAAGCTGATCCTTACCTGATGTTATCCATGCAGGCCACCATGACGGCCACAGCCAGACCGTGCACCAGAGCTGGCTGAAGCCTCCCGGCAGACTCCACATTCTCTATGACCGACACACACCCGATGAACACAAAGAACGTAGTTCCCACCAGCTCGCCCAGACAGGGCTGAAATAAGCTCTCAAATTTGTTAGGACGTCTGGCTGGTGGCGGCTTTGACTCCGAAGACACAAGGGACGCCCCAACTTCACCCATCTCCATCTTCTCGTCGGCCATGAGTCTTCAGTGAGGTCTGGACACTGAATGCGCTGCCCCGAGGTGTGCATACAAATATCTCTCTGCCTGCTAATCACACGGACTTTGGTGTGTGAGGTTAGAGTCTGGTGGAGTTGCTCCACTGCCCTGCCGTGAACTCACTGACTCTTTTTCTTATTAATCCAGGATAGTTTGTTCATCTCATGCCCTCTCATTACAAGAGTAAATATGTCATGCATTTGCTGACAAGCTTGTGAACCCTGCTGTTTAAAAATCAGCTAGCTGTTTGTCAATGATTGGATGATAATAATTTACTCAACGGGTCAACGCAGGACAAGGAAGAGTCTATGGAAACAAAGACTTCTTATTAATTATGCAGTAAACTGAGTAAAATATATTGTCTGAGAATGGAAAGTTAAGATTTCTTATTTCTGCTCGGTCGATAAGTTCCCTCGTATTTTGATGTAGATACAGTAGGACTTTGGGACTGTTAAAGTCATGTCTTAAATCCTAATAATGATAAAACTGTGACAAAAACATTAAGGTTGCAGGTCAGAGCGCTTGCAAAATGTTTACCCGAGAGCGAAGTCTGGGACTTGTTTTTAATTGACTTAAGTTAAAGTTGTGTAATTTCATGATACAGCAGATTCCACTTACTAATTAATCATTTCCCACAACATGATCACACATTAAACAAAGCTAAAAACACATTACAGAGCACACACAGCGCACACGGCCAGCCAGACATCTTTCTTTGGTAGCTGTCTTCGAAACACAAAAGCAAACTGATTTTGATGGTTTGTTTATATCTATGCAGGATAACAGAAAGAACTGCTTATGGGCTCACAAGGATAATTTTCCACAGTGGTTGTGTGAAGTTGAGATCCTCCAGTAGGTGGAGTTATCAAACAAAATATATTCATGATCACTGAATCTTTAGGTTGGCCTGATATTTCCCAGTTTATAGTGAGGATGTGATTTTATGGAATCAGCTGGACAACATCCAGATGTTACAGAGCCATCGCAGCAAAATCAAACAGTCACGTTGAATTATCAGAGCTTTTGATTGCAGCAGATACACAGCAGGCCCTGACAAGTACTGGGTTATATACGATACCTAGTAAAAACTGACAGGAGCTGGTGAGAATACAAACTTGTGTATGTTTCATAGATAAATTGCACACTGACAGAAAAAGTACAAGATGCAAAAAGAATTAATTCATTCTAAGTGCAATTTTAATATGAAATGGGACTGTTGAGTTAGGAAACATGCACCTGACGCTATTTTTTGAAAGAGTACAAACATGAAGCTGCTTTTAGTGTCGAGTCTATTATACTTAGTACACGTCTTTGCAGGGCTGCTTTCAAAGTGACAGAAAAGTTTGATAGTTAAACGCAGAGTAAATATGCAGGAAAACAGGGACAAATTCAGCCTAATTTTACTGCTACAGAAGAGAGTTTGATCTCTCTCAAAGCTGTTTTATGCGGCTGTGAGTTCTCACCTGACATCATTTGCAGCTTGTAAATCACAGACGAGAAACTATGCCACTAGTTGTTCTTTAACGTCAACAAACTGGGGTTAAAGTACCTTGAGTTTCAAGAGTTCTCCTCTCGATGCACATAGGAATGAACTGACGGCGAATGTTTCCCTCCATTTATTGGGATCATATATCAGCATCAGTCCCATGACAAACAGGGTGCATAGGTCCCTTGGCATTGCTGCTGCTCAGATAGCAATGCCTTTGCAATCTATACATTATTGACCCTCATAAGGAAGGCCACATACGGCAGATAAGGCAGAGGAGTGCCCTTTGTCTGAAAAGACATGGTGGATTATTATGAGCCTGAATATCATGAACTCTAACACAACAACAACTCTTTTACTGCAATGATGGAAAGCTGATTTGAGCTCGATGAGAACAAATTAACTCTCCTCCGCTGTATTTGGATGGCAGCACAAAATCTCAGAGGTGGATTATGACGAAACCTCAGCAGACAAAACCAAAATGATCCGTTTGTTCAGATACTACTGGGGCTAATTGATGGATAAGTTATTATTTTGTGTGTTTTATTCTGATTTATTATAGTGTCATTCTGGTCAAATAAGACAGAAATGATCCACAGACTGATTTTCAGAGGGGGCCATGTAATGACGCGGCAGCAGCCAGAAGATGGCAGCAGATCACTCTGAACAGCAGAGTGCTGCTCCAGCGTTTAAAACACATTAACTGGAGGCTTTCAGCTAACCCTGAAGTGGCCAAGACTGACCCTGGATCAGTAGAGTAAATGCAATTAAAAGCCTCTCAGCTTTTTGCAGCTGTTGATGGGTGCTTATTGGTTCAGGTAATCATTATAACAATATTTTTTTCTTTTTTTTTTGGTAAAGTGTATAACAATCTGTATAATTTTAGTTTTTGTCATGTTTCTCCAATTGGCCCAATTAGTTCAGCAATTTATTGACTTTTGCAGTTTTTGTTTTCCCTTAGTATGTTATTTGTGACTGTTAAGCACCAAAATACCAAAGCAAATTATTTCTATGTGAAAACCTGTTTCTGCCTCTGATAATTTAACACTATAATCTGATTTTCTATATTCTACTAAAACGTATGTGACTTTGCCATGACCATGGCAGGCCAATAGCTGAGTCAATGCTTTTTTCTTCCTTTCTTTTTTCTTTTTTTCTTGCTAAGGTATCACATGTCACCAGTGGGCCGTGCAGCATACAGTAGGGAAGTAAAGGCACTTCCTTCTTCCTACCACACTGGTTGCACAGAAACCAGTCAGTTTAATCGGAAGTCTGATATTCGTGGCGATGAGGACCCAGAAGCTCGTCAGAGGCTGTTTCAACTGACTTTTTTCTTTCTGGCGTTTAGCAGCGACGGCCAATGTCACCGAGTTTGATCAGGGGAAAAACCAGTGAGTTGTAGTGTGTTGTAGCGCTTTCTGTCTGCCACAATGGCTGCGACGTAGCGCAACTTGTTGGATCCGCAGTGGATGAACGACGCTCCGAGGTGCCACTAAAACTTTTACAGAGTCGCAGAGGAGGAAAAACAACATGAAGAAACAGTTCAACCGTATGAGGCAACTGGCCAACCAGACTGTCGGGAGGTGAGTGTTTATTTGAACAACATGCAGCGCTGCAAGTGGATGTCATATATGTATATTCTGGCAGGCCGACGCTGCTGTTGCTCTGTTGCTTTTCGTGATATGACAATATTCAGTGTTGTCCTCTCCCACTGTCATCTGTCGGAAGGGCTGGGCTGCGTTTCTGCCTAATAAATACCTGACTAGTTGAGGAAGTTTTAGGAAAGTAAAGCATCCGTTTGCAGTCACGTGTACTTTGATTTTTAATGATTTTTACAACAATACAGGAAGTTTTGGATAACGCAAATGGGTTTCCAGATGTTGTATAATCAACAATGAGGCTTTCTTTGTGAAAAAGCACTTTAATGTTTTCCTACTATCTATGTATGTATGTAATAAGCCAGTGACTTCATTGGGTTTAGGGCTGCAGCTAACAACTATTTTTATCACTGATTAATCTGTAAATTATATTTTGATTCACCAATTAATCTTTACCTCTATGAAAAAAGTTTCAAAATGCCGGTGACAAGTTCTGCAACATCTTCAAATGTCTCATTTTGTCTGACCAAAAGTCTAAAACCCAAATATATTCATTTTAAAATGATATAAAACTGAGAAAACAGCAAATTCTCTCAATTTTAGCTGCTAGAACCAGCGGATATTTGGCATTGTTGCTTAATGGAATAACTAAAACGATTATTTGATTATGAAAATAGTCATTTTCCACCAGTTGACTGATTAAACAATCAACTAATTGTTACCCAAGCTCTAATTCTCTCTGTGTACTTGAAGGCAGCACTCCTGGGCTTGCAGAACCCCCTTTACTGTTACTGTTATTTCTGCAGTTGTAGGCTAGGATGTGCACACAAAAACATATGTCCTGATGTGTGGTGATATGGGCGGTCAGTTTACACACACACACACACACACACACACACACAATCTATACCATCTCCTCCCTTCATCTCTGTCCCCACAGGGGTTTCCAGCCCTGTTCTCTGTCAGCAGCCACCGCTGAGATGATGTCTCCAGCTATTACTGTGTTAATGGTGTCTCTCATAATGTTTCTTCAATATGACTTAATAGACTTCAGCCTGTAGTCTCTGCATTCCTCACATACATTCCTCCCATATGTTATGTAAGAGCAATAAAACTCAATTGAGCAGAGTGACAGCTCGCTTAGGGGCAGAAGTGTTTGCAAGCACACGCCCACTGTGGATTACTGCTGGATGGGCTTTAACATGCCAGGAAATCCTTTGGTGCCATTCATAGCACTGCATGACCAAAGCAAAGTGGGAGTTGTGATGTTATATGAATAAATGGTTGAGATTGGCAGCTTCGTGTTTAATGAAAAGGTGGCCTAAATGAAACTATGCAGTCAGTGAAAACTACAAGGTCAAGTCAGTGTGTCAAATGTCGAGTTTTACGTTTTCACCAAACTTAAGTCAAAACATCAGTTTAGGGCTGCTACTAATGATTATTTTCATTATCAATTAATCTGCCGATAATTTTTCCGACAAATCGATTAATTCCAGAGTCCCAGAGGACGTCTTCAAACGTCTTGTTTTGTCTGACCAAAAGTCCAAAACCCCTAGTTTACTCTTTAAAGTGAGGCAGCAAATCCTCACATGAGAAACTGGAGCGTTTTTTTCCACTGTTTTTGCTTGATAAACGACTGAATCGATTATCCAAATAGTTGCTGATAAAAGGTATAAAGTTACATCGTCATACAGCTGAAATTGATTAATTGCCTAAACTGGGTTTAGAGGAGTCTATTCTCTGCCACATCCTTCCACACACACAAGCCAAATTAAATGATAATGAACATGGACTTTAACATGATTGCACTGGGATGACTTTTTATCTATTTCACAAACCAGTGGATTTGTCTCCCCCCATGACAGTTTGTGATGATGTGGTTCTCTGTTTGGCTCAGGAAGGGCCAGGCACGGAGGGTTTTTGTGGAGTAAGCATTTCCACGGTTGTTGACGGGGACAGTAGTGGAGGGGCTGGGGACGTCACGCAGCCAGAGAGGGGTGTTTTTATAAAACGGGAAGTCCGTTTGATTTGCGTGCGATTAATACGGAGGAAGCAGTTTGATTTAGTGCAGCGTGGTACGAGCCTGCAGGGCAGCAGCGTTTATGAATCTTTGCATAACGCTGCAGCACTTTGGAGAGATAAGCTCACACAGAACCATTTTTAACAAAACTTTGATTCGGGATGAAAACGTTGGCAGTAAGACGTCAGATAGCACATGAATACAGTATTTATATCGTGTGTTTCATTCGTTTTCTCACTGGCTCAATAACCAAAAATCCATCTACATAACACAGAGTTACTCTGCTCAAGCTTTCTGGGTTGTTTTGCTCCAAGTTTTCTTTCAGGGTCTGGCCTCCAGTATTGTGGGAGTCTATTCTTAGAACAATAGCTGCTGCCCAGAGTCGAGTTGTACTCCATTCAAATCAATGCTAATTCAATATTGATAGGGATCTAAAGATTGCTTGTGTAGCTTTCTCCTTCAGAGGCGAGCCATCAAAGCCTAATGTGTAACACGATCATGTGGATCAGTGTGCAGGTATTCTGGCTGCAGATCGCATCTCATGCCATCACATCTCAACCTTTGTTGAACTGCTAACGAGCTGTGACATTTAAATACATGTCTTATTTGCCATCTGCATTAGTACTATATGAAAATAATTTATTTGTACTCATTTTATAGACTCTCTGTTTTAAACATCAGTTAGGAAAAAATCCTCTGTTGCTCAGGACATGATGCTGTGTATGTTAAAGAAATTAGCAAGAAAAGCAGAATATCAAGACAGACAATTCAAGAAGCCACAGTATATACAGAGTAAGGTTTTGTCAGTACAGTTTATCCTCAGAACAGAAAGAAGACATTTTAAATGCTTTGTCTTAATGAAGTAGTCTAACATTGGCTTCTGGATCTGGATTGGATTCTGATCAAAGAATAAGTGAACAAGGTTGTGAATCTGACCAGACATTTGATGCCAACCAGGGCTGCAACCTTTTCATTATTGGTTTAATATATGGATCGTTTGGTCTGTAGCATGTCAGCAAAGAGCGAAAATGTCTGTCAAAAGAAAGTGACGTCCTAAAAATGTCTTGTTTTGTCTGACATCCAAATATAATCTATCAACTATCACAGCAGACCATGAAAAACCAGACAATATTCACACTTGAGAGTGTCAAAAGACTATTTTTAAACTTTCCCCCCTCGCATTTCCCCGTGGTAATGTTATTATTGTTGCGCCGCTGTCGCCAAGACAACCGATCCAGTTTATCTCAGAGGCCAGCAACTACCAACAACACAACACACACTGCATGTGTTTCCAAATGTCCGTGAAGGAACGACCAACGCCGCTTTGGAAATAAGAGATAAGAAAGAAGCGTGTTCACTGAAGAGGTAAAGTGAAGTTGTCATAATTTTATATTGAGTAATAACATAGTTTGAGTATTGCGTCGGCGCCAACAAGCTAGCTAGCAGCCTGGCTAATGTCCAAAGCAAGAAACAACCGTATCCCAATTTGAACCAGAAACCCTGATCTCAGTGCTGTGATAAAGGCAGAGTTAAACACCCGGCAGTATTAATAAGTAGACAGGTTTTGTTACTTACTGGTCTAGTTAGTAGAAAGATGCCAGCTGAATGTCGGTTTGAAACCCTGTCAAGTCCCGGTGTTTCGGTGTGACCATTTCAGCGACTTTCAGCTGAATGCCTCAGTTGTTGAAAACAGCAAGAGGACACATAACGTTAGCTATCTCCATCCAGTGAGTGTCCGTCAGAGGTTCACTCTTGTTTTAACTCGGTTTTTATCTCTCTCCCTCTTCGCCTTCTTTGCGTCTTTTGTCAACGGGGCTCTGTTTCTTTTGCCGGGTAGAGTTTCCACAGTTACTCCAGTTGTTCCAAAGTCCGCAATCTGTCTTTTTTAAGAACTTTATTGAAACAATTATATAACAACTTTACAACACCTTATGGAAAAGCCATGGATGTATAAAGAGAAGGGTAAAAGCGCTATCCTCTTTGTGTTTTGGTTGCACATGAACAGATGCACTTCCTCTGTGCCGTAAATCGAGCCTTAAATTTCCCGCGAGATCGTATCTGCAAGTGGCCTCGATAAAAAAAAAAACACGCCCACAGGCCAGGTGTTTTTGAACAATTGCACAGTGAAGGCCAGGTTTATAGGGAACCAACCTAAACAGATGGTGTCATTATTCTATAGCCATCACATTGTGCACTGGACGTTTACTTAAGCGAACGCAAAACCAGTACATTTTTGCCTAAAAAAACTACTACTAAACGATTACCAAAATAGTACTCTGTGTCCTTATACTGAGTATCCTCTTCACAGTATATCTGGCCTTTATTTATACTGAGCGCCAAACAGCAAATCATTGACGTAGCGAAAAATTGTCGAGCTGGAGAAAGCAGGGGGCAGCCAAAGGCGTTTTCGATTAGCACGATCAGTGAGGATATTTCAGGCATTAGGGAGGTAAAGCCTGTCTGTAGGGTGTAACTTACAACAGCATTAGGTAATAACTCTTGTGTGGGAGAGGGTTAATTGATCCCTGCGAGATTTGAATCTATAGTGTGGGCCTGTTCTGGTAGAGGGAGGGAAAATGTCTTCAGGGATTTGTGTGTGTGGATGTGATATGTGTTCGCGTTGGTGCATTTGCTGGATATTGACAGGGTGAGTGATGAGCTCGTTTGCTGGTCTCACTAGCTCAGCAAGATTCAAACCAAGAAGCAGAGAGCAATGATTTAGTCTCTGACTCTGAAATGGGTAGAAATCTGCTATGAGAGTTTGAGGTCACATATAAAGACGCAAATCTTATTCCAGATGTTAGGGAGGTGATGTTTGGGGTCATTTTAGCAATATTTCCTAGAAGTTTCGGAGTGATGTCACTCTCCTATTATCCACAGACTCTGCTAAACTGTGCAGTGTGTTTCAGACATCAACAAGCCACTTGGTAACTCCCACCCTCCTCCACTCCACACAGATACACACACCTCCTCCCCCTGTTGCCATAACAAACAAGGTGGAGATGACACAACAGGAAGTGTGTGTTCGGACAGAGTGGAGGAATCCGACAGGCCCATCATGGAAAACAGCCACGGGCTCGAGCAGTGATGGATATTCGTTTGTGCTTTCATGTTGAGTGTGTGTGCACAAATGGTACCCAGTAATTCACATATGCTTCCTGACAAATTTCACATAGTTAACAAGCTTATCATGTGACAACATTTTGTTGTGGATTTAGGCAGATTATGCACTGTGTAACTTTGCTGCAGGCACAAACTGCAGACAGGTTGGGCTGGATAGACTCTTCTGCTTTAGGTTGATGGTCTCATTTGCTGTGTGCTGATCAGTTTAACAGCAAGTTAGCTCTTGTTTAGTTGAAACACAACTTGTGATCCATAAGAAAACAGAGAACATCACAGTATGTCGCTGTGCTGCATCTTTTCTGCCAATACAGAAGAGTGAGACATGTCCAAATACTCCATGTTATTTAGGCATTTAATTCAAATTAGGTGCTTAAGGTGTGAACTCATATCATTGGATTGCATTATATTGTGTGTTATCTCTGTATGTTGAAGGTGTGTTTTTCCATGTCTGTGTTTTTATTTCTCAATTTGTTGTCAGTATTTGACCTTTTGGCTTCATATCTGTTTTTCCCACAACAGGGCTGAGAAAACAGAGGTGCTGAGTGATGACCTCCTACAGGTGAATATGACATTCTTCTTCTTCTCTGTCTCTGTTCATATACATCAGCTGTCAGGGGGCTTCAGACAATGGTCATCTGCTACCTGAAGTTTAAAGATACATCCTAGCACAATATTTCACGCCGCAGAAACATTTACTTTTTATCTTAATGAGGACGTTCTCATTTAGACATTTAGTTGATTAATCGAATAACAGAATATTAATCTGTTACTAGTTTTGATACATTCAAACACTCACTGGTTCCAGCTTCTCAGATATGAACATTTGATGCTTTTCTTTGTCATGTAAGACAGCAAACTGAATGTATTTGGGTTTGGGATTGTTTAATTGAACAAAACAAGCAGTTTGAATCCATTGTAATGGGCATGTTTAACCATTTTCTCAAGAAAGAGCAGATTTCTCCATAATGAAAGTAATCCTACATAAACCTACATTTTACACATTTCTTTTAACAAGAATATTTTTTATGTAAATTATTGTATTTGAAATTTGAACCGAAAGATATAAGGAAATTTATTATACAAATACCAAGAAAGGTGTAAGTTGAAAACACTGTTTCCATCTTTTATGCCTAAAGAGGAAGAATTAAGGATTTCTGTTATGCCACACTGTAATTTGGTTTTATGTTGTCAGTGCATCAAACTGTGAAACCTGTATCATACTGAACCAGGAGCTGACTGTGTTGTGGCTTCCCTAGCAGCTACAGTTGTGCCCGCAAGAACTGGCACAAAGTGTTTACAGGTTACTGTAACTGTGATGCAGCATCTGTCACCCATGAAGGGTGTTATGTCCCGTTCACGGCCTAACCCATTTCATTTTAATCTGCTGTATCTTGGTGTAAAAACTACTCTTTTAGAAGTTGTTTTCTGAGTAAAATACAGAAGTTATCGAAGGACTTACAAGTTCTCCTCGAAGGCTCTGTTAAAGCCATCATGCCCGAGCAGCCTGTTGATGCCAAGTCTCTCTGCAGTCTTGGAGTACAACTGCTGGCATTAAAACATCAGCAGGGAGTCTTTCATTCAGTAATGCCTCGCCAGCTCAGGGGTTTGGCACCGCAGGAAAAAGTGCCTCATGGTTTTCCGCTCAAGGCGAACCCTGGCAATGTTCTGTTATCTTGAACGCACACTGGATGTACACTGTGCATCGCATGTGTTGGGGGATGGGAGCACTCCGGCCTCTGGCTAGTGAAACTGTGAGATCACTGCTAGGAAAAGAGTGTGAAGAAATACAAGAGAGACTGAAAAAAGGCCGAGCATGTTTTCAGAAGAAAGGAGCTTTTGTGGAAGGAAAATTAAAAGTGAAGTCTCTCTTATTCAGTCATAGAAGTTTTATGATATGCAGCAGTGAACTATGAACCCCATGTGTAACACAATCACTTGGTGGTGAGCAAAATTATTTCTTATTGAACAGGAAAGAGAACATTGTTTTGCTATTAAGACAAACAGTGGAGGCTTGTGTTTTTTGCTTTAGCAGTGGTAATAGTTAGATTTATATATATTCCATTGTCCCAAAAGCACAGCGCTCAAACCGACCCAACCCTTCCAGAGAATGCTCTCTCTCGTCTTTGGTCCTCGTCCTGAACGACAGGAGCTTTGTGCTGCGTTAGACATTCCTCCAGCTCCAGCTCTCAGCGAAGAATGTGATTGTCAGGTGGTCAGCATAGTGGAAGTGGCTTGGGTGTCTTTTGGCTTACTTGAGCTCCGAGTTGCCGTCAGAATCTGTGGTTTAGTATCAGGACACATGCTGCTCACAGTCACTTTTCAGATATGCGACCAGATAACAGTCACAGTTTACTGATTCATGGAGCAGTGAATCAGTAGGCATTTTAATTTAATTGCACTATCCAGGAAAGTTTTTCCCCTCTTTCCAAACATGAGCAGAGAAAGAGTAATTTTTCCTGTGCCCCTCCCCACACGCTCCCACACCCCCTTCTCTGAACCGTCCAACTTGAAATTTGACACTGTGATTTCCATGGTGTCGTAGTAGTCTTTTTCTTTTCCATTTTTCCACAGTCCTTTTGCATTGGCTGAGGCATTTGTCTTGTTTGGACACGTCCTGCCTCGGTGGGAGAGTTGAGGAGGCTCTCAGACCTGCCTGGCCTCATACAGGAGAGAGAGTCAGGCTGCAACTAGTCTCATATCTCAGTATTTGAATACAACTTGGGACACACAATGGACTGTTGTTATTATTATGGATATTGGAGCATATTCATATCTGATACTGTGGGCAGGTATCTGTCAGCTAACCATCTAGTGAGCTAAACAGACAACTCCAGCGTTAGTTTTCGCTTTCTCGCCGAAAAAGTAAGATGAGAAGATCGATACCACTCTCATGTCTGTACGCTAAATATGTAGCAAAAGCCAGCAATTGGTTAGCTTAGCTTAGCACAACGACTGGAAACAGAGGGAAACACCCAGCCCTGCTCTATCTGACTAATGAACTAATGAAGACAGTATATCTTGTTTGTTCAATCCGTACATAAACCAAAGTGTAAAATTAACATGTTGTGGTTCTACCGGGGGGGTTATGTGCTGGACTTATTCTTGGCCGGTCGCAGTAACTTCCTGGACTCTTGTCATCACAGTGTGGTTACCAGGCAAGGCAAGGCAAACTGCAGGAAGTCACTGGTCCCTGCGAGGAAATAGTTCAGCCCCCCTAAAATGGCTAATTGTGTTTTTTTGTACAGATTAAGGAAATGACATATAATGTGCTAATTAGTGAGCTTTAGAGGTGCTGGTAAGCAGATTTAATTCCACACTAGCTGCTTCCCCCTGTCTCCAGTCTTTATGCTAAGCTAAGCTAACCATTTGAACATAAGAGCGGAATCAATCTTCTCATCTAACTCTAGACTAGATTTCCCAAAAATGTTGAACTATTCCTTTGAGCAAACATGACTATTGTTGCGTTTGAATCCTGTTCCTGCTCAGTCATCAGCTAACCAGACAGTTAGCCATCCTGCCAACAAGGTCAGCCAGTCGGCCAAAGCAGCTCCAAGCCAGAAAACAATACCGTATCCACCCGCCTGGGTTCCTCTGTGACTCACTAAACGTTCCATATTTTTTTGCTTGTGGCAGGTCAGAGGTCGTCAGCTCGCTCTGTTCACTGTTTTCATTGCTGTTTGGGAAAAAAAGATGGCAGTAACTAACTGGCCCGTAAACCTTTGTACAGCTCCATAACTGCAGAGGCAGGCGGGAGGGATCGTCTCCATTCTGTTATTCGTCCAAGTGTGTGTGCTTGTCTTTACCTGTGATCAGGGAGTTTTCCTGCTTTTTTTTCCTCTCTTCAACTCTATGACTTCATTTTTTCAGGGTTTTTCTGTGTGCGCGCAAGAGTCTGTTTCCAAAACGGAGTTTCTCTCCCCGAAGCCAGATCTCTTGTTGTGAGCGCAGTAAAGCCTGCTGCATGAGGCGTAAGACTAATTGAAGGTTACGATCGTCAGACATCTTTTGTAATGGGTTATTATGTTAAAAGGAGGTTATAGGAGTATTTCTCTTTTTTTTGTTGGTTG
Source organism: Enoplosus armatus (assembly GCF_043641665.1). NCBI lineage: Eukaryota > Metazoa > Chordata > Actinopteri > Centrarchiformes > Enoplosidae > Enoplosus > Enoplosus armatus. Next base: position 10,785,754 of record NC_092196.1, on the reverse strand, counting down.
TGTGTCCCGAGGGTCTTTTGGTGTACACTCAAGGAAAACACATTTCCATTGATGGAGACAATGCGATCTCCCAGTGTGTCTAGTCTGCCCACGCTGCAGTCGCTCTGGCCTCTTTCTTTCCTTCTTGGCAACGAGTTTTCGGCGGTCTGGATCCAGTCTAGCAGTCACCAAATAGAGCTAGACTTCCATGCATTAATCAGTGCTGCAGATCAGCTGAATGGTGAGCGAATCGATTGGATCCAGGCGAGGAAGCCAAGTCCAGCTGTGGTCTGGCATGAAGCAACAGCTGCAGGAAAGAGGGAGGAGAGAGTGAAGGGAGAGGGAGGAGGAAAGTTGTGTGCGAGTGAGAGAGAGACATGCCCTTAAAGAGGACAGCAAATTAGTGAAGATAAAAGTAAAGGAAGAAGAACGAGAGCAAGATGGGGATCAGACAGCAAATGAATGCCACATAGTGACACAGCGGGATGTTTACACTGAAACAGAAGAGGAAGTGAAGACTGAAGTGACAGACAGCTAGTTGAGTGCAGAATCAGCGTGACTAAATTTATGCTTACATGGTTTGTCATAAATGTTTCACCTCATACAAAACCTCACTGTTCTTTTGATTACTGCAGACAATTTTCCCAGTAACAGATATTGAACAGTGAATTAAATTTGCTACAGTTTGTTTTAAAGACAGTTATTGGCTGGCAGAGACTTGAAACTTGTACGAGTTACGTTATTGTCACGTGGTCATGAAGTTGCAAGCGGGGACTTAAAACTCTTACTGGTGGTGCATTCAACTCTGGCCTGTCTGCTCTTCTCCAAGTGATTGGTAGGCGGGGGCCATCCACTTGGGCTGACTGGGAGCACCTGGGCCCAGTTCTCCCAGTCACCATAAAAGCTGCCTCCTTTAGTCCATTTTTTCCCACCAACATCCGCGCTGCATATTTCCCATAATGAACACCACAGACTTTACTGCCATCCACATCTCATCTCTTTTTGCAATTTAATTTAATCGCCCCAGCATGCAAAACCACCATATGATGCTTTAAATAACTGCTCGTGAAGTATAACCAGTAGATCAGGCCATCTCGGGCCTGCAGTCAGAATGATTCATCTGTTCTTGATAATATATCAGCGTGGAGGCTTTCCGTGTTCTCAGTAAAGACCGCGATCCATCAGCCCGTGTTACTTATCTGCCACGAGTCCTTCCATCTGGCTGTCAGTGCTGCCTGTTGTAACACGGCAGAGCTTGGAACAACAGCGTTCACATCCTCCATTATCTTTAAATAACATGAGCAGGATGGAAAGTTTAGAGATGGATGTGCGCTAGTGCAGCTTCTGTGTTTTTGATTTGTAGCTCTCACCTGGGTCCATTGAACAGGAAAATGTGTGTGTCTGTGCTGAGAAGATGAAACAGTCATTGCACAGGGAGACAGGAACCTAACTCATTGTTTATTCTGATGTTATAACATTTTGTGTCTCATGTGCAACACACAGATCGAGAGGCGGTTGGAGTTGGTGCGGTTGGTGTCGCACAACACGCACAAGAGGCTGGTGTCCTGTCTGCAGGGTCAACTGGGCACAGACACAGAGAAGAGACATGTAAGAATCACCCCTCTGCCTTTACTCTTCTTTCACTCAGCAGCTGCACTTTGTAAACACTTTAAACCGGCCTGTCACAACCTCGTCTTATTATCTCAGCATGTCAGCAACGTGCTACAAAGTCGGGATCTCTGTAAAAAACGTACAGAAATTTAAATAAGGGTGAATCACTGTGACTCTGTTGTCAGTATTAGGAACCTGCTATCCCCTCTTATGTAACACATTGAAACGAGAGAGACTCAGGAGGAAAATATTCAGCGCTGGCCTCCTGCCAGCTGCTCTATCACTGCATGACAGACCCACCTCGGTCATACACGCACAATAAAACTGACTAAACTACTTACTTTGTCTTTTACATGCCTGCAGCTAATCATGAGGTTATCTTTGGGCTGTTTGTTCGCAGCACATTTTTAAGTCGGCTAAACTTTATTTGCTTTATCCGCTTACAGAAAAAGTTGCCCCTGACGACGCTGTCCCAGGCCATGCAGGAGGGAGGCAGTCAGCTGGGAGATGAAAGTCTAATTGGGTGAGATTTGAAAGTTAACCACAAGATTTTATTACGTGCAAGACCAGTTTCAGCAGTATTTAAGAGTGTACCACGTCTGACTGTCTCAAAAATAAATTCCATCGAACCAAAATGTGACATTAAAAGTGAGTATTTGAGTGAAAGGAATGTGGCTGGTCTAACAAGGGGCCTCCTGTGTGTCTGTGTGCATTTGTTTTCTTTCACATTAACATTTTTCTCACTGTGAGATGAGTGATAACAATCATATTTGTATACATTCCTGTTTCTGTGTGTGTGTGAGCAGCAAGATGATGGATGTGTGTGGGGAGGCAGAGAGCAGGTTAGCGACTGAGCTGATGCAGCATGAAGTCCAGATTGAGAGAGACATCCTGGATCCTCTCAACCAGCTGGCAGAGGTAAAACACTGCAGCTGGCTTCATACTGTAGCGATCACTTATGACCTGATTGTATCTGTATGCTGTAAATGTTTCTATGTATAAAATCACTTTTGACTGAAGCATTCATTCTGTGTAGTGTGTTTAATCTCATGATTGTGCCAAATTCAACATGGCCTTTGGCATCTTTTTATGTTATATTGCCATTTTGCATGATTCATATTGACAAAAAGAGATAAAAAGTGTGTGTGTACTTATCTGTTTCTCTCACAGATAGAGATTCCCAATATACTAAAACAGAGAAAACAACTGGCCAAGCTGGTTCTGGACTATGACTCGGCCAAGACGAGGTACACTTGAGTCTGAATTTAGCGCTCGAGCCAGTCCTTTATTTAGTCCCATTGTTTTCAGAAGTTTATTTAATTGCACACTTGTTCTTTTTTGCATGTTAAGGATTTTGAAAATGAGTGTGACTGTTGTCGTAGGTCTTAGAAAGAAAGGAAACGTTTTAAATCAAATACTCTCTTTCTTACTGTAGACATGCACAAGTGTCTAAATGATTTCTCGGCCTGCAGGTGGTACCAGGCAACAAAATCCAACAACCAGGCTATGGCAGCTAAAGCGGATTCTCTCAAAGACGAGATGGACGAGGCTCTCAACAAAGTAGAAATATGCAAGGTAGATTTTGCTTCAAGTCTTTTGCTTTACATGTGTGCTGTATATACAGTATTTAATCGAGACACATTCCAGCCAAGGCCTCTTCATCAGGTTGGGATCATATCTTATGAACTGACTGAACAAAGGAAGCCTTGTAACAGGAGTGGACCAGGGAACAAACATGCTATGCACATTATTAGGAGCATGTAATTGAAGGTCATTGCTTTGTCATCTGGAGTTCATTTGTGTCTTAATGAAAAGTTTCTGTGTAAAGTAGAAGGTCTAAAGTTGCCATGTATGGAAATATATATGTTTTCATCCTACAGGACCAGCTCTCTGCAGACTTGTACAACTTTGCTTCTAAAGAGGGAGATTACGCACGCTATTATGTCATGGTGGGTGCACCTCAGTTTAGTGTAAATCACCTGGAAATGAAATGGAAATGTGATGCAAATGTAGTCCATTTCACTATAACTGTATTATTTGGCGATGCAGTATGAATGCCTGCTTCACTATATGCCAAAGGTTTGTATATATGACTTGTGTTTATGTTTGTGCACCAGTTATTAGAGGCCCAGGCAGACTACCACAGGAGGTCTCTGGCAGCTCTGGAGGCAGCTATACCGACTATCCAAATACAGCAAGGTGAACAGCAAGACGTAAAACAGACATTCATTAAATCTGCAAACAATATAAAAAACATAAACTTTGCATCTCACCTTTTAGTTCCTCATTAAACCCCACTATAGTTTTAGAGCTGGCAGCCATGGTTGTTAATATATTGTACAACACACAAACCGCTCTGCTGCTGAGAAATGTAGACCGGCTTGTCGTGGCTTGTTGAGTTGACAATGCAAAGAAAGTAAGTCATAACAGAGCCAGCTCAGTGGAAGCGAAGCATTTCACACTGCGTGTGTATTTTTTCAGCGCAACTGAGCACAATCACAGTACTATCACAAGTCAATACACATAATTGGCACATTTTCCAAGTTTTGTACCTTTCTCTCTACCAGTGAGAGAGGAAATTGCATATTTCAGCCTCAAACTCTTAAATGTGTCTAAGATGAGAAGCTTTTATGTCCTTCATGAGGGCCAGCAGCACAGTGCTCCATTTCTTTCTCCACGAAATTGGGACTCCATTGTGTCAGACGTATCTGATGCCACATCTGCTTTTTCTCTTTACTTACAGTTTAGAGGAAGACATACAGCAGACTGATGGCAATGAAAAAAACTAAATCGCATCTCATCATCAGTTTCTGTCCTAAGTTGTCTTTCCTTGGCACTTAAGTAACTAGCTCACAATCAGCTTTCTGTGCTAAGAAGAAATTCTGTATTTGGGGATGAAATAATTTGCTAGATTTCTCCTGAAGAAAGCAGTTTGTTTTTTTGGCCATGTATACACGTAATCAGGTTTCTAATCTGAGACTTCAGACAGGGAATGTATCACAGCGACAGCAAAGCAGTGAGATGAAAGGAGAGATCACGACACCAGCAAGACATTTTTGTTCAAAATAATCCATCCAAGTTCAACTAAAACTCACACTAAACTATAGAAGGATAGCTGACAGACACAGAACAGAAATGCTGTAAAACCCTCAGATAAGTGTAAAGACACTGATGACGCCCTTCTCTCCTAGACTCCTGGATGGAGAAGCCGGCGTTCGGCACGGCTCTGGAGGAGCACCTGAAGAGGAGTAACCGCGAGATCGCTCTGCCCATCGAGGCCTGTGTCATGATGCTGCTGGAGACCGGCATGAAGGAGGAGGTATGGGTGGCAGAAGAGAAGGAGAAACTTTTGTAAAGTGGGGCAAAGTTGAAGGGTTAATTAACCAGAATTCACTGCTCCACTCTTGCCGGAGCTGGAAGGAGATGTGGGTCATGTGGACTGCTCTCTAGAAATGATGGCACGTCTGGAAACATCTGTAGCCAACTTGTGGTCAGTTAGCCTTGAGGCTGCGGGAATAAGCACTGTGTGTGTGTGTGTGTGTGTGTGTGTGCGTGCGTGCGTGTGTGCAGTCATCTGTTATCCATTAGCATGTTCACCATTACACTCTTTAAATGTTACGGTATCACAAGACTCCCCAAGGAGGACAATTTTAAGACATTTTTATTAACGGAAACAAAACTCTTGCTGTACTTCTGTCTGCTACTCAGCCTGAAAGAACCACATCTCCAGTACTTTACTTCTTCATTCCTGATACCGACCCAGGTTAATTTTAGGATTGAAACCAGTCTCCTGTACCTGTCGAGACAAAAAAGCACCATTCAGTCATTTCCCTCTACCTTTTCCTTGCAGGGTCTCTTCAGAATAGCTGCCGGAGCTTCAAAACTGAAGAAGCTAAAAGCAGCGCTGGACTGCTCCACCTCACAGCTGGAGGAGTTCTACTCTGATCCCCACGCCGTCGCTGGTACAACCTCTTCTACAAATCCACAACAAGTAAAACCATCTGCTCCAGCTCATTTTCTCATAGCTTTTTTTTCACACACAGGAGCCCTGAAGTCTTACCTCAGGGAACTTCCTGAACCTCTAATGACTTTTGGCCTGTACGACGAGTGGACGCAGGCCTCCAAGTAAGAAAACAGAAAACAGAAAACAGACGCGACTCTTTTAATATCCTGTAAAACACACTCACTCTGGGCTAATGGGCATGAAACACACACCTGAAGCATATAGATATTCTGGTACTTACATAATGAGCAAATATTTTGTGTGTGTGGTTTCAGTGTGTCTGACCCTGACAAGAGGCTGCAGGCCTTGTGGGTGACATGTGACCGTTTGCCAAAGACTCACAAGGCAAACCTCAGGTAAGAGCATCCACAGCTACACACACCGTGTTAGTTTCGAAAGGTACATCAGTGCAGAACTGAATGTATGGAGTTCATTTCTGTTCCTTTTTTCACTTTCATGATTGATACAGCAGATTTTAAATAGTCGAAACATAGAAGCCTGTTTGCTAGAAGTCGTTTTGATGCCTTAGTAGACAGCCCACTAGAGCACTCACTTCTGCATAGGCTTTCCAACCTGGGGGTTGTGACCGCACAAGAGGTTGTGAAATATTGGACACTTATACCACATCAGGCCTCTAAAAATAATCTTGAGAAGGGAAAAGCTCTGTGGTTGAACTGCTCACAACTCATGTCCACTCTAAGACCATCACTTTGCTGTAAGGGGGTCACAGGAACCACAGGGGTTTTTAAAGTGACTCTCTGTCGCAGGTATCTGGTGAAGTTTCTGGCTAAGCTGGCTCAGGACAGTGAGGTTAATAAGATGACTCCCAGCAACATCGCCATAGTCCTGGGACCCAACCTGCTCTGGGCAAAGACTGAGGGGTAAGAACTCTGTGCTCCGTTACCTCGTATTCATGTTAACTTTCTGAGGGCAAAGTGAATAATAAAGCTTCCTCTCTGTCCTCGTCTGTCTGCGTTTGTATTCAGGACGCTGGCAGAGATGGCAGCAGCTACGTCTGTCCATGTGGTCGCCATCATTGAGCCCATCATCCAGCATGCTGATTGGTTCTTCCCTGAAGGTAAAACCTCTCAAATTAAGACTATGTGGTGTTTTATCTGAATATATTGAATGAATATGTTTATTAGCAGAAAATGTTTCAATTTTGGAAATCACTAAATGAAGTGAAAGAAACTGAGCCCACCAAACAATTAAATTGCAGCTGAAAATAAACTAACAAGACTAAGAGTCTACAGCCGTGCTAGCACCTCTGTGAGGCTGTGCAGTGGTCAGCATGCTAACATTTGCGAATTAGCATAAAACACAAACACACAAAATAATTACACATCATCCTGAGGAGACATGAATGTGTGTATTAAATGACAGCTAGTGTGGCTAAAAAATAACTAGCAATTGAATTATCGATCGTCCCACACTCTTGATATATTACAAACATTAGAAGATCATCTTTACCATCATCTCTTCTCCATTTGCTTCCCACCTTCTTCCCTCCAGAGGTGGACTTCAACGTGTCGGGCATGTTCGCCATGCCCACCCACCCAGCCACCCCGGACCCCGAACCCGGCCTGGAAAGGAAACGCCCTGGCAGCCTGGTGGGGCAGGACGGGGACAGTCACACCCCCCGTAAAGACAGGTACCTGTCTCGCCCCAACCTCAGCCTCAGCCTGCCCCTCACCCTCCCGTCCCGTCCCAAGACACTGAGCAGGCAGGAGTCGCGGGGCCCAGTCGTGTCGGCCCTCTATGTAGTGGCCAGCGAGTCCATCACAGTCACTGAAACACCCACTGAAGATCTGCCCAGTCCAGACTTCAAAGCCGTGCCGTAGTCCAATGTAGCTCCCATGAATCCAGTCACTGATAAGTAAAAGAAGGGAATGATGTTCTGTGTGATTTCTGCACCACATTTCTGTTATGTTTAGGTGATTTCAGTACAAGCTAATCAGTTATGTTTTCCTCCACGTTCGTACTGAACATGATGAAAAGGCAGTTCCTTTTTTAATGAAACATTTTTCAGTATCGTTGGGATGCCATTTTGTCTAGAGCTATAATTCTTGTGTGTTACTCTTGTGTACTCTTGTGTTATCTCCTTTGTTTCCAATTAAAGCTTAGGTCACACTGTAGGTTGCTGGTTTTATGTTTTGTGTGGGCTTCCTCTGTTGCATTTTGTTTGTATGGTGTGGCATCTGTCTCTTCTGTCCCTGCAGAGATGTCGCAGTTCAAAGTTGTTCTATTTAAAAAAAAAGGTCACTGTCATGTGGTTTTATGTCCTTTTTGGGTTCTTCTTTCTGAGCTGGTTTCATTGAAGTCAGGAAGCGGCGTCTCTGTCTCTCTGTCTCTGTTCTCTCAGTTTTTCTGTCTCTCTCGGTCTCTTGCTCTTTCATTCTGTCTGATGGCGTGTGGTTTGCCTTCCTGAACTCTCTCCCCTCTCCCCCCTCCCTAGCACTGTTAACAAACAGCCGGAGCCTGCTCCACGTAGAGCCGCCACTGTAAATAGAAAGCAGCCACAGCTAACCTCACCCACCTTCCAACCCCCTCTGCCTCCTCTGGAAGCCTGGGGTCCTGCCCAGCCTGAGCCCCAGCCCCAGGCTCCGTCCCCAGCTACAGAGGCTGAGCAGCCTGGCCTGAGTGGTGCTGGTAGTGGTGGTGGTGTTGGTGGTCTGGGTGGTGGGGTCCAGGTAGCCACAGTGCAACCTCAGATTGTAACCCAGCTCAGCGCAGAGGAGAGCAGGTAAGGAGAAGCGAGCTGAGGTAGCAACAATACTCCACCGCCTGCTCGCAGCCAATCAGCCAATCCTGGAGCTCACCTACCCTTTTTATGTTTGTCATGTGTTTGATTGGTCTTTGAGTTTTCAGCTCCCGTATATGAAGTCATAAATTGGAAAAATCACGAGAATAACAATGTCTATTACAGCTTTTAATGTGGCTTCATTTTAACAAATTATGAATGTAATGCAGCAAAAATCATGTGATGCTTTTTTTTTACAGGCAACTTTTATCCTCCCTCCTGCTTGTTGTGATGATTGACCAAACTCTAATTTTAAAAATATACTCCCCGCCCTCCTTGCCTGCCTGTCAGCGTCTGGCTGAGTGACTACTTTTGTCTCTGATATTTGCATGCAACACATCACCGAACAAACTTATTTTCTGATCTTGCATCCTCTTCTCCACACTTGTCTTTATGTTGTTGTTTTTTTAGTTATTCTTCATGTGATAACCTTCATCTTATGTAATTAGCCTTTGAATGGAAATATGCTCAGTTTGTTTTATATGTTACATGCATGAGTCCTTGCACCGATGCAGCACTTCCTTGTTAAATGTAAAGCACAGATGACATGTTGATGGATTAACATTTGGATTCCTTGTATTTCCACAGCCCAGCCCGTGAGCTCATGTCCACCCCCCCTCCCCAGAGGAATGGGTCACTCCATCTTACAGTAGGAACCCCCCACTCTCAGGGTGGATCCAGGGGGCCTAGTCCACATATGGTTCGCAGAGGTGTGAGAATATATATTTCTATTCTGATGATTTAGTACCATTAAAATGAATTCATATCTTGTAGTAATTCTGTTTTCCTCTGAAGGCACCAAGAAGCAGGCCCCAGCCCCGCCCAAACAGGCCAGCCCTTTTGCCTCCCATCCCAGTAACACCCAGACGCCCGGCTCCCCTCATCACCCACCCATCACCCCCAGACGCCACCCCGGCAAAGACAGCCCAATCCATGCCCCGAGCCACCCGCCCCCGCAGCCTCCTGCAGCCCACCATGCCCAGGGGGAGTCAGAGCCCTCTCCCCCCAGCACCCCCACCCCTCCTGACACTCCGCCTCACGATGGGTTGCACGCCAACCCGTTGTCTTTTTACCACTCTGGGTCTCTCCCTCGGCCCTCCAGGCCGGCCCCCAAGCCGCGGCCCCGACCCAGCATGCCGCCGCCCCAAAAGCCTGCAGCAAATGACAACGGTAATGACATCTGCAGCTCCGCCTCCAAGATCATAACAGGTAAACAGTCGGTTCCCTGTGCCTCACAGATCCCGTCTTTCAATATATTTATAGTAATACATTATATAAAACATGGTGTGCTGTATCATGATATGTAAAACGTGCAAAAAAAGCAAACTGTAGTTAAGAATCAGATTTCAAAACACAAAAGCACACCAGACAGCAGAAATCAAGAAACATTTGAGTGTATTTATACTGTAACAAAAGTATTGGCAGAAGAGGCATTACTCTGTGTGTATGTGTGTGTGTGTTTGTGTGCACAACATATCCACTGTATGATTAAGTTTTTCTGATGGAAACTGTCGTCTAGCTCCAAATAGAGCAGTGATCTTGGATCTGGCCACTTCTGTAGCGCTGCGGTGCACAGATCAAAGACAGTCAGTGGCGGAAGAAGTTTTCAGATCATTTACTTAACTTAAAAGTAGCAATACCAAAATTCAAACTATTGACGATATCTTAACCTATAATAGTACATTTATTTGTTGATTATATTTTGTATTAATCTGAATCTGCAAAGTAACTTAAGTTGTCAAATAATTGTATAAAATAGCAGAAAATGGAAATACTCAAGTACAAGTACATCGTGCTGTGTTTTAATTCCAGATATAATGAAGCACAGTGCATGAAACATCTTCAGTGGTGTTTAACGTTGTTAAACATGATTTCTTTGTGTAGGCGTTGCCTCGACTGAAACCACTTGCTGGCTGATACTGTTTTCAGTATCGAGTGATTTCAGCTACCTCTCAGGGCATTTCTGTATGTAGTTTTCTGGCTTTTGGTTTCACCGTGTCGTAGTGCCTCGCACACTGAATGTAACTGTGGTGATCTGACGCATGACAGGAAATGTGTAAATATTGCAGATGTCTGAGCGGCTGGCCTGCCTGTAAGATGAGCTTTGCAAGGCAGGTAATGGTAAGGATCTGATTGGCTGATGCCTTGGCCTTGCTTCTGTGTCCACTGCATGTGTGTGTTTGTGTGTTTGGGTGCCGAAACAAAGAATGCAGGCTTTTCTCCTTTTTAGTGTTTAATTGCTGGCTGTACACGTACTGTATACATATATTTATGTATATTAGTATGCATTTGTTCTGCTCTTTAACCCCGCTGTCCAACAGAACTAACATGCTTGTGATCCTGAGGTTGGATGTCCTTTGCTTGCTAACAGTTTTCTGTGATAACTAACATATTAAACAGACTTTAAACTGACAGTGTGCTGATATTCTGTATGTGCACTCTTTGAACACATCTATGTTAAAAAATGTGTCGCATTTAAAGATTAACACACCAAGGATACTCTTCAATAACCGCCTCCACCTCTAAAAATGTTACTCAGCTGCAACTATATTTACAATATTGACTAGATTTAAAAGAAGGATCGATCCTTGGTGTCTTACTGAGTGTGTAAAGGTGGCGTGTGCGCTGCCCAGTTTGAAACCGTGTGTGTGTGTGGCGCTGTTAGAAGTTTGGTTCGTTGCTTGAGCTCAAGTTCAAGTCGTGTCTCAACTGATTTATTTGCTGACGCGTCCCCCTAACTGTCCTGTACAGACGGAGGCCTGGTCCTAAAGGGGATTGGACGAGCCTTCATCCCTGAGGTGATTGTGGACCAACAAGGGGAGAGCTCTGCTGGTCAAGAGCCCGCCGCCACCCCAGCCCCGCCCCTAGACCCTCAGTTCCAGACAGAGAGCACCATTCTGTGAAAAAAAAAGAGGGATCATTGAAATCCTCCTCCGCTCAGCTGGTCCACGTCACAGATTCAAGTGTTTAGAAATATCAGACAGGTAACTTCATCGGTTCACTCCACCTCTTGATACCAGACTGCCTTTTCTTCTGTTTTGCTGAGACTCAAACCAGAAACCTCATCTTACAGTGGCGGTATAAACCACAAAAGTCCAGTCCAGCTTTTAGACTTCATATCAAACTCCCTTTGTTCTATATACTGCTGGGTATTTTAAGATTGGACTGCAGAGCCTTGCTAGACTCGAGGCTAACGAGACTTAAGTATAAAACCTGAACGCACAGCAGCTGAACTCAAAGAGTGCTAAGCTTTCACGTCTCCTGCTTCTTTTTAAAATGTTGCTATCGATACTATAAGTTCAGTGCTATGAATGTTTTTGGAGGCAGAAATCTGTGAATCTGGTTTTCAGACCTGATGACTAGTATTGTTTTTCATTCAGCAGCACAGTTGTGTGGAGATATTTGAGTGTTAGCCAGCCACTGATGATCTATTTATCATGACACACAATCACATTTTCTTATTTCTTATTATTTTCAGTTTCAACTGGCTAAATGTGATTTTCAGCTAAGAAGGGCTTTCCAATAATTGTCCCACACCGATCTATACACACTAATGTAAAGGACCAAAGAAACGGATATGGGCCAAAGGAAATTTAATTAAAATTTAGAGCTGCTCACCTTCTATTAGGGTGGCTAATGACCAAATATTTTGTGCAATATAAAATGCAGTTGTCTTCCTGCACATGCTGTGTCATTTTTGGTATTTCCTTCCGGTAATCCAGTGGGGTAGAATTTTTTATTTTGTTTTCTGAATCTGAATTTTATTTGATTTCACCTGACCTGATTTACCAAACTCAAAGATTAGCCTTTATCATTAAAAGGGAATTTTCTAACAAATTTATTGTGATAAATGTATTTTCAATACATAGCTTGTAACTGATCACTCCCACTCAAGCTCAAAGCGATGACCAAATACAGCCAAATAATGAAACTCTTCTTTTTGTATCATTTTTACTGCGGCTGACAATCTTTACCTTGTTGGGGTGTTTTCAGCTCTTTGATTCTGTTTTTTTTTTTAATTTCTTCTCAGCATTTTTATGTTGGCTTTTCTGCACATAATGCATCATACAGTGCATCATTACTCTAAATAATTAAAGATTGTTCAACATTTGAACTGTTGTCAGCCTTTTCATCAGTCGTTTTGAAAAAATCCTCAAACAAAGGTGGATACAAAGTGGGAAAAAGACTAAACCAGCAATCATAGTCAGTTTGTATGTTTTTCAGCTGTAATTCAGTGTAAATGGAGCTTTTATCAAAATATTTGACATAAGCATTCTTCGCATGTATGTCGCCAAGATTACAAAAGACCTCATTTCAGGCCTCATAGTTGTAAAATTGTACTACATTCATTTATACAAGTAAAAAATGGCAAGAAACTGTGTGTTTTGAAGGAAATAGTTTCATTGCATGAATATTTTACTCAGTTTTAGAAGTGAAACAAGAAGAAAGTGAGGGAAAGAAAGACATTAAAATCTGTACACAACTTTTTACCCACCCCATACACCACATGTCCATTGTCATGACCTGCCTGTCAGCCCCAGTAGCCAATGATAAAGGCAGTTACAGAGAGGCAAATGATGAGGTTGGCGTTGACGACGAGTCGTAGACGTGGCTTTTCTTCCAGGGAACAGACAGCCTGTTCAGGTGCAGGAGGCGTCACAGGATCATTATCTCCCTCCTTCCTTCTCTCCATCCCACACAGCCAGTAGAGGGCAGACTTCAGCCTGGACTGGCTCTGGACGCTGGACAAGGACGACGAAGAGTCTGGAGAGTTCAGGAGGGAGAGAGAGAAAACACTGAATCATGGAGACAGTGTGTTCACTGGCGAGTCTGACAATTGTTCAAATGGAAAAGTGTAATCAGGACAGAGACCCACCTTTCCTGTGATGACTTGCTTTTCCATTGCTGCCCTCCTGCTCTCTTCCTGTGACTCCCATCTCATTCATCTGACTAGTCATCTCCTCTGAGGTCTCAGTGCTGCGCTCCACTGAGAAGACCTGCTCTTTGGGCTCCACTGGGTCAAACTTTGTGAACCAGGTGAGGCGGCTGATCTGTTGAAAAAAAAAAAAAAGACTTGACGTACTGTGCAAAAAGTTGACTTTCAAAGATCTACGAAAAGGGTAGAAGAGGGTACCAGTATGCTGTAAATGACACCTAGTGGTGATGTTATAATGAGCAGATCCCTGTATTCTTTGCATCTTGAGTAGTGGCATTAATGGATCAGAGCAATGCCACAGTAAAAGAGAAGAAGACTGCAAACATAAAAGCAATGCATGTTTCAAAAGTTTGTTTTAGGTGAAAAGAACTGAATCTAAAATTGGTTTCTTACAATGAAAACTCGAAAGGTTAAATTGAATTTCTACATCTGGATCAGTGGCCCAAGAGGAGGCCTTTTTGTACCCTGTCAGACAATACAATAAAATAACCCCACAACTTCAATTGCGTTTGAAGTGGCTTCACCTGTTTCGGTTCAGGCTCCTCTGTAGCCAGGCTGACGACAACCACCACAACCAAGGTGATGAAGGACAGCACGATGGAGAAGTACAGGTAATGGACGTATTTCAACACCCCAGGTCTGTCATCCACCTCATAGCACAGGGGCGCCGGATAAATGAAGTCCAACAACATGCGGATGCAGCCCACCAGCAGGCCGATAACCAGGCCCCAGAATGCACCCTGAGGGAGGGAGAGTCGATGATTGCATTTAGTTACGGTTGTTTCAGCTTTCATCATCCAATCACATCAGGACTCAAAAAGTGACACAAAACAGAGATTCCTCACATTGCTATGAAATTAGGTTCATATCATGATCTGGATTCTATGCAGTCTTGTTGTATCACATCACAGTGCACACAAATCATATGAAGAGAAAAGAGTAATAAATGCAACCAGTTTGATCCAACATGACGTTAGGCTACGCCACCATACCTTTTCATTAGTCCTCTTCCAGAAGCAGCCCATGAGGAAGATGATGGAGACTGGGGGCTGGAGGTAGGTGCTGATGGACTGGATGTAGATAAAAAGCTGCCCGCCCTGACTGGCCTGGACAACAGGAATCCACAGCACAGACACCACCACCAGCACGAGCACAAACACCCTGCAGAGCACAGGAAACATAAGAGTTGTGTTTTTAATGCCAAATAATGCAGTTCAGTTCTGCACACACGCAGGGAATGGAAAACTGTATATCTGAACAGCACTGTACATTCGGTTATGAGGATGTGTGTGTGTGTGTGTGTGTGTGTGTGTGTGTTGCCTAGAAAAGACAATCTGGTAAAGTCATTACTTAGGAATATGTGGAAAGAGGGGTTATGGTTTGGGTGAGCATGACAGAAAAATGTAATAATTTAACATGCAGTTTGGTGGCTGATTTCATCCAAAGTACATTATAATGCCATGCATGGTTACTTTTTAAATGTAGCTGGTCCCAGTGGGGATAAAATATGTTACATGATGTATAAGCCTTTAACCTTTAACTTAAGACCTCAGTGGAAAAGCAATCAGCAGGGTGGCCCTCTGTAGAGATTTGAACTTTCTTGACGTGTTTAAAAAATGTCTAAATTGTTATTTCTTATATATGCTGCAACCAGGAGCATATTTTGGTTTCATGTCTGCTTGTCCAGAGGTGGTCACATACCTGCCCACAATCATAAGTTCCCACTCGGATGCACGGGATCTGAAACTCTTCCATAGGTCCATGGTGAAAATGGTGCTGGCGCTGTTGAAGATGGAGGTCAGAGAGGACATGAGGGCAGCAATCATCACCGCCATCATCAAACCTCGCAGCCCTGGGAGTTGATCAGCATAAAAAGAGACTGTATGAATACATAGAGGAAAAAAGCTGGACAGGAGGTGAAAGGGGGGGGGGGTCTCTCACCTGCAGGCAGCAGCTCCATGACCAGTCTGGCGTAGGCGGTATCTGAACAACCCACTGGGTTGCCACAAATCTGTTTGCACAGCTCAGGGTCTGCACACGCCACATCATCTACACAACATCGTTGAAACACACAATCACAAATATCCACAACCATATCCATAACCTGAATGCAACCAGTGTCCATTAGTGAGTACTTTGTCACACCTGTGTAAAGTATCCTGCTGATCATGCCGGGCAGCATGATGGCAAAGAAAGGCAGGATCTTCAGATAAGCAGCCAGCAGTGAGCCACCTTTTGCATGGCTCAGGGTTTTGGCAGCCAGGGATCGTTGCACGATCACCTGCAGAGAATCAGGGCCACAGCTGACTGTCTGATAACTCCCGTTGGTTAAGTGAGTGATTAAGATTATGCAGCAGGATGTAAGTACATTTTAATAAGGGCCTATTATATATATATATATAATATGGATCAGAATCAACAAGGAGATCACATATCTGTTATGACACAAATTGTGCTGAACAGAGAAGACAGGAAATGCTCCTTAAAACTGCTCGCTGGTTGGCAAACTGATATTGTATAAAAGGATTTTTTAATCTCTCTGAAGAGCAAAACATGCCAAACTCTCAAGATGGGGATTTTCAGATGAAGACTCTCTCACACGTAACTTCAGAAGAATTTGTAAAAGCATAAACAAGATGGAAAAACATTAAATTACACTTTAATCTTTTATAGATGAGCGACCTCTCGACATTTTGAGTAAAATAAATTAAGATAAAACTTTTTATATCCATGTTGGCAACTCAGGGCCCCTATATGCTCTTGACTGGCTTCCCTGAGGAGATCAGGATTGCCAGCACATGATCTAGTTTAAATTCACAGATTAAAGCATCATTAAATGAGAAGGCTTTTTATGTTTTCTGATTTGTGATAACTGATTTTATTGATTTCTTGAGTACTATTTGGACATTTTAGTAATTATTCTCTTTTCTTCCATTTTGTATTTGTTAGGAAAAGTGCTCAACAAATAATGTTATTGTTATTATAGTACCTGGTCAGAACACCAGTACCACATGGAGGGGATGGACATGCCGATGATGACCCCAGGCCAAGGCAGGTCAGAGTTCACTGGGTCCCTGAATATGTGGAAGGCATCATCTCGAGGGATGCCACAGGTTGAGTTTGGCACACGGATCGAAGGGATGGCGTCGGCATATCCTTCCATCAGAGCATCCCAGCCTCCGACCTCCGCAAAGCCTCAACGGAGGGGGGGGGGGGGGTTAGGATCAGACAAACTGGAACTTATAAAGTGCTGCCAATGTGAGGGTCAGATTTGACTTACTGAAGCCCATGAGGGTGAGAGATCCTGCCAGCATGATAGCAGTTTGAGCAGCGTCTGTGTAGATAACTGCAGCCAGACCACCTGGGACACAACAGCCAGTGACATACAGAACGAGCAGTAAAGAGCACTCTTACAATCTCTATGCGGGAGGGAAGGTGAAAGGTCACCTGCTACAGTGTAGAGAGCAGTGACTGACAGCAGCAGCACTACAGCCAGGTAGATGTTCCATTGTAAGGCAAGCTGAATGAACAAAGCACCTGCGTACATGTCCACCTGGACACAAACAGACACACACAATGTGGCGACAGACACATGTGGTGTAGACACAAGACAGAAAATACAAACACAAATGCTTTTGACACATGCAGGTGGGATTTGTTCTGTAAAAACTACAGGAGAGTCAAGACAAGCAGGCAAAACATGCACAAACATACTGGATGGATTGTGGATTTGCTTCGTACCGATATCTTTGTGAAGATGTAGATGAACAAGGACAGGACAGCTATAAATATCTGAGTTCTTTTACCACCAAACCGCCTCTGCAAGTATTCTGGCATGGTCGTCACCTGGAGAAGAAAAGAGTTTAAACATTATTATAAAGGAAGGAATGAACAAAATCATGGGTGTGTGTGTGTGATATTTCATGTGTGGACGTGTCACCCCAGAGGCCATATAAATGGGCAGGAAGAGCCATCCCAGCAGCAGCACCATCAGCATGCCCTGTCGATGACCAAATATCAACTTCGAACACTTTAGACAACTATGTTCAACATATCAAACTTGTTTTTCACGTTAGCTTAAGAGCACATATACATTCTCTTACATTCCACTCATATGCAATAGCCCCAATTCCTGCTGCAGCCCCTGACCCTGCCAGGCCGATGAAATGTCCACTGCCAATGTTACTGGCAAACAGCGAGGCGCCCACCTCAAATATAGATAAGAGAGTCAGAATCAGGATCAATCAGTATATCACTTTGAACTGCAGAACATTTTGCCTCCATCTGACTTTTAAAGTTTTGACTTTTTAGAAATAGAGACAACAGTTTGTCTGCAGTGGTTAAAACATTCTTCAATTTAAGCCACTAGGACACAGAAATCTGTTTGGTGTTTGACTCACCGGCCACCAGGTCATGTTCTTCCCAGCCAGAAAGTATCCATCCACCGTGCTGCGCTTCGTCCTCCACATCGACTGGCCGAAAAATGAGAAACCTCTTTAAGAATACGATCGCAGAAGAACATTTTATTTCATTCAGCTAGAGCCTTAAATGGTTGCTGATGTCGACCATTCAAGGTCAAAAACCAGCACAGCTAACTGGGTTGAAGGAAGATTTGAATGGATCCGTGCAACTAGGACCCAGATCAAAGAAGGGCTGCAGGACCTGTTAGAGTTAAAATGTTTGTAAAGCACTTCTTTCCTTCATCTGTCGCTGAAACTCTACATTCCCTGTATCTTCTACCCATTTAAATGACCAGATGTGTCTGACAGCTGTTGGGTTTGCTCGTATTCATCGTGATCTGCCACCAGAGAACATCCAGTTTCTTTTTCTACCTTTGCAAATGTGTCTTATGCCAGGTACATACAGCCACACACTTCACAGATGTTGTGGAAATGTAGAGCAGAAACCTTTGCAGACTCCAGCTGTTGAGACCACAAAAAAACAAAAGGCTGTGTTTGTCATCATGGATCAAACCCTTTTTGTAAGAAAATGGTGAGACGATGATGTTCAATCACAAGCAAAAAGATCCGTGTGATTCAGGTGGATTTGAAGTTTGTAAAGTACTATTGATGTCTCATGATTTATAATATTTAAACCGTCTCTATTCAACATGTTTCTTTAAAAGTTCTTCTTGAGAAGTTGCATGACAGAAAGTGACAGAGGTTTTTGTAGAGAGTAGAGAGACAGCAGAAGAAAAAGTGGAGTGTCACCTCTGACAAAGTTAGTGTGATATGGACTAATTCTGTTCTTGTTGAAGGACATTAGTAGCTTGATAGCAAAGAGGCAACAAAACAAAGAGGCAGTGTTTTTCTGTACGATACATTTCCATTGAAAGCCTTTACTTCTCAATTCACAACAACCGCTTTTAGTTTGTCTGTTTTGCCGTGTACTCACCCACAGGCCAACAGCCAGAACCAGTAGAAAGTAGATTACCAGTACCACTATATCCACAGTAACCAGGGTACTCCTGCCCCCTGGAGGGGGGGATAGGGAAGGGGGCATGCTGGTCCCTTGGTGGCCTTCTGTAAGGTCCATTGTGTCTCCTGCTGTGATCGTGAGTACAGCAATCAAATGTTTTGATTCTTGAATAGTTTCCAAAGTCATGATAAAAGTATTACTGTGTAGTAACAAAAAAGTACATGTACTCAAGTATAACTTTGAGTTACTTTTGTATACTACTTTCTATGTCCCCACAACATTTATTTGACAGATAAAATTACTTTTCATGTACAGATTTGATTTTATTAAATATTATATCTTGTTAAAAATGAAACTGCCCTGCAGTGAAAATGTAGGCAGACAAACAGAGTTAAAATCAGCTCCACCTTGACATTAACAAGCTGCTTACGTGTTAATGCATTTGTAAATAATAATTAAATAATCATCAGTATACCACAAGGGCCATTCTGCAAACTCAGAAGTTTTACTTTCAGATACTTAAAGAATACGTTCACATTTTTGGCACTTTGCACTTAAAAGACTTTTCAAGATACTCACTTGATTGGTCTTCCTCAGTTCGCTGAAGTCTCATATTAACTCCAGATAAACTGTATTTGTGCACAGAATGAGGACTGTTTATTTTGTCCTCCGTCCCTTTAATTTGGACAGAATCTCTTGATGGCCAGTATGAACATGAGGAATGATCTCATCAAGAAAAAACTGTTTCACAGTCCCCTGACTGGTGTTTTAAGACTTCAAAATAATATTTTTGTACAAGTAGAATATTGAATACAAGACTTTTCTGAATACTTCCTCCATTGCTGGCCAGTTGAGACACACAGTATCATTATCGAGCCTCAAAGCAGGAATTTGTCACTTTGTGACACTTAATAAACTTTACTTACGTCCCTCTTTAATTACAACTGATATCAGTAAAAGCAACAACTCTTCCTGTGTATCGAATCGTATTACTTGGTAAATAAACTCACCTTTCAGTTAGTTGTCACACCGTGAATCGTTCCAGCCAGACTGCCTTGAGCTGAGTTGTCCGGCCCAAACAACACAGTATGTTACAAATGACATGAATCCGAGGAATCTCATGTTTGCCTAGAAGCTTCCTCCACTCGCCAAAAGATCAAACTCCACCTCATGCACTACTTAGTTAACATGTAAGGGATTTATTGCTCTCAACAGAGAAGTGTTTGCACAGCACACAGATTGCTGATTGATTTGTAATTTCGTTTTAGAGATATCATTAAATTAAAGATAAGGGGAATGTGTGTGTGTCCGGGACAGACACATGAAGGCTTATCTCATAAAAATCTGATAGTTAATCTGATATTTTACTGCAGCAGATAAACAGATTGCAGCAATAGCAGGTGTGTCAGCAGCAATTGCAAAGACATGATGTCAGGAAATGTAGAAACAAGTGTGTGTGATTCCATTTGTACTGCCAATAATACACTAGTTTCCATGAGTATATCAGCAACCATCGCAGACAAAAACACAGACATCCAGGCAAAAGTAGATTTCATACCACTCTTTATAGTTTGTCAGCATTGTTAGGATACAATACAAAATACAGACTTAACACTTTATAGGCCTTAAATGGACATCAATGCTTTAGAGGTTTACATTCTGTAATTTAAGCAGAAAGAAAAAACAACTTAGACCATTAGAAAACAAAAGCTTTTACTAGCTGCACGCATTACTCTTATCGTGATAATTTGCCTTACCATTTAAAAATGCCACTTGAAGACTAAGCTTTAGGTTTCACAGAGCACTGGCACATCTGAGAAGCTGGTATGCTCTATTATCAGTCGTTTGAAAATTATGTAAAATGCTGCATCTGCTACGCTAAACTTAATGACACCGCCGTCCTCTCAGTGGTATGACTTTACGGTCCAGTCCATATGACACAACCCATGAATAAATATCATACAGTATTAATGTAGCAACTGTATCTGTTTTCTTTATACCCACTCCCATTCTGTACAACACAATATCTCTCTGTTATAGTTTAAAGAGCATAATATCTTACGGTGGAACACAGCTAAACACATTGCACACTGCCCGCTGTTGGCTCCACATTATCCCACTTCTACTTCCTGTAATTACTGTTTGTGACTTTAGACGGATTTAAAATGATCCTTGGAACAGTTAAAACTGTCTTTTATAAAGTGCCATCTTCCCACTGACATTGTCTCATATATACAAGTTAATAGCATTATAAGTTAAGTATTTTACAAGAACGATACCATTTAGAAAAAAGGAAATTATATAGGCTATAATGACACAGTAGGTATTTGGAAAATACATACAATGCAGTAAGTGATACGTCATCTGGACAGCTGATTTCAGTGAGTATTTACTGGAGAAAATAAGCGACACTTAGTCAGTAAAGAACTTGTGTTACATTCAGAGTGGTGGGCAGCTTACAAAAATACAGGACATGTAAACTAACAACTTTTCGTTTTTTTTCTTCCAAACCACCAAGTGAACGTGTTTTTTCATTAAATATCTATTTCAAGATCAAATGTGTTTTTGTACGTCTATGTCTTATTCATGGATATATAACAAAGATTTGACTGTAGAGCTGTAATACCACACTTACAGAGGTGACCTGAAGTAACCTTAAACTACAGGATGTTACTGAATAACTATCCTTCAAATAGTAGAGACACCTCGATGGCCACACAAGGCTGTTTTCTATGTAGTAGTCTTAGCCATTTAAGTTTTAGACTTCAACAGAAACTCTCATTTTGAAAGGATATACAGTATATACTATACCACTGGTATAAAGCTAACTGGTCCATGTTTGATGCAAAAGGTTCTCCCTTCCTCAATTTTACCAAAAACACAAATATACATAAAATCTTGTTTTTTGCTCAAAATTGTGCTTAGAGTGGTGCGTGTGTGTGTGTGTGTGTGTGTGTGTGTGTGCATTGACATACAGTATATGCATACAGTATGTCTGTGGGTGTGTCTATACGGTATGAACTATGCAGTCGTCTCCGTGTGTGTGTGTGTGTTACCAGGCCAGTGGGGAGGCCATACGTGGACTTCTGGGGCTCTTCAGGTTTTCTGCAGCTTGCCGATCACTGAGCGCTCTCTGCGGAAAAGAAACAACAGGGTGTGTAAGCGAACATGAATGTTATTATTACTGTGGTTTTCAGTAGCTTTGTACTGTTATGCTGCATATATATCTATTTATTCTCTTTTAATCTTTGGATAATATGGATTTGAGCCCTGAAATTTCCATAATTTTATCAATTAATAAATATGATCTTGGTCTTGGTGCCCTTTAAATTTCAGTCCATTAAGGCTGAATAGAAAGCAACTTGTGCTGTGAGTGTGAATTGCATAAGTCTGAATGTTGTGCTCATATTGAGTTTTTTTTAATGACTTGGTTTGTTTTTGAAAATCCTGCTTTCTTTATTCAGATCTGGCTTCCAGAGAAATATATTCAGACACAAGGGCCTGCCAGGCTGCAACACACAGCTGAATACACTGTTAGCACTATAGCCTAGCAGACTCTCTCTCTCTCCGTCTTTGATGAAATGCAGGCTGTGTTCATTACTAAACACACTGCACGGGCCTTTCTAAAGACAAAATACTGGAGTAGAACATCTAGGAAGTAATGAGGCAATCAACAGACACAGTGTTTATCTGCAACCATTTAAAGGCAGAATGAGTAGGATTCTCAATATACAGACTCATACAAAAATAAACCCTCTCAATCATCACGTATGACCTACTAGAAGTGTGTGGTGGTGTCTGTACCTGCAGAGGCCTTCCCTCTGCTAAATCCCACTCATTCTGCCTTTAAGTTTTGCCTCACGAGCTGTTGAAGAAAAAATGTTTTTCAAACCATTATGTTAAATAGTTTGGGGGATGGCTGTGGAAGAGTAGCATGCATATATACATATAGTTTTCACACTGTAGATGTGACTGATTATTTCAATACATAAATCTTTCTTGCTCACCTCAAACTTATTCATGAACTCAGAAAAGATACCAAAGAAGGCCTCAGTGTTGGTGGATTTGCCGTCTTCTCCAAAGTAGGAGGCAGTTTTGCTGAATTCTTCCATAGCTCTCTGTTGCAGGGACTCTAGCGACTGGATTGCTGGATGACTGTTCTCCAGGAAGTTCTACACATACTGGAGTCAAGGGACACAAGCGTTTCATCGTCTGTTCTACTACATTGGTTTTTTTCTCCTCTCTTCATTAGCCTACATATCTCTCTGTGCCTCTCTCTGGCAGTTTTGAGAAGGATACACTCATGACGGCAGCAAAGCGGTCCTCAGCGGTCGCAGGCATCTTCTGACAGGCTGAGCGGATGTCCTGGATGGTTGTGTGAAGGTCGTTCAGATCTGATGTGATAGTCCTCTGGTTTACTATAGACAGATGGGTGTGTGACGAAGCAGGAAAATAGAAGGAGAGGGAAAGTACACTTAAAATCAGTGACAAACATCAGTATATTTCAAAATGTTCCCAAGCGATGGAGTGGAGGTTAAAGGAAAGCATATCTACCTTTGGCTGCAAGAGGAACCATGGTTAAATCTTTGGCAAAATCCAACACATCAGGAAAGTGTTGACATAACGACTTGACCAGAATATGTAGAAATGTCGACTTCCCATCCACTGTTTTAGTTGTGCTCAACTGCAGAGTACACAATGAAGTCATTAACTGTACAAACGCAATACGATGAGAAAGAAAACAAAGACTGCTTTGAAAAACAAAAACATTTGGTCACAAATATGATGTACCTCTGTAAGGAAGTTGATCTTAAAGCCTGTAGTCTTGTTGGTTTTAGGCTGGCTGTTATTCAAGTAGTTCCCCATCGCCAACACAAACTAAAGAAAGATAGAAGGCAGCAAGCTGAACTGCGAATCTGTCAAACAACTAATTTATCAACAAATCTTTATTCTTTCATCTCTCATGTAACCGTGGAAGTCAAAACTCCTTAAAAATGAAGGTGTACTGTACATCTAGTTCCAATTCAAGGAAAAAACATAATTTTGAACGTACTTTATTGTCCTTCACGTCTGATAAGAAACCATCACCCACAGTGCAGGTAGGAGAATCAGAATCACACATTGGTGAAAGCAGCATCACAACAGCAGGTTTTTTTTTTAAAAAACTTTAACAACAACGTATTATTATTATTATTTCATTTTGAATGTACTTGTGCTGAACAGTAGGCCACCTCTAGTATCTTAGCCAGCTTCTTGCTTGTCTTCAGCTCCAAGGAAGCCTTGTAGAGACAGTCGTACGCTCCCCTCAACTCCTCCGTCTTCTCCTGCAGAGAACACTTGAAGAGGAGGCTCTGCAGGCGAGTCTTGTACTCAGGTACTGATAACATCTGATGGAGAACACATGCAGCAAGCAAATAAGTGACAAACACAAACACAGCACATGGACAGTGACACAGACTCAGGTAATCCACACAACCACTTGTATAAAACGCGGCAACCAACAAAAACCAACGCGTCCACTCCCGGCCAGAACTGTACCTGCAACACAAACTGGTCTGGCTCACTGAGTTTGCTGGGGTCCTGTCTGTACTCTTCATACTTTTTGACCTCCTCTGCATCGGGGGCATACAGCAGCAGCTGTTTGATGTGGGCTGGCTCCAGCCTATCAGTAGCCATGTTCATCAGCACCTGACGCAGCTCCCCAGGAGACAGCTTCAGGTGGGCTATCAGGATGGCTAGAGGTTAACAGAAAGAGAAACAGGGATTATAAATGAACCTGAACCATAAATGAGCCCATAAATCTGGGTTAATAAGAAAAAATAAAATAGCTTAACACTTGAAATGAAAACACATATGGAAATAAATAATAGAATAATATGGCCTTTTATACTTACAGGCATTGTAAGCCTTCTTATGAGACAAAATTTCAATCACATCTTTCTTCTTGAAGGTTTCTGGCTGGAGGGATGGCTCTGGAGCAAGCACTAAAAATGGGACCAGTGTTAGTAAAATGCCCAGATGTTATGGAGCATAGTAGACAGTAGAGAGATGAGCAAATAACAAGGAGTGCAACTGCAGAATAAACGGTTTACAGTCCAAAATGGGAAATGCAAGGAAAAGAAAATCATGTTTTTTTTTTTAGATAAGGTGAACATAGAATTCAGGGGTAAAATTATGTAGATTCAATGACTAAATAATCACACTCCAATGATCCAAGAACCTGGATAATGATGTTCTAAGAAATAATGATGCATGTGTGTCATTCTGTCAAATTAACCTGTGATTAAAATATTTGCCATATCCTGTGCACATGAATGGGGGCTTACTGATTCATCCAGATGAATTGATTGAACATGATTAGTTCATGATTTTTAGCTGTTTCGGTGTTAGCTCTTCCACTTAAAGCACTGCAGATATGCATACAGCTGCTTGTACTCACTGGAGCTCTTCTGTGTCCCAAAGTGCAGCTCCAGATCCAGATACTTCACCATGTCATGCAGTTTTTCATAGTCAGAATTTGCTCCCAACTACCAAAGACATGCAAAAATAGTGCTATGTCAAATACAAATTCATGACTGTTAGATTATTTTCAATTCTAAATATTACTTTAAGAGGCCTTAGATCCCCATGACCCAACCCCACAAAGCTCACCTGTCCCCAGATAGTCCCCTCTGAGTTTTCCACCTGCTCCCAGCGTAACCGCTTCACGCTCATGTGGTTGGAGTCCATCCTGGAGAGTGAAGGCCTGGGCAAAGGTGGAGGGGAGCAGGGTGGGGGCAAGGGTGGAGGTGGAGGGGGCTCCAGGTGCTCTGAGGGGTCAGATAGAGAGTGGGGGAGGGACTGGGGCTGGCTATGGGATTGCTTATGGTGGGACTGAGTTTGGGGCTGGTGTGGCGACTGCAGCAGGTGATGTGAGGGCTGGGACTGCGGACGGGTGGCCTGGGTGGAGGGCTGGACTTGGTGGTGTTGGGGCAGAGGCTGGAAAGTGGAGAGGGTGGGCTGGTGTGGCTGGAGCGGCTGAAAGGTGGAGAGAAGGGGCTGAGGCCTGTGGGGCTGCTGGGGAGGGTGAATGACATGAATCTGGTGTTGATAGTCCTGTGGAGGGGGCTGTGGGGTAATATGGTGGATGTGGTGGATCTGAGGTGTGCTGGAGTGGTGGTGGGTCTGCTGGATAGAGTGGGGTCTTTGAGGAGAGGGTTTGGTGGGCTGGGAGTGATGGGTTTGGTGGATCTGCTGCTCTGGGTGTCTCCCTTGCGGTGATGCTTGGGTCTGATGATGACCTTTAAGACTTCTGCGGCTTTGATGAGAGTGGCTGTCCCGGTTTAGCTGAACTGGGAGGGAGGCAGGCTCTTGCTGGGCCTGATGCAGAAGCTCTGTGGAGGAGTGATGGGGTTTAGTTTGGTGCATCTGATGGGCTTGATGGAGCAGCTCTGTGGAGGAGTGGTGGGCCTGCGGTTTGTGCATTTGCTGGAGCAGCTCAGTGGATGAATGGTGCGCTTGTCCCCGATGCATCTGGTGAGCTTGATGGAGGAGTTCCGTTGAGGAGTGATGGGGCTGCATTTGCTGCAGCTGGTGAGCTTGTTGCAGAACCTCTGTTGACGAATGATGGGCCTTGGTTTTGTGCATTTGGTTGAGCATTTCTGACGATGAGTAGTGGGCATGGGCTTGTTGAATCTGCTGGAGCATCTCCGCAGATGAGTGGTGGGCTTGGGATTGTTGCAATTGATGGAGCACCTCAGCGGAGGCATGATGGGCTGGGGCTTGGTGCATCTGGTGGAGCATCTCCGCAGAAGAGTGGTGGGGCTGGGGTCTCATGCCCTGATGGCTTTGGTAGATGCCCTCAGCGTATTGACCTTGTTGGCTGGGGTGGGCTGTTGGTTGGGGTGACGGTTGGTGCGGAGATGGTGCTGAACGGGACTGACGTCGGTGGTGATGACTCTGGTGGGCCTGTTGCTGCTGTGCTTGGCGCATCATATACAGAGGATGGTTAGGATGGTGATGGGTGGAGTCTGGAGAGGGGAGTGGGGGTAAGGACTGGTGGAGTTGTTGGAGAGGCAGTGGTGAGTGGGATTTCTGCTGGGTTGGCTGGTTAGGCATCGAGTGGTGGCTCTGGTAGATCTGTTGCATTTGTTGCTCTTGATATGCTTGTTGCTCCTCGTAGGCCTGACGCTCTTCATAAGCTTTTTGCTCCTCGTAAGCTTTGCGCTCTTCATAAGCTTTTTGCTCCTGGTAGGCTTGAAGCTCCTCAAATGCTTTCTGCTCCTTGTAGGCTTGACGCTGTTCGTAGGCTTTTTGTTCTTGGTAGGCTTGGCGCTGTTCATATGCTTGTCTTTCTTGGTAGGCTTGTTGCTCCTGGTACATTTGTTGCTCTTCGAAAGCTTTTTGCTCCTCATACGCCTTCTGCTCTTCATAAGCCTGTCTCTCTTTGAAAATTTTCTCCTGATAGGCCTGCTGCTCTTGGAAAAGTTGTTGTTCTTCATAGGCTTTCTGCTCCTCAAACGCCTGCCTCTCCTTATATGCTTGTTGCTCCTCATAGGCTTGTCTTTCCTGGTAGACATGTTGTTCTTGGAAGGCTTTTAGCTCTTGTATTGTAGCATGGACCTGTAGGTCCTCTCTTGTGGGCAGCACTTTATGTAAGGAGTGGCGTTTAGGTGGTGGATTACTGCGGGGTGGAGGTGGGGGTGGGGGGCCAGATTTCCGGCGGATGGGCACATATGCTCTGGGGGAGTGTTCAGGGGTGTAGCTAAGCTGTTGCTGCTGTTGCTGTTGTTGGTGCTGAGATGGCGTCTGTGCAGGTGCTGGAGGGGGAGGAGGCGGGTCATTGAACTGAACAGGCGGGGGTGGCGGAGGGGTCATTGGTGGCGGGGGGATGTGGTCGGAGGAGGAAGAGTAGGTGAGGGAGGAGGCATTCTCTTCTCCACTGCTACTCTGAACATCACTCGGGCTGCTGAGCTCTGGGGCCACAAATCCTCCATTTTCATCTTCGTCCACCCCCAACTCCTCATCATTATCCTCATCATCCTCATCTGGGAAGCCCATCTGCACAACATCCTGGCATTAACACCAATTACACTTCATTAATGTCAAAGTGGAACTTTGTTTTTTGGTACACTTGTCAAGCTAGATACGTTGATGAAAACTGTGGCTACAACAGACTGTCTCCTTTTGCTATTGAGTAGTGATAAAATAATTGGTAAGATGCAGCATACGCATGAAAAAACTTAACGATTCAGACTGTTACACTCACAACACTCATGTGATAACTGATAACATCTGACGATATGCACATGATAACTGAATAAATGTCAGTAGTAGTCACATTATCATAACATTATCGTATATAATTATTTTTGAATGAGGCTTCAGATCTCATTTTTAATGTGACTGAGACATGCATTCCTGGCTCAGTGCTGCTTTACCTCCTCATAGTCATTCTCTGGAGTCAGGAAGTCATCAACGATGGCTACCCTCTGACCCAGCTGCTCGCTCAGTGCATCCAGAAAGCGATCTGTGTCTTCTGAGCGCGGTGGTTTGGAGAAGGTGTAACGCCGCTTGCTGCTGCGGTGGGTGGGGGGACTAGATGGGTAGTCAGGAGGTTCTGGAGGTGATGGAGGGGGACTGTCCAGGCTGATGTAGGGGTTGGACTCCCCACTGGTCTGGCTTGTCAGCCCTGATGAATAGAACTGGGCCGCAGGGGGGCTGGGGAGAGGCTCTGGCCAGGATGTAGGTGGTGGGGGGCCTTTACGGTTACCTGAGATAAGGAAGAGACATACGGTAAACAGTTCTATAATGATGGCTAAATCCCTGAAGCATCATGTTAGGTGATGGAAATGTCTCTCTACTGACTTTCAGAGGTTTAGATAGAAAGAATACTGTACATAAAGGCTGTGTGTGGTCAGGTCTTCTCACCCTGCCCCCCTCCCCCAAAGTAAATGTCACAAAAATGTGTTTGTGGTTGTGTTTAAGTAAGAAGAGGCTTTCCTTCTACAATGGAAAAAGTTCTGCATTTGGAGAAACAAAAGGCACAAAATGTAATCTGAATAGGTCTCCCAGAGGAACTAGCCATAGCAGAAAACACATTTTTGATTGAGGGGGATCTTTAACTACTGTGTGTTTTCTAGTTCCACTTCCACCATCACCATATCCTCCTGTCGTCCTCCATATGAGGTTCAGAGTCCCTGGACTACATTAGACTACCTTCTAACCTAGCACGCCCGCAACCGGAGAGCCTGGTCCTGCCTGATGTAGATTGAACGTGAGTATGTTCCTATCTTACTCTCATGAGTGAACTCTGCATACCTATGTGGGGGGAACAGGTCTGTCTTGTCGGAAGACAGAATCAATTCAAAGATGGCAACTTGTTAAAATATGTAATATAATGCTCTATATCAAGGCCTACGCAGGTCCTAACCCAACAAAATAAACTAAATCTAATCACAGCCGGGCTGAAGAATAGATTGAAAGCGGTGGCTTGTTTCGAGACTTTGCTATGCTGTATATTTATGTACAGCATGAAATCACAAAACTCCTGTCAATGTAAAATTCAAGTTGAGTCAGAAATGGGTTGGCTACCTTGGGATTTATCATTCTCGCTCTGCAGTACTTTTTTAAACATTTTGTTATCCTCCCTCTCTTACACACTCACAAACACACACTCACACTCATGCACACAGTAGATATGTAGTCATTTTATACAGTATGTCAGTTAGATAATAATTCCAGCTGCTGTGAGTTTAGTGTAAATTTATACTTTCAGCTACCTGTGTTAGCATGTATTGTAGGGGAGGCTGTGCGCGAGGGAGGTTCCAGATCCAGCAAACTCTCAGGGGCAGGAGGAGGACGACTCTTCAGAGACTTGGACCTCTTGGTTGAATACATGTTCTCCAGCTCAGCGTACACTGCTGACAGCTTG
The DNA here is from genome assembly GCF_043641665.1 of Enoplosus armatus. Classification (NCBI taxonomy): domain Eukaryota; kingdom Metazoa; phylum Chordata; class Actinopteri; order Centrarchiformes; family Enoplosidae; genus Enoplosus; species Enoplosus armatus. The sequence continues at coordinate 10,756,095 of NC_092196.1, read as the reverse complement.
TATGGTGAAAATGTACAAAAGAAACCAGAGTAAGACCTCTTGCCCTAATGATGATGAATCCTACGCTGATATCTATTGCATCTTTCCCCATGAGGATGGGCCGTGGTACGTACATTGGTGAGATTGTTGGGAGTCTCAGGAAGGGAAGTACCATCTCCTGACTGTCTCTCCCCTGGAGCCAACCTCATCCCTGTCTCCAGCACTGGCTCTGAACGGAGGCCTGTGACAATACACCCATTAGTATGAGTGAAATACAACCCAGGTAGAGGAGTTACCCAAGTGGCTGAGAGTCAGCACATTCGGTTGTGTTCTGACAGCTCTGGCCCATATATGGCTGACAGATTTGGCTGGGTTTTTAGGTTGTGGGGTCGGGCTGATTTGGGCAATTAGAAGAGATCAGGCTATCTTTGGGTCAGTAATGGAAGAGTCTGACATTAAGTCTTGTAGAAAATATACACCATGAATCGAACTAGTAATGAACCATGCTGGTCAGAAGCTGAAAACAAAAGCGAACATATCCTACGCGCTACCAGAAGAATCCAACGAGGACAGGACTGTGTTTATGGTCACAATGAGGATAATGTGAATGCTATAACAACACTGATGGTGGTGACAAGAATCAAGGGTGTCATGGTGGTCATAGTGTTACTGTTGCTACTGATGATCATGAAGATAATGAAGTTCTGTACCCATGCCCAAGTGTGTGCCAATGACCAGGTCATCAGAGCTACGTCCCCTCACACTGCTCCTGTACGTGGTCCCTGTCACCCTCATGGAGCTGCTACGTCGGTGGGGCTCGGGGGCAACCTCGGGCTCCGGAGGAGGGGGCGGAGGTGGTGGTGGTGGTGGAACTGGAACACACACACATATCGGCAATGCAGAGGAAGAGGCAAAGGCGTATGAAGGGCTTGCAGCACCTGAGTGGATTGCACTTTTACTGAACCAGTGAATTTATTAAAAGATCCCCAATATCAGCGTCCATCTCTCACACACAAACCCCGTTTTCACTCACACACATATAGACATTAAAAGGCACACATGCCCAAACAATTAAAAAGGACAAATCTATGCACACACCTGGCGCTTTGTATCCCAGGAAGCGTGAGATCTTGCTCTGGCAGTGTTCCTGCTCCTCGTACGTCAGCAGCTGGTAAACAAACTGCCAGATCACCTGTTTGGCTGGAGTATCCAGCACCGGGAACACATCCACGATCAGAGTGTCAACATTCCTGTTGCCATGGAAACACACAGGCAAGGTGACAGAGATCGCCTGGCGGTCCAATCAGAGGGTATGGTCACCCATGTATGCAGGAAACTAGACACAACGTCAACGGGGAACTCCACTGATTTTACACATGAAGGCAAGTTTACAAGGCGTTCTACTGAGGATGTGAAAACAGTTGAATAATGTCTTCTGTGGAGGAAGCTTTCTAAAGAAAATAACCCTGATCATGTCATATCTAACAGAAAGCCTCTGTTACAAAGAAGACTTGGGCATTTACCAGGCAGGGAGGGTCAAATGTCATGATGGTAATGCTTGCATTATGGGAAGTGTAGGCCGTAGATCCAGTGTTATGGAGCATGACTGATAGTAGGGACGAAAAATTCAGATATGTTGTTGATTTAATTTGGAAAACTTTTTTAAAAATGGTATTTCCATAGGAGCCAATTTAGTTCCCTGATCTCTGTGCTAAACCGTGACACTGATTTTAACGGATTTATACCTCCACAATTGCACTGTTAACATAAAATGTTAATTTTCACTGTAACTTTACATGACAGTCATTATGGTGTAGTGTAAATGCACATAACAGCCTCAACAGTACAAAATATAAACATGTTCAGTTATTCTTCAACAGTTTTTGTCCTCCTCTCTTCCTCCGTGTTTGCATATCACGTCACGTCCATCCTCTGACTCCCTCTATCTCACCCCATTCCCCCTTCTCTTCTGCTCACCTGTGCTGGAAGAAGTTCTCCAGAGCCTTGCAGATGGTGTACCTCTCCTGGATGGTCAGCAGGTGCTCCAGCTGCTGTCCGAAGGTGCGGCCATGAACCCGGATGCTGGGGGGCAGAATCTCTGCCACCCACTGCAGCGAGCTGAGCGCAGGGGAGCGGGCGCGTTCTGTGGGAACGCCGCCCCCAGCAAGGTCCTGCTCAGCCAGGGTGAAAGTAGGCGGACCATCCTCCACCACCAGAGTGGGCATGGCACCACTGCCCTGGAGCATGGACACCACCTTCTCATGGGAGGAGGTCCTACAGGCAGACACATGGTAGGCATGGAGACACATGCACACACACACTGTGATAGCGTTTTAACTGCATGTGCCAATTATTTCAAATTTTTCACAATTTAAATTTCAACTATGTAGTAATTAGTCACTTCACTTTACTGATACGTGTAAGTAAAGTAAATAAACAACTTATGAAAAGCTTTGTGTATTCTGCAGAGGATATTACATATACTGGAGTGTAAAGACATGTTTGCAGTCTCTGGGGAGCTTTTTTCTATCATTGTTTGTGTTTTAACTTGAGCTATTTTCAGGAAACTGTTGTTTTTCTATCACATCCATCTGAAATTAGATTTTCACTACCTTCAATTGTATGAGCTCCACAAACAACAAAACATCTCCAACAGGGGAAGCGTATTACCACATTTCTGTTTACAGGTAAACTGAATTCTTTTCTATCTAATTAGATTTAGAAACTGCATGGTTTTATGCAGAACTTGGGTACAAAGAATTTGTGTGAGAGCTCAACCTCATGTCCAGTCCATTGAGAAACAGGATGCGGTCTCCTGGTTTTAGACCTGCCTTGTCTGCTGGGCTTCCTGCAGAACACAAAATGAGAAAGAGACGTCTGATTTGATCATTTCCTCATTAAAACAGCAGTACAGTGGTGGAGTACAGTGTTATTACTCTACAGTGTAATAACTAAAACAACTCATATACGACAACAGCTTGATCATTTACACACACATATTGAACTTACCTGGGATGACAGAGTCAATCCACACTGGAGCATGGCCTCTAAGAGTGAAGCCAAAGCTCATGTTGCCCTTACATACTCTCACGGTCCTAAAGAGACAAATTTGAGTTTTGATTAACGGCAGGACTGATGAAGAACCAGAGGATCTATGAAGTACCAGAAAAGCAGGTTTTCAAACATACTCAGCCACATCTCCAGTAATTGCTAAATTTACGTGGTTAATGTATGATCAAGGTGATGTACATACTTTTCTACAATTAATAATAATAATGCATGGGTTACCATAGAAACCCTGTTGGACTTAATGAATATGACAAAGTGGACACAGACAATACTTAAATAAGGCTGGAGTTCATTAATTACTATAGTTCAGTAGAACTATAGGAGTTTTTTTGGCCATCCTGAGAGAAGTTCAACTGTGGACCGCCTGCAGATTTCCATATTCAACAGACTACTTTAAATTCCCATCCTGCATGAACAACCCTACTTAAATATGGACAGTATATCCCAAGGGAGCTGTATAACATCCTCATAGGCCAGAGCCATAGAAGACATTAGCAGTTTCTTGGGGCACTTCATTCCTACAATTTCAAGAGATGGTGATAGGATGTTAGTAGTGCTTTACATGTATATCTTTTAATCCTGAGAAATGGGATCAGGATTGTGTCATCTAAGCAGAGAGCAGACTGTCATCAGTTCATAAAGACACAGCAGGAACAAACGTCACAGCAGATGAAGAGAGCAAGAGAACAGGCATGACTGTCTAAACAGGTTTATGTTCCCCCTGGCTTACCCAGTGAAGGGTCTATTTTTCAGTTAACATGAATTCCATGCTTTCACAGGAAGACCTGTCACAGCCTTTCTCATGGAGAGTGGTTATAAATTTGATCAGACGTGAGGAGAGAGAAGGTGTTATTTTGGGAAAAGGGTTTTCTTTGAAAACTAAAAATGACATGGCACTGTGTAGCTGATGGGATATAAAAGCTGCGACTCCTGCTGATAAAAGGCCAAAACGCAAGACAGGATGAGAAAGCAACATCTGTGATACCCCCACAGGACACTTGATACAGACCTGCAGTTGGTGGTGGTGCCACTGGAGTGCCCAGCTATGAGTGAGGTGGTCTTGCGCATGCCGCGGGCGGGGGGGACCACGCCTTCCTCTGCGTGGGTGCGTGGCACGGAACTGGCGCGCGTGGAGACCAGAAGGCGTTCGGGGTGATCCTCACTCCGGCTGCGGCGAAGGTGGTTGCGGCTGGGGTCACTGAAGCTCCGCCCTTTGAGCCGGCTCATCAGGCTCTGGGAAACCACCTCGTCAAAACGCTCCCGATGCTTCTTGGGAATGAAGATCCTGGCAAACATTGTGGGATCAGACACAACCTCAGTTTGACAAGAAAAACTAGACTAGGCGTCCAGATCAGCTTCTCTTGTGTGCTGTCAATGAAAAGACAGTTTCTACTTTTCTACATGAGAGCAATAACACAGAAAGGCTTTACTGAAAAAAACAAAAACAAATTAAAAAAAATAATAAAATCCCCACAAAATCAAACATTATTTATCCTGATCTCTCAAAGTATTCATCGTCCAAAGTATCCAAAAATAAAAAGCAGAGGGGTCCTCGTTCTGATGACGTATTGTTCCAGCTGCAGGATCCACTTAATCGGTTCAAAAATAGTTCAGTCCACATCGTCTCATGGGAGGGCCGAGGCAGGTGGAAGGGATTGGTCCAACATTAGTGTGTGTGTGTGTGTGTGTGTGTGTGTGTGTGTGAGCGTATGCATGTGTGTGTGTGTGTGAGAATGAAAGAGATGAGCTTTGTTTGTGTGGTCCTGTCACATCAGCAGCTGCAGGTAAGAGTGTTCAGTATCAGTGACAGCTCACAGCGAATACATGAAAAAAGGGAGGAAGCTCAGAGCCACCTCTGGGAGAAAGCGCTACACTCCTCCCTACTAGTGTTATTTTCTCCTCCCATAATCAACTCCCAATGCCTTTTTCTTCTTAAAGGAAAAACCCCACCCTCGGACAGTCTTCGATATCAGTTTGAGATATTCAGTGTGTTCCAGGGGTGGTTTTGTGGGTGTGGGGTTCCTACAGTCTGGTTCTTGTCCAGTTAATAAAATGAAGATTGGAGAGAGAACAAGTAGTGTTGGCTATAACTGCTTATTCAAATTCTGCATCAAACTAATCAAAGAAGGCTTGTATTTCAGATGCACAAGCTGTCTGTAATAAATTGGTATCGCTGCCTCTTCTATGACATATTCCTCCCTGTTCAACATCAGCACAAAACTGTAAAGAAAAGAAAGCAGCCTTTCCCGTCTGTTTAATAAGGAGCTCAACACTCAAACTTGACATTTACCACTGATGTTTTAGAGTGCTTGAGATGTCTACTCCCATTAAACTCCCTTGTAGCTGTGCTGTCTGTTTCATGTGGTTTATATTTAGCCAATTATCTGCGAGAAGAAGACAAAATATATAACAAAACAGAAATGACCCAGAAATGGAAGAAACATTGCCAGTAACTGTGTTTTGAAAAGTGTTTTAGGGTGTGTTTTTCCTTTAAATATAGGACACCTTCTCCCTTTTCCTTTCTCTTTTATCTGTGTTTCTGCACACACATACACAAGCCAACCTCCATCTCACACCCGAGTACACACACCTCATTTGTCCCTTTTCTCTTTTGCATATCTTCCTCCCCATCCCGCCTACAAAACGGTGCTGCCTCCATCCACAACACAAGCCGCTCTCTATCTCTCTGTCTCCAACACGATTCTCCTGGGTGCAGAGGAGAAAAGAGTGCTTTGGTTTTTATCAGAGTGCACCAGTTCCAATGTGCATCCAGATACACAGCACAACTCCTTACTCAAATGCTCCTGCTGAGAATAAGGCTCAGCGGTGCAGTTTGGTTTTCAAAGCTGTCTCAGTCCCTTTGCAGGTACATTTGGGAACATTGTTGGGAGGCAAGGATTAGATGATTCTCTCTTCGGTAGTTTCATAAAAATGCACGGCAAGTATTGGGTTTGAATTAAGAGTGACACATAAGCTGTGCTACCTCCATACCAATATCTTACAATCCAAAGTTGAGGGAAGTTAAGAGATATTTCCTCTCTGGAGATTTCTTACCTAGACAACATTCTGACTCACCAAAGTTCACGGGCGTTTGCAAGTGTGCGCACATTCACTCACACACACACACACACACACACACACACAAAAACTCTAACATTGATCACATTGATCCAATAAAACCTGAGACCATATCCAAAGCCAATCTGTGTGTAGGTGTAAGACAATCACTGCTTTAATGTTAAACCACTCTCAACTAATCGCAACAAACACCCTGGGCTCGTCATACATAAAGATAATCACCAGCAGCTGCATTTGATCATACAGAGAGTATAAATATATATATATAATAAATATCACCATGGCAGATGTTCTGCTTTGCCATCCCTGTCAGAGCCTTGTGTCCAATTATAGCATCTTATTTATGGCAGTATATTGTGAGTACAATTGTCCCAAACACTATTAAGTCAATAGCTCTGCAGCAACAATACAGTTTGTCCCTTCCACAATTTCTCCTGGTCCGCCACCCTGTGGAGTCATACACACACATTACAGTCACAAAATGGGAACCCTGAGTTAACTGCTGATTCACTGTGTGTGTGTGTGTGTGTGTGTGTGTGTGTGTGTGTGTGCGCCACCTGATTAGCACACAATGTTTCTTGTGAGTTAACCCATCTGTGCAAGCACTGCTTGTGTCATAAGCAACTACAACCTTACAACAACCACACAGGCAACATCACAAAAAATGTCAAACAATGCAATCAACGACAGCATTAAAAATATTGTAATTAAGCCTCTTTTAAAGAAGCATAATCTGGGTGCTTCTGATCAGGGTAACAGCAGCCCTAACTTGAGACCTTCTTGTGATCTCTCTCCAAACCAAAAAACTGTCCCAATTAGACACTGAAAAGACCTATGCATCCTTGTGTTCCTGGATCTCACCACTGCATTCAAAACTGTCAATCACACTATTTTATTACAAAGACTGGGAAAGCGACCGAGACTCTCTGGCAGTATTTTACATTGTTTCAAAATATGTCTGCATGTGTCAAAAACAGTTAATTCATTACATGGTGTTCCACAGGGATCAATTGTGGGTCCCCTTTTATTTCACCTTTATGTTAAACTCAGACTTCATTATTACCATAATTATGATATATAATCATACATCTCTCTGGCCTTGGGTGATCTTAGTCCCATCAGTCCATGTAAAGTGTATTGTGGACATAAACAAGTGAATGTGCCAATGTTTTTACTGTCAAACAACACAACAGAAATTAATTATTTGATGCCAAGACAAAAAACATCTGGATTCGTTGTCTCTTAAAACTGTAGATGAATTTAGGAGTCCTGCTGCAGAAATGTGTTACTTCGGTCCAATCAATTATGTACAAATACATGTGTGAGTTTGTGGGGAAAATGTGGGGGTGTATGTCACTCAGTGTTGGCATCACTGAAAGGATAATCACTTCCATAGATACTATTTCATCTGCTTACTATGGAGATGTGTATATAAATAAGAGCCAAGGGAAGTAGTGTATGTAGGTGACAGTGATTAAGTACACGGTGTGTTCATGCAGCAAAAAAGTCAACACTTCCCCCGAGGGCTGCAACATGCTCATCTGCGATACCAGGCTGCTCTGAACTGCTATCTTGAGGGCCAATTTTGAATAGCAAGAGGACAACTAACTCTAGTTTGAGACATAATACAACAACATCAAATGGTAGGAAAAAAAGTGTATCTACATTCAGTAAACTTAGAAAGTGAGAGGCAGAGAAAGAAAGAGACAGAAGCTGTTGAAACACAAACTGACGAGCAGACGAGCTGTCAGAAAGGCAGAAAGAGTTGCAGAGGTAGATATGAAGACACAAGCAGTAAAATTTGACAGAGACAAGAAAAAAGAGAAAGTAGAGAACTAGAGCTCTTTCTAGGCCAGGGTCATGTAACTATTGGGAATGAAGCAGGCTAGTCTGCATTTACAGGCTATGTAGGCCACAGAACTTTCCCAAACAACACTCATACATCACCATGGCTGCTCAGACAAACGGAGGATAGGGAAAACTAAACAGAATGGGGCCATTTATTGTGTATTTATGACAGTCGCAGGGCCTGGCTCTATTTCATTCTATCAACTATTGATTAACTTTATCACCTCCAACACCTCTCTGTCATGTTACGATCTCACTCAAAGAATTTTTAAATCTTGTAACCCGGCCAAAACGAGTGAGCAGAAACTTCACAGCTTTCCTCCATTGAAGTTGAATGTAGGCCTTGGGATGCCCTCAATTATAAGGAGGGCGAGAGGAGTCTATAATTAGGTCTGAAGGAGGGGTGGATCAAGGACACAGCTCACAGAGGGATGAATGACAATTGCAATCAGCTGGGAAACTCATTGCAAGAACAATCATTATCAGACACACCTCTGATCAGCCAGTTTGACAGCTGGGCCAGTTATGAATTTGCAAAAACAAAGAATAGCTTGAGACACAGTGGGGCTTAAACCACAGAGTGGGATTAAAAAGCTTCAGAAACGAGAACATAACAAGAACGAATTGTCAGTAGTAGTAGAGTTGAGTTTTGCTAAATGTAGCAGTTCATGTTTCCCATGCTGGAGTCAAATTTAGGGACAGATTTCAATATTTTCACATGCTGACAAAAAGTGTAAAATAATCATCAATACAAACCTTGACAACAAACACGCAGATCAGTTGCACAACAACACTTCAGCAACTTCAGACACAAGTCAGCACAAACAACACAAAGCACAGCGAACACTGCTGAGATCAAAAGGAAAAGTGCCATACCGAAAGTGTCTGGAAAGGCTCCTATCCCTTCCCATGGCTCTTTGGGGCTTTGAGGAAGTGCCTGAGCTCAGTTAAGCAATGCAAATGCCTCTCTCTCTCTATCTCGGTGAGTCCCCATCTAGTTTGAGCAAACAAACTCTCCCGGACAAAGGGGGGGAGAAGAGAAAGATGAGAAAAAGGAAGGTGTCCTGGATCTCAAAAGCGCTCGCTGTAGGCTCGGAAAGCAGCCAGAAGAAGAAAGAGAGAGACTGAGAGAGAGGGAGGGAGCAAACTGTAAGAGCGGCTGTGGTTCACATCCCTCCACACCTCCAAAACTTCCCCAGGCAGCAGCATCATCATCTGTTCTCCAACTTCATGCTCTTCCTTTGTTCCCATCTTTTGAAGCCAAGAAGCCAGGGTCAAGGTCGCCACAGGGAAGTCTTCTCGGTCACAGTTACAGGATAATCTTTGTCACCGAGTCGTCCATCATTCGGCAGTAAGAGGTAGCGTGTGGCAAATCTTCTCTTCCCGTGGTGCAGGAGGAAGGAAAGAATGAGATGAACAGAGGAGTAAGTGAGGAGGGAGAGAAGTGGAGAAGAGAGGAGAGCCCCAGTGGAATTTCATAGGCAGGTCAGCACAATGACTGTGTGTGTGTGCAAGAACCAATAATGTGAATAAGTGAACGTACAGAAGCTTTGACAGTCAAGTCTGCGCAACACGTGCTCACTTGCAGCATCCATAACTTTTATTTCTGAGTGACGACATCTATCCAAATGTCTGCAAACATTTCCAGCCCAAAACAACTTGACTGATTCATAAAACATTTGTCAAAGACAGAAACACTAAAGAAAATTGCACAGCATTCTTGATCCTTGAGAATGCATGTCTAATTAATTCACATCTTTGAAGTCTATATACAGAAACTGTATCAGACAAAGGCCTACAGTTCATTATAATTACATTCAATTACCATAACACTGCAGAACAACATGAACAAAAGAGCTAATATGTGTTCCAAGATTGTCTCTAGTGGTACTCCAGATGCAAAATCTTATTAGATACATAACTTTCAAGTGTTCAACCACCCGCTAACCCCTGGGTTTTAGAGCCGTTTAAGAATCGTCATTGGCAAGTGCGTCAGAAAGAGAGAATTTATTAAAAGAAGTAGGCTGCTTAAAAATAGAACACATCCTGTGGGAAGGCGAGGCAAATCGGTGAGGGGGGACAGAGGCAGACTGAGGGGAGAGTGGCCCAGCTGGTCAAGTTTTACAAGAAATAACTTCATAAGCTGTTAAGCACACTTCACATCCTCTGACACGTGACCTCTAATTATCGGACTGAGGTGGGGTGGCACAAGAGTTTTTGTACGAGTGTGTGCACATGTGAGTGTGTGACTGAGCGCCTGTCACAGGAAGTGACAGTGACTGAGGTGGCGGGAGAGAAACTGACAGAGTGGCAGACAGAAATAGTGGGGGAGGAGACAGCGAGTGAATAAAAGAGAGAGATTCAGCTTCAGTGGCAGACACATTGATTCTCCACACCTCGAAAGACAACACCGGCACCCAGCTCATGACTAGCTGGTAACATTTTCAGACTACCTCTCACTCCGTGTCTTAACTTTCAACAAGAGAGTCTACAGCCATGCTAGCGGTTCTTTGAGGCTGTACTTCAGCACAACGGTGCTTTGAACTACATGCTCATAATGACAATGTTAATGTTTACCACGTTCACCATCTTAACTTAACGTGTTTGTGTGTCACTAAACACAAAGTACAGCTGAGGCTGAAGTGATTGTCATTTTGGGATTGTCAAAATTTGTACATGATGATGGCATTATGGGAAAAGTTAAGGGATCACCAAAGCTATTACAATTTACCTTGAGGGGGACATGAATGTCTGTACAAAATGTCATGGAAATTTATCAAGTAGTTTTCGAGGCATTTAACTCAAAGCTACAAATATAAACCTCATGGTGGCACCAGAGGAAAAGTCAGGGGATCACCACAGTCATTAGGACTCATCAACCGGGAATCATGGATAACTGTAACAAATTTTGTGCCAATCCATCAAGTAGTTGTTGAGATATGTCAGTCTGGAACGTGGTGGACTGACCCTGATCCCTATGGCCACGCTGTTAGCCAGGCAAAAGCTAAAAAAGCCACCTTGAAACATGCCTATTAAAAATATCATCAACCAAGAGCAGAGCACTTCCATGTTACATGTTTTCCCCCCCAGGATGAGACATCTCATCGTCAGCAGCAGTCATTTACACCAACACCACCCTGAGGCATGGCTCATGGACAACCTGGAAGCAAAACTCCCTCAGGCTCCTACCACAGAGACATGATCACCACACTCTGCTGTAAACAAAATGAGCTATTCCAAAGCTGGAATATAAAGAAAATCTTTTAGCCCTTTAAAGAGAATGCAAACCCAACAATACCCTAATCGACATAAAGGAGCATGTTGTTGCACAAATTAACAGCACAAACAGCGCAGATAATGACAACAACACAATGACACAGCAGGAAGAGAGAAAAACTTTGCATATCAAAGCCTGTCAAGGTCACAGCGCCCCTGAACTAAACACACCAGGAAGGAATTATGGGTAACTACAGCTAGATTTATCTAAAGAGAGATTCAGGCTCTCATTGGGTTGACTTACTGTACTTTTCTCACTGCCTAAAGGTGAGGAAAACAGCTAAAACACTTCTCAGTCCTCTATGAATAAGCTAATGAATAATTAATGGGACTTCTGTGGAAAAAAAAACATTGCAAAGCATTTTACAGGCAGCTTTCTAAGGAAGGAAATGTGATATCAAAGCTGTGATACAGACAGCTGTGTCGGAGGAAACTGAGATGGCTGGACAACAGCTTTGTTTTCTGGCTGGAAGGAGAACGGATTACTCCCCAAACAGGAGAATGCAAAACTACAGATTACTTCATAACCAATAATAAATGGTCACATATGACAGACACCCGAGAGCGCTTTGACACCAAACTCGATGTTACAAAATCTGCAAATGTATAACGCCAAATTGTTTTTCCAGTACTCACCTGAGGCAGCAATTCATAATTTCTTGCAGCATTGAACTTCAAAAGCGAGGACTGCGTGCAAGTGTGTGTGAGAAACAGCGCCGTGTGCATGCAGCCCAAGCATCTGCATGTTGTTCTGTTTTCGTATGTGTGCATATCTCAACCACCAGCAGCAAACTGGCTGTAGCAGCTAAGAGCTGTATGCAGAGGAGGGAATAAAGAGCATCCAGTGATGTGATCCACAAAAAAACAAAAAAGAAATCAGTGCGTGTATCAAAGAGTGCATCACAGCTGACAGGGAGAAATGGGAAAGAAAGAGACCAACAGAGAGAAAGTCAAAGTGAGAGGAAAAAGACAGACGGGAGGGAATAGTGTGTGCAGAGGTATTGTGTTTTGATTTTCTGATCAATGCTGAGGAGGAAGAAATGTTATATTCAACTGTGAATTTCTAACCATACCCTTGTGTGCTGTAATGGAGAGGGGAGAAACAGAACAAAGTGACTTTCAAGCACCCAAGGGCAGCAGTCTGTGCTCGATGTCCTCTCAAAGTTATTCATATGTGTTCTTGATGTACAGCTCTCCCACATTTCACAATAAAATGCTGAGAGGGGGAGTTTCTAAAATATTGATTTCAAGGGGCAATTAAGGAGTTTTTGCTCCCTAACTGAGCCCCTAATGAACCCTATAGCTGAACTGTGTATAAGACAACAATGGACAATAACTCTCCCCAGTGCACTTTTACAAGCGTTCTCAGAAACAACGATTATGAGAAAATGGTTTGAAATGAACACAGCCGGGGCCTCGTCTGCAAGAGGATTACAGTTAGCCTTGTTGAATATTAATTTCCCCACTCAGCTTTTTTTTTAATGTTTTTTTGTATTTCAAAAAAGGCTAATCGTTTACTGAGACACACAATTTGGATTAGTTGGAATGTGTTGCCATGCTGTTAATAAGCTGTGCTCCCGTGTTTTGTTAATGTTTCACAGCTAAAGTGTTCCAGTAAACACAGTCATTTATACATGTTTTAGCACTACCTATTTAACACCAAACTAATCTGAAGAGTTTCAGTTGTTTGGTCATCAGATGGTAACTTCCCCTACAAATAAACACCTCAGTTATTTCCCAATGATGCATGAAGGGACTAAAATGCAACCCACATTCACAAGCACATTTACCCTTTGAGAGTTTAGACTGAAAACAGCCCTGCTGGCTGAAACATTAAAGCATTTTCCTGGTCGCATCACTGGCAGTGACATACTGAAACCAGATGTAAATCCACCACCACTGTAGCAGAGGTTTGTCACACAGTGATTTTTATTTGAGTATTTAAGAGAAATCTGTTTTAGTTGGGAGGGAGAGGGGGTATAAACAGTTATAAGAAATTCCCTTGTATCTGACAAGCCTCTTTAATCCCTACATGAGGAGAACTAAAAGACTGGTTAGTCATGAAGAGTCTAAACAAGTCAACAACATGCTCAAAGACATATAAGTCTGTCTCTGAATGTATCTGAACATATCTGAGCAACTGATTGGCTACCTGACGCTGTCAATCAGCTGTTGATGCTCCTCTGTGATCAAGATGTCGGGCAGGGCCTCAGCCAGACTCTCCACGTCCCTCTCAGCAGCGTACTGCTTGAGCACCTCAAACAGCTGCTCCTTCACATCTGGCTCCTCTCCAAGCACTTCCTCCACCTGACGGATAAATAAATGCACAGATGTGAGTTGGTATACAATATTACAATAAGATAAAAATGCAGAAAACACAATGACTTTTTTCATGACAAAAATGACTTTGAGAAAGACCCACTTTCTTATTGAACTCCATGGCCTTGTGGGCGCGACTCTCCCTGACGCTGTCCCCACTCTGTGACAACACCCTCATGCTGCTGCTCAGCCGCTTGGGCCGCCGGGCCATACTGAGCACGCCCAGACGCAGAGGTCGACCCTGAGCCGCTTTGATCATAGCCGCTGCCGTTTCATGATGCTTCACTGGGATGCCGTTGACCTCCATGACGTAGTCTCCGGCCTTGAGGCCATTGCGACCCGCCGGACCATTGGGCATGCACTCCTCCACCATCAGAGGGCAGTCTCCAACGATGGTGAAGCCAAAACGGCCATCTGGGCCGGGAGTGATGTCAATCTGAGGAAGAGAAAAAAAGCACCACCTTAGTGATGTTTTCACCACAGCAGAGCTGAATGTTGTGTGTGTTTTTCTACCAATTAAAAACAAAAAATGTGGATTATTGGGTGCCAACTGACCTGTTCGATCCGTGACACCACTCCGATGCTGGGTGGCACCGTCTTGAGGGTCTGAGCCAGAGCGATCAGTGCCGGTGTGCTGAGGTTGGTCACATCCTGGCCCTCAATGTCCACCACCTGGTCCCCGGGCTGCAGGCCAGCTAGGTAGGCACTACTGCCCTCCACCACGGACAGGATGTAGCTGGGCCCAGTGCCACCCAGTCGGAAGCCAAACGCCTCGGGCCAGTTCTGATTGGTGGCTGGGAGACCAAGGTCTGGAGGAGGGACAGGTGATGAGACTCCGAAACTACAGAGAAGCTCAAATAGATAATTACTTGGAAGTGGAAGTTAGCGTCAAGGGCAGAACGATGTGTCGGCTTGGACTTTAACTGGTACAGGGTTTTTAATTGGGGAGGTGAAATGTTTCACTGCTTGTAGGATATGCACGTCATTTTAGCATGTAGGAGCTAATCTGGTGCGGGCTGCTCATGCAGACGAGCAGGTTGTGAGCTGTAAAATGGAGGTCAAACGGTTTAAATGGGGCATCTCAGTGATGGAGCTGCAGCAGCAGGTACACTGGTCTGTTTAACAAAGCCACGAAAACAAAGACACCGAAGTCACGTCAACAAGCATTTTCAGATTTGTAATTTGAATGACAAAAAAAGGAGGAGAATAGAGTGGAGGAGGTTATTTCTGACTGTTGGTATCTAGCCCACATGTTGAACCGCTGGCCTTCCCCTGGTCACTGGCCTCATTCTAGTGCAGCAGAAAGTGTCCCAGCAGACTCACTTGACTTCATCTCCTCTCATCTACAGCCATCTGGATACGTCAAAAATATATGTAGGACATTATTGGTCAGTCCACCGTTATATTTTCTCACACCCCAAACTCGCTTCAGATCATAAAATGAAAATTTAAAACACTTGCCGATAGTTTAATTATCATCTTTTTACCCTGCCCTCTTGTCCTTTGCACTTTTCACACTTGTATTACACTACATACAGCAGAATTAGAAGCTTCACTGAATCTACTGTTTGTATTCATGTCAGATTTCTGTGTAAAAGCAATTAATTAAGTAATCTGATGAAACATGTTTGCTTCAAGTCAAGACGGCGTTGTTTTATTATATGAAGAAACAACTCCAAGGTGTAAAAATTAGAAGGGAAAACTTGACACTGGGAAATATAACAGAGCACACTTATGTAAGATACATTACAAAACTGCAGATACACAAACAATTGCATACAGTCGCTCATCAAACTGCTCTGTTTTTCTTTCTGTAGTTGATCAGAGGCATAGAAAGATGGAGACAGAGGAAAAAGTAAGACAGACGCAGAAAGATTAAATTAGAGACGGGAAGTAAGAAAAGTAACAGAAAAAGTGCACAAGAAGTGAGAAAATAAGTCTGTACAAGACTTTGCAAAGAAACGTAGAAATGTCAGATCTGCTTCAATTCAAAAAAAGACAAATCAGATCTTACTGAGAGCACGGGCTACATATTCAGGGTGAGATGTGGCTGAGTGAATAAAACATACAGTATCAAATCCAAAGATTCAAAGAGCTGCAGAACTTGGTGTCAGCCTGCAGAGAGGAAACATCAAAATGCAGCCGATTATTGATCTAAAATAGAGAAGGAAATCACTGACATGGAGCTGTGGATCATAATCTTTCCTCCCTCCAGAACACAAGAGGATTGGTAAGACTTCTTTTTGTCCTATTCTCTCCAGCCTGCGACCCAGATACACAATCTCAGCTTTAGCTCCTTTTCGCTCTCCTCTTTATCTTACCTCCAGCACATGAAGCACTTCATGAACATCATGTAAAAACCATGATTCAGAGAAATAGACTTACAAAAATCTTTGGAGGCACTCCGGGTCCCAGACTTGCTCTGGCGCAGGGAGAAGCGGCCCTTTCTGCTCAGGAAACGCCTCATCCTTGCCCGGCTTGCGGCAGGGCACGTTCCGGCCAGCCTCTCCTCTCCCCCGACCGGGAGGTTGATGCAGCCAAAGAGTGCCCTCGGACACCCTCGTGCTGCTCCTCACCTGAAGCTCACCGCCTCCAAAAGCCTCTTCCCAGCTGAGCAAATCAAGTGTGCCTAAAAGGTCACATCTGTGGGTTATCTGGGCCAGTGCCTCCCCCTGTTCTCAATCAGAGAACCAGCGGTGTGCAGCTGAGGAGAGGAAGGCCGCAGGAGAGGGGAGAGTGTCTGAAAGTCAGGTTCTCCATCCTGGGTGAGGCAGTCCAGCCTCAGCCTCAGTCCAAACCCTATGGCTGAGCGACGATCAGAAAACTGGGACACGCTCACTTGGTCCTGAATTGGTTCTTTGCAAGAAAAGGTACTGCGAAGCCCCATTTTTCTATAAATACCTTTCCCTCTCTCTCTCCCACCCTCACTCTCTGTCTTCCTCTGTTGCTCAATGTGGATGGGGCCCTCTCAGAGGGCTGAGGACTGACCCAGAAACTGTGTGGTGTACCAGCCAGGGACACTTCTCTGATTATAGCGGCTGTGTTAACCTCAGTACTGGAGCACCAGTTACAGAGATGTAGCCTGCAGATATGCTCAAGGTTACCTGCATCAAATACAGCAGGATTTCAGCTGAGCCAATCAGCTATGTGGAAATTAGCATGGGATCGCAAATACAAATACAACAGTTTCTCAGCGCACATGCGTCCCAGAGGGAGCTGAAGCAGTGGATGCTGTTTTACCTGGCAGGTGTGTGTGGTTTTAAAGCAGGTGGCGTTCCCATGACGAGACGGTAGATGACATTCACACACTTCTAAAAACAAATAAGTGAAATAAGACTGCTACACAGGATGATAAGATACAATAATACTACATGATCTTAGAATAGCAGCACAGACAAGAAACAGGCTGACAATCAGGTGTTTTCCACTCAAGCTGGGGGACTTTGGGGAAACCCAACAAGTATAAATGAGTAGATTGGAAACAACCAGAGATCATCAGGCCATGATAAACTCTTTCTGTAATAGTGAACACTTAAAGGTCAGACAATCTTCTCAAATCAGAAAAACAGGATATCAAAGATACATGGAAGCCAACTGTATAAGAAAATAGCATTTATTTGATGCAAACATTTTAACGTCTGGTGTATCCGTCATGCTTTAAGATGCATTATGATTGACCAGCTGAGAAGAGCAACACTGCACCATGGGAAGTTTATACTCTCCCTGAATGGCCTCAAACAGGCGCGCGCGCGCGCGCGCACACACACACACACACACACACACACACACACACACACACACACACACACACACACACACACACACACACGATCAGTCGGTCTTTAAAGGGCATCACATTTCAAAGTGGAGATGAGGAGTTTCAAAACTGACATTAATGGAAAACTGCGATGAAAAGATGCCACTTTAGGTAGTAAAAGAAAGAAGGAATTTCACTGTTCGACAGCAGAAAAGAGACGAGGCTACAACAGAAAAAGACAAAGACATGTTCAGTTTGTACCACCTAAAAAGAAATCTGTTCAGGCCTTCAAAATGAAAACCTTACTAAATTAATCAAGTTAGTTATTCTTTTAAGCTGTGTGCACCTAAACGTTCAAAACATTAGCTCGCATACTGAACGCAGTGCTTCATTTTAGTAAATCAATCCACAAAACTTCAACACATGATAGACCTAGTCCTCATGCACACTCATTTCAAACAGACATTTCTTTGTAGGTTGTTCCACATCTATAAGGATAAACCATACACACTTTGGCCTTTGTTTTGTAATCATCATACAAACTCTACAGTAATCTGCTACACAGTCCACAGTTAGTGTCCTCCTCCATCATACGATGACAGTCTGAATCTCCACCTCCTCTGGGGAGGTGATGACATATTCCTCTTGCTGCTGCACCATCTGTATTCCCTCCTCCACTGCTTCCTCTGTGGTAACCATAGTAACTGTTCCGTCTGCCGTTTCCACGGTGCCCGCCGTGGCCAGCAGCGTGCCATCACTGATGGCGGAGGCCAGCGTCATGGCCACCTGCTCCGTCAGGCTCTCGGGTGTGGCAATGGTGATGGTGTCACCGCAGTCAGAGATGGACGCGCCCTCCTCGTTCATCGCCACATTGCGCACGATGATCTGGTGGCTGCCTGTCCCGCCGGCGCCATGCGACTGGCTGACAATTCGCTGCACCACTTTCATGATGTGGTTTCCCATCTGGCCGGGAGAGGTGTGATATAAAAATGTAGAAGAAGAGTTATTAGATAATGCAAATATAATAAACAGCTCCAATCAGACCCTTTCAAGTAACAATTAGAAGCATTATGTACTTATCAACCCAATTTTAGAAACCCTGAGATTCTCACACTCTGCTATAGATCACACGATGTTCTCATTTGTGTGTGTGTGCGTGTGTGTTATTTATGTACACTGACCTCATTTTGGCTGTCTTGAATGAGTGTAACCTCTTCTTCCTGCACGTCCTCCTCTGTTTGAGTCTAGAAGATATGAGAGAAGCAGAGCAAATAAAATAAATGACTAAAGCTAGCAGTACACCAAGCTTTAATGCAGCACATCTTTACAATGACCTGAAATAAAATATGAATAAAAGGAGAAAATAAGTACTTAACCATAATATGTGGTTTGATTCTAGTTATGATAAGGTTTTACAGTTTTATTTTTTGAAGACGTAAATCACGAGTAGTGAGTCAAAAATGATGCCCATAAGATGCCAAAAGCATCAATTCTAGTCTTGCCTTCAGTCAGTTACTCTATATCAGCATACAGTATTTGTTTCGGAGTTAGTAATTGATTGAGCCACTTTCAAGAAAGCCTGCATATTCAGTTGCTGCTCTACAGGCCAACAGCAGAGTTTAGAGTGTGTGTGTGTGTGTCTTTAAATTGTGTTTATCTGATACAAATAAGCTTAAGACCACAATTTGGAAACATTACATTCAGGTATTTTTACAAAATTGTTTCCTTTCAGCTCCAATTTCTACACATTATGTCAGCAGTAGTGCTGACTAATAGTAATTGATCTACTGGCTCCTCCTGCCTCCAACACCATGTATGGACCATGCAAATAATTATTTTTGATGCGTTATTGAATGCTGACAATGCTGCCTCTAAGTCACTCCGATACAGCATAATGTAAACAAATGGCATGTCAGTTGCAACAAAACTACCAGAAATCAAGGGTTGCTCTCTTTAATGGTCCTGAAATGTCGTGTTCAACACCAGAGGTCTGCACACTTGACAAAGGAAAGTGCTGAGTGATTGGTTCTAATCAGCAACCCAATCAATTCCCTACAGATGTGATGAGTGAAATGGTTTTGCACTTCAGGTTCCACTTCAATCAGTGATGCACGTATTGATTGCTGATAGGAAACACCTGCCGTGACATCTTTGATTGGGACAGATGTGCTTGAACAAGTTTGACCCCAGAAATTCCTACTTATGATTTAACCTTAAATGCACCTTGAAGCTGTGATGTGATAGAGAAACCACGCCATCTCTTAACACTGCTTCCCAGTGGCTCACCTTAATGATGTATTCCTGTGTGTCTGCCACCACTGAGGAGAACTCCACCAGGACAGCATGAGGATCCTCTGAGATGATGGCTGCTGTAGCGAGGCTGTCCACAGACGCCTGCTCCTCTGTTAACGTCGCACCCTGCTGCTCGCTGGAATCGTCCTTATGACAGCCTCCTGGTGGAGATCACAGGTTGTGCTATCAGGTCTGTATCACTGCTGCAAATACTTGTTTTCTTTAAGTTTTGTTGTCCGTCAACCACACTGACCTTTGGCGCGCATATGCCGATTGAGAGTCCCGTGCTCAGCAAAGCCTCGCCTGCACTTAGGGCACTTGAAAGGCTTCTCTCCGGTGTGATGGCGGATATGTCGCACCAGGGAACCTTTCTCCCTGAAGCCTCTCAAGCAGAACTGACACACGTAAGGTTTCTCGTCACCATGGGTCCGCTGATGCACCTGCAAGGCATTCTGAGCAAGACAAACAGACATGTTAGAGATGGCACTGGGATGCCTTTTACGTCTCTGAATGGTGAGGACAAACTGAACAATGAAATAAAAGCAGTTCAGTACAAAAATACCTTGGTCTTGTACCCCTTGTTGCATCTGGTGCAGTGGTAGGGTCTCTCATCCGAGTGGGCCCTCATGTGCTCACGTACATGTCCAATGGTTTTGTACAGCTTGCCACACTCACCACACTTGTACCTCCTCTCACTGACATGGACTTCCATGTGTTTCTTCAGCAGGTAACCAGTCAGAAACTCCTTGTGGCACAGTGTGCACTTAAAGGGCTTGTAACCTGCATAAAGGGAAAGGATACACAAAAATGAAATATTTATCTATGGACCAACAAAAAGGTCCATAAACTTCCTGAAATTACAATGTATTTTTTCTGAAAGGGGTCAGTGTCAGTATAAGGGAGCAGAGAGTGATGCTGCGAGCCATCATGAATAGTTATGGTCTTACCCAAATGACCCTTGACATGAAAGCGGAAGTAATTCAGTCCCTTGAAGGAGCGATTACAGTGTGGGCATGTGTGCAGTCTTGAGGATGTCTGATCATCTCCATCACCGGCCTCCTGCAAAAGAAACAAAAGCAGACATTAAAAAAAACAAAAACAAACCCAATGCTCTGTGTATAAAAAATCATTCCAACACCAGCTCTGCTGAGAACCAGTTCAAATGTTTCCAGAACTGATCAGGTCAGTGACAGCTTTATCAAGATCAGTTCCCTGTCATGATTAACAGCTATTCTCTTTCTTACCCTCCTCTTTACCCTCGTAATTCGCAAAGGATAGAAATCTTGGCCGAAGCACAGTATGCTCTGTTCTGTGCCACTCAGGTGCAGCAGCCTTACATCTCAAGCAAAAACAGAGCTGTGTAATGACTTAGCTGAACACACACAGCTAACCTACCTCTAGAGCTTAGCACATCATGTCATAATACAGTCACTCATACACACACAAACACTGGCAGAAGTTACTGTGAATCTCCAGAATAAACAAAAACACTTTGTGATCAACTCAATATTGAAAGTGTATCAACGTTGAGTAATATTTTTAGTTATAGAATAAATTTATACAAATATAAAAATAGTTAACCAATGTTGACTCTGTTTTCAAAGCACTGCAAAACAACTCCTTACCTCTGCCTCCATCTCCACAAACTCTTCTTTAACCTGGATCTCGGTGATACCCTCATCACCATCATGACAGTCAGAAACCACTTTATCCATCTCCTCAGCCGCCTGTGAGGTCTCCTCAACCACGGCTTCCTCGGTCCCCAGCGCAATGCCAGAGTTGATGATGGCCTGGCAGATGAGGTTGTCACCTGCTGCTGCAGCAGCAGCCAAGGCTTCTGCTTGAGACTGCTCCACCACGACCTGACCAGAGGCAGAGCGGCAGGTCAACAGAACGCTGATAGATGATAGAAAACCATCTCATACCAAATCCCTATGACTCCACTTTCTTATGATTTTAGCTAAATGTGCACCTGTTCTCCAATCACCTGTTGCTCCTGCGTTGTTCCATCCACCTCCATTGTGAAGTGGACCTGATGGAGGACCTCTTGGGAACCAGCCTCTACCACACTGACGACAGCAGTCTGAGCCTCTACCATCTCCTGCTCCTCTGACTGTTGCTCCACAACCATCACCTCCTGCTGGCCAGCCACTGCAGCGAGATCATCATCGACTCCTGACCAATTGACACAGATCTGTCAGTGACTCCGTGGATTGTCACTTCCTTAGGTATTCTGAATCTATTTTTAAATCCAGTACTACATAGTCAACCTTTAAAATTTCAAGTATTCCATCAATAGCTACAGCTCATTTGATACCATCAAGCTGCCCTCTGCAGCACAGACACACTTGGCACAAGATAACAGCTCCTGCAGTATAAATCTGACCTTTTTGTACTCCATCTTTGCTGACCAAGATCTCCTTGTACTGAACAAAGCGGATCTTTTCTGTGCAGGGTGTGAGGGCCTTAAGGTGTCTGGTGAGGGCGCCTGACTCTCTGAAGGACTGGCCACATAGGTTACAGCGATACGGCCGCTCGTCTGCAAGAGAATAGGAAGAAAGTAGTGTTATCATTAGGTAAAAGTTATTGGAGGACGGACATCAATTCAAGACAAAAACAGTTACTGTTTACTGTCCGTACCAGTGTGACGGCGATTATGACGAATCAGGGAGCCTTTTGTGCGAAAGGAGGTCCCACATAGCTCACATGAGAAGTTCTTCTGGTCACTGTGAGTTTTCATATGAGTTCTCAAGATGTTGGTCTGTTCGGTGACAACAGAACAGATTATAGAGACAACACTGGTAGCATAGTGTAACTACCCTGCCTGGTATCACTCATGAAAATGACTTCTAACAATTATGAACTCTCATGTTACTGATCTCAGGTACTCATGTATGAAAATATAACCAACATGTCCAGATAAGAGACGCCAACACAAACGTATGTATGTATGTATGTATGTATGACTCACTGTTTTAAATGTCTTTTCACAGAGTTGGCAAATGTAGCGTCCCTCTTGGTTGACTTTGTAAACATGCTTGTCACCGTCAGCATTGTCAGATATGGATTCTTCAGTCCCATCTGAATGGTCAGTGACTTTAAGTGAAACGATTTTCTTCCTGCGACCTCGACCCAACAAAGTACTGCTTTCATCTGGGTGGGAAAAAGACAACAAAATAACAAGTCAATCTCCATGTAGCTCTAAGAACTACTTCTCAGATTGAAACGATGTTGACAAGAGCTGAAATGAGCACTTATCTGCAGCTATTTTTTTCAAAGTATCGCTTCAGTCAGCTTTCAAGCAAAAATGCTGAAAATTGACTGATCTAAGCTTCTCAAATTTTAAGCTTCTCTCTGTCATATATATCATAGTAAATTAATATGCTGGGTTTTGTACTGATGGTTGGATAAATCAAGCAATTGGCATACGTCATCTTGTCACCTGCTGGAAATTATAATGTGCATTTTTCTCTATTTTCTGATATTTTAAGGACTAACAATAATAGAAAATGATTGGCAAATTAATTGATGATAAACAGCTGTAGTTCTAATGTTGACCCACCATTCGAGGTCTTCACTGGTTCATCTGAGGATGCACCTTCAGCTGTTTTCACCTCTGAAGAAAAACTTCCATTGGCTGCAACAACCTGGAAAAATGCAGATATCAACATTTGTTGGACCTCTGCTGCTTATAGAGGTTACTGGGCATGAACCCACACACCACAGCTCATACCTCTTGAGTGGGATCCTGGCTGCTCGCCTCCCGTGCCTCCACACGTTTGCAGTTTTGGTGCAGCTTGTGCTGGATGAAAGCCTCCAGCGTGGAAAACTCGGTCTGACAGCGTCCGCACTTATGCACATCTTCATCTTGACAGCAGAGACACAACACATCTCACTAAGAGGCAACTCAATAACGCATTTGTGCTGCCAGCTAGCGACTAGCTGACGCAAACTTTTCTAAATACTGCTGACTGGCTGGACTTCTAATCTGGATGCAGCGAGGACGCAAACTAGCTAATGTTGTTGCTAATGGCAGCTAGCCGCTAGCAACATTTGGAGGAAGTTAGCTAGGCCCAAACACAATATTTAATAAACATTTCAGTCTTGTTTGAGCTACAAAGAGTACTAACCTTCATCTCCCAGTGTTGTCTGAATGGTGATCGTCTCGTTGCCGTTGTTCGTTTGCTCCCTCTCTGTTTCTGCCGTATGATTATTTTCTGCATTCATGTCGTTCGAATTCTCCGTCTCTGTCGCAACGCCGCTACGAGGAGGGAAAACATGGCGGATTTACGACCTCGTAGTCATAACAACAAAAGGGCGCGTGCGTGTGTCTTTTCATCGACAGAGCGGAGGAAGTAAGAAAACATGCTTTGATCTAATTTTGGCCATAAATCATGTATGTTAAGATTGGTATGAAATACATTTACACATATAAATTATATACATGGCTTCCATTAATTCCTTTATCTATTTATATATGTGATAAATATGTGATTATTAAGACTGTATTCACTGTTTTTGCCAAACATGTATTGTATTGCAGTTGTAATTATCCTTTTTACACAGTAATATGGAGATCCTTTCTTAAACATTGTAAACATATCCAAAAGTAAAAATAGTACTGAATTTCCATAGCTTTCACTCAATGTATTCAAGCAAATCTAGAGTATCCACGGAGGAAGTGGGACAGATTTGGGGCTCCACGTTATCAAGAGAGCCACAGTGCACGTGAAGAAGGATTTGCGACACCCTTTCTAATTCAGAATATTTTCAGAATTTTCATTCTGAATATGCATATAAATGATGAAACAAACCAGAAGTGAACATGAGTCCTGGAAATTAATGTAGAGATCCTTTAAGCTATTACAGCTTGTTCTGGTCTGACAAAATCTTCTTGTAGTGTCCAACTACTGTCTCTATCTTCAGTCACCCATGGTAATGGTCCATGAAACTATAACTTTCATTATAATATAACTGATGTGAGATCCCCTGGGGGATGTGAAGTTCCCCTGTTTATCAATACCATGTCCCTGCTTCCCACCTGTTGCTCCATGAGAAATTATGTTATTTTTGCACAATAGTATGGTCATTTAATATTTACACAGAAGCTGTTACTGTTGATAAGATGGCATCGGTAAAGAGGACAAAAGTGGCTACATTTAGTTGCCAGTGACACAGCCAGGAGAGGGATTCAGGCCCATTGTGCATTTTTTTCCTTAAAGGGCCCCTAAAAGTGGCCATGCATTCAAGGATGAAGCATGATTTACCATATACATAGAACACATAGAAGAAGCAACTGAATATCTAATCAATCTAATACTGACACTGTAATCTGTCTTGCAAGCTCACTTTCACTGAGAAACAAGGAACTGTAATGTACAAACTGTACAATGGAATACCTATCCTGCACTATTTTTTCTGCAATTCTGCTGCAATTTAAAATAAATATGAAACAATTGAAAAGAATAAATAAAAAAAAAAAAAAAAGGGATTTAGTTTATAGGGAGAAGGTTACACATAAAAAGTAAAACTAGTACCAGTTTGGAAAGAGCAATGATTGGGTGGGGGTAATGTTTTACCGATACTTCCTGTTTATTTCTGACCTGTCTGTCTCTTTTTCTCAGTGCCTGACAGTCCCTTCCCCTTTATTTAGGTTTACATGACTCATATCAGTAGGTTCCCCTTATTATAGGCTTATAATATGTACGAAACACATAAGATACAGTAAGACAAGATAATTAAATCCATACAGTAGAGATGAGGTGACGGATAAACACAGCAACATCTGGTTGATAGTGAGGTTTGTGTCCGGGGGCGTTGAACCAGTGGTCGCTATTCACGACACATAAAGACAACACCAAACGCTTTACGGCAGTCATCATGGCTTCGCTCTTCAGCGGTGTGCTGCAGTTGACAGACCTCGATGATTTTATCACCCCCTCTCAGGTAGTGAAACTACTGTAACATGTTATAACATCACATTTATTCCAAAAGGACATAGTTAACGTTAATGATTCATTTAGCATTTATATAAAGAGAACGTACTGAGATAGCTAGCACGCTTACTGACTGTTAGCTGTCCTTATCAGTGCTGTTGTGTGAGCGAATAACTCAACAATAACCGCAACTTTGAATCATTGTTGACAAAAGCTCATCCTAATGCAATGTTAATGAATTGGTTTAACTGTTACTGGTCGCAAAACTCGCTATAGTTAAAAATGTTAAATGCGTGATGAGCAGTTAGCTTGCTGCTAATGCTAGCAATGATGTAACAACGATGAAATAGCAGAGGCATATTTGGTAATAACTTGGTTTTAGTGGATATAGGCAAGTTATACTTTATCTTAGTTTACAGTTTGGTACTGCAGCTTGAGTTATTGCCCAAATTGTCAAGTTGAATGTCCTTGATAACTATAGACGAGGTATTTTTCCAGTTTACATTATTTAGATTTATCACCTGTATGCGGAATGATGTGGCACTGATGTGTATTTGCGTTTTGAACTCTCATTTCTTACCTGTTTTCTAACTGAATTTAGTCATTCCCTGTGATCTTTAAGCTTTGTGAAGAAAACAAAATGTTAAATGACTGTTGAATCTGACCAGACAAACTAGTCAATCTGAAACCCCTAGTCTTCACCTCTAATAATGTTATGTTGACTGGTATTTTATTTATTTGCTTATTCTCTTTCTACTGTTGTTCTGTTAGGTGCCATTGGGTGTTGTTATGAATTGCAGTATTTTTTTTTATCTTGTTCGTAAAGTTAATTTAAAAAACTGAACAGCAGTATTATGTAGTCTGGTTTACATGTGTGGTTTCTGTTGTGCAGGAATGTGTCAAACCTGTCAAAGTAGAGAAGAAACAAGGTAAATCTGTGGCCAAAATTCAAATAGAAGATGATGGCAGCTACGTCCAAGTCAACCAGGTGGGTATCAAGGCTTAATCCAAACCTGCGTGTGAATGATTAGAATTGATGACTTTAATTAATTTCCCCCGTGTTTGTAGGATGGTGGGAAGCAGAAGCTGGAGAAAGCAAAGATCACACTGAATGACTGTTTGGCCTGCAGTGGCTGTATCACCTCCGCTGAGAGCGTCCTCATCACGCAGCAGAGTCACGAGGAGCTCTTTAAAGTGCTGCACAACAACAAGGTAGAGATGGTTTTATGCGTTTTGAATGCTTGTGTAGTTTATGTCTGGTCATGAGCTTTTGTAATCCTTGTTGCGTCATTTGGACCCCCTCCACAGGCCAGTGCGACAGAGCAGAAGGTGGTGGTGGTGTCGGTGTCTCCGCAGTCCAGAGCCTCCCTCGCAGCACGCTATGACCTCAGCAGCAGTGAGGCAGGCAGAAGGCTTACCTCTTACTTCAAAGGCC
Source organism: Enoplosus armatus (assembly GCF_043641665.1). Taxonomy (NCBI): domain Eukaryota; kingdom Metazoa; phylum Chordata; class Actinopteri; order Centrarchiformes; family Enoplosidae; genus Enoplosus; species Enoplosus armatus. The sequence goes on along the minus strand of NC_092196.1, from coordinate 10,729,106 downwards.
TTGGTGAGCGCAAATATTGCTGTTCTATTTAAGTCATACAACTCAAAGTAAAACAGGGAAATCAAAATGAGAGGTTGATTTAGGTAGACACAATTACTTCTGATGGTTATTGTCATCATTGCAGGGGTTCATCATGTGTTTGACACAAGCTTTAGTCGAACCTTCAGCCTGCTGGAGAGCCAGAGGGAGTTTGTGGAGCGTTTTCAGAGGAAGGAGCAGGACAGCAGGAGTCTGCCCATGTTGACATCAGCCTGTCCAGGTATTCCACTAAAAGCTCTGTCATCCTCATTTCTCTACTTTCATCTCCTGTCAGCTCTCTACTGTCCACTGTCTAATACAAGCAATGTACAATGGTACTATTAAAGAATGAGGAAAATAGTTTAGCTTTTAGTGTGATGGATCACGGAACATTTTGATATGCTTAATAAAAGACAAAAGGCAGCGTCAGTCATAATACTTATATTTCTTATGATTTCAGTGATTGCTCAAGGACATCTCCCATCGTGCATGTCTCTCTGTGCATGTTTGTGTGTTTTGTTCAGGTTGGATTTGCTATGCAGAGAAGACCCATGGGGAGTTTATTCTTCCATACATTAGCAGCACTCGCTCCCCCCAGCAGATGATGGGTTCTCTGGTTAAAGGCTATTTTGCTGAACAACAGGTACCAGAACACACCAGACATTGCAGTCAAACAGTTTGCTAATAGTGATTTCACTTTTTATTATTTATTCCTAGAGTTCACATCTTAATAGCAGCTCTGTGGCTCTCCTTCATCTCTTCACTAGACATAAAAGTACTTTTTCAAATAGTGGATTCATAGTTTGTGTATGAATTAGAAATATTTAGTATCAAAGCCAATGAGGAGCGTTGACTCCAGCGGTATCCAGTGCTGGAAGTTGACTGTTATGAATGTACATATGGTATGGTTATCAAAACAGGGAGAATAATGTGTTGCCATTGGGCTATGTATTGTGTGTGTGTTGTTAGGGGCTGAGTCCACAGCAGATCTACCATGTGGCAGTAATGCCCTGCTTTGACAAGAAACTTGAGGCCTCGAGGTCAGACTTCTACCTGGAGAAGGCTGAGACTCGAGAAGTGGACTGTGTCATCACCTCTGGTACAGTAACTACTCTCATGCTGCGCTTAGTGTGTGTGAATGTGGAGTCTCTTCTCTGTTATACATTTCACTGTCTCATACAGGAGAGGTTCAGAAAATGCTGGAGGAGAAAAATGTGTCTCTTAATGATGTGGAACCTGCACCCCTTGATAAGATGTAAGTTCTGCGATATTTTGTTTTTGTTAGCTCATCCCACTCATATAAGATAAGCCATAGCATGGCTTCCCAGAAGAATAGATGAACTCACACACTACATGTTAATCCTGACCCAGGTTCAGCAGCGTGAGTGAGGATGAGTTCCTGAGCCATGCTGGGAGCGGGTCAGGGGGTTACCTCCATCATGTCTTCACCTACGCTGCCAAGCAGCTGTTTGGAGAGGAGGTGAAGGAGCTCACCTACAAGACCCTCAGGTGAGTCTGTCTCAACAGCGTTAAGAAGCTTCACTGCTTCAAGCTTCAGTATGAATAAAGAGCAGTTCCAGTTCATTCACATAAGTTTAATAATCTCAGAACAGCTCTCATTGTTGATCATGCTTAATTATAATGTCACTCCACCAGGATCCGAGCTCACTGGTGTTGTTTTAGAAGCTAAATGTGCCTTCCTGCCACTCTTCCACAGGAATAAAGACTTCCAGGAAGTGACTATAGAGAAAGGTGGAGTAGTCCTGCTGTGCTTTGCTTCCACATACGGCTTCCGCAACATCCAGAACCTGGTGCAGAAACTCAAGAGGGGGAAGTCGCCTTACCACTTTGTGGAAGTTATGGCATGTCCATCAGGTAACGTGAAATATGTGGATGTAATATTTTCCTAAAGCTTTTCCTTTCTACGTGCCTTTGGTACAGCCACACCAGAGATTGAGACAGTAAATACAATGTGACAATTTAGTACAACCTGTCATAAATGACATGCTTGTTACATATATGTACATATGGAAGCTATGAAGCTATAACTGACAAGCACAACATGATTAATTTAATGTTTGCAAACAAATTAAAGTGATAATAAACCTAGCATGTTCCCCTCACCGCTTGTTAATATTCAGGTTGTCTGAACGGTGGTGGGCAGTTGAAGGCCTTACCTGGTCAGAACCAAAAGGAGCTTCTCCAGAAGGTTGAGGAGCTCTACAAGGCAGAGCGCCCCCTATCGCCAGAAGATGACACTCATGTGGCCGAGCTGTACCAGTCCTGGCTCCACAGTGTTGGTGAGGAGAGAGCCAAAGAGCTGCTGCACACACATTACCACACTGTGGAGAAGATGACTAACGGACTCGCTATGAAGTGGTGAAGAATGCTGTCGCTACAATCCACGATCAGCAGGCACTGACTACTGAACCGTCCAAATATATGTGACTATTTCTGTCTCTCCTCAGAGAGACGAGAAGGGTTACGAATATAAGTAGGTTTGATGTACGCCAACAGCCTTTTTAAACCACTTTCCTCCTTGTCCTAAAGTTGTGTGCCTGGCAAGGTGGAAGACCAGGGCGTAGGTAAAAGACACGATGCTGAGGCCGAGCCAAATTATGTTCACGGTCCGGTCATCTGCCCTTACACTGCTGATTATCCTTTCAAATGTATGAATAGTTAATAATTAATTTGTGTGGCACCTGTTACACTCACAAAATGTGAGCTGAAATAACACAAAGCAAAATATAATCATTCCTTGTTTATTTAACATATCATTATATATATATATATATATATGTAGAGAGAGAAAAATAAAGGCAGATTATTTAATTGTAGCCATTTGTTTTGTATGTTCTTTTTAAAAGATGAAGTGAAGAATATGTCCAAGATTGTTGATTCAGACTGATATGTTTTATTGAATGATCCTCACTCTGATGTACAGTTATAAGCTCTCACAAAATGAGGAAATATATTCATAGTGATGGACGCTGCACCCTGTTTTTTCTACCCTTGTTGCAGTTTAAGAGCGCGCCACAACATATCAGAATCCTGCTGCAAAACATTGTGTATAAGGCGCAGTCTAAATGATACATAAATTTACTTAAATTATTTTTTTAGGGTAACTCAATTGTAAAGCACTCAACTGAAAAAGTAAGCGAGAGCAATTGTAAAATATATACAATATGTCCAAAGTGAAATTAGTAAAAAGGTTAAACGAGAGAGTTTACATGAACTGAAGTAAAGTGCACTGGCAGTCACAAGGGCAGAAAATAAACATCTATAAAGACAACAAAAGTGTATATCATGGAAATGAAACATTCTAACAAAAATGCTTCATAAAGAAATTTGAAACATTTAAAGCAATAAATACACAAAACACATTAAAATCATATTGGAATGGAAGTTGGTATTAACAGAAGTTACCTGGTACAGTTACTTAAACAGACTGGGAGACCAGCCCTTAAATGAATTCACTTAGTTTGAAGGAATATTTAATGACAGCAGCTTTTTGTTTTATCACCACTAAAACAACACACACGTCCACGAGGGTCAACCAGCAGTATGAATTAGTTAAGTGTAGGGTTAAAGCAACAAACACACTCTACAGTCTTGTGTCTTGCTGCATTCAAATTATTCCACCTTGATGGTTGAGTATGCGTGTTCAGATCTCAGGGTCTGAGAAGCCCCCACTCCAAAGCCAACATGGCGTGTGGAGGAAGTCTCTCCTTGGGCTTCTTGAATTTGTCCTTCTCCTTCCGCAGGACCCTCAGCACCTCTATGGGGTCTGTCTTCCCTGTGAACTTTTGTACTCCTTCCTCCCTACAGTGAAGGAAGAGGATTAGAAAGAAAGATTAACGACCGAGACCCTTTAGTCTTCAGTCATTTGAAGGAGCAGTTAAGAGTTATGAGTCCTGGTCGATACGGAGATAACAGCTCCAAAATATTAGCTAGATAACAGCTAAAATATAAGGCCATTTATTGCTTTGAAAGCACTGAATAAACTCTTAAAAAGGGAAGTCAAACTCTACGGCCTTTACCAAAATAGCTTCAGACATTTTTCCCCTGGCCCATGTTTCATACATACTGTATATAAATATCCAAACTCACGAGAGGCGAAGAAAAGGGTTGTATTCAAACTCCTCCATGAGGGTAGATGGCACTGTGGGTTTGTCATCATCATCTCTGGCCTGCAGACACAAAGACAGGCAACTCAGCAAAATAAATATTTTATCATCTGTATTTTAAAGGATAAGACTGGCAATATTCTATATTTTTGTTTTTGACAACAAATCCCATGAAAAGACAAAAAAAACAACAATGACTTAATCCTACTAGCTGAGTAGCCAAAGCCTGAAACAGCTTATTTAACTATGCCAGTGGCCTCCATTGTTGTCTATTAGAAACACATCAATGAGCCAACTTAATTTCCTCCAACATGGGCACTGTAGTTTAGTTTCACTCCCAAATGCTGCTGCCCGAAACACTCACTAGAGCACCAAATGTGTATTAATCCGCAGCTGAAAATAGTCCCCAGCAAGTGCACTATTTATTCCTTTTTCAGTAACGTTCGCCAAAAACTACAGTGCCCAGCTGTTTTAAAAAACTGTATATTTGTGAGCAGTTTTTGAAGGTGTACATCTAATGGGCTTGAAACAGGAAAGTACAGTATTATGAGACAGACTTTGGTCTTTTTTAGACAAAAACAAAAACAGAATATTGTGAGCTTTATTCTTTAAGCAGTCTTGGTTGTGTTGCTCACCCTGGCCCAGCTCAGCATCTCTTTAACCTTTTCATTCTCTGGCTCCACCAGCATGGCAAACTTCAGGTTCTTGATGGTGTACTCATGTCCACAGAACACCTTCTGCAGATGAAGAGAGCATGATTTAAAGCCAGGACCCTGATTAACTAAGTCTGACTATCTTGATCATTCTGGGCTTTGTGCCATTTCTGAGATGTTTTGTACACAAGAAGGGAGAAAAGAGAACCAGGCTGCACTCAATCCCTTCATTGTACGTGTGTTGATTCATCACTGTGACTCAGTCTTACACCAGCTCTTATCTGAGGTCATGTTAGCTGTCGTTAACCCTGTGAGGGCTGCACACAACCACGTCATGTATCTCTTATTTCCACTGACCGTGTCTTGAGGTAGGGAGCCCAGCACCTGGGTGAGATTGTGGTACATCTGCTCTGCCGTGCCCTCAAGAAACCGTCCGCATCCACCAATAAACAACGTATCCCCTAGCAACCAAAAGACAGGACAAGTGGACGGGCAGTGGTCAGTCCCTGTCACCCCACACAGCAAGAACAATGGACAATGTGCTGGACAACAAGGAATCATATCTCTAGCCACTCAAAATGAAGTGATTATATATACAATTGATGCCACATGAAGTGACAGTTTTGCCTTCATACAGTGAGTGTACTCTACAGGTATGAGCTGTAAGCAGAAATGTAACTTCGACTGGTTCACCAGCTCTTTATGTTTACAGACAAAGACCTGTGAACACAGCAGGGGCGTCAGTGCACTCATCCTCCCAAACAAAGTAGCACATGTGACCAGAGGTATGGCAGGGAGTAAACAGGCACCTCACATTGATGGAGTTAAACTGCAAAATGGAGAAAAACACAAAATCAAAAGACAACATGGCAGAGACACAACACAATATCTTTGTAGAATTGACATGTTGAAATCACAACTGGAGCCCCTTCCAGGTAAAGAGGTTACTTCGCGGCCACCTTGAGTTCCTGAGCGTCGCTGACTTTATCCGTCAGACCCCCGATACGATCATCTCCCCCGTACACCCGCAGCCCAGGAACCTCCTTCAGCAGAGCCTCGTTCCCCCGAGCGTGGTCCCTGAACAGGTTAGTTAGTCATTACTGTAGCAGTGATTTGTTCTGGTGTTACTGATTTACTGAAACAGTACCAAGTACCAAACAGGCTCACCAGTGATGGTGTGTGGTGAGAACAGCTGTCAGAGACACGCCCTCTCTCTTCACTATTTCTAGCAGCTGTCAAAATAAAACGTCTACATGTTAGCAGCAATTCACGTCTTACAAGCAAAAGTGCCAAACTTTATTTGGTTCCAGCTTCTGAATTGAGATGATTTGCTGCTTTTCTTTGTCTATGTGATAGTAAACTGAATATCTTTTTGTTTTTAATGTAATCTGTTAATAAAATACTGTCAATTCTAGTATCCTGGTGTGCGCTGGAATATATTTTTTTTGGTTTACTTAATATCTTTTGGATTTGGATAGTAGGTTGCACAAAAAAAGCTATTTGATGACATCCCTTTGGACTTCAGGAAGTTATGAAGGACACTTTCACAATTTCTTTTTGTAATTTTATAGACCAATTCATCAAGAAAGTGATCATCAGAGTCATTAATAATTAAAATAATCTCACATTCATTTTATTGTCAGTACATGCGATTCGGTTTTTTTCTCTTTTTGTCTCTATATGTTTACAGTATGTTTCATATTTTTTATTCTTTTAGTTTTTTTGTTTCTTCATTGAGATGCCTTTATAAACTCACAAGAGATTTATAATCTCACCGATCCTTTTTGATTGGTGTATTATGTTTTATTATTATTATTTGTTCAAACAAAGACATGCTATTTTTTTTAATGAGCATGACATATACCAAACAGGAGTGTCTGTCTCTCACCCGGTGAGGCACAGCAGGGTCCACAGCCACGGCCTGTTTGCTCTGCTCCTCTATCACCAGGTACATGTAGTTGTCCTCCAGGATGGAGATCACCTTTACCTTCATGGCACCCTCACACGCATGCGCAGCACAGTGCGCGACACTTCAAGAAGACTTTAATTAGTCAACATTATTTATATCGACATCTGCACCAGGTGTTAACTCGTCACTGATACTGTTAAGCATTAAGTTAGCCAATAAAAGCATGCAACTGTAAACGTGTGTTAGCAGCGTTAAAACTACCGCTGACTCTGGTGTCATGAAGCTGAACACTTCCTGCAGATAAAAGACAAATCTAACAGTGAACACACGTCAACAAACACACGGTTACCTCAGATTAAATGACTGCGATCAGGTTGTTTTATCCTTCTGTGGCTGGGATGCTCTGATAATTATTATTCTACATTTCTGCATTCACACCGGGAAGTTATCGCGACATCATCGAGCCAACATGTCAAGTCCAAGACATTTTAATCGAGCCCGGAAACGTTCAACGATGTCTTTCAATCTGTGATGTTGTCAATGAATAAGATGTTGTTATAAAGGAAATGTTGTTCTCATTTACCCGTTTATTTGTTATTTATTAATTATGTTCTTAATGAATGTGAATTACCTGTTCTTTATGAATGTCTCACTTTAAAACTCGACTGTTTTTATAATTTGTTAGATTCTGCTCAGTATCTTGTATGCAAATGTCATACTTGGTTGAAAATAAAGGATATTTTTAAAAAATGTGATTTTAAAATGACTAAGATTTAAATCTGGATGTAATGATTTACTCAAGTACTAAAGTTAGGTATACTTTTGTATATAGCTATATCCATTTTCTGCTTCTACTTGACTCTTCACTAATTTTTACTTTTTCAGCCAGAATAAGTGAAAGCACCAGCTACATTAAAATACTGCCTTAATGCTCTTGTAATGACCCAATAATATATAATATATCATTATACAACACTTCCAATGAGGCTGTTCTGCAGGACATTTTGGATGCAAGACGTTTATTTCTACTGACTTAAAATAAATGTGTTTTATTGCTTTTCCTAAAACAACATCATGCAATATTCTTTGTTAGACTGTACTTTACATGCAAAAGAGCATTCAGGATATCTAACATTTAATGCTGACTCACTGATGAGACGACAATGCTTTGCTCACACAATGCTTTTAAATCAACAAAGAAATAAAAAAAGCACTTGTGCTGAATTTCACATAATAAAACAACCAAACTAACAGCTTCAAAGCAAATATGAAACTAAATGGCAGGAGGAAACATTCCAGGTCAGAATAAAACATTAACACGAATCTTTACAGAAATTATTTTATCATTTTACAGAAATTTTACACTGTGACGGAGTATTCCAACTTTTGTTACTCATGCGGCTGCCGGTCTTATTAAAGTTTTTGAATTTGAGCACTTCATGAAGTCGTAGTTTGTACATGAATATATTACAACATGATATTAAAACTCCCATTTACAGATTAACAAACTAACTTCTCCTTTAAAGCGTTTCAATTAATGGCCATATATTCCTTAAAACTATCACACCAACATCATCCAAACAAACCAAACACAACTAAAATAATGACATTGGATATTTTATAGCCATATCAGGGCTGAACATACTGATAAAACGTTTGTGCCTTGACTGAGAGTCAAATGTAGTAGATCTATTTCAAGTGGCTTTGATGATGAATTAGTTTACTGTTGACAGCTTGCGATGTTGTAAGCAGCAGAAACAGTCAACATGAGTGCACTGGACATCACTCTTTCGGCACCCGGAAGCCGTCTTTTTCCTTGCGAAGACATCTCATGGTTTCAATCGGGTCTGTCTGCTTTACGTGGTCTTGCACGGACTTCTCTCTAAATTAAACATAAAAAATAGGAGTAATTAGCTCTAAAAAATTTTTTTTTTTTTAAATACACTGACACATGCATGTACAACATTTTTGGATGCAATCTTCTCAAATAATTAGTATTAAATCATGCTCTACATACTTTACTCTCATAAATGGGTTATATGTGAATTCATCTGCCAAAGTGGACGGGATGGTCGGTTCTCCATCGCTGCATTTCTCCTGCAGAAATAAAAACACACAGACACAAAGTTGTTGTCATTTTCAACGGTTTCAGATGTTGATCAAGGTTGCTTGGATGTGACACGTCAGTCAAACACCTTCGCCCATGCTAGCTTCTTCTGAATGACTTCATTGTCTGGCTCCACATGACGTGCAAATTTCAGATTGCTGACAGTGTACTCGTGACCGCAGTAAACACGCTGAAACACAAACACATGGTGGTTAGTCAGTCTGTCATGTGGAAATACACAGATTCTTTCCATTAGCTTTCATTCATCCAGCAGCTTCTGTCTCAAATAGTCTGTATATTACTTTAAGAATGACTCACATCTTCGGAATTTAAACATTCAATAATACTTTTTACACTGACATTACAGAGAGAGTTCATATATTTACTGTTTCAGGAGGCAGGCGTCCCAGAATTTCTATCAAGGCTTTGTGCATCTGCTCTGCTGTACCTTCGAAGAATTTACCACAACCGGCCACAAACAGCGTGTCCCCTGCATCGAAAGAAAAAAATGTGCTTAGTCGTAGTGCCACAAAGGCTGCATCAATACTTCCTAATCAAACTTGACAGATTTAAGGGTTTAGCCAGAGACTTCATTGTCTCCGGTATCACACGAATGTGATTTGACGTACCTGTGAAAACAGCTGGTGGCTCGGTGCTGTTTTCTTTTGTCACATAGTAGCAGATGTGACCAGTCGTGTGACAGGGTGTAAACAGGCATTTGACATTGAGTGATCCAAGCTTGGAGAGAATGACACCAGTGAGCAAACGTTAAATCATTAGGGGCCTATATTTGGATTGTAGAGCAGACAGTTGGTCTTACTTTGAAATTGTTGGAATGAGAAACTTTCTTTGTAATAGCATCAACTCGGTCATCTCCTCCATAGACCTTCAGTCCTGGCATCAGCCTCACCATCTTCTCATTTCCACTAGCGTGATCCCTGAGGAGAGAAAATTATCCGTGTATTGTTACTACGCTTTGATTCAGCACAAGGGTAGTTTCATACAGGTATAACGGCTTCTTAGCATATCTGCACTTTTGGCTCTCATGAATATAGTTTACAAATGGTAGCCACAACAAAACATGTAACAACATGTAGCTCACCAGTGGTGATGAGTGGTCAGAACTGTGGTGAGCTTTACGCCATGTTTCCTGACAGCTTCCACAACCTGTTGAAAGCACAAAAGGGTCAAACAGAAGTAGTAGTAGTAGGGTTTTGGGATGAGGACCTAATCATTGGGCTCAGGAAACTTATTTCTTTTACATTTTACAGACTATACGATTAATCAAAAAATAACATACAATAAATAATCATTAGTTTTAGCCCTATGGAAGCACAGGCATAATATAACAGAATACAATATAATCAGTGGTGGAAGAAGTATTTAGATCCTTTGCTTAAGTTTAAGTATGGTCAATGCAGGACTGTTATGTAGAAGGACCCCCTTCAGAATGTTACACACTACATTGTTGGATTGTTATTGATGCAGTAACAGCTAGCAGAAAAGTTGTCAACCGTCAGAGATGTTACCATATTATTTATATCATCATGATAACTATCCATACAATACCTCTGGGTGTATTAGGCCAACGTTGCAAATAAATGAACAGGACTGATGTATGACAATACTGGTATTTTCATATTATTTTTGCATGAACGTGATGAAGTACACCAACTGTTCTGGCATTTATGTTATGGTAAAGAAAAAAAATATATACAGACAACATAATAGAGGATTTTATCCATTAGTCCTCATCCCTAATGCATCATATCCTACAAACTGATCACATGTTTTACATGAAAAATGGTAGTAAAGTGTTAAATAAATGTAGTGGAGTAAAAAGAGCAATATTTGTTTCTGAGATTTAGCAGAGTAGAAGTATAAGGTTGCATAGAATGGAAATGCTTCAGTAAAAGTACCTGAGTAAATGTACTTTCCAGCACTGAATATATTATAATACAACACAATACAATATAATGCAATGCACAGACCTTTATTGGCTCCACGGGGTCTACAATAGCTGCTTCTCTGGAGTCCACATCAATCAGGAGGTACATGTAGTTGTCACTGAGTGCTGGGAGAAGTTCAACCTTCATATTTGCTTGTTCCACCAGAGAGGATTTCCTCACTGAGCTGTGAAGGAGAGCAGCTGCTTGGGTCTTGACTTCCACAGGTGCTTTAAGCGAGGATACAAGTCAATATTTGACAGACAGCAATATCAGACTGACATGGGGACACTCTCTGTTGGTCTTCAATAATTAATTTTATTCCCTTTCCCTAAAAATGTTCATTTCATGCCGTTATCAACACCAGGAAACTAATGGCATTATACAGTAGCCATTGGCTCTACCTATAAGTTAATACGACACCAAACAAAAAAGTAAACAACGTTAGCTTCAATGCCAAAAATGCCTTACATTTGTTTCACCTATGCTAGCTGCCACAGCATTAATCTAACAAGACTGTCATGGAGGAGATTATGTAAGAAGGTGCAGATGTTTGCTCTAACAGGCCAGGTGTGTTCGTCTGTCTCCTCTTAACACACGACAAATCAAAAACCCGTTAGCCATCTGTAACTAGTTAACGTTCATGTGGCTACACAAGCTAACATGCTAGCTAACATAGATTTGTGTATATTCAAATGTTGGCGTGGACGTACCAAATTTGAAGGCTGTTGCAGCTCCAAGTAGAGTGCAGGCACTCCCTACGAGTGACTTGAATAACATAACAACAGCAGCTGTAGCCTTATCACGTTCGTATAAACCAGAAAAGTTTGGTTCTGCTTCAGTTCCGCTTCAACTTTAACCTCCCAGGCTCCACCAATCAAGTCTGGGGGAGTAGATCTTGAACAATCAGTTAAATACGTAGATAAATTCATTATTTACGCATTTTTTATCGACGAATTAATTACGATACAAAAGTGTATATGTGAGGGATTATATTTAACCTTTTGGACCTGATAAATTTATCAAATACATCGATATAAAAGCTTTGTTTTGATTATTTGCGTTCTGCGTATGTCCTCTCAGGCTTGCCGTAGGTTAATAATATGCCTTCAGGAACCTGACTGTCGGTCAAAGTGTAGTTCACCTGGTGCTGACCGCCTCAAAGCGGCTGAAACCTTCAGATTTCTCCACAATGACAGCTCGTAATATATCGAAATTTTGGGAATGGGGGAGGAAGATAATTTGCGTCGGGAGAAATTATGCAGACCACGCCAAAGAGCTGAAAAACGCGATTCCTACAGAGCCCGTACTGTTCCTGAAGACACCGTCAGCATATGTACGAGAGGGCTCCCCCATCCTGGTGCCGCTGTACACCAGCAACCTACACCATGAAGTGGAGTTAGGAGTGGTCATCGGGAAAGGGGGCACGGCTATCCCCCAGTCCGCCGCTATGGAGCATGTTGCAGGCTACGCTCTGTGCTTGGACATGACAGCCCGCGACATTCAGGACGAGTGCAAGTCCAAGGGACTTCCCTGGACCCTGGCCAAAGCTTTCAACACCTCCTGCCCTGTCAGTGAGTTCATCCCCAAAGAGCGCATCCCTGACCCGGGGAACGTGAAGCTGTGGCTGAAGGTGAACGACCAGCTGCGGCAGAGCGGCTGCACCTCTCAGATGATTTTCTCCATCCTCTATCTCATCAGCTACATCAGCGACTTCATCACCCTGGAGGAGGGGGACCTCATCCTCACCGGGACCCCTAAAGGAGTCTCCGCTGTGCAGGAGCACGATGAGCTGCAGGCTGGGATCGAGGACGTTGTCACCATGAGCTTCAGAGTAGACAGACGGGACCAGTAGTGAAAACAAAAGACTGTAATGAGGCCAAATAAATACTCAGACTCATGAAGGGAGAGTGTTTTTTTACTGGAGGGTTGAATATAATTCCTTTAAATATATTTTCAGTATCTGTGTGGATCAGCAGATGGCAGTGCTGTGCCATTAAGACCATCTTTATGATTAATTCTATGCTGCCTTGTACAGTATTTGAGAATAAGTTTACAGAAGACAGTAGATTTATCTCAGAAACACCAGTGTACTTATGATACTGTATTCTGAAGTATATTATCTTCTTAAACAGGGATTTAAAAATCATTCATCACATATTGTCAGAACTTTTACTCAAATAAAATATACAATAATATGTTGTAAGAATATTTTATTACAAGTAAAAGGATGAATGTATCATCAGCATGTAAAAGTAGTTATTACTGGAGATAGAATGGCCCCTGTCAGTGTTATATTATTATTATTAATTTAAGAGTTTAATACAGTGGTGGAAAAAGTACTCAGATGTTTTACAGAAGTGAAAGTACCAATACAATAGTGTAGAAACACAGGTACAAGTAACAGTCCTGCAAGTAAAATTCACTTATTTAAAGTATTAAAAGTAAATATAATAAATTACATTATTAATACTGATGCATCAATGTGTAAGCAGAATTCTACTGTTTAGTAGCAAAATGTACTTAAAGTATCAAAAGTAGAAATACGCATTATGCAGAATGCCCTTTTTGAATAATATTTATTATATAATATTATTCTAATTATTGATGATTCATGTTTAAGCATCACTTTAATATTGCAGCTGGTAAATGTGTGGCTAATTTGAACTACTTAAACTACTGTAATAAACTGCTGGGTAGCTTTATCCATAATAATACATTACAATTTTTTGGTTGATAACATTTTGTTTATTGTAACTATATTGTGTAACTAGTAAGTACAGCTGCCAAATAAATATAGTGGAGTAAAAATACAAGTAACACAACATGGAAATACTCAAGTAAAGTACAAGTACCTCACAATTAAGTACAGTACCTGAGTAAATGTATTTACTGGTTAAATGCAGAAAAAGTCTAATATTTCCCTTGGAAATGTAGCAGAGTAGGTGTTTAAAATAGCTTTAAATGGAAGTACTTACGTACTTAAGTTATAGTTAAGTACAGTACTTGAGTAAATATACTTCGCTCATATTTTTGCCAAAAGCAATAGATTCATATTGAAGGTGGAGCAGACTTTAAATGCCTCAAAGACACAATACATTACTAATGAGCGTAACACCATCAGTAGAGTAAACTCTTCATAGTGTTAATGTAGTTTTTTACCAGCTTGTGTGCTGATGATAAAAGACGACTCACATCGGAGGATATTTCTCACAGTCACATTAAGCAGCACAGGCTGAATTTATGCAGCGTAGCCTTCAGAAGCTTAAATGTGATATAGAGTTTATCCCCGATGAGTTCAAGTTGAGAAAATATTCATGTTAGTGAGGGAGTTTAGAGGACTGAGGGTTTGGCACCGACTACCTGTGGTTATTCTTAAATTTGGAACACATTTTGCTGCTTGTTGGATTAACGGAGACGTGTTTTCTACAGAAAGTTTCATGGGCCACATTTCTGCTGCAAACTACCATATGGATACATTTTTGTAACTGCACAGTGAACCCAGTTGCCCCTTCCATGTGTGTTGTACGGTTAGCCTCTAACAATCTAATACACCAAAAAGACTCCCACTGCCAATACCATTTAATAAAACTGGTATTTCTGTTCACCCAGTGTAATTTTGACTTTCAGGCTGTGTACCTTCATCATAACCACATTCTTCCTGGACTGTTTAACATCTGTTCCAGGTTCAATTACAATTCTCCCACAGGCTTCTCCGTTTTCAGGATCAATCAGAGCCTCCATCAACCTGTCCCAGGCCAGTCTGCTGTAACCTGAGTCTGTGTACATCATCTTCCCACACCTGTGGGGCATGTTATCTCCGAGACTCACAGGACTCAAGCCCCAGCCCTCAGGGGACTCCGGGGTTATATGTGTCCATCATTAGAGCAGTTATGACAGATTCAATTAGATTTGGGATCTGGGAAATGTAGTCGTGGCCTATTTTTCCCTCCACCACGTTATAACAGGGTTAGAGCAGTGCACAGTGTGACATGTGCGCACAAGTGTCGTCTTTTATGAGATATGAATCATACTGTTCATTGTCCCCGTGTGACTGAAGGTATTACACCCTCACAGGGTTTTAACAATGGCTTCAAAGCTCGAGCTCAGCTCTGGTTTAGCGTTCACCACATGAAATGGTATGTTGTCACCGAGCAGAAGCCTGAGAAGGTATATTTGACGCTTTCAAGGGAGAGGGGATTACGTGGAGACCACAGTCTTCCGATCTAACAGTGATGAAGTCCAGCCAGGTGCTAACTGAGCAAGCAGAGATTTGAAGGAATTCTCTTGTAAACAAAGGAGTTTCTAATACTGAGCAAAAAGTGGCATGAAGATACATTTTGGCTCTATAGACGTCAGTCTCTTTGTTGGTCGGTCCACAACTTTGGCTCAGACTGAAATATCTCAACATAAAGACGTTCATGGTTCCCAGATGATAAATCCTACTGACTTTGGATATATTGTAATCACTTTGGTGATCCTCCGACTTTTCATCTGGTGCCACCATCAAGTCAGTTTCTTTGTCCAGTACTTTGGTTCATGAATACTTGAATGTGAATGACAATCCGATTGTGAGCGTGCTAGCAAACTGATAACTGATTTAGCTCAAAGCACCAGTGTGCGTAAGTACAGCCCTACACAGAGACTCTACTTTGACAGGACGGGATACATGAGCGGCTGAATATGAGGCTTGTTTTACACCTACTGCAAATGCCATAGCTGACATATTACTGTAGACATGTTAAAACATCTGTTAGTTGCCATCAGTTCATCAGTAGCTTTAGTGCAGAGGTATCTATCTTGCTGGAGGTTAACGGGTCAAATCTCTCAGGTTCACACGGAAAACAACATGACCATGAATACGGGCTAGAACATGTATCCACGGTTTGTACAGATCCTGAAGGGAAACTCAATTGTGTAGCTTTTTTTTTTTACTGTAAATTCAGTCTTTGTATGAAAAAACATGTAAGAAAGAAACACACAACAGCCTCTTTTCGATTAAAAAATGCACAAATGCTACAATATACCGTCCTTAGATGGCTGACAGTCATCTGAAAATTTGAAAAGATTTTGCGCTGACCTTTTTGTGGAGTATTAAAGCACCAGCCCATGACACGAACTTTACAGCAAGAAGGCCCAACATGTGAAAATAATTTACAACTTGGCAATGTGTGCTTGTGTGTGTTCAGAAAATGACCATTGGGTGATGCCTCACTTTGCGTGCTGCACTGTATGTCACCAGACAGTGCTGCGGTGTGGCCGTTCTTAGAAAGAAACCACCAACACACAAAACCATCGGAAGGACTGAGTCAGACAGGATGCACATGACATATCGCATCAAAAAGACATGCACTCACATGGCCTGGAAATTGTTTTTTATTTAGTAAGGCAGATGTGTTTAACTTTACACACTTGGATGTCAAGCCAGTGCTTACAGTGAATACGCCTCGTCTTTATCCCAAAATCAGTGACACGTTTTGACCGGTTCTCTTGCAAGTAAACAGTTATGGTGCATTCAATTAATCCCTCTCATATTGAATGAACGAGTGGGTGGATGGGGATTAATAACACCATGGAGCAAATGAAGAACCACTTTGTGATTTTTTTATAGGCCAAACTTAAGGGCTGCAATTCATTGTCGTAGAATAATGAATGGCGTCTTTGGCAAATGAAAAGAAGCCATGCGTGAAGGCCAGGTGCGAGCCTCTTTCATTCAAAGTGATTGACCGTAAGTAGTGTGTTAACGTTTTGTTTGAAGATGCAGGTGGAAGGCAAAGTGGGTAGTGTACCATGGAACATACTGTAGGTTTAACAACTTAAGCATTTGATTTAAGCATGTTTCGTCCATACAGATGTGTGCACATTTACAAAAGAGTAAGGATGTTTCCAGAACAGTTGTATTTTTATTTTAAGAATGCAGTTTTATGTCTTATTGTGAAAGGTTTCCATCCATTTGGCAACAGTGTCTCAGTTAGTACCTCATCAACCAAGTCCAAGCTCCTCTATAAACTTTGAGTTTTCCAATTAAGGCCCAATAAGCAGACTGGAGCATTTATTTTGTAGGCTAAAATTGCAACAGACGCTTGCACTGAAACGTGTCCAGAAAAATAATGTTATAAAATCCTATTGTAAAAGTTCTTAATCCCATATCCTTAAAAAGTTCCACAGTTTGCGTTGAGCTACTACGACCATTTGAAAATCCCTCTAACCCAAATTACTCTCTCATCAATTAAAGCTGGAGTCACAATTTAACAAGATGCTGTGAGGCCTAAACCACAGAGAAGAGAGAAAATCCCCCAGCATTTCTTCCCTGAGTGGAAGGAGACTGTGGTGCGGGTGGAAAATGTGTGGAGTCCTCAGTATGAACCGTCTTCATTTGTGGCTCCTCGAAGGGAAACCACTTTTATACTCTAATCCTACTTTTTATCTGCAGTGTAGAAATCAGCCCCCTTTCCCTCAACGCAGCCTTCTGAGTGTTTCTGATTAGTCTGCCGTGTGCCCGTTATTCCCCAAATAAGATTCACCGCAAAAAATATACATCCCTCATCACGCCTAATCTCAAATAGACACGCTGGCCTGTAACTCAACTCGATTTCACTCATGCAAACAAATCCACAATTGCAGGAATTGATGGCACGCATTAAATTGTGGCCTCAAATCCTTGGAAGCTGCATGCCAACCAAAGCTAA
Source organism: Enoplosus armatus (assembly GCF_043641665.1). NCBI lineage: Eukaryota > Metazoa > Chordata > Actinopteri > Centrarchiformes > Enoplosidae > Enoplosus > Enoplosus armatus. The sequence continues at coordinate 10,711,657 of NC_092196.1, read as the reverse complement.
ACAAATTACTGTCCCCATGAGATTTGGACTTTTATGGACGTGTGATTTATTGTCTTTGCCTTTTAGTTGTTTTGAGGAATTGTAATCCAAAATATCCTGTATTTCAAACAAATTTAGAGAAACATGTATTGTCATTCCATCATCTGGACTCGGTGTAAGTGGTGACTCTGAGATCTCTTTTTTGACTTTAAACGGCTGCATACAGGCTTTGGCTCAATGTGAAAAGGAATGAACACAAAACCGTCAACTAATACTTTTTATCGTGATATCTCCTGCTTGGTCCAGTACCTGCTGAAGATTTTGTGTTTTTTTTGGGATGTACACACTTTTTCCTCCATCAGTGTCCTCAAACCCCAGAGAAAAACCAAAACCAACAATGAATTGATGCGAGGAGTATTGACTGAGTCGCCAGCTTTAGTAGGAACTAAATGGGCCACAGACAGTGTAGGGAAGTCAGAAAGTACTGTAGCCATTTGTATTGAGAGATGGACTGAAAAATTGTTGGTTTTTATGGGATTTGTTGACAATAAGAACATTTAACAACGCCAGCATTATCCTATAATTGCAGCAGTAACTCTTTTTTTTTTATGAAAAATCCAAAATATATAAAAATATCACATTGTATCATTCAATTTAAGGCTCATGTGTTTTAGGTCTGATGAACGCAGTGCTGTGGTTAGTAAGCTAAGATGATACAGAATGTCATGTTTTTGTAATATTGTATTGTCTTTTTATATTATATATATTTATATTTATTACTGTATATCAGCTGCTGAGAAACCACTCAAAATGCTTGAGAATTATTGTTTTACTCTGAAGTCTCAAATATTACTTTTAAAATACTAGTAGAAAGTTGAATCCGCACATAAATGTGTAATGGAAATGTAATTCAGACAGCTGCACTGAGAATGTCTGGAGCTGCGACACCACCGTACTCTGTTGAATCAAATCAAACCGTGAATTTTGTGAATTGCCACTCACCTGAAATATTGATGAAAGAGTCATAAAACATGACTAAATGCTGGTGGTGTCTGCAGATTCTTGTGGCAGCCACAAGTGGAGGTTTCGCTGTTTATGAGCTCATGCAGAGCAAAATGTGCAAACAAACTTAGATCACAGAGCTGGATGAAGTAATGGTTCATTAAACGTGCAGTACATCAGTTCTATGAACACCAACATACATCGTCACGTCTCACTTTTAGGGAACTTATTCCCAATTATTTTTCCTGCTCTTTCTACCTCCACCTCAATAGGATTACTCACGTCATTACCAGTGTTTAGTGACGTATGTAGATTATGCTGAATGTCCTGCTGATTTAATGAAACCTAAGGGCTGGGCTGGTCCTGCCAACGCTGATACTAACGTCTTCCCCAGATGGCAGAATGGGAAATCAGTTATCTTTAATGCCTGCTGCTGGGCTGGCACAGCGAAAATGCGGCTATCACTGTGACTGGTAATACAGAGTAATAAAAGTTGGCACAGATGAAGTGAGCCGAGCACATTTAAATTTTAGTGAAGCCCACTAAAAACTAATGCCAGACGTATAAAACAGAGGGGGAATGTGACAAAAATACTGACAGGAATTAGAGAAGGCAAGATGTATGGGGAGAGCCAAAGGGTTTGTTTGAATACACTCATATGCTAATGCAAGCAGCCACTCACAAACTGACGTTTCCACAAACAAAGCTCAATGTTAATCGATTTCACTGAATATTTTTGGTTTAATCAGTGAACTCAAATACTGGTCAGGCATATTTCCATGCATTGTTCAAAAAAACCATCTGCAGTGTGTATTTCAGATCTTTAGTGGGTTTCTTTTTAGGTTGTTCCACCCGAGCAGATGTTTTTTGTTTTTTTCCTTCCATAAAGGATAGTGTACCATGAAAGAGAAGAGCTCCGCCGCTAATTCTGAGCCCAGAGAGGAAGGAGGGGGCTTTTCTGAGTGAGCTGACATCTTTCGTAATTAAAGGCCACAGCGCACGCAGGCCTCAGACTGTACATGTGGTCTCACTGTGTGGAAGTGGCGAGAGGGAAAAGCAGTGTGAGAAAGACGAAGGACGAGAGGGAAGAGACAGAGTGAGTGTTCTCTAGTGGGAAAACAAAGTTAGAGCTTGTGAGCTAACATTTGAGAGCATAAAGGAGTGGGGACAGCGAGACAAGAACAGAGAGAGAGACATTTTGGTTGAATGATGCAGCTTACTCTGGTACATAACTAGCTGCACTCCAAACTCTAAACACCACTTGTTCTTGAAGTCCAGCGTAGAGCTCTAGTACTAGTATGTAGAAAGAAAACTGTAAGATCAGAGTGTTACTTTGTTCTAACACAATCCTGTCCAACTGTTTAGCTTTACCTGTGTTGTAGAGAAAAGACTTAAAGGATAAGGACTAAGCTTTCATTTTCACTCAGGATAAGCCTTCATCCAAAGCTTGACAGGCCTGCCATGCTAGTTTCAGTTGCTATACTATGAGTGGACAATCGCTGTTCAGGGGAGGAGATTAGCAAACAGTGGCTGATCCTTCCACAAACATGGATTGCCATATTTTTGCTGCATTTATTACATTTATTGGATTTGGATCAACTTTCGAGGGCCAAACACATCATTCTTAGCCGTCTTTTTACAAACATGGTTACTTTGCTTCGTGACTTTACAGTAACACACGAGATGAAACAGGATGAAACATTGTCGTCTGGATGTCATGTCAGATAAAACTTCACAACACAAAGAATCAGAGTCAGAATGAATGTTTTATACACACTACTGTGCTTTGTGTACTTTACACAGAGTTTAAAGTGGTTCAAAATAATCACAGATCAAAACAGCAATTTATTTGAAGTGAGTAACAGTTGATACAGTTGGAACTGTCCAAGGCTATTAAAATAGTGATGTAGCTTTGAAGGGAAAAATATCTACAAATACAAATTAAATGTGTGTATGTGTGGTTTCTGATCGTTGTTACACATTTAATATTTACAGATGAGGTATCATTGGTATACTGCAATGTACTGAGGAATGTCCTGCAACATCAAACTAAGATATGTAGCATTTGGAAACAATAAATGTAATGAAAAAAGCAACACTGCTAATAATTAAAAAGAAATAGTGGTTTATCATGGAGTATGACATTTTTTCCAATGTCCTGTCAATGAAAGTATAGTCAGTTTTATGTCTCGCCTTGTCGTGTAATAAATACATTTCTTTCATAAAAGAAATATGTAACTGTTGTATTTCAAATCAACAGAAACTATAAATATCAGCTTATTTTATAAACAAAACATAAAGCAAGTAAAAATCGATATTCAAAGGCAATGTTTTTTTCTCTCCCTTTGGTTCGTAGTTTGCTTCTTACTTCCATATGACATAAACATTAACATACAAGCATGAAAATGGTTTAATGGTTTAATAACTAAGCCATTAACTATGTGTGCATATTGGCAGCACTGTGTCCATGTCGGCCTCTACAACAAAACAATGACAGTTCATGTGCTGCATGTCATGTTGAGTCCACTGAGGCAGAATTCAGTTTGTGGACTCTGTAATCCTCTACCCCGTCCCTGAGAACGTTAGTCCTGTGGAGCATTAAACAGTCAATCTCTCCAGAAAGTAAAAGACTGGCTTTTATCTGGGCTGTGACAGGAATCTCCTCTGTTAGTCCCAGCCAAAGTCTTGTCCAGTCATCTGGTAGAAATGGTGGTTGAAGGGCCTGTAGAAGTCTCTGAGTCTCTGCAGGACCTCCAAGGGGATCTGGGGATGGGGTCTACCCTTAGACTTTCCAAGGCAGCGAGGTCTGCTGCTCCCCTCGGGCTTCTTCAAACAGGGAAAACCTTTGGTCTGGTTGAAGTAGAAGTGTTTGTCTGAAACAACCCTTTTCAGACCCAGAAAGTCCTGAACCCGGCCCATCTCCCCAGCCGGATCAGACACTAGCCGCTCACCGCTAACAAACAGAAAATGAGACAAGGGGAAGTGCTGAAGCCAGTTCTCCAGATGTTTGGCGTAGAGGCCGATGCGCACAGCGCTCCACGTGGTGTCAATCAGACCTGTGGTGGAGTTTTTCAAAGCCAGGTTCTGGAAGGATGGAAGGCCCGGGTTCTTGGACAGGGTCTGGGTGTAGTCAGATACAGCCCGTGTCACAGGATCCCTGACCACCACAATGAGCTTGGTTTTGCAGTTCATAGTGCAGACACGGCTAGGAGCCTCCTTTGTGACAAAGTAGCTGGGGGTTTTCTCCATAGTGATCTGGCCGTCCAGCGTCCGAGGCATCAGGTTCCTGAATGAAAAGAAGAAACCGGTCAGACAGAGTTTGATTCATCTCTCGAAGCCATAATTGTGGAGAGTGTTTCTCTAACACACCGAACTGATGTGCATTCACAGCTTGAAAGTTTGGCTAAACTTGTTACGTGTTAGCAAACAGTTACCTACAGTAAACACTACCAGCAAAATTAGCATTCATTTGCAGTCATGTTTGTGTCCACCTGATGAATGTAAATCCAATGTTCTCCCTCCTGTTTTTGGTTGCCACCAACTCCTGAGGGAAACATCTGGCTCTTTAGCTGCTAAATGCTTCACTATGTTCACGAGCTAGTTGTTAACTTCGTCTATCTGCTGGGTACATAGCGTACAGTCGGTTTATCAGAGATTTTTCTCTGAAGACAGTTGCCTGCTACATCTGGAAACAATGCTAATGAGAGCGGAGACAATGAACCAAAACATTAAAGTTGTGGGCCTTAAATTGAAAACAACGAGCTAAAAGACACTAAAACACTGAGGGGAGCTGCAGAGTTGGGTGATAATTATCTGTCGGTCCATCAGCATGAGCAACCTCTTTCATGTTACACATAGACGTTTAACCAACTGTTAATATGAAAATATTGATAAATGCAGCTTTAAAAAAAGTGCCAGTTGCATTATTCACAGTGTATGGTTTGTCACATTAAAGTTTATAGTTTTTATCTTCAATCTTCAACCAGTGAAACTTTTAAAAGCAAAGGCTGAGCCCCGACCTATAGTCCCACTTTGCAATTTAATCACATGTTGGGTACAAATTCTAATTTACTTACTTCAGTGAAAAGGACATCAAGAGATGATGTAAACACATTATATACACTAAACATTAAAGCACCCCCAAATCTGTGTGATTAAAGCTTCATACACTGTAGTGTGTTTACGTACCAGGGCCCCAGACAGCCCATCTGAGTCAAACCCTGCACAAAAGGACCATCCACTCTCTTCAGGCCTGATGAGTCAAAACCACAAAGCCTCAAGAACCACTTAACAGCAATTTCCTACAGATTTCCAACCCCCCCCTTCTTCTTCCTGCAAGAGCAAAGTGCCCCCCCACACACACCTCCCTCACCTCCCTCACCTCCCCTACGGGTTCCTACAAGGACCCAAACAGACCAGAGTCGGCAGGAAGTGAAACCAGGATGGCAAGCTGCTGAGCTCAGCTAGTGTGTTAAACATATGGCTGCAATGAGGAGAGATGTAGAATACGCCAGCAAAAAGGCATGTGCTACTATATTGCAGAGATAAATCTTGCATAATAATCCAGCGTATATTAATCTATAATCTAAACCAATAATCACTAATCTACTGATTTATCTTCTTATATTGTACATTCAAACATATCTTTGTTTCCAAGTTTTTTTCTCTACTTTACAAAACGTCTGCACCTGCTGTCCAATAAACTCTCTTATAGCACTATCTGGCAAACAGGCATTGTGGGTATTCGACAGATGTTCGTGTGTCTACATTTGACATTGACAGACTGCGTGAGGTAAAATTGTGGTGGATTTGGATTTCAGAGACAAATTGTTTTGCATGACACGGATGATGAGCAATGTTTAAAACAGCAAATAAATTGACTGTAGTTCATTTACTCAACACATCTTATACTGTGTTACTGGAAACAGTGAGCTTTCATGTGGCTTCCTATAAAATAAACAATAAGTGGAGCCTGTGTGCTTTATTTCTTTCAGATTGGAAATCTGAATACAGTCCAAACGTCAATGACGAGAGAAATGTAGATCACTGTAGGACGTCCAAGGGAAATTTATTTTAATTTTGCCAGTTATTCTAGTGAGACCGTCTGTGGTCAAACACTGATTCGATGATTATTAAAAAGCAAACCGTAGTATTCATGAAGTGAACGGTTCATTAGCTCCACTGTTTGTTTTGAAGATGGAAAATCAACAGCAAAAGCAAAACAATGTTAAACAATTTGAGCCAATCAGTTAAAAAAACAAATGCACTCTTGTTTGAAAAGAAAAGAAAGAAAGTTAGATGAGAAGATTGAAACCACTCTCCTACACTACGGTAAATAAGAATCTACGTCCAGCAGCCAGTTAGCTTATCTTAGGAGGGGGAAAAGCACCTCTAAAACTCACTAATTAACACGTTGATTTGTTTAGTCTGTTCACAAACAAAAGTGTAAAAGCAACATGTCGTGGTTTAAGGGAAGGTTACGTGGTGGACTATTTCACATTACATCCTGTGGCCCATTAAAATAAAACACAACATGTCTTTACCCTAACCAAAAAAGACATAGTGAGCTTTAGACGTGCTGGAAGGTGGATTTTGTTACCTTTGAACAGAGCCAAGCTAGCTGTTTCCTCCTGTTTACAGTCTTTATGCTCAGCTAAGCTAAGCTAACTGGCCACTGCTGGCTATTCCTATATAGTTTCCAATATGTCAGGCTGAATTTTGGAGGAAATATGTATAAATTCATACACAATATAATATAAATTCATACACAATATAAAAAGCTAAAGTTGTATGTTATAGGGTTCATAATTGCATCACATGTTGAGTGTTAAGGAGTAAAAAAAGACTTCTCTGGAGTTGTTCCTGAGTAAGTTTCGAGTTTCCCTCTTTACTTGAAGTTAAACCGTTTCAATCCACTCCCATTAAATGATCCCTATAATAAAAGACCATTAATTGATTATTATCCAACTACAAAAGCTGCAAATGGCCTATCAATGCCCGTCTGTCCCCTGTTTATCTGTGTCTAATCAATACGTCTGTCTCTATATGACGGATTGTTCACTGTGTGTGTGTGTGTGTGTGTGTGTGTGTGTGCACATACAGACATGCAGGCACGGAGGTGTCGGTGTTTACTGATGAGAAACTGAGCGCTCGTCTCCCTCTCTGTCCTCTCCTCTCTCATCCATACTCTTTGATTTGTCCTTCACTCCTTCACATAAGTGTCACTTCAGTAATTGACCATAAGTTGCCTTTCCATACTCATGAATAGTTAATGAATTACCCGTCTCTCCTCGGGTCCTTCATCACAATCTGTCTCATTATCAGAGAATCGATAATAGCCATTTTCTATCATAAATCTGTTCCTGTACGTGGTGTCAGGAGGAGGATGGATTCATTTCTTGTCAATCTTCTCATGCATGTAAATCTATTGTTATATATATTTCACAAATACAGCTCTCTCATTTAACTTAAAGAAAAATGCCATACGGTCTCGGTAGTTGCAAAGAGAGTAACTCAGGGCACAAAGATGTTTTCTATTTAGCCCAGTATTGGAAAGGCTTGCTGACTAGCCACATTAGTCTGGAACTCCCTGCTGCTTAAAGGATGTAGTGCTTTTCTTCCCTGAAGTGCTACAGTGCTGATTACACTACTGATATGTTCTAGGCAGTCTGGATCAGAAGATTAAATACTAACCCTGGCAACAAGGATGTGGCCAAGAGACTTCCTGCCCCCGAGATTATGGGTTCTCCCGCAGAAGTGCTGCAGCTACATCCCCTGTAGCGCCCTAACAAAAGGCTGTGCAGAATGCCTTTCTGCACAGAAAGTAGAGCTGATTGAAGACGAGACGATCCTAAAAATCCAATTATCATGTCATTTTCTAAAATAAAACCAGATCCTAAATTCCATGGGTTATTATATTCATTTACTGGACCATGCTAAACACTGACTTGGTGAAGGAGGCTTCTGCTCTGGCAGGCGTCTCCATGTCCAAACGCTTTCATAGCTGAGACCCAATTAATGAGGCAGTGGAAAATCAAGGTCGTAAAAAATGAGAAGGAGAGCAAACAACAAACTGAGTGAAAACATTTCCCAGCAGTGCTGCTATGCTCAGACGGTGACAGAAGGAGCCTCAGGGCCACGGACGGCCTGTCAGGCTGACAGGATGAGTGTGGGAACCTCGATTTACGCCTCCATGCCTGGATGAAACATATGTGGCTACTTTCCTCTGACCAGAAAACAACAAGAAAACAACCAAAGAAATCCTGTAAGCTCAACAAGCAGCAAATAGAGCAGATCAAATACGCTTATTTGTTTTCTTGCTGGGAGATACCAATCTCTGTCCAGTAAAATCCACCTACCAACAGTGTAAAAAGGACTACTTGTTGTTTTACATGAGGTTATGTGCTGGACTATTTCTTGACTAGGAACAGTGACTTCTTGAAATCTCCGCTGGCAACCTCACAGCGACGACAAGACTTTAACCAAGATATAACATGTTAATTAGGGGACTTTTGTTACCTGGACAGAGCCAGCTAGCTGTTTCCCTCTGTTTCCAGTCTTTATGCTATGCTAAGCTAATTTAACAGAGAAATGAGAGTGGTATTGATTTTCTCATCTAACTCTCCACAAGAAAGCAAGTACGGGTATTTCCAAAAATATCAAACGATTGCTTTAAGTATAACATGGGTGCACTACAGTGACAAAGCATAAAGGTTCACCACAAGAGCACGTCAACACGCCACTGACACTGTCGATGTGACACTACCAAAGACCCCTCACACACAAGAGGAGCCATCATTGTCTGTGGGATACTAAGGGCGAATGCCGCCATGCTGTCTACGCGTTCTTTGTCTAAACAGAAACCTGAGCAAGCGACGAGGCCTCAAAGTGTCATGGACGCCAAAGTAGGAAAGAAATACAAATTAAAGTGTGTAAAAACCCAAACGCAGCCTGAGGATGGGCTTGAGACTGAGCAACAATGTCATAAACAATATTTCACAACAGCGAGTGACACAGTGTGTATCAGAGCTAAAGTAATATTCAACACACACACAAACACACTAAACACTTGATGCCTGGAGGTAAATTTCCGGCACTTGTCTCTCCAAAGGCAGAGAGAGGAAGTGGATTGGCGAGAGAGAGACTGTTGCCACCCACAGATTTTAAATACATTGTTATCAAATGATTTTTCTCCAATGAATAATGATGGCATAATGGAGGGAGAGGAGGGTTGTCTCGACGGGAGGTTAGCTCAAGTGCTATACTTCCACAGAGACTACAGTGTTTTACATTTTCATCTTTGGTGGTTTACAGCAGGATACCATTGCAATGAGTTTGAAAATGTGTGTGTGTGTGTGTGTGTGTGTGTGTGCAAGAGAGTGGGTGGGTGGGTAGTGGGTAGGGGGTAAAATCATGCACATGTGTGTGCGTGTGTGGGCTTTTTCTATAAAGAAATGAAATACTTTTCGTTGGTCATTGGCTAATTAGTGGCATATGAGCGTCCAGTCATAATTAGGAGTCTTAACCGGATGTCAGTGATGCTTTGGTGGGGAAGTCAGTAATGGCTTCAGCATTTGGTGCACGGGTGTCACAGTAGCGGTGACACTGAGCAGGGTAGAAGTGCTAATTAGGGATGTGTTTGATTGTTTGAACATTTTATACCAATATCTTTTTTCTATTTAACAAAATAAGCGGTTCCATCACTTTGGTCGGGAGTTAATATCTCAACAACTACTGGATGGATTGCAATGAAATTTAGTTCAGACATCCATGTCCCCCTCATGATGAAGTGTAATAACTTTGGTAATCCCTTAATAACTTCAATTTGTCCTCCACTGTACTTTGTGTTTAATGCTAATTAGCACACTAAAATAAGAACATAGTAAATATTATAGCTGTTGAACATCAGCATGTTGGCATTGTCGTAACCCTAACTCGGATGCTAAACAGAACATTTTTGCGGCTCTCTTGGTCATTTATTACAGACTTGTTCTTTTATAGATGTAAATCCATTCAAACCATGTAATTGTTGACTATGTGTGATAAAACAATTGTTTTTTCATTTCCCAGGGGTAAAATCATTGTATTTCCATGGATACTGCCATCTGTTTTCAACCTTGAGTTATTCTTTTCTGGAAATGGCAGTACAACTGAGCATGACTACCAAGTATCTGAAACATTTCATTCTGGCCAACTGAAACAAAACCATTATTTCTTCACACAGCATTTTCCTCACTAGCTAACTGCAGTCCGGAGCTGAAACAGCACGACTGAAACCTCCCCAAGATTTTACAGGCACCCCCAAATGCACCACAATGCACCTCATATTATTATAATTTCCACCATATGGGGTGTGAGTGTGGGCCTTGTCAAACCTTATAACACAACCTAGACCCAACTTAAGCCAAAACCCACCACTATTAAAACACAATACAATTCAAAACTACAGAGACCACTTCCTGGTCTGTTACACCAATCAGCCGTGTTCAGCCTGTATCACTAATGGCCTCAGGGCTGGACACAGAACGAGGTGTCGGGAAAATCACCCTCACTCAGGAAAACGTTGCCTCATGCGCATGAGAGTCTACTTTTCACCATTTAAACTGTCAGAAATCCAGACTGACATGGTGAGTGGTTGAATATCCGACCTCCTAGAAAACACTGAGATGAAACATGCATGAATGCAGTGATTGGATGTTTTAAGGAGAAACAAAGCACAGCACAGTCTCACCAACCAGATCGAAACAAACAGCTCACAATGGAGCTAAAACAAATGATTTTGTTCCATCATCACTTAACACAAGGGAATTTTAAATAATATTTAGGATATTAAGAATCAATCAGGATTCATTTATATTCATAAACACAGAAGATGGAAGTAGATACACTAGTAAGCAGTATATTACAGTAGACAATATATTACAGTAATCTGAAAAGATATCCTTTAGTATATGTATTAATATGCATTTTTAAGTTTTAATCACTCAGAATATGAAAGGGCTCAAATGGTCTTTTGACTTTTCTAAATGTCAAAAATCATGATGATGTTTTAAAAAAAATGAAAATAAAATGTCCCAATCAATCAGATGTGGATCTACAGAAAGGAAGAACATAGGAGGTGGACGAGTAAAAAGAAGAGGAAATTAAGAAGGTTTTCTGGCTTTATTTTGGAAGATCTAACAAAATTAGTTCAACTAACTTGATGTTAGATGGAGAAGAAGCACATCATAAATGACCCTAAAGACCAGCATATGTCCACCTGTAGTCATCCCTTCATATCCTTATACACAAAAATCTATGTCTTTCTAAGGTCCAATATAATTTCTCCTTGGCCTTGTGCTGCTGCCCTTAAAGGATTTATACTACATTTTAATAGCAATCCGATCGGGCATGGCCTTTGGTGTCAAGACTGTAGGTCAGCCGATTGACAAGCTTTCAAAATATTGATGGAACTTGTGGTCTGGTGTTTTTCCTCAAATAGAAATGCAGAAATGATCTTTCCATAAATCAGATATATAGAGACTAGTCATTCGGGTTTCTAGGATGTTATTTTGGCTCTTGGATCCAAAGCTGTTTGACTGATTAGTGCAAACGCAGCGTTCATCTCTTTTAAAATAACAAGTGCTCGTTCTGCTGCAAGACAACAACAACAAATGTTCTCATTCTAACGTCATCAAGGAACAGAAGATACAAAAAAAAAAGCCTTAATTCATGAATTACTCATTCCAGCCCACGTCATGCTGACAAAGCCGTGACAATCAGAACCATTGTGCCATGGAAAGCTGAGGTTTTTCAGTTTTCTGCGGTGGCTCTCAAGTCCCATATGAAACCCATCACTCCATGAAGTCCCCTTAAAGCCGTAAAACAACACAGAAATTCATTAAAACTTTGCCTCATTTTGAATGCACTATTTGTGGCTTTTCCATTCCCGTAATGGGCTCATATGCACACATGCAAACAAGAGAAGGGTTTGGATGGAGAGACATGACTTGGTGGAGAGAGACAGAGAGAGAGAGAGAGAGAGAGAGGGGGAAGACTGACTGGATCACTCAAGATAAAAGCGATGGAAAACACACATTAATGAGGTCTAAGTTTGTCTCACAGAAGACAATGCTGTTGGAACAACACTGCTGCGTCTGTGAAGTGACTCAAGCAAGCAGATCACCAATATCTGACAGCGAAGACTCGATATATGACAGCGCACGACTCCCATCCATCTGCTAAAAAGTTTGTGCTTATTTCTCCGTCCAAGATGGGTAGAAGCAGGAGGAGTATTACAATGCACAAACTGTTGTCAGATATGCTAATCTGAAACCATGTGTCTTTGGCAAAGGCTATGTTTTTATTACTCATTATGAGGTTCTGACTCTACAAAACTGATTTGGAGGCATTTGAATGAGTTTTTTTTATTGATTATGGCTGAAATACAAGAAGCATGCAGAGGTCATAAGTGTCTGAAAGGGAGAGTCGATAAAGTAATAAGACAATGTGGGTTAATTGGTGCTATACTCTGATTAAACTAAAGATCCAGTGAAATATTTATACCCATATGTATCGTAGAAACGTGATCCTGTTGACCTGGAGGCTGCAGATGAAGCAGGAAACTTCAACAAGATGAAATGTCAGGGTTTACTTTTCGGCTCCTGTCATACACAGCAGCCTCGTACTGAATCAGAGGCGATTGTGTGTGTGTGTGTGTGTGTGTGTGTGTGTGTGTGTGTGTGTGTGTGTGAGTGTGTTAGCTTCCAGATGTGACAGCAAGTTGACGCTCTGTTCACTGACAGTCAGGTGAGGAGGACTTGCTTGTTCCACATGGATGAGTTCTTGCTGTCACTAACACACACACACACACACACACACACACACACACCTCTGCGCTCCACGACTTCCTGCAGCTTCTCTGTGGGTCACTGAGGATGACAGCAAACAGATTTTCCCCCGATTTCTGAAGTTCGGTGACAACAGGGGAATCATCTTTCAGTGATTTCACCCAGGATCGCGTTGCTGCTGTCTCTTTTGTTGTGTTAATCCGTCTCAACTCCTCTCCACCTCCAGTTTCAACAAGACTGCAGTAATTTCAGTAGATTGCACCCATCAGAACAGATTTAACTGCAGTCATATCTGCGCACTTGTCATTTGTTAATTTCTACATAAATGCCACTGAAAAACACTTTCAAATGTTGAGACATTCTTTAGAAATTCCTTAGCTACAGAAGGAATTGGCATCTCAACAGAATTTCATATTTCACATGGAGTCTTTCTTTTTTGGAGATATTATGATCAGAACTGAAACTGTTACTTGGTTAATAGTTCAATTAGCCAATTGATGATTATCTGTATAAAATAAACTGGAAAAGCAACTATTTTGATAATCGATTCATCGTTCAGTCATTTTTTAAAGCAATAATGTCAAACATTTGCTGCTAAGGATTAGTTGCTTATCTTTGTCGTATGAGATAGTAAACGGAATATCTTTTTTTCATGCTGTTAAGCGAATAAAACAAGCAATCTGAATACATCACCTTGGGCTCAAATAATAATGGGCAATTATTATTATAGTAGTTACAGCCCTTATTATGACTGATCTAGCTTTCACAGACCATGTTAGTGTCGCTGCCGCGTTACAACACTAACAAACACTACAGCATTAAAGCATAACAGATTTACAGCGCTAATTAAAACACACATAAAACATGGCCTGGAAACAGCAGGTCTACCACAGGTATTTCCACATAAACACATCCTCTACACTGAAGGAAGAGTGAGCAAAGCTAGACGAGAGGGGAAGAAAGAGCGAGAGAAAGTGGTGAGAAGGTTGAATAAAAGGAGAGAGGAGGATGTGGGAGGAAGGACGTATGTGGTATAGAGAGGCAGCAGAGGAGAGAAGTGTAAAAGAGGAGTAGTGGATAACAGAGCAAGGTGCTAACCTGCATGTGTATGTGGTGCATGTGAGTGTTTATGAGGAAAATAGTAGAGGAAGCTCAGCAGCATGCTAAAATTATCAGCGGTGAAAGTGTTTCCATGTGTCCTTATGTTCTCAGTTAAAACACAGCTAAGGGGCTTTAAGAAAAAACCCAAAGAGACGATTAAATTACACCTCAGAGTTTCAAGTACCATCTTGTTTATCAGCGCTCTTCATCCTGTCAGACCTCGCTCTCTCTCCTAATGGCACCTTTAATCCTCACAGGTCTGAAACAGTATTCTGACACTGGTGAGAAGTTTGAGCTATAAGCTGGGACCCTCTTCCAGGGGCTTGTAGAACATCTGGAGATGATCAGGACCAGCTCCATCCAGACCTAAATCCTTCTTCTTCTTCTTCTTCTTCCTTAACTACACCCAAATGATAGCTCTGGTCAGCCTGGCCACCCCCAAATCAGCTGCTGTCACTGCGACAGTAGCAGATGAACATTTTGTGTGCCTCCAGACAACATCACTGTGATGTGCAGCCAAGACCTGATATGAATTCATTGGATCAATCAGGTTTATATATGTGGACAACAGATTAGAGTAATCGCTGCGGTGTTTGCATGGTGTCACATTGAAGTGTATACATGGTGTTTAGATGACTGTCAAGATGATGAAGTGCTCCTCAGAGACCCCCACTAGCCTTTTGATCTACAGTGCAGCACGCAGGGAGAATATTGGCTTGTAGTGATCTGAATACATCAGCCAGCCATGTGTACGGCCTTCTCAGACTATTGACAGGAGACAGCACTTCTGCACAGGTCACTGCTGCTCCTCTGACCCTTCAGCCTGCCATACATCATCCTGCACTGTCTGAGATGACATCCAAAGCTTTATTGTAAAGATTTAAAAACGTGTCATATTCCTATTGGGACTCAAAACATGTCTGTGGCATCCAATAGGGAATTTATAATCAATGTACAGTGTTTATAACAGATTAAAGCTCATACTTAGATCTTTATTTGGACCTTTAATTTGGTTAGAATCATGAGAGGTGTAAAAAGTCAAATGCAAATGAACTTTTTATTTTGCTGCCAATTTGGAGCTAAAAGGCAGCCTAAACTTGCGCGCGCATGTGTGCTCCTTACCTGTACCACTCCAGCCCCTTCTCATAGAACCTGTCGAAGAAGTGAGGCTCCGCGCCGACCGCCCTCACCTCCGGGTGGATGCGGAGAAACTCCAGCAGGGCGCGGGTTCCCCCTTTCTTCACGCCGATTATAATCGCCTGCGGAAACCTTTTGGTCCCGAAGGTGTTGGACACGGGGATGCCGTTGTTCTGGGCGCTCTCCCTGGCGCTGTCCGACGCCTGCTGTTGAGGCGCGTCCACCTGCTCTGCGTCCGCGGAGGCTGTGCGGTTCCGGTGAGGCTGCGGCGCGTCGGGGAGGAGACGCGGCGATGGTCGCAGGTCGTCCAAAATGCGGCGATGATCGTCCAAAATGTCATAGTCTAAAGCTTGTTGGCTGTATAAAGTCCTCGGAGCTGAATCGCAAAACCCGGTGAGGCAATAGAAGAAGTAGGTGAAGATCAGCACCATGGTAAAAAACACCGAGACTTTGGAGAGCACCTTGCCAAAGTTGAACCTGACTCTGCATCCACTACATCCCATGAGTTGATCTCCTGCTCGATGCCAAAGGGCCAACACGGGGACAGCATGCTTCTTCTTCTTCCTACATTGATCTCGGAGTTGATGCTGTTGAATTTATCTGGCAGAACCTGTTGCGCAAAAGTGAGGCATCACACGGAGAGCTTCTGGCAGCGGTGGATTGGCACAGTGGATTTGTCAAAAATGATCCTCATAATCTTAATAGTCTCTTTTTTTTTCTCTTCAGAAAATACACAAAATTCCTATTCAATTAAGAAACTCTTGTCATTTAACATGACTCGTTGATCTGCAGTGAGACGAGACCTCCAGCCTGCTGCATCTGTGCGCTCTGAAGTCTGCTAATCTCTCATTCAAGGTTTCTCTTCTGCTTCTCCAACGCCCTTTTTTTTTTTTTTTTTCTTTACAAGTCTCCACCCCTCCCTCCTCAAGCTATAGATAAACATGCCTTCATATAGAGGCTCTGGTAGTAGCCTGTGTTTATTTCTACATGGCAGAAATATTCAAATACATTCTGTATTTATAACATACATTATGTTATACATTATTAACATACATATGTCTCCAAGAAACCACATGCATACTAAAAACCCACTGGGAAAACTTTTCTTTGTGGTCTGTCTGTGATTTAAATTAAAGTTATTTATATGAGTTAAGCTGGCTACTTCTTCAACATGAAAGAAAAAAATCTTGAGTACTTTATTATGAGTTACAGGCACATCAGTGTTTTACAAATGTAAGCTGACCCCACAGAGGAAAATCCTCCTTGCCCCTTTGAACCCATATGATAGATGCCTCAGTCGGCCCTGTGAATAAGAGAAGCCCTGAGGAAGTCTATCCAAAACCTCCTGTACTCTTCCTGCACCATGAGACTCAACACTGAACCAACGCACAGCTGACACAGTGACACAAACCTCCAAAACAAAAGGCCTGAAGCGAGGAGGAGGGGTCCCTGCGACTGTTCTGTCCCATAAATACAGTATCTGAGGTCGAGTGTGTCACCTCTGGGGGCCGTATACAGGAAGGATCAGCACTGGGATGTTATAAAGCTGGAGCAGGTGGATAGAGTTTCTTCTGGCAAAGAGACAGAGTTCAGACTTTGAACCTGACTAACACACCAAGCGGCTGTTTGAATGGATGGAAAGAGAGCGAGGAGAGGTAAAGGGGAACTGAGGTAGATAATCTGTCTGAGAAAGAGGTCCACACACACACACACACACACATTCAGCCCTGAGGCTCATATGTTTCAGACAGAGATAATAAATGAATTTGGCAAACTCACTGTGTTGGTTAATTGAGGATTTTATATTTTATCTCTATTCAGCTCTCTTCTTGTCCTCAGAGAAAATAGAGATTGCTTGGTTAAAATCAAATTAAATGAAATGTTTGACTTTTTTTGCTGTGTTGGGTTGATACCACTCTCATGTCTGTATGGTAAACATACAGTTAGCCTGCTCTGTCCAAAGGAAGCTGTCCTGCAAGCACTTCTACAGCTCACGTTGTATCCCCTTTTTTTAGTATGTACAAAAACTGAAGTGTAAAATCAACAGATTGCCATATTACGAGGAGGGTATGTGCTGAAATGTGTTTTGGTAGACTCCAGGAAGTTACTGGTCCCGATCATTAAATAGCTCGGCACATAAAGAATGAGTTATTGTTTCTTTCTTGCCAAGAGGTAGATGAGATGATCGATACCACTCTCATATTTGTCCGTTAAACATAAGGCAAAGCCAGCAGCCAGTTAGCTTAGCTTAGCATAGCACAAAGACTGGAAACGGGGAAACCGCTAGCTGTTTTTGTACCTGATAAACAAACGAGATATAACGTTAGTGAACTTTAGTTGCTGGTAGGCAGGTTTTGTAACGTTTAGACAGAGCCATGCTAGCTGATTCCCTCTGTTTCAGCTTAGTCTTTGTGCTAAGCTAAGTTAGCAGGCTGCTTACTGTAGCTTGATATTTAGCATACATGAGAGTGGTGTCAATCTTCCAATCTAACTCTGGAGAGGAAAGCAAATCAGCGTGCGTCCCGAAATGTCAAACTCTTCCTTTAAGGAATATATAAACTTTTCCAAATTAAGCATTACAAAGCCTGTATTTTCAATTTCTGTCTTCTGAGATGTAAAACCAGTTAGAAAAAAACAAGTGCTCAAACAAAAGGTCTGCGGATACCAACATGACCCAGGCAAATATAGAATAATGATATGTTTTGAAGCACAAACAGCCATTGTAAATCCATCCAAAGAGAGGCCAGACTGGCACTGAGGAATTCACAGCTTTGGAAGTGACTGTCTGCTGGGCTGGCCAGCGGCAGCTTCAGTCAGAATGAGGTCAGGATCCAGGCTTTGCTTTCATCAGACATTTTATTTGCTTTTCCCTCACGCTAATTGCCTCAGTTGGAATTACACTGACAGGTTTGGACCCAGAAATATAAACAGTGAGATTAAAGAAACAAACAGGCAGCAGCATGTGTTGAGGAAACAAATACGACATGCGAGTTGTGAACTGTATGGGATTGAGGTCGGATAATACGTCTCTCTGTTGATGTGTTTGTGTGCATACGTCTCTATATCTTCGTGTACATTCACATTCGTGTGTAGGGATTTATGCATGCATGTGTGCAGTCCAGACTACATTTCCAATCGCCGCTGCCTGCAGGTGTGTGCTGCTGCTGCATCCCTGTGTACCACTGATGGAGATTTCTGTAGCCAGAGGCCCGCTGATGGCGTGTACACGTGTCAGCCATTACAGCAAATTACAAATCGGCCTCAGCAAACGCAGAATGTTCCACACTCATTTTGTAATTTCCAGTAGCCTATGAGGAAGAAGCTGTCGGCCATTTGCGATAGCCTCAAGATACCCGTCAGGATCTTTTAAAGCCGTCACCGTGGCTCTGTGAGACCTAGCAGTGCAGAGGCATGGCTGCCGTTTCCTACATGTGGAACCTGGTGCTTTTTATTCTGTCTGGAATGAATGAGATATTTACTCTTCAAGGTGTATAACAGAGGATTTTCCTACTGTTTTGGATTAATTGTAGCCTTTACCACCTGTTACAAATGCACTTTTCATCAGGTGTTCTGTGCGTTTTCTATGCAGCTATTAGAGTAAATGGGATTATCCCAAAACAATTACGTTTTAATGCTCATTGTGGTCTCTGAAGTGCAGCCCCTTTGAAGAAATAAAAGATGTCACACACACTCTGTGCTGTATGTTAGATGCTCAATGGCCGAGCCCTCAGGTAGCGAGGATCACTGAATACAAAAGCCAAGAACAAAGCGGCTGTGAAGCCCCACCCTTCTCCTGGAGCCCTCCCAACTTTCATCTGCAAAGTCAGTAAGAATGATGGATGGACGAGGAGAAAATCACTCTGATCTCTCCCATCCACACACAATACCGCTACCCCCCCCCCCCCCCCCCCCCACACACACACACACACACACACACACACACACACACACACACACACACACACCTTCCTCTTCTCCTCCCACCCTCCATCCCTCGCGTCCCATCCTTTTGGCCTCCAGGAGAACTTGCAGACTCCCAGACTTTGCCCTGTAGCTTTATAGACATCACTGAACGGATGAATGTACTGAAGATCTGAGCGGAGAAGTGTTTGGAGCTTACGCAACAGCCTCGACGACCTTGAAAGTAGTGAACAGCGTTAGACCCACGTAATGCCTCGAGTTCAGCATGGGAGTAGTTTATATCGAAGGACGAGTTCAAGCAATTCATTCCAACTTCATGAGGGTTCGATTTGGGCAGCACCCAAAGCCAGGAGGTTCAATTACATAACTGATATACATGTATAGAGATATGAGCCCACAGATATTTTTCACATAAACAAAAATGCATGCGAACCCTCTTCGACCGCTAGAAACCAGCTGCACAGAACTATTTTCACATGTCTTTCATCTTGGCAATAAAAACCAAGACGCCTTTCAGAGGAGCGAGTCTGCACAGGAGCCTCGTGCTGTTTTTTTAAACTGTTATTTACCTTTTCTGGGTGTTTCATTGTAGCAGTAGAATCAGGAGAGCGGGACTCTAAAGAGTACAGAGGGAATTAAACTGAATGACAATCATGTCATCACACGAGCCGCAGACCATTTGGGAAATGCCTTCTTTTCTAATCCATGGCTCTGCGGTGAAAAGTGGGATCTGGTGGTTGGCTCTTAAGTGAAACTGGGTGTGTTGGGAAGGGTGGAGGCGCAGGGAGTGGGGGGGTGTGCCTTATATGTGTTTGTGTCTGCATGGCAGAAGTGTGAGTGAGTGAGAAAGAGGTTAAAAAAGAGACAACTGTGATTAGTTCAGTATACAGTTTCATGCCTCCCAGCTCACTTTGGGGGATTCACTAAGACGTGTGGCTGCAAATCTGACAGAGCCGTGAAGGTGAACCATTTTGAACTGCAGCATGCGTCTGACTGTTTATGTGATTATATGCGTGCAGAGACATTCATGCCTTTAGGGTCTTGTGCATGCATCCATGTGCCTGTGGACGCCTATTGTTCCAGTCTGCGTGCAGCAGTGCACATGTCCCGCTTGTGGTACCCAATCCCAGACTGTTACTTACTGAAATGCTTGTGGGCTGCTCCGTGTGGCTTCCCTTCATTGAAAGGCCTCGTCGTCTTAAACGTTGATTGCCATGACGTCAGCTCCAGACCACAGCCCTGCCTTTTATGTGTCACTGTCACCATCTATTTCCGCCTAGTGTGTGAAAAACAACTTTCTTTCCATCTTTGCAATTCACTGACACGGACGGTTGGATCGAACACTGCGCTACTGTTACTGGGCCAGAACCGCCACCCAAACAGACGAGCTTGTTAATTTTCGCTCTCACTCAGGTCATCCAAAACAATTGGAAGGGCTAAAGATGCGTGTGTGAATGTCTTGCTATTTAACCATTTTATGTATGTAAACAAGTCAAACCTGGGCGATCTCTAAAAACACAGCCATCAGATGGGTGTTAACTGACTGTAATTACTGGTGTAAAACCACAGCAGTTTGTCTCTCCACTCTCTGGAGTTTCCCATGTTTTTCAAATTCCAACCTGTCACAGCGGCTGTGAGAAAAGGGAGCTGAGAAAAGAAGAAAAGACTTCTCTGTCCATTGCCTCACTGTTGAGTCAGGTTTGCTAAAATAGTATCACCTGTCCTGTGAGATCCTGCAGGCCAGAGGTAGTGTGTGTGTGTGTGTGTGTGTGTGTGTGTGTGTGTGTGTCAAAGTGTTTCATGCTGCAGCAACAGGAGATGGGCTTCTACCCCGTGGGGCCAGTCTGCATTTCACAGGAATGCAAAATCATGTGGGACTCAAACAAGCAAACCATCAGCGAAGGTGCTGACGGTTGTTTTGGCCAAAGGGGACAGGAGAGTACCAAATATGTGACCCACCAGGAAGGAACAGGCCTAGCAGGAGATAAATGAACTTTAAAAATTGGATATTTCACTTTTTTTTTATGTTGAATTGTAGTTCTGTTCAAATATTTTCTAGTGTAAAATGTTCATATTTCTGGGACACATACTGCATTATGGGCTTTTTATTGTCGTCCAAAGCTCTATTTGAACCAAATACAGATCAAAGAATTGGCTGGGGATGGAGGAAAATTTAAATAAAAATAGTAAGACAATACTCTCATTTGTTTGTTTGAAGATGATACCACTCACATTTCTGTATGCTAAATATGCAGCTACGTCCAGCAGCCGGTTAGCTTAGCTGAGCTGCTAAAAGAGGGAGCCTCGACTGTCTAAATGTAACAAAATCTGCCTACCAGCACCTCTAAAGCTCATTAATTAACTTACTGTAGGCTATCTCATGTGTACAATAACATAACAGTAAAAACTATATTGCTAAGCGATTAACCCCTCATGGCAGGGCTGTACAGCTCTGGAAAGGTCATCTTGGCGGCGACCTCTCTTACATCTTCACAGTTGCTCAGTAAACAGCAGAATGCTACAATGCTAATTGTTAATCCGGGTCCTGCTTCCCGGTCTGATCGCTGGCTTACATGATTGGCCACCGCAGCATGATGTCAGGTTGCGTTTCTCCAAAAGTTGATTCTGTTTCAACTTTTCGCTGCAGGGCCTCTGCGTTTTAGCTAAGCTAACCTAAGCTAACTGGCTGAAGCCTAATATTTACTGTAGCACATTTCTGATACAATTGCTTTAACTTATGGTGCAAAGAGATCATTTGGATCAGGACGTCAGTTAGCACAGGTTGGTAAAGCTGGATATTAGTCCTCCTTCTTTAAAACACCACCACACCCTCACTTTGTCGTAAAGCTGATAATCACATTGGGTCGCCCGTGAGCGTCATTCCTGTGGGAATGTATTCCGAGTCCTTGACCTCTTCTTTTTTAACCCCTTTACCAACACACACACACACACCCACACACAGTCACGCACCCTCACACACAAATCTTCCTCTCCTTCCTGTAGCTCTCATCTGGTCTCACTTTGGGTTTTGAGGTCTGTGTTTTGAAGGACACAACAGAGCCGCTGGTCCAAATGACAGCAGGACGGCTTTTCTGCGGACTTCCCCACAATACATTTAAAATTAATTTGGATTCTGTTTTGACCGAGCCATCATTCACTCCCTGCAATAATTGTTACAGATACACATGGAGGAAAACACAAAGTTCACGCTCTGTCTTCACCGTCTGCAGTGTTGGCGTAACATGGTGTTCCCCGCACAAATCCAGGACAATGACAAGCCAATAGGGAGAGGCTGAGGGACCGAGAGAAACTACGAGAGAAATTACTGCGGAGTGACTGACAGGCGAGATTAGAGCATATTTGCTTTTCTGGCACAAAAGTAAAAGAATAAAGTGCACATGTGGAGAATTAAAGTTTGTCTGTGCCAAATGTCGATGCTGAAGATATATTAATCATGTATTCAAGGATTGTTTTGATAGCCTATATAAAGGCAGGTGATGAATGATAACTCCAGAAAGATAGTTGGCTCTAATGTTGAATACTCTAAGGAGCTGCTGTAAAAAGGTCAAATAAATGTGTGTGTGTTGCACAATAGGTGCTGAGGGGCATGAAGCTGCAGAGGTATGTGGAATTCCCCTCATTCATGCAACGAGGGGGATCCAGATGTGATCACACAAACAAACACACACACATGTTAAATGCTTTATTTTAATCTGGTAATTATGTGTTTTAAAGGGATAGTTCAAGATTTTGGAAACAATGCGTATTCGCTTTCAGGTGGAGAGTTTCTTTGTTTTTGTTCTAAATTATTTGACACAGAGTTCCCAAGTGTGAGTTTATTTCAGTGTCTGGATCCTCTCTCTTCACATCACACTTCAGCTCCACAGTCTAAACACAAACATTCATAAAACGTTTTTAAAATTAGGGGCAGATTTACATTCATATTTATGAGATGGTAACAGTTTGTAAAAATAATAGTAGCAAACGATAAAGCTAGTTATAGGCAGTTAAGTTTCGCTTGATTTAACCTTTTTAAGAAGTTACGCTATAATGTCACAGATATGCAAATTAGCGTGTGACACATTATCGTGTGTCATGTAGCAACATAGTAACTTTTTGAACAGGTTACTTTCCATTGAAAAAATAGTTGGCAACACTGTTTCTTGGTCAGTAGAGACTCGACGGAGTTATTACTCCCAGTTAGGAAATAGTCCGGCACATAATCCGTCTGTTTTTACACTTTGGTTGTTGTAAAGATTAATAGATATGTAGCGAGTCAATTAGTGAGCTTTAGAGGTGCTGGTTGTTACTTTCGGACAGAGCCAGGCTAGCTGTTCCCCCAGTGCATCTTTGTGCTAAGATGCTAAAATAAGCTAATCTGCTGCTGGCTGTAGCTTCATATATAACAGACAGACGTGAGAGTGGTATCAATCTTTTAATCTAACTCTCCACCAGAAAGTGAACAAAAGTATTTCCCAAAACTTCAAGCTATTGTGGGCTGCTGGGATACAACACATGCTGTACGTCCTGGCCAGCTCCGGCAGATCGTCTGTCCCTTTAACTGTTACTTACTTTTCCCTAATTTTTGTTAAAAGATGCAAATGTGATGTCCTGTCTTTCTTTCACAATATCTACCAAGGAAGACTAAAGTCAGAACACCTCTGTAACTGTCCCGTAATACTGGGAATGATGTCGATTATGGGTTATAATCACTGAGGAGGATAAAGAGCTGAGGCACCTCTGAACATTTTCTGCACAGAAGTTAACAATCAGCACGACCAAAGGAGCAATTTTGACTATTAAGACCACCCATCTGGGGCCTGTGGGGGGTTGCAGGGTTCCCCAAAATATATGCGTTGCACACACACGCATAGAGTGTGGGATCATAGAAGAAGAAGAGTATGCACAAACATGCTTGTAGTCTTCCCCTCTTTAACACACAAACAGTATGATCTGGATCTCATATGGAGCCCACTGGGATTACTAACCAAGATGACAGAGGATGAGCAGCCGCAAATTGCAGGGAGCTGGGGTTAGCTGGGTGGGGGCGGGCGGGCAGGCGGAGGGGAGGGGGAAGACAGTCTGTGGCAGTGTACCCAGGGAAAGACTGAGGTAATTACTTTCTTCTCCTCGGTAGTGTTCAGTCTCTGTCTGCGTAAAGATGTTTTCAGCATGCCATAAACCTCTCCAGGCGTCAAAGGCCTCTGACATTTCTGGACACGCGCTGACACAAATACAACATTTTCCACAGTCCATCACCGCTCTGACTATCTGTGAGCCGAGGCCTCCTTTTAAATCATTCAGCCGAAATCCAAAACCGTCCTGATATTTCCATACTCTAAAGACGGCGCATTTGATAAATGTTTCCTTGCCTCTGGCACACTTTCATCTGAGGCTCCATTTGATCATTTTCACCAGCCTCAGACTCTGAAACTCGTACAGCAAACACAAAGTAGAGGAGAGGAGTTGTTTGACAGCGTGCACACAGCTTGTCCACAGTTTTCCTTCTGGATTACAGGGCCCATGCACCTTTGAGGCCTTTCAAACCCAAAGTCTCTGATCAAGGTATAGGATAAAAGTTGACATGTGGGCACACAATCAGTCAGTCTTATTCTCCTGTTTTAAACCTAAATATGGACCCCTCTCCCTGATCTGTGTGAACAATGCCAGTGCCACACACCTCAAGTATTCCCTTTGAAGCTTTCAGACCAACCCGTGCTGCTGTCTCTGGGTCCTATCTCCCTGAAACAGATCACAGTGCAGATAGCGAGTGATGTTTGCAAATGCACGTGTGTTCAAAACCCCCTGTGTGTTATTGAAGCTGGTGGAGCTCAGAAACAGGAATGTGATCATGTGATAAAGGTGACAATAACGCCGCAGAAGCCATTGAAGATACTCCTTGAAATGTCTCATATTGTTTATTTTCTCACTGGGAGCCCTCATACTTGGGGATTTTACATTAATGTAATTGTGTTTTTATTACTCTTCATTCCACATTTACAGTGTTTATAACCAATGCGGCCCCGTCAAGATATGCATTTCATACACCCATGTTTATACACTCAGTAAAGTACACATCATTTCACGTTGCGGTTCACTGCCGAGCCTCTCGGAGAGGACGAGCAAAGAAATATTCTCATTTTGTTTTTTCGTAAAATTCCCGTCTCTTTCAAACACATGACTTCCTGACAGAATTACAACAATGCCCAACCTGGAGCGCCTTGAGTTTCCAGAAAGTTTCCTTTGATCCAGAGTGGAAATCACATTCCAGTGTCATGTATAAAAGCTTTGTTTATCCTTTCATTCATTACATGGAGATGTTTGGCCAGCATATGTGTCTATAACATGTGGAGGGCAGCCCCGCCGTGCATGGATGGAGACGTATTGTGGGATAAATGCAGATATTACTCCCTGATGAAAGGAGCTCTCTCTATTTCTTTTACAGTCATGCATTCAGGAGCTTTATTCCTCCCACAAATCGATCACAGCTTCTGCTGTGTGCAAAGAAGCAGAGCCACTGGATGACACATGTTTTTAGGGAATACTACCTTGATGAACTGGATGTAATGTCATGGAGAAAGAGACACTTTTTCTTCTGTGGCTCAAAACAGAAGCAGGTGCAGTGCCCGTAAACATCCACATCTCAGCAACAGGCTCATGTATGTTACAATTAAAGCAAGATGTCCTGCCAATGAGTCAGTGACACACACACACACGTGTTGAAGTTAGTGCCTCCGGGCTCGGCCTTCGGGACCGGAGAAGGCGTTTGCAGTAGTCGTGGTTTAATGTAATCAAGGATTTGTTTACGAGCAGGATGAGAGGCAGAGGTCAGTGGATTTGAGGCCGTCTCGTGATTCTATCAGAGGATTACCACTTCCTCCTTCCTGTTTGCTTCCTCTTGGCCTTACAGCTGTGCCCAGATGCCAGCCTGAGTGTTCTCACAGATAGCAAAGGCTAATTACAGTCCAGTGTTTTGAGCAATTTCCTCTTTCCTCTCCTCTCGTTCTCACATGTGGTTTATCTTTGTATTTTGGTCTCTTGTCTGTCTGTCTGTTGACTCTCTAACTCTCCTCTTCCTCTTCCAGACGTCACCCCCAAGGACAGTTTAGTCTGTGTGCCAGCTGTGTGTGTGGCCACACGACAAAGACATCTAATCAGTCAGAAGGAAGGTATTACTCAATTAATGAAGAGCTTGAGGTGAGGCAACATTTGGCGTTAAGTGGAGGAGGACTAGCTCGGCCTTTCAACTTAAACTTAGAGGGATTTGTCTCTGCTTGATGATCTACAGATTAAAGGCAAAATACTGAAATTAAAAACAATACTCCTCTTTAAATACACGGGACAAAAGCACATTTGCAACAGATGTTCCCTCTGAGAGTTTTGATCATACCTTGCAGACAAAACCATCATCGCATCAAATGCACGAAACAGTCTTTGCTTTAAATGCTTTAATGCGACTCATCATTACAATCTACGAATGTTTGCACTTCCTTTCTTAATCCTCTGCCCGACGCCGGAGCTTTCATCTCCCCCTCTGATCTTCCAGCCCTTTGAAATGAGCAGTTCCACACCTGCTTGTCCCCCAGACATTTAAACAGCACAAGAGCTGTTGAACGTACCCCCACATCCTCATTTTGTTTATAATTCCACCACTCCACGAGAGTCATCCAGGTAACTCCACGATCTGCTTCCTAAAACAGGCCTCTGCTGTGACGGGGAAGAGGACAAGTGCTCAACAGCACTATGAAATGGAGACATGCTGTTCATATATTTACTGCACTCTTGATTGGGGGATTTTAGAAAGAAAGTCGACTAAATTCCATGAACACACTAGGTTTTTTGTGGTAAAAGCATTTTTACTTACTTTGTACATTTAATTGAAAGTAGAACTTCACCAATATGCAATGTTGTTGTTGGTCATGAGGAATTAACATTTTTTTACTCTGAATATATGTCTGATAACGTGTATCTCCACTTTTAACACAGGGAACAAACTATGTCCGCAGTAATGCACTAGTTGAGCTAAAAATGCAGTTCTTTAAAGGTGTTTTAGAGCACATAGCACCATCAACTGATGGAAGTGTGCAACTACACTTTTGAAGAAGGGTATGAAGTCTTTACAGTTTGTTCAACATGTTTTCATAGATCCAGAGTGGGAGGTTAATTGCTGACTTACTATCCTAGTGAGATTTTAACTCATAGCTGTAAAACATCTTTGCCAGGGAGGGACGTAAAACATTACAGTACAGTTGTACAGCAAATTTGAATGTAGTTGTTTTTGTGTGTGGTCATGGTTTAAAAAAGTTTTTGAGACTGGTCTGTTCTTGCTGTCCAGTGAGGTCAACGTCCATCAGAGCCCCGGAGCTCCATCAGGCTTTATCCCAGAGCCCGTCATCCACTGTCCCCACCTTCAGCAGCAGAAAGCTTTCATTTCCTTCACGGCTCAGCTTTCTGCCCATCAACCTTTTCTGTGGAGAGAAGAGGCCAAAACAAAAAAAAATGGGTTAAAGGTGGATGATGAGGGTGCAGTCTATCAGTCTATCTAACCACGCGCAGACTCACCTTTAGGGACGAACATCAGCGAGCTGCTGAATATTCAGAAGCGAGATAGCCCTTCTCTTGGTCCGTCATACAGGAACTCATGGCCCAATCCATTGCCACACTTCCCACAACAAACCTGGGATATTTAAATCCAGATCACAATTAATAACAGGTACAGTGTTGAAGGAAATCCCATTTAGTCCTACTTGATATGTCCAAGCTTATTCTAACAAACATCCAGCAGCGTTACTTGTCTATCTACCTTTAAGGGTCCCCATGCCTCAGGGTGTTTGGAGACACTGTCCTCATGGATCGTCTCCGAGAAGGCTGGCCAAGGAGAAGAGTGCTCGAACTTTGACGTGCTGGAAAACAACTTGTGGCCACATTCAGAACACACATATATACCTGAGAGGAGAAACGGTATCAATGAATGGACGACTAAAGATTTTTGTTTTCACTACAACTTCATGCTTCTTTGCTACTCACCAGGTTGGAAGTGATTTTTATATTCTTCTCCACCAGAGAAAGAGCAATATGACATTTCATCCATTTCAAATGTCTCACAACAGTAAATTCTCTTCAGCTTGAAACATATGTTTACATATAAGCCACCCGGCTTAAACTGGAACAAACCTGCACGTCCGGATCAAGTGTCACTGGCTCTGTCCTCCTTGTGTAATGATCTGATTCTCATTACTTCCACTTGATGGCAGTAGTGTCAATGCAGACAGTTCAGTCAGCCAAAAATGTGTTTTAGGCTTTAAAAATAACATTACTCTACATGTGATCAATTATAATATATCATACAATAATAAATATGATTGTAATAAATAATCAACATGACAAGGGTAAAGAAAACAGGCCAGAATGGAAGGGGTTTACCTTCTTATGAGGAAGAGCATCTTATTACGTTCTCGTCTTCAGAGGACAGCACTTCCTCTAAATTCTGACACCAGAGTGTATAATAGTTCATAGCTTTTTGGAGGTATGTGGCTAAACCTGGAATCCAGTTCATTCCAGTACAAGTGCCTCCTCCATCTGACCTACTTGTCTCATCACTGACTCTGTAGTATTTCATGTGTTCATATATAAAAAAGGACTGAAACTATTCAGTCAGTAGAAAAAAGGTCACTTTAATATTTGAAAACAAGAATACAGACATCAACTATTCATCAAAGCATTGTGTTATTTTAATTTAAAATAGATGTATTTCAGTTATTTGCATATCAGTCATTGTGATCCATTTACATAAAGCTTTTCAAGAGTGAAAATAGGATGTATCGTTTCTCATTTTCTGCATGTAGCACACAAAACACTGCAGCTAAAGGCCATTGTCAATGAATAATGAATATAAATATCATGAGTAATCTTTGGAAAAGGTTCATCTAGTGTCTTAGACTCACAGTTTCGGAAGCTATTTCATTCTGACAGACTGGTACACTTGTTTGTTTACTTTGTTTGGGGAAAGCAAGGAAAATCAACTTTACACAATCTCAATTGAAAATACAGTGATTGTGTTATCAGTGAGTCTTTTCTGGACAAAATGTGAGATGATTGCATAATAAAAAGCTGTTGAGACCAGTCCTCTGTCCTTGCTGTCCAGTGAGGACATCATTCATCAGAGCCCTGGCGGTCCCAGATTGGGCTTTGTCCCAGAACACTTCATCCACTGTCCGCACCTTCAGCAGCACAGAGAAACGTCTAACAGTCCAGCAGCACCTCCCTCTGACGGCTCACTTTACTGTCCATCAACCTTATCTGTGGAGAGGAGAGCCACGTCACAGGTCGTACACATTACAGCCAATGCATTTCAGCATGACTCTGTCTTTATTGGGCAGAGACTAAAAAATGCTGAATGATTCAATATGAAGCACATTTTCAGCATGTCCCCTGCAATGATTCTGTTCAGGGAAACTAGAGGTGTCAAAAGTCAATGTCCAGATGTGCAACTGTTCAGTCTGTGGGGGACATTGACAAGGCCACCTTGCCTGAAAAAAGAAATAAACATAACACAAAGCCAAAGCAACAGGGCAGAAACAGTAGCTGCAACCTGATGTTATGATGTAATCTGACGATTGTACCTTTAGGGATGAACTTCAGTGAGCTGCTGAATATTCAGAAGCGAGACTGGCCTTTGACGGGCCCATCATTCACAAACTCATGGCCTAGTCCGTTTCCACATTTCCCACATCGCACCTGGAGCAACACACCACACATCTGAATCAGGGTTTTGTGCATTTCCACACAGTCAGCATTAAATAAATCCTTCACTACAGCTCGTAACTTGCAGTAGGTGCTATACAGTTGTTTAGACAAGTATGAAATTGTGTGTTGGTATAGTACTCTTACACTGAGCTTCCTCTGACGGACTCAACAAACAAAGTGAGTCTCTTTTCTACTGATTGTACCTTATATGCCCCAGGTCTCTCCTCATGTTTCGACACACTGTCCTCATGGATGGTCTCTGTGAAGGCCGGCCAGGGAGACGAGTGCTCGTACTTGGTGCGGCTGTTAAACAGCTGGTGCTCACACTTGGAACAGGCATAAATCCCTGAGGAGCAAAGGATGGGAGATGATGGTTGGTGTGCAACAGGAGAGAGAGAGCTATTTTAATACAAGTCTTATTTAAACTGACCCTGGCACATTGTCGCCATCAAGTTAGCACCAACTAATGGTACTATGTTGGTAATCTTTATCATTGACAGTCGTTTTTCTCTATGAGTTCCCGTTGTATTTTAAAGGAATATAGCAATTTACACTTTAACACTTCACATTTTTTTAAGTAATCACCTATCATAGATGTTGCTTTTGTATTTGTTTGAGGGCGTATTTCTTAAGTGGAAGTTTGTTGTTTCGTAACAGAGTTGTTGTGTAACCTGAACATGGGTTATAAAAGTTAACTAATGTTAGCTAACAAGGTTCTTTCAGTACTTCCATGTCCATCAACTTAAGTTTTCATGTGTACAGTGTCAACCCCTCCTATATGTTCACACTGGTAGCTACAGCCGACAAGGATAGGAGTGGGTCATTTATTCACGGCTGTGTGGAAAGTTATTTAGCCTTACATTGAATAGTTCGCTAACAGTGGCTAGCTAGTTATCGTTAATTCTGGCTACTTTTGCTTACCGGTCTCTAAGCAGCACCCGTTATGCAAACTTTTTGAATAAAGCAGAATAAGTTAAAGTAATGAGGTTACCTGGTTTAAAATGATCTTTATAGACCTCTCCTCCGAAGAAACTACAAAACGACATCCCTCGGCTTTCAGTTGTCTGTGTTTACTTCCTCTGCTTGGCGCAGTTAAACTTCTCTGGACAAGCGAAAACATTCCGCTGGCAACAATAAGACTTCCGGTTTGAGCGTCTGGCCTTCCAAATAAAACGAAATAAACTCAAATCATAGACTTCGAGTGTTTAATCACAGTTAATTGATACATTTAAACAAAATGCCATTAGATTGAATATCAACATTGTCTTTGATATTATTAATGAATTCACTTAAAATAAATATAATAATACAATGATGCCATTGCCATTTTATAAATCAGTTTCCTCATGCCGTCTTCTAATCGTGAAACAATTATTGAATTTTAAAATGGAATTGCAAAATTAATTTTAAAAAAAGGCTTCTCAGTTTTAGTTCTTCTTATTCCATTTACTTTTATGTCCACCTGACTCTGCATTAATGTAACACTTATTCACGATATCTTCTGTTCATCCAATAATATTTATTTTCTCTTGCAAGATGCAAAACTACAAAGGAAAAACAATTTGTGTTTTACAATTGTTAACTTGCACTACCAATGTCCAGCATATTACCAGGCATTATCAATGTAAATATACAGTATTTAGAATTAGACTGTGGTTGTACTGATGTGGCGTGGTTGCTGTGAAGTACTTTTTCCATGTTTTGCAATTTACGCTTTTATTCTGAACGAAACAAACCGGAAGTATAAGTGTGTCTGCCAACGGATAACAAACTGTAGGGATTGACAGGTCTCAGTTTGGTTAGCTGAGTTTATCCTCCTGCTAACCAGCTGCTACCGTTGATGTTTTTATGCCGTGAGACATGGACACCACGATGTTTCAGCTGAGGTCGTTTGTCCATCAGCGGCTGTACACAGCGGCAGAGGAGATCCTCGGAGAGGTGGAGAAAACCATAACGTTAGCTTTGTACGAAGCCGAAGTTAGTCGATCTAAAGAGGAGGTTGAAAGTCTGCGACACCAGCTAGACCTTCTCCGAAAGAAACCAGGTTTGGGACTCCGGTTATATGTGTTGTTTAGTGGCCTTTTGGTTTCGCCTTGTCAGACCAATCCCTGTATTTATTAGTGCAGAGGTAGCTGAAGAAGTAGCTATATAGCTATTGATGTTGCTCCCTGCTTGACCACGCATGCGCGCACGCACTCAATCCACTCAAAGTACAGTAGGAGGTCTGCTGCAGGCTGCAGAAGTAGTAGAAATATTTTAATACTGCACAGCTTCAGAGCACTGTAAGCAATACTTTCCCAAAAAACTTCAGAAGGAGAGTTTGGAGAGAGTGTCCATGCAAATTGGAGTTTTTCATATTGTGTGTGTTGTTTAGATTTACATTACAAGTTGTTGGGTAACTTTTGCCCCTATCACTTTTGTAGCTGAAGAGCCTTCACTGACGAGCAGCACGGTGGATCATGGAGATGAATGTGATGCCCCGCTGCTGCAGGAGAACCCAGGACCCTCAACACCAGAGGAGTCTAACTTCAGTCTGAGCGCAGAGGTCCCGGGACCCTCTCATCCCAGTGCAGATCTGGAGAATAATAACTGGAACTACTGCTTGGTTGAGACAGACTTCAAGATGTCAGAGATAAAAGAAGAGCAGGATGAACTTGGGGATGACAGTCAAATGCAGGAGATTGTTTTTCCTTCTCCTAAAATTGTGAAAAGCGAGCAAGACCAGACAGAGACACAAGTATCATATGAAATGCGGCCGGTTTCTTCAGACTGCTCTGCAGCTCAGAGTGACAACAACGACAACGATGAGGAGCTGGTGAGCAGCAAAGGAGAACGGACCAAAACGATGAAACGGAAAGGAAAGATATTGCAAGGACAAAGTGGCAGCGCTAATAAGAAGGGCCAGGCAGCGTTGCCTTTTGACAAATGCTCTGCTAAAAATGAAAAGGGCCGCAGCTTTTGCCATTTGTGCGGCAAGGGATTTCAGTACATCGGCTCTTTGATGAAGCACATAAAAACACATGAGAACAAAATCGACTGCACTGTTTGTGGGATGACACACCAGTCCACAGAAGAGCTGATAACTCATTTGAAAGGCCGTCACAACAAAACATACTTTTGTGATGTTTGTGGCAAGACCTTTGCCAATAACCGGTGTCTCCGGCTGCATGAAAGAATACACACGGGCATAAAAGAGTTCATGTGTCAAGAATGTGGCAAAACATTTTACCGAAGAGAGCATCTGATTGTGCACGTGAGGACCCATTCCGGGGAGAAACCGTATCACTGTGACATTTGTGGGAAAGCATTCAGTCAGAGCCAGAACCTTACAATTCATAAAAGAAGTCATTCAGGGGAGAGGCCATATCATTGTGGCCTGTGTGGCAAACTTTTCAACACCAGCAGTCATCTCAAAACACACATGAGATACCATTCAGGAGAGAAGCCGTACCCGTGTGATATTTGTGGTAAATGTTTTCGCCAAAGTGGACAGATGACAAGACATAGGACCACACACACAGGAGAGAGGCCGTATGCCTGCCATGTTTGTGGTATGAGATACAGGTTTGCGCCCAATCTTAAGGTGCACCTGCAAACTCATGAAAAGGCAGCTGAGTGAAAACGGTTGCGTTAGCCAGACGGACCATCTCAGAGCTTGTGCATGAGTTAGACAAGTTTACACGCATGGCGTAGTTCACCTGTTGGCTATTCCTGAGTTCAACTACACATCATATGTACTGCCAGCCATTTTACGAAAGCATACCGAGAGTTGTTTGTCTGATTTGGTAAATGTCATGCAGCTACACTTAGTCACCTTTCTCTGTCTGCGGATTGAAGTAGGGCAGAGCTCTCACATTTCATGAAGCATTACAATCATAAAGTTGTCCCACCTTTAAGGCCCTGTGTACCCACGCAGGTGTTTCCAATTACTGCGGCTGGTGAGACCTCTGCTTAGGAATTACATGCTGGGAATTACAGTACATACATGTTCCAATGAGTTCAACAAAACTAAAAGGTGATGCCATACCGGACTTCTCTCCCCATTTACTTCTATGAGGAACAGGGCAAGACACATCCGGTTTCGAATTGCCTCTTTCAGTTATTGCAGAGCTCAGTCTGATTGGGAAACAGTTTGAGAGAGGGATGGGATTGACCTCTTATTCAGCAGCAATTGATAACTGCACAGTGAAATAATACAAGCAGTAGAGACGGAGGGACGCTGCTTGACTGCAGTGACAGAGACAGAGTAAAATGTTTGATTAAAATCTGTATCATTTCCAACTTTGTGGACTGCTGCTGTTTGCTCGCTATCCATGCTGGCTCTGGCAGTTTATGCTTACAGCCCTACCCACGCTATTCATGACGGGAAAGTGAGACAGGTGCCCACACAGTCC
Organism: Enoplosus armatus; assembly: GCF_043641665.1. Taxonomy (NCBI): domain Eukaryota; kingdom Metazoa; phylum Chordata; class Actinopteri; order Centrarchiformes; family Enoplosidae; genus Enoplosus; species Enoplosus armatus. The sequence goes on along the minus strand of NC_092196.1, from coordinate 10,677,549 downwards.
TGAGTCTAGTCAGGCAGGACAAGTGAAAACACCTGTGTGGGTGTATCGTGGGAGTGCAGGGCCTTTGACGGCTGCAACAAAACCAACACGAGAGACGCACTGATGCCGTTCAAACTGGACTCACACAGTGCTGAGAGTAGGTCCAGTCAAACAGCTGTGTCGGTGTTCAGGAGCTTTAACTGTTCGAAATTGGCAATGAGATTCAGTATTAACGACACAGTTCAGTTCAGTTATTTTAAAAGTTGCCTTATAGAGCCACACATGTTATCTGTATTATGTGTGACCATGCTGTGACCATTTTTACATTACATTCATTTGGGAGACCCTTTTATCCAAAGCACTTTTTTTATACACTTTAACATACGGATAAGAGGAGCGACGGGACCACAGTCCCTATTGTTAATAACCAACCTGCTCTACCACCTGAGCTGCACCCAGCCCATTTATTTATTACAGCCCTGAAGCAAGAATAACACATCTACAAATAGGGGTATATTAATCTTTGCTGCAGTGATCATTTAATAACATCAGTCAGACATTTACATACACTGATCCAAAACTAAAAGAAGGCAGGAATTACCCGCATGTTAACTTAGCTGCTGTGTTAAATTGAGGTCATTGTGTCTGCCGAGGAAGTATTTTTTCTCCCCATTAACACACCAACACATCTGTGACTATATGAATGTCCCTTAATCTGTTAATGAAAAACCCACACAATCTAAGTCTGTTCATGAATCCCTTTAGGTTTCGGTTTATATGACTTGGACAGCTGAACTATGTTGGCACTTATCAAGACAGTTCACCAATTTCACTTTGACCATCAGTGGCACCTTGGGGCTGCTCTTTTTCACATTTCATGTATGTGTTTTTGTGTATTGTTCTGTGTAATGTCTTCTTAAGGTGAAATCAGATTTCCACATGGGGGACAATAAAGTTATCTCCTGTTATGTCACATTTACTGTAGTCTATTTATCTTTTCCAGACATCTAATACTCCACTTAAAGCTCCCTACATGGTATTAAAGCCAATGTACTATATGTGTATTATTACAAGGCTGCAGCTAGCAAGATGTTTGTGTAGATAATCTGGATGGTATATGTGGATTTTCCTTACCCACATTATGGCTCAAACGTCCCAGCATGATGAGTGCTATATAAATATTCTCCATTATACTGTTTATCAACAAGTAAAAGCACACTGTGAGATATTCACAGCACAGTAAAAAGCCTTTTATTTGCAATCTGTGGATGTTTACCCATATTAGGAGTTAGTTCCTGCTCCTCCAGATGACGGGCAGGTGACTGTAGCACCCTGCTGCTCGACTAGAAACACTTTGGCCAACAGGTGGCAGCAGACACCAAAGTTATAGTACTTGATGCCCACAGCTGTCAGTAACAGTCATCTACCACACATCCTTAAAATCATGTATGTAACAAGTAGTCTTCTGTTAGCCACCACACTTTTCTACTGAGGCTCCAGGTGCTAATGTGAAGTGCATTACCAGTGGAAAGGACCTGTGGTTCATCAGTCTGGAACTGGATAACTGGATTCAACTCACATCAACTTAAAATAGTATTCTGGGTTATTGTAGCGTTATATTTTCTATCATTTGCTCTAAAGAACCTATAACACAGTGCATCAGAACTGATAATGAAAGCACATCACAAATATTAGCAACTATCATGCACAATTACTCCAGTCAGCACCATCAGTCTGTCTTGTCTCTTGCTTGTACAACGTAACAGCATTTTTTTTTTTTTTGAGCTACTGGGAATCCAAGCCTACAAACCTGTCCATCAAATGTTGTGCAGCCAGCAGCTGAATGTCAAGTTAAATGTCAGGCCACGCAAGGTCAGGTTATTACCTCCCTGACTCTGAGTGTCTGGGGCTGCTCCCCTGCTGCTGAACGAGCAGGAAGCAACAATAATCCATACTCATCCTAAAAACCCAAAAGCCAGCTGTTGTCCTCCCTTCCTCTCTCTCTCGCTCTCGCTCTCTCTCTCTCTCTCTCTCTACATGTATTCCTTTCAGTCCCAAACACAAACTTAAGGACCAAGATCACAGATGTTTCCAATGTTTAAAGTCCCAGTAGTGAGTTACACTATGAAGCTCCATTCAGAAACAAGTGAATATGTCATCCTATTTGCACGTCTCAGAAACGCTTTAACATTTGTCCGATGTGTCCTTATAATCAGTGGAAACCAAAAAGGGATTCTGACTTTTAAATAAGAGGCTTTTGAGCGGCAACTCTGGCATGAATTTTACCAGGTCGTGCAATTACATAAGTCTGCGTAGAGGACTGCAGAGTGTCAGAGGGGGAGAGTTGAGCTCAGACTGTGTTTTTGACACAGCAGAGAGGAGGAGTCGCTCCGTCAACTGTTGGCCTCTCTCTCTCTCTCTCTCTCTCTCTCTCTCTCTCTCTCGGGTCTAATCTGGATTAGAGCTCCGTCCAGTCTGCAGCCTGGACTCCAATAATCACATTATTCTGATTTGGGTTGACGCCTCCTGCAGCGGAAGGAATAAGCGATGTCAAACGGTGGCAGCGTCGCCGACGCGTTCATCTTAAAGCCGATCAGTTTATTTGGATAAGAAATCTTTTTCAAATGAGTTTGGGACGATTTTGCAACGAAGATTTGCTCCAATCGAAGTAAAGTTGAATGAATATTTGTTGCCCGCGGTCGGTGGATGGTGCGCATCCCCGTGTGCTGCACTCCGCACTCTGCAGCATGCAGAGCGATCACTGCAGCCTGCACTGGAAGCGCATTTCTGTACAAATCGATGCCCTCTTCACTATGAATCTCTCCCACTGACACCACAGAAGCAGCTGGTCAAACATGCCAGATTCAGGTAAGCAAACGACTGTTCTTTTGCCTCAATCTGTGTTGAACAGCTGCCTTCATTTCAAAATGTAACACTTGCGAAATTTTCCTACAAGTGAGGACAGAAAGTACCCATACTGACATTGTAGTGATGAATTTGGCATCTTTTGACATTGAACCTTAACTACCCAACTCAAAAAAGTTTAAAGGGACTCATGTGAATGCCTGAGTAGTGGCTTGTCTGACACTGTCCATAAACAGCCAATCAGCCCTGGAGATATTGTCTTAATGAGATGAAGTCCAGCTTCAGACAAACACACAGTCCTGTGCCAAATGTGTCAGTGATCAGGGTCAAATGGGAGTTGGAGGACAGGATTAAGCACAGGGATGCCTTTTAAATATATGTCCCGCGCCTCTGTGTGGACAAAAGTGTGATGCCAGGCTGCATAGACACTTACTAAGTTCCTCTTAGTGAGAAAACAAATAATTTTTAATTCCATTGTCCTCGCTTGAACAGGATAGAGAGGCCAGGAGGAGGACAGAGCGGGACAGACATGATTCTTCTGGCCGGATTTCAATCCCATGTCGACGTCATGGATAATAGTGGGATTTTCTGCTGGCCACGTCATTTCTTCCTCTCCCTTTTAATCCATTTGAAGTGACCCACTACTGTCTACTCATTGATAGACCCTTGAATATACCTGTCCCATCATAGGCAAACACAGGGGATTTGCCATTTTGCTTAAAAACAAAGTAGTTTGCATGTTAGAGGACAGGGAGACAGTAGATTTATTAACTTTTTGTCTGGTAGCCAGCAATACCTTGTCCACACTTCTAATGTCAGACTGCTTTTAACATAATTAACCTTTCCTCCACACTGAGTCACTGTCTGGTGACCTACTGTAGTTGTATCAAGACAGATGTGACCCAGAGCCGATATGTTTACTCGATTAATGGGTTAATTGATTGAAAATTATTCTGCAACTATTTTAATTAATCCACAAATCGTTTCAGTCAGTTTTAAAGCAGAAATGCTGAATATTCTTTGATTCCTGCTTTTCAAATGTGAGAATTTGCTGCTTTTCTTTTATTATTGGAAACAAGACATTTAAAGAAATTTTGATTGGCATTCTCTCACTATTTTTTGATGAATAGAGAAAATAATAACATAGATAATGAAAATAATCCTTAGTTGCAGCTCTAGTGTGACCTTTCTTGCATTTGATGAAGTCAAATTCTGTTGTTGAAAATGCCAATATTAATTAACATTTCACCAGATTGCAGCTCTGTTTTATTTTTGTTTGTTACTGAACCAATGTGGGCCATCAAACAGTTCTTACATTTAAGTACATTTAAAGATTCGTCCTTTCCTAATACATTATGATTATAAATGAGCTAAATCTGTTCCACTTTCTACTCTCAAGGGACAAACATAAACTGTGGTTTCAGGCTTCGGACCTCTCGGTGGTTTTTCTTGCTCCTGCACAAGTTCATCCACAGTCCTGACTGGAAAGCTGCCAGATTTCTGCTGACTCCGTGTTCCACGGAGCAGCAAAGGTTTTCCTCTCCCTGTCAGCACGAACTGATCCAAATTAACTCCGAAGTAGAAATTGATTAGGGTAATGCACGGCTGTCTGGAGCGGCTTAAGCACTGGCGTAGCACCACTATTGGTTAATTAAATCTGACAAACAGCCCGGCATGTTGGTGCTAAAATTAATATCTCTCCTTAATGAACAGAGTGCAGAGAAGTGAAGAGATAAGGTGGGAGCCAGTGGGGAAGTTAAATTATGTGAGCACCATGGTAACACTTTGAATATCTGCAGCGTTGAGAATTAGTTTCATCCAGGTCAGAGCTAGAACAAAGAGGACAACAACCAATCACTGTCTTTCTGCTGTTACATTTTCTGGTGCTGCTTTTATGTAAAAATGTGGCCTGTAAATCGCAGGAACATTAATTTGTTAATTAATTAAACTCTATCACCTTCTACTGAACTTTCTGTTGTGTGAGTAATCTGGCTGCAGCAGCATTTGCTCTGTGAACAAGAAGATAACAGGTAACTTCCTAAAACCGTGACACAAAAGTAGAATAACAAAATTATCTAAACTCAATGTCCACTCATTAGCTTATTTGGGGCTGATGAGCACCTGAATTAACTTTCAAATTCAGTGCTGTAGCAAAGTATTTCCTCTGCTGGTTGATTATTTCTAATAAATGTAGCTCTCACTGATATTTGTCAGTTTTCTTATGCTGAACTTCTCTATAAATACAGGCACTTTGTATTGCTCATAAAGCCAGCTTAAGACTACATGTGACACTGCATTATGTGTGTGTGCAGCTGACAGTGAGCACAAGTAAATGATTTATCTAAAAATGTATCTGGAATTGAAAGACACGCTGATTGCCCATTCATCAGATTTAATTCAAGTCCCAAGTGTCTTAATTTCCTGCCGTAAAAGCCTCTCTAATGTGGAGGATTACAGTTAATCCACTCAGTCTGGATCGTTCCGTCGCTGTTGACTCTCAGCGAGTTGGGCCATGCAGCCCGCCGGATGATGCATGATGCGTATCAGTGACTGTCACATGAAAACAAACTGCGACGGGTTTGTTGCAGATTCATAAGCTCTCAAAACCCTGATTTCCCAAGGGAGTGTCTGATTGTTGTGCTTTCGAAGGCGTAATGGACAGTGGTTAGGGTGTGGTTGAAAGAAAGCAGCTTGTTTTCTCAGTTATAGTTATGACATGGAAAATCTTAAGCCTTTCTTATTGTACCTGAGCTCTTAGTTCAGTAAGAAGGGAGAAGTGCCAGAGTGTGAATCTCTGTCCCTGCACCAGATGTTCTCCACACAGCATGTGTTCACTCATCATCCACGGTGGCAGATGCTGTCACATGATGAAGTTGTTTTCTCCTGTGTTTTACTTCAATCAAACCTCAGGTAGCCATGAGTTTAGAGAAGTGAGCTTGTGACTGAAGAGCTGTTTTGAATTCCTGAACCAACTGAGAGAATCCGGTCAGAGGATGTAACATGTCTTCAACGTTTGCAGGCAAGGTGGCACAACGGACAAAGAAATGACACACGAAGAAGACCAGTGTTGTAGTGGACATCTTTCAGGGCTCCTTGGATACAACAATTAGGCACAAACATGGCTAAAGGATTGGATTAGCTGTGACTGAGGGATTAAAGTCTCTGTGCTAATGACTCCTTATGATGACTCCAGAAACAAACAACACTCATCCACCCTTACCTTAGCTCAGACTTCATGTGAACTGACAGCACACACACACAGTGAAACACAAGTTCCCTGCAGAGGAACGGGGAAAGGACAAAGGAGAAAGTACAGAGAAGATTAGAAAGAAAGGTTGAGAGGTGAAAGGGGAGAGGAAATTAGAAAAGCGGTGGAGAGGAGGGAACAGGTAGGACAGAAATAGGAAGAAGGTCAGAGCAGCGGATGAACAACTAGCGGAGAGGCTTGATGTTAAATGTTATGCTGTCATTAAAAGTAACGATGTTGCTAAGGGTTTCCTGAAGCTGTTCAAGTAATTACATTTTCATATATTTTCCTTTTTTCTCACCACATTTCCAGCATCCAACATGATGGACTATAAAATACCTGAGGAGGATGTTACAAGTCTGCCAGTGCTCCACGTCTGCTCCGTTTGGTTGAGCACATTCTCACAGTAGCTCCTGGTTGATGGCCAGCATGGAGGAGAGCAAGCTCATCTTCAGCCTGGACCGCCACGATGATGGCCCCATCGTGGCCTTTTCCAAAGACAAACTGCAAGCCCGGGAGAGCCAGCCTGACATCAGCCTGGGGATGGATTTGGACCTGAGCCAAGGCCACCGATCCCAATCCCCCTTCCTGCCTCACTCCCCCTCGTCCCCGGGCTCTTTGGCTGATCTATCAGCAGCATCAGCAGGTCTGCTTGTCACCACCAACCTGGTCAAATCCTCCTCCACAGACCTGGACCCGAGCGAGAGCAGCTCTCTACGAGGCAAACCTCTGCTCAGCCTGGTCAAGTCCCTGAGCACAGAGATCTCCCGTCGGGTCGAGCCAGAGGTGAACCTCTCCAAGTCAGACTCCAAGCTGCATTTGCATCCCTGGAAGCAGCTCACCCATCCAAAGATCCCAGAGGCCAAACCTGAAGCAGGAGGACTGAACGAGAATGACGACTGGATATCACCTCCTTCCACAGGCAGCATGCCTCCCGCTGAACCCCGAGGCAGCTCGCTGATAGCGGAGCTGGAGGACACACGGAGGAAGTTCTCTGAGGCCATGCAGGATCCGCTGAGCATGCTGAGTAAGATCATGGGGGACGAAAGCTCCGGCAGCCCCAAGCAGGGGAGGGCTTCTGGTGCCGGAGACTCACCGGCCTCCCAAGGCAGCTGTGGCAGTGAAGATACAGACCTTAAGTGCCGAAGGAGAGCTGACGGGGAGCACAGAAGTGTGTGTGACACGCCTCTGAGAAGACTCCAACAGGGCTCCTTAATGAAATCCTCCGTCTCCCCAGAATGCCACACCCACAGCAGAGACAGCCATTTCGAAATCCGCACATATGGGGATATGATTCAGGTGGTGGAGCTCCAGAATGGATCCAGCGGGACTCATCACAGAACTTACACCCAGTCTCGAGTCACAGTGCCGGGCTCGTCGCTGCCTCTTCACTGGCTCCTCCCTGTGGGTCTTCTAGCGTACGGTTTCTTTGTGTTGCCCCTGCCCTCCTATGTGACAGGTCTGTCTGTGGGGGTTGCATGCGGCTTTATGTTGGGCCTGGTGGTGGTGTTCATGTTCGCCCCACAACGCTCATCAGCCAGAGGCAACAAAGCCTCTCGTTTGAGCAAATCCAGACACCTGAACATGGATCAACTCGATGGAGCGCTCACAGATCCAGAAATCCTAGAGGTAATAAATGAGTCAAATACAATACAGAGGGGCGTAAACATGAAGGTGACATCACATGCTTTTATCCAAACTTCACTCCTCTGTTTCTTTGCCATGTATTACACATGTAAGAGAAGAGGCCAGGTACTAATGTGGAAAGACCACTGGCCTGAAAACAGTATGGCATAAGGTGTATGTGCATATGTCTTGCCATGGTTTCCCCCTTAAACATTAAGTCAGCCCAAGAGCCCAGTGTGCCCACTGCTATTGGCTACCTGCAGCAATGTGACAATTTCACCACAGTTCAGCGTGTTTTTGCATGTGTATGTCTGTACCATCTGTTGGGACAGGCCTGTAAGTTGTTCACTTTAAAAAATATATTCATTAATAAAACAAAAAGGAACCAACCCAGTTTTACGTGAGTTTTAAGCCATGCCAGCTGTGTGGCGCTAGGGATGTCAGAGTCGTTTGGACCACTACTTTATTTGTTTGTTTCCTCAGCTGTACTTTGTGCGTAGTGCTAAGTAGCAAATGTTAGCATGCTAACACATGAGATGGTTACGATGGTAAACATTGTACCTGGTAAACATCTGCATGTTAGCATTGTCTTTGTGAGCATCTGACGTTAGCATTTAGCTCAAAGCACTGCTGTGCTCAGTAGATACAGCCTCTCAGCTGCTCCTCAGTACTTTCTGGTTTACTCATTTGGCTATATTGAAATGAGGTTCAAGCTCTAATGTTTGTTCTGCAGGGTGAGAGATCAAAACAACAAACAACAGCCGTCATATGAGTCATTGGATGGCACTGGAGATAGTGCTATCAGTGTTGCTTAATGGATTAGTTTCGAGGCAATTAGTGTATAAAAAACTACCCTGAGGCGCAGCAGGTTCAGCATCTAAAGAGCAGGTTATTTTGATAATAGCTTTCTCAAAGCACTTCTTGACAGCTCTGCTGAGAGGGCGGGGGCTGGCTGCCTCCATAAATGCGGAGTTAGCAGGTTCAAATAAGGTCACGTTTATGAGGATAGAGGAGCTACTAACAGCAGGCTGTGGGCTATTTCAAAGACTCGTCCACAGTGTCTCGTGTTTCCCCTCCTGCTGAGCTGTATTGTCGCAGTTTGCACCTCTCACTGTGAATTTCATTCGCCTGAGTAGACTCTTTGCTACATATTTTCGGACATATACTGTATATTAACACTTAGTCAGTTAAATGCCCCTAAATATAGCCTCAACACAGCTTTCAATGTAGTTCAATTCTGAAAGGAAAAATGTGAAGAGATTTGTAACTGACTGTGTTGTAGCTTGCATATCATTTTATCCTGTTGGATTAAACACCCTGTTATTTTCTTTCAGGGCTGGATGAATGAGACACACAGCTATGACCCTGAGACTTTCCACCCCTCCATCACACACTCTGTCTACGTCACGCTGGAGGGCAGCCGGCTGCGCCTGGCGTACCCACGTGCCAACATCCCCCGGTGGGCAGGGTTCGACGAGACGCCCCACGAGGCCGCATTTTTGCGTTCGCGCACTTACCAGCTGGCTAACTGTAAGGTCAGTGCGTTTATTCTCATATTCTCATTTCTGGGTCCCAGGTGGGCAGACGTGTCCCCCAGGGGGGAGTAAAAGAGAGAGGCAAGGTGACCTCTCGCCTGAACTCTTCCCTCTCATCTCTCTGCACCCACATTGTCATCTAACACGGAGGTGAAAGACCAGAAGGATTACAACTGAAGTGATGATGCTCTGAATAAACTTGACCCAGCTACTGTCCCATTGGCATATTGAGGCAGGCTACTGTAGCTTCCAATAGGGTAACAGAATAACGCTGACACACAGAGCGCTTTGGCAATGGAGAACTGTCAACACCATTTCTGCCTGCCAGTATCTCTTGTAGAAAGAAAATATAGACACTTTTCCTTTATCATTCCTCTCTGTTAATCTTTAGGTGACTCTGTTACCGCCTGGTCTGGCTCGCAAAAGAGTGTGGAACAAGAAATACCCCATCTGCATCACTCTGGCTGAGGGGGAGGTTGGGGAGGAGAGTGTGGTTGAAGGGCAGGAGGAGGAAGAAAGGGCAGAGAGGCACACCGTCCCGGACCACCAGCTTCCTGTCACCCTGTACCTGTTTGGCCGCACAGGAAGAGAGAAGGAGGAGTGGTTCCAGCACTTCCTGTCTGCGTTACGGGCCGCAGCCAAGAGCGGTGTGAGCGGGGAGGAAACCACAGGTAAGAGGAGGTTTTGGTTCATGGTGATAGGGAGCAAATCAGTGGGGGAGATATTGTATGTAGGCATTACCTCCCTGCAACATGCATTTAGTCGTTAAATCGATGCAAAGAGTGCAGGATAGATTCATGCAGAATTACTGCCGTTCCTTGAGTTATATTTACCAGCTCCTTCGTGTCTGTCTTTTTCTCTGTCACTCAGAAACACCATGTGGTGGAGATCCTGTTAAAGACAGCACAGAGGAGCTGCACGACCTGCCGGGAGCTATGAAAACAAGAACGCTATTGGACTACAGCACCTACATGACTCAACTGATTGTCTCGCAGAGCTGCAATCTCACCACCAGCCCCTGCCACAGTGAAAAGGGAAGCCCCACAACCCACAAGAAGGTCAATGAACAACACCTTTATTTAGCTTTTAGATCTAGCGTCGGGTCTAGCATCACTTTCATCCCCTTCCAGCGTAGGAATATAACAGAAGTTGCTCTCTTTACCGCTCTGCATGTCCGGCTAATACTCTACATAACTCCCATTGATCAGAGCTGGTCAATATCAGCTACTGTTCCATTGTTCTGCCCTGCGCTCAGACCAGCCCTGTCCAAGATGCTGGCTCAGCCAAACACATCCTTGCTGACGGGACCAAATGTCAATGTGCAGAAATATCAGATGTCACCTGCCTGGAAGGATATTAATAGGAACTGACTGTGGTACATCTGCAGCACACCTGACTGAGCTGCAGATCCTGGCTCGGGTGGTTTGGGATTGGCACCCCACGTAGAGACATTCTGTCCTCATGTTTAGAGGAGGCAGGTGCAGAATCAGTATGAGAGTCAGCATAAATGGGGCTTGAAGACGGATTAGCGTAGAAATGGCAAACATGCGTCTTCCAATGACGTATCCCTCTGTTATTCCCTGCAGATTCACAATGAAGAGCATGGGTCTGGAGGTCAAGCTGGAGCTGAGCCCAGTGCGGGTTCAGGGGCAGGGGGGGGCTCTGCAGAGGGCCAGCCCACCTGGGTGAACTCCCTGGTGGGAAGGATCTTCTGGGACTTTCTGCGGGAGAAGTACTGGACCGATCAGGTGGCACACAAGATCCAGAAGAAACTCAGCAAGATCAAGGTGAGAGCGGATGAGGATGGTGATTTATTTTCCACTGAAATCCTTGGTTGACAAAATGATCTTCACATTCACATTCATCTTCATATTCATACCATCATCATCAGTGTCATACTGATTAATGACACAGTTAGGCAACAGAGAGTTTACTGTAGGTCAGAGCTCTATAAACTGTGTCACTCGATGATGTGACCTGAACATCAGCGCTGGTTTGTGAGCAAGGTCAAAAGATGTGACATTAGACACATCAACAATGAAGCTCTCTTTCATGCTGACAATGCACTCCCTCCCGTTCCAAAGGCAGGAGGTGGGGAGTGAGTAGAGGAGCACTGATGGCACCGCAGCATCTCTCATTACTCATTTCCTGCTCTCCTCTTTGACACACACTATCCTTTTTACTCCACTATCTTGCTCTACTATCCTTCACACACACACACACACACACACACACTGCAGGTTTTCTCTGCTCGCGCATTTGTTTGAAGTAATTAGCTACCGGAGCGGAGCGGAGCTATTTGTCTTACACAGATTTAATTCAGAAATTCCAATGTCTGACATGAACGCGGCATGTTTACTAATTAAAGGTGTTGTTTGTCTCATTATAGTTGCCGTACTTCATGAATGAGCTGACTCTGGCTGATCTGGACATGGGTACTTGTCTTCCTCAGGTCCTCAGCACCTCCAAACCTACACTGGACCGCAGAGGTACAGTTCTGTGTATTTAGACTTGTATAAATATATACAATATACAATATAAAATGTATAAATATACAGGCTGTTGCTCTTTCGATTATTAGCCATGCTAATACAACAGTGTGGCTCTAGGGATGTGGGTCTGTCTGTGGGTCCACCACTTCGGTCCAGACTGACATTTCTCAACAACTATTGGATTGTATTGCTATGAAATCACTGGTACACTGGTACAGGCATTCATGATTCCCAGACGAGATGTTGGCTCAGCCACCAAACCAAACTCTTTAGATCAAAGTTTGTTCAGTATGAAGCATTACCTGCTACCTGTGTCTGTCTCTGTTCATCCCCAAGGCCTGTGGCTGGAGCTGGAGTTGGTGTACACTGGCTGCCTTCAGATGACCCTGGAGACTAAGATGAACCTGTGTAAGCTGGGTAAAGATGGAGAGGACGAGGCTCATAGCGTTCCAGAGACCCAGCAAGTGGGGTGAGGCCCCTCTCAGTTTCATATTCCTCAGTGTATAAAGAGAGAGTGTGGAGAGAGTGTCTTCTAAGCTCAGTAGTTTGCATTAAGAGGTACCACTGGTGTGTTTTTTCAGCTCTAAGCCCAGGCTGTGTGTACTGGCTGACAGTGATGAAGAGTCATCCAGCGCAGGCTCATCTGATGAAGAGGAAGCCCCTCCCTCGGAACCGCAGGGGCCTCCGGGAGATAAGAGCACAGTGGTAGCAGCTGAAGGGTACATTAACAACTTTATTGGCATTTTCTACCACAGAGATCAAATATGCATGTTTCATGTGTGGACGCATCCCATTCAGTGAAAAAGACCACTTTTTGACTTGTCAAACACAATTGTAACTAATAATGTTGTTAATTGCAGACATTTGGACTTGACATAGCAGGAAAAACACATGTGGACTTAATGGCCTTAACGATGCTGCGCTGCATTGCCATAATTGTTGCAGTGCAGCATCGTTATGGTCGTTAAGCTCACCGTATTCTGTTTTGTGAAATAGTCCCAATCCCAGTCATTTTCAGATTCACAGTCCTACACTGCATTTGTGCCCTCATCATTATCTTCCCTCCAGGCACACTGGTGGCAGCACAAGTAGGAAGATCTTGAGGTTTGTGGACAAGATAGCGAAGTCCAAGTACTTCCAGAAAGCCACAGAGAACGAGTTCATCAGGAAGAAGATTGCCGAGGTGTCCAACATGCCTCTGATGCTCAGCGTCGAGGTCCTGGAGCTCTCTGGCACTCTGGCCATCAACATCCCGCCTCCTCCTACTGACAGAATATGGTACAGAGTGCCTCTCTCTCTGTCATTTCATACCACAAATTCATTCTTCCTTTCTTTCTCTCACAGTCATTTCCCTCGTTCTGTCCCCTCAGGTACAGTTTCCGGGTCCCTCCCAGATTAGACCTTCATGTGCGTCCCACCCTCGGGGAGAGGGAGGTCACCTTCACTCATGTCACTGAGTGGATCGAGAAAAAACTGCAGTGTGAGTTCCAGGTCAGTCCATCGGTGACACATTTTCCACATCGTTAAAAACATTTAATCATTGCACTAATTATTGATTTGTTGTCCTTTGCGACTCAACAGAAAGTGTTTGTCATGCCCAACATGGACGATCTATATCTGCCCCTGATGACATCTGGCCTGGACAACCCACCTGTATCCCATCAGTCCTCAATCCATTCCTCGTCCCACCAGTCCTCCATGGAGTCCCAGGAGTACATGTCAGAGTAGTGCCCCCTTGAGGCCACTGGAGGGATTATGTTGATGCAAAATAGCTGATGTGCAGCTATTGCTGTGAATCTCTAATGGGTTCTGAGGCTGCTGCAGCTGGTTGCCAGCTTGGTGTTTATCCCAAGTGTGTTCGTTGTAACCAGAGCAGGGTAGATGCCTCCTGAAGGCACCCTCGAGACTGTGAGAATGGTATTACAGTGCCCCCTACTGTGGAGATAACTGAACTGCACCTACCACCCTGACACCAGTGAGAGCACATTATACACTGGTTTCCCAAAAGGACATTCCAACACTGATGAAAGTCTGAAAACCGGGATGACTTTACTGCACGTCAAAACAAGATGTTGGTGATAATCACTGTTTTAAAAGAATGCCAATTGAACAAACTGTCCATCCATGCATTTTGTAATCCACTGATCCTGTTAAGGGTTGTGAGGTTCAACAAACTAGATACTGAAAGAACATGGAGATGATAATCTGATGATTATGTTCAATCAAGCTACCATGGTGCATGTTATTTCTGAACTGTGTTAATGTGCTCATGGCTTCATCAGTGAATAAAAACCTGTTTAAAATTTAAATGTATGTTAATTGTTGAACTTAAACTCCATACAGATAATACCTGTATCACCAAATCTAATTTACATGGAGGAACAACAACATCACAGTGTATTTGAAACTCGGTTTTATCATTGTATGAGAATTGAGATATGAGAATTTTTTCAGACCTCCTCGGTCAGAGGCTCGGGCACTGTCTTCAGGGCATCCTTCTTCAGTGGCCCCTGCAGGTAAACCAGAGGTCAGTGGTAAAATAGTGCAGACGGATTCAGGAGCGAGTAAGTTAACACTGCAGAATTTCTTCATAATCTGATTTGTGTGTTCACCAATCTTTTCTCACGCTCACCATAAATGCCCTCTTCTCCTGGGCAGTCTGGAAGCGGCCATGGCCAAATTTGGAAGTGGTGTCGATAAACTTGAGCTCGATGGCCTCCTTGGACTTGCGGGATGTGTGCACGAGCAAAGACTGAAGGCGGGGAGGAACACACAAAGCTGTACATGACCTGCAATGATGTACTAGGAGCCTTACTTTTTCCTTCCAGAGTAAATTAGATGTTTTATCTGTTCAACTTAAAGTACAGCTGTGTACTTCTACTGAAAGCTGCCTGTAAAATCGGAAATTAGACTTTCAAAATCACACTGTACCTTTCTGAGGGTGAGGACACGTTTCTTAGCCCCGACCACACAGCCCTTCACCATGACAAAGTCATTGTTCACCTCACCATAGTGGGGGAAGCCTCCCTACAGGCACAAGAGGGGAGTAGGATAAAAAAGAAATCTGCTTTCTATGAAGCCCTTCATAATACAAGAGAGCATTGTGTTGTTCACACCTTAATACATCATAATGCATTATAATGCCCTATGCAATGTTATAAAATGTCCCCTGGTAGATTGAGAATCCATTAGTTCCTTTCTTTATAATCATGTCACAGAAAATGGGTGTACCATGGGCGTAATGGTCTTCTGGCTGGTGTCGTAGTTCGTGGAGGCATTGTTCCGGATCACCTTTCCATCCTGGATGTGCACACCCCTACCAATACGGTAGATCTGAGGACACACAGTATTATGGTAATTCTTATAATAATATTGCTTATGATTATTCAATAAAAGCTTATTTCCCTAAGAACAGC
Organism: Enoplosus armatus; assembly: GCF_043641665.1. Taxonomy (NCBI): domain Eukaryota; kingdom Metazoa; phylum Chordata; class Actinopteri; order Centrarchiformes; family Enoplosidae; genus Enoplosus; species Enoplosus armatus. Next base: position 10,662,389 of record NC_092196.1, on the reverse strand, counting down.
TGAAGATGAGTCTTGTGGGTGAAGTTGGACTCTTGACTATCAGCTCGCCTTCTTGTTGATCTCAGTACGGTGGTTGAAGCCCTTCTGACCAGCACGAGCTATAGTGAAAGCCACCCGGGCTGGATGCCAGGCTCCAATGCATGCCACCTTCCTCAGACCCTTGTGAGTCTTCCTGGGAAGCTTCTTTGTGTGCCAGCGGCTTGTCACACCTATCAGCACAGACAGAAATAACTACATATCCGAGTGCGTTTGTTTTACAAGACCCTTGCCTGGCACAGCTAATCAGAGCATGTTTCCAACCTTTAAAGCCGTGACCCTTGGTGACTCCGATGACGTCAATCATCTCATCCTGGTAGAAGACGGCAGAGACGGGCACGGCCTGCTCCAGGCGCTCCTTTGCCCAGTCCACCTTGTCCGAGATGCTTCCCCCATTCAGCTGCACCTCCATGATGTGGGCCTTTTTCTGGTTTATGGGCAGCAGTCGCATCTGGAATAAGATATCACAGGCCATGTCTTTTTATAATTAGATGTATTATTCAGCACATGATCATGTTTGAGTAGTTAGTAATAACACCAGCCTCTTATTCCCACTTCTGAAGCTGAAACCTGCCCAGAAAAAGACCCATCCCAGCAACACCGTTAAGAGTTCAGATCTTGGCTGATCTTCATATCGGTTGTTGCCAAGATAAAGGTTTTCTCTTGGCAAAGCCAGGGTGAGCAGCCAGGTTCTGTCCTGGAAAATTATTTTTAAACTGCTATTTGAAACGGCACCCTCCAGTGCTCCCCACAGACAGAGCCAGGGATGACAGAGAGATTTGGGATGTGGCAGCTTTTCTTTCCATCGCATGTGGTCAGGTGGATAACTCTGACACCTCTGACCTTTTGCAGGGGAAATATGTGGTGAATAACTGCCAATCATTAGACTAGTGGAGGGATGAGACAGTAATTGTTGCATTTCTGGATTGTGCAATTGGCCTACCTGAGAGTGAACAATAACCCTGATCACTGAACAGTATTTCTTCATCTGGACAAAATCCTTGTCCAGCTGTTTCTTTCCTGTCTCATCCTGCCACTTCTTACTGTACTTGCTGAAGGCCTTCTTCTTGCTCTTGGACCTGAAACACAGAGAAGCTCAATTTAGATGTGAGAAACAACAATGGTCAGTGAGGCAACAGCTGTGTGGCTGCACATGCAGGGGGGAACAATGTATAATCACACACCAGTTTTTATAAAATCTGCGCTTGCACTCGTCACTGAGATGCTCTGCAAAGATGGTTTTGAGGGAACGCAAGCCACGGACAGTGTGAATGTATCCCACGACCCCCACCACTATGACAGGAGGAGTGTCAATGATGGTGACCGCCTCGACTTCCTCTCTCTTTGATTGCTCTGTGGGAGAAACATGGGAAATATTCACCTGCTGAGATATTTCAACTGTCAGAATTCAGTAAAGCTCAATCAAGCATAGCATGTTAACAGTAGATATGATGGTTATTAAGCAATATACAGCAGAGAAAGGCAAAGATATGCAGAAAAAGAGAAAAGAGATGACAATTGAAGCATAGATTTTAGGCAGAGTTTGATGCCACCACATACCAAAGATTACAGGACAGTATATGAGCCTTATTTGTTTGAGCTGCTGAAACATTCAGTTCTTAACATCCTGTAACAATGGTTGTTCTGTTTTTGTTTCCTATTTGTGCTTTCAGAAGCTGCATTAAATCTGTACAGAACAACAATAACATTATCCTCTCAAACAAACAGCGAGAGGTGAATGTTTATTTCCTCATTCCTCCCATGCATCAATGTCATACATACTGAGGCCAGTACGGTGCACCTCCCTCAGCGTGTGGGTCATGCCGGCCTTGTATCCCAGGAAGGCAGTGAGGTGGACGGGTTGGCTGGGGTCGTCTTTAGGCCACGTACGCACCCTTCCCCTGTGCTTCTTGCTACGCTTGTGGGGCAGGAACCCCATGTGTCCATGGCGGGGTGCGTGGAATTTGCGATGAGACTGGAAAGGACACACAGAGTCTATTTACAATTGATGCCACAAGAACGTTCTCTGGTAGACGGCACACGTCATGAACACACTGCAGGTAAACAAGATGAACAGATGGAGAAATAATTACATTGTGGATGCAGGCTGCATCGTGTGGAGGTGTGGGTATTTTAATGGCACCAATACTGACAGACACAGCAGCCTTGGCAGTGGTGAAAAGTAACTAAGTACATTACATACTCAAGTACTGTATAAATTTGAGGTACTTGTACTTCACTTGAGTATTTCCATTTTATGCAACTTTATACTTCTACTCCACAACATCTCAGAAGCAAATGTTGTACTTTTTACTTCATTACATTTGTCTGACAGCTTCAGTTACTTTTCAGATTACAAACCAACAGAAAACAGGTGTGTTTTTCTCATGAAAAGTACTTTTTAAAGATACGTGGTTCTCACAGGACAGCGACGCTACAGACATATGATGATCTTATAGGATATGATGCATTGTTGTAGTTTAAACTACTCAACAGTTTATTAAAAAGTAGTAAAATTAGGACAACCTTAAACATCAGTAAAATGCAACAAACATTATATAACATATATAATAATACAGCAGTGACGGGGACCATTTTACTGCATAATGAGTACTTTTACTATTGATACTTTAAGCACATTTTGCTGATATTAATAACATACTTACTTAAGTAAGGTTTTGAATAGTACTTCCATCACTGATCCTGGGTCTGCATGTCCTTACTATCTATAACACTGTAGATGCACTGATGGATTAACTACAGTAGTAGATCAAGAGGAGACACATTAATCCTTGCCTGTACTCAATATACTGCAATAAAATGGTGTCCTCTGTCCTGTTTTTGAACTGTTTTTGGCCTAATTTCCAAAACTTTCTTCAGATATTCAATTCCTCCGGTATTAAGGGCCTCCAAAAGTTGTAATAAAGAGTCAAGTCCCTGAATCTTCAGGTGCGTTGCCTTCCTGTCCAGGCCATGTGTTTGTACTTTCTGCACTGATTTCACATCTAATGTGATTCAGAAATCCAACACAGGTCAAATAATAAATAAAACTCAGACAACAGGATGCCACATTAAAAGAAGTCGCCATTTCAGTATTCCACGTGGTTTCCTCAGAGGCAGCCATTACAAGATAACTTTTCAACACGCGTTATCTTCCTGTATAATCCCAGATGGCCAAACAAAGTGAAAAACCACACACACACGCACACAAAGACAGACAAAACTGCTAATGAATGCATCTTTTATCGTAGAAAAGAACCAAAAACATGAGGAGCACTGACCATGTCCGCTCACTGTCCAGTCGGGGGTAGAAAGAGAGAGGGGCCAGTGCTGATGTAAGGGTCATACATAAGATGATACACAGTGTAGGGGCTCTAATTTGGTGTTTGGCCCAGTTGAGGAGCCGTATTTGCTTTCAAACAAGGGAATCTCTGCCAAGTTCTGACAGGAGGAGATAGGAGGAGGGAAGAGGGTAGAGTCAGAGGTCTGAGGTGGTGGGGAGGCCCAGTGGACAGGAACCACATAACCAAGAAAGGAGAGAGAAAGGAAGTTTTTCCTTGTCATGAGGCCAACATCCACCTGGTCTGCTTTAAGACGAATGCAGTCTTCTCTCTTTCTTTAAAGAAGCCTTTTTGAAGACAACCAGGATAACACATCATTGCGATTTGATGTTTACATTTATAATATGTACATTTGGCCGCATTACATCGGACAGCAGGTGTTTTTTGGGAGGGATCTGTATCTGTATCTTTCTCCAGAGCACTTCAGGAGGCACGCCAGACAGATGTGCCAACTGGTTTACTCGCCATCTCACAGCTGAGACACACATCTTTGTCAGTGGTGCTTATCACAACTGCACTGTCAAATTTTAAATCGTCTTTAAGCTCATTTTTAGGTTCCTAGCAGTATTCTGTACCTCATAGGTACATAAGCAAACACGGCCAAAAATGTTGTTTTGTTACAAACAACTTTGCATTTCTCAATATAAAACATATATTTTCTTGGCATTTTAAATGCTCCTTGATAACTAATATCATAGCATTTTAAGTGCCAGAAATTCTCACTGGTTTAGACAGTGCATTAGTGGTTAAAGGTTGTCAGCTCTGCACCACCACCTGCTGCATTTCCATGATGCAGCAGCTCCACCTGTGACCTTTACCCTTCAACCTTCATGTTTTAAAAAATACTGTAATTGGGCTCGTGCTAAGTTCCTCGTTATCATAATATTTGTACCGAATAATACTTTAATAGTAACCAGAAAAAAAGTATCTAGATAACATTAAGTTTTTACATTAATGACCTCTATTTCGCCATTGCGTTGTGTCTTCTGCGCATGCGCCAGCCGAAAGGAGAGCTGTCGAGGTCGAATTTAGTTTTGTCCAAGAATAAGGCAAAATGCCTTCAGACTTTGATAAAGGAGCATATCCGGAGCCTCCTCGGCAGACTCCGGCTGTGGACAAACAGACAGCACTGCCAAACCCAGCCCTGATTCTGTCCAAACTCTTCTATTACTCCGTGGACCTGCCTGTCACCACATTTAGAGGTAACTGAAGCTAACGGAGCTAACTGGGCTAACAGGGTAGCACAACAACACAGCTATCAGGAGCTACGGGGTGCTGTATAGATGTATTGTTGCCATGTTTGAACGTGTTAACGATGCTATCACTGTGTCCTTGCTAAATATTACACCACGTCATTTACAAGGCTCTGGTTTGTGGCAGTAATGGACAGAGTTAGCTATCTATGGTGTTATGCTAGCTAGCGTCATTCATAGACACCAAATCACAGTACAACACACATGGCCTTGCCACGGTATAACAATGCCCTGAACTGTTTTTTTCCCCTCATCCAGATGCGGTTGACAGCATTCGTGGTAAAAACAAGTCCGTCTACTACCACCAGAAGTTCCGCCGTGTCCCTGACCTGACGGAGTGCCAGCAGGGAGATTATGTCTGCTACTATGAGGCTGAGATGCAGTGGAGGAGAGACTAGTAAGTAACGTGTCAAGATAAGATTTATTCATCCCGCTGGACATGTGTGTGCACAAGATGCTCAGTAGGTGATAATTAGTAAGACAAATATACATAGCTTATATACAATATGTATAAATAAAACATACATGCAGGCTGGGTTACCATCTGAGCTCCCAGACCCTCAGGGCCCCCAAAAGCTCCAGTTTCCCTTTGTGGTAATTCGTTTGTGGTCATTTGATTAATCACAATTACACTACAGCACAATATTTAAATTGAGATAAGGGCCCTGTGTTGTGGATTAGCCCTGTAATCTAGTTGTAATGTCTTTTCACACAGCAAACCTGGGAAAGGATAGTGTTTCAGGATGGAAGGAGTAACTGTACCTGTAGGGCACAGGATACATACACAATACAAAGGGAGTAGGTGGAACTGGTCAGGAGGGGCCCTATAGCTCGGTTTTATCTGTATTTTAGACAACTACATGCCTCCAACTTTGTGGCAACATGACAATACACTCATGCACAAAGCAAGATCCACAAAAAAAATATTTTTCCAGTTTGGTATGGTCAGACTTCACTGGCCTGCACAGAGGTCACACCTTTGGGTCTGAACTGGAACTGGACGCTAATTGCGAGCCTTATCACCCACCATCAGTGTTGGACCTCTCTGATGATCTTGTGGCTGAATGGTTGCAAATCTCTGCAGCCATGTTACACAATTTCGTGGACTGCCTATTCAGAATAGTAGAGGCTGTTGACTTTTGGCCATGTCGTGTATCAGTCGGGCAGAGTTTCTCCTTCAGAAATAAGAGTGTCGCCCCTGTGTTGTCGTCTTCACCCCTCAGTAAAGTAGACCAGGAGATTGTGAAGGTGGTCCAGGAGCGCCTGAGGGCCTGCCAGCAGAGAGAAGGAGCCAGCTACCACCAGAACTGCGCCAAGGAAATACAGCAGTTCAACGAGGTGACCAAGAACTTCCAGTCACGCTGTAAGTAATGTGTTGTGTGGAGCTTGGATGGGTGTGGTGTAATATCAAGAAAACTGTGGAAGCATTCAGGAATCCCACATATGTCGTGTCACACTGCTGACAGAACACAACAGTGTGACAAATGCTCTTGACACTTTAACTACCACTGAATGTGTTAAATTCATGACCTGCATCTTTCCAGATGGAGACCTGGGAGCGTACGCCAGTGGGAGGAAATGTCTCATGAAGCAAAGAGAACGGATGATGGCTGCTCAGGCCTGAGTGCTGAATAACAGTTCATTATTATCTGTCCTGTGTAATAATTGTAAAATAAAATGTATGCGATAAATCATTTGTCAGTGCATGTATGTCCCATTGCTACAAAATTATACGTCTGTGCAGCAACTTCATATTCTCAAGTGACTTCCGTGCACAGTAAGCTCTTATTGGTTTGTAAACAACCACTTACTATGGAGGGTGATCAGTTTCTATCTTTGATTAGCCAATTCAAGACACCCACAGTATTAAGGATGGACTAATAGAATATAAATGTCACTTTTGTATCTCTGGCTGTATTACACCACTGTGGACCTAATTATTTAATATCCTGAATAGTTTAAGGAATTTCATCCACTAACAATTCAAATTTGTTTGCCATAAAAAAACCCAACTAATACTGCAATAAGTCCTTATACACATCATGCACCCTTACGTGGTAGTTTTAATGGTTTCAAAAACAAACAATGCAGAACTGTACACTGTATTTAGCATATTGTGGTCACACTTCACAATATATCTTAAGTGCTTCTTAATATCAAACACCCCAGTTCTGTCATGAGTTCAACACAACTAACGAGACGTACACATTATATGGTGTTTCAGAACGTTTATTCAACGATTCTCTGTATAAAAAGTTTAGGCGGTAGCTGCCTGGACAGCCTGTCCTCTCTGCACAGACACCCTGGTGTGAGTCTTGGCCAGATGGTCAGTGAACTCCTGGAAGAATAAGAACAAAATAGAACGTTTGTTAATACATGAGCCTTGCATGTTAAAAATAATGACAAATCCAGTCTGTGCTGTGTACTGTACCTGGTAGGGAGACTTTGTGAAGACAGTCTCCTTCCACAGATCAGGGGTCAGGTAGCTGTAAGTCTTGGAGATGGCGTCAAAGGTGGCCTTGGCTGATGAGGAAATAAAGAGAAACAAATGAGTGGATGCTTAAGATGGAGCTCCAAGCAAATAACAGTGCTGCAGCCTGTTGAGCACTGAAAAGGGGAACAGAGAAGACCACCGACACCGTCTTTCTGCCGTGCATTGCAATACTCTTTTCTTTCTCTCCTGAAAACGACAACTACACCACGGCAGGTGAAGCTGAGCAGAGCAAGGAGAAAACCACAAACACTGAACAGATTAAGACACGCAACCATCAGAAGAATCTTACCAAAGTTGCCGAGGGTGGCTGTGCAGCCCCTGGCAGAGGTGTAGCAGTCGTCAATACCGGCCATCATGAGCAGCTTCTTGGGCACAGGGGCGGACACGATGCCAGTACCGCGGGGCGCAGGGATGAGACGCACCAGGACAGAGCCGCAGCGACCGGTCACCTTGCAGGGCACGGTGTGGGGCTTGCCGATCTTGTTACCCCAATAACCTCTCCTGACGGGGACGATGGACAGCTTGGCCAGGATGATGGCCCCACGGATGGCTGTAGCCACCTCTTTGGAGCACTTCACACCCAGACCCACATGGCCATTGTAGTCGCCAATGGCAACAAAGGCCTGTAAACAAAACCAGAGGCCAACAATGTCACATCTGAACCACCAGCAACACTATGGGATGGTAACACCGATCAAATAGGGCCTTTATCAGAATCAGAAACTGTTTATTGCCAAGTAACATACATTACAAGGAATTTGCTGTGGTCTGAAGGTGCCATTTGATAACAAATAAGTAGAATATAAAAGGTAAAATAAGAATAAGAATAAAAATAAGATAAGATAAATAACAACAGTGCAGTGACCAGAATAAAGTAAACTGTCCAGTTGGGGGTGGGTGCGTTAATGTAACGCAGGGGGGACAGGGGTGATGTACGTTAATATAACGTATAACTAGTGTTTGTGTTCGGGGGGTGTCAATGTAAGTTTGTCAGGTTGACTACAGAGTTGGTGACAACTCACCTTGAACCTGGTGCGCTGACCAGCCCTGGTCTGCTTCTGGACAGGCATGATCTTGAGCACCTCATCCTTCAGACCAGAGCCCAGGAAGAAGTCGATGATCTCAGACTCCTGCAGGAAAAAAAAAAATTAAAAAATAAAAGATTTGAGCATTCGATGATGGTCCACTGCAGCTGTGAAATGAGAATCTAACATGCATGCAGTTTTCCTTATGTTGGAGGTGGTATTAACCACCTCATCCTGTTAAAATATATTAATCCCGTTTGTACCTTGCGTGTATTAAGAGTTGAGCATCTCTTCCTCAATCTCAATCCTGATCTTTGAAAAACTGTTTCAGTTCCATTTGTCCATTCAATTTTCTTTGTGAACATCTTCATACACAATGTCTAATATTTCTCATGTTGTATCAAATGAGCAAAGACATGCATCATCTTTGAGTTAGAAAATCTATTATATAATTAGGAAACAGTTGGATCAGTCTTTTACAGAAAATTGTGATCGGCCTCATTACCTGAATATGATGTTACGAGGCATAAACTTGGGCCAACAATACACGAAATGGTATTGAGTAAATGAGTAGGACCATTCTGGGGAGCCCCTCCCTCCTCAACTCCCCTGCTCATATTAGAACATCTTTAATAGTTGGCAGTCTGTTACTTCTCATACTGCTTACCTTGATGGGCAGAGAGTACAGGTAGATCTCCTCCAGGGACTTGATCTTCATGTCCTTAACCAGGCGGCCCAGCTTGGTGACTGGAACCCACTAAAAGAAATAAAAGATCCATCAAAGGCTCCTCAAGGTTTTAAATTCATTACATTTGAACAAATAATCATTTAAACACTATTGGGTCTGAAACTTACTTCCTTGTCCTCGGACTTGCCACCCCGGGCACCGCGGCCCCTGCCACGGCCTCTGCCGCGTCCACGGCCCCGGCCGCGACCACGGTCGCCAAACCCTCCGCGAAAACCTCCTCTACCACCGGCGTCGTCCGCCATTTGCTGCGGGACAAAACACAGATCATAATTAATATTTATACAATCGCTAATGCAAGAGAGAGCTTGACGTAAATAAACATATGTTAAGCTATTCCATTTATCTCACAGGAAACGAGCATCGCCGCCATATTACATATTGAGGACTCAATATTCACAAGTATCTCAATCTTTGCCTCATTGTTCCCGTAAATACAGGCAGGATTTTGAAATAGCATATTCAAGTATCATTTTGTAAGCATTTTTAATGTGTTTGGCAGTACGATGCGTGAGATAAAGCAGGATTTTGATCGGAGTAAACGGATGGCCGTTCGACTTACGTGATCAGTATAACAGGAAGAAGACCCATGACAAGTCTCGCCGGGTTTTATGTAGAGGTGTTATCGCGATATTTACTCTAAGAGAACCCATGCTAACTGCTGCCACTAGCGGTATTTTTTTCAAACCTGGCCTGAACTTGATTGATTGTTGATATCTTTTTTATTTTATATTTTCCTGATGAACATGGTAATATTTTAGCATTTTAAAAAACAAATAAAACAACTAGTAATTACCATAGAAGCTCCCTTACAGTAAAACGCTCTGCAACAGAAAAAAAATGCCATTCTGTTGGAAAACACAATTATATTTTACTTTGTCCCTGATTTTATAATTGTATTGCTTTTATGTATTCATTCTGTATGCAGTCACATGCCTACTTTATGTTCACTCATAGTTTTGCATTATTCATTATAGGTGTAGAAAAATGACCTAACCTCATGAATTATTTTTTGTTGGACAAATGCATCTTTGTATTAATCCTCATTAATCACTTGTCAACAAAGACTCAGTCTCCACAATACAGATCAAGATGACAGTGTAATGTTAAAAGCTTTATTTAAAAAATGGATTAAAGTACAGCTCAATATAGTTACAAACTCATTCGTTTTAATCATATACCTATCTACATATTAAAAAACACACACCTTCAAAGAAATAAACACATGCAGAAATTATACACAGCAGTAGCCAACCAGCAGCAGTAACTAACTCGTTCCTCAACAGTTGCTGTTGTTGCTACTTGGAGTCCCACCGGAGCTGCCACTGCTCTCTCCTAGGTCCTCCTCTTCTACCTCGTGCAGGTCATCCATCACCTCCAGGCTCTCGCAGATCAGCCCTATCTGCCTCTTCATGTGGGCCATGGTGCTCTGCATCCTCCTCATCTTCCTCTGCAGGGCGGTGGCGATGGCCCTGTGGTTCCTCTGTCTGGCTTCATACTCCTGCCTCAGTTGCTTGTAGCAGTTGTGTTGAGCCTGAGTGCGGTGGGAGAGTATCGTCCCACAGCCCATGTGGCAGGGCTGACGCCAGTGTTCGCAGTGGCGCGCATGGGTGTCCAGGTCCCTGCGGAGGAGCTGCGCCCGGCAGCCCTGGTACGGACAGGGGATGAGCTCGTACAGACAGCTCATGCTGTGGCAGTACTGCTCCGAGAGGGGGAAGGTCTCTGCACAACCACGGATCTCATTCTTACACTGTAGGAAACCAGATACAGAGAAATACATGGAAATCAATAGCTATAAAATACATGGTTGACATACTGCATGCCTGTTGTAGTGTGTGTTATACTTACATATAGTAGCATTTTACTGTTATAGATGGTCAAGGTGGAGCTAATGTACCCCAGAACTTTAAGACTAGATAGTGCAGGGCCACTTTTTAAGCCACGTTGTCATTTTTGTTTGGTAATTACAACACATAACTTTCATCCCTGAACTTTCATCCTTGATGACTATAGCTTTATGTACAAATGTACAACTTCTACTTTCCACTTCCTACCTTGATCTTCATGCGTCCAATAGATTTGCTCAGCTTGAACATGACAAAGATCAAGCTCGGGTTAACAGGCTTCCTGCAACAGGGGCAGGTCTCCTGCCTGTAGAGGATAAACAACAGTTAGTCCTGTTCATCCGTCTGCACCAGACATAAAAAACAATCCAATACAGTACACATTTACAAAGTTCTTGTCCAGTGGTATTGATCCACCTTATGTTCAGTACCTCTTCAGCCACTGTAAGATGCATTTCTTGCAGAAGATGTGGTGGCATGCAGCTCTTACTGGACATCTGAGGACCCCCTGGCATATGGTGCAGATCAGATCGTAGTCTGGAGTGTCCACAAACAGCTCCACATCATAGCCCCCACTTTGTGTTGATACCTCCGGGTCCGCCTGGATGAGGCCAATATAGATACTTTATTCTGGGTTATCATCGTGTATTATTATTATCATATATTTCAGGGAGACATTAAAGGAGAGAGACCCCTTATGTGCCAACAGGTGAGTACAACAGGTCCACAGTGTTGTGAACATAAAGGCAAAAGATGACAAAACAGAATTGTTCTGGAAAGTCATATGACTGATTACATATCAGGTGCCAAAACTCTTTTTTCCCACTCAAAACATGAAGATATTTACACAATGCATATAAACACATTATGTTTGGCATTTTTTCTTCAATAGGGTTTTTTATTAATTCAAATACTCAGTTTAAAAATACAGTGATACCCATACAAGGATATATATTTCTATGGGAAAGCAAATTTCGGAGTTCACCAAAGATATTAGGAAAGTGGCTGTTCCCATTTTAAGGACATATGAGTAACAGTTTCAAAATTGATCGCAAGCATCCGTTAATAAAACTGATATATAACAATAAAAACAAACAGAAGCTGTTGTCTACTCACCATGATAATCTCCTGTCCTCACCGTGTTTCCATCCCCGGCGCTGGTTTACTCCATATCGGTCCACTCACATGTCACACGCGGAACACACACCCGCCTTATCAATACAACACACATGAACATTCCTGACAAAACATGAAGGAGGGACCGCGTGTGTGTGCGGACAAATGAAAACACTAAATTATGAAAACGAAGGGAGATAATGGCGCTCATTATGGAGCCCGTCCTTTCCCTGCTGTTCTAGCATCAAAGCTCAGCCTCCACGCGTCAAACAGGGAACTTTTAAACATGAATAGCTCCAGCTGAGTCTATTGTTGTGAGCCTCGGGGACACATTTTAAAAGTTAAAGTTAATTATGAGACTCTAATTATCACATAGCATCCACACAGTTTACTTCTAAACTTCAAAATTTCCCCAAATTAACAGTTTAGGTGTTTTTTTTTTTAATGAAATACTGTCTGTTTACATGTTGACAAAGTAGGGTTTACGAGCAAAAACCGCCTGGCCAATCACAGCTCAGTGCGCCCAGATGACGTACAATAGGTGCGACTCGGCTATCAACATGCGGCATGGATGTGTTGATTTCAGCCAACGTGTGAAGTGAGGAATAAATAATTTACATCACCATAGCTGCCAAAATATTTAGTGTTTGGCATTTCTCGTGAGCAAGATGGCAAACACCACTCTTCAATTCAAAACAAAGTAAGTTTTTGACGCGTGGCACGTGCAGGCTTTAAACATTGCTAACTGGCTAACGCTAGCTAGGCTAAAGTGTCATTTAAAGTTGCTACAATTTACAGTCATATTCCTGCCATTTCCTTACAGTTACGATGTTTCCAGCAAGATTGAACCGTTTTACAAAGGAGGAAAAGTGCAGGTGAGTTTTCTACTTTGTGTCAGAAGTGTCAAACTCAGTATGCATTACCTGTTGTAATCACCAGCCTGACATGATCTTGATTCAATAATGCGCTGCCATAAAGATGAGGGACTTGCGAGTGACAGATTATGGCTGCCCCTTTATCTTCTCTGTCTGTCTGTTTGTTTTTCAGATCAGCAAAGATGAAAAGTACATCTTTTGCACTTGCGGATCTCATGTCAACGTTTTGGAGATCAGCACAGGGAAGATTGTCCACAGTGTTGAGCATGTGAGTCCAGAATGGGTGGTTACTTTAATATTTACAACAACAAAGCCTCTAGCTCAAAGACCACCATCCTTTTATTTTCTATGGGGCATAAAATTGCAATTTCTTTCAAGATACATGAGCGAATTATAGCTTATCAGAAATTTGAAAGTGTAAGCTTATCATTCTATTCACAACTTGTGAGTAATAGTTGTGATTTTATAGTTGTATGTGTAATTTAACACCCCCCTTCTAATAGTGTCATGACTGGATTTTGTATGACTGGATTTTTGAAGACCTGTCTGTCCTGTCTGTCCACATTGTAATTACAGGATGACCAAGAGGACATCACATCTTTTGCACTCAGCTGTGATGATGCGGTAAAACACCTGAACCACCTGTCTTTACTTCAGTCGAACTTCATGGTGTGAGTTCATCATATCGGCTTGTAAAATAGTTTTTAGTATTTACGTATGTCTCTGCTTTGTGTCCCGCCACAGCTGCTGGTAACAGCTAGTAGAGCGCTGCTGCTGAAGCAGTGGGACTGGAGGCAAGCTCAGTGTACTCGCTCCTGGAGGGCCATTCACACTGTTCCTGTAGCCAGTATGACCTTTGACTCCACCTCTACTCTCTTGGCCACAGGTCAGCAATGACAGGACTAATTGTGTCTTTTGTGTCCCATGTTTCTGCCTGACCTTTGCTACGTAGACATTGTACAGGTTACAGAGTTTGTCGTGTTGTTGTCTCGCAGGTGGCTGTGATGGCACTATAAAGCTTTGGGATGTGGTGAAGCAGTACTGCACGCACAACCTTAAAGGGTCGTCTGGCGTTGTACAGTAAGTTCAGATATCTATGAACTAGAAAAACACTGAATAATATTTATGTACAGAAGTTGTGTCTTCATTCAAAAACTTGTGCACTCAACCAAAGGACAAGACAAGAGACCTTAAGATACATGAACATGTTTTTCTACAAAACCTTTTCTTTTCGTTTAAGAAAAGAAGCCAAATTTCCACAATCAAATGTTTTCTAAACACAAGAAATACTGCTAACTTTGCCTTGATAGAATATTGTAAAATTGGCTTGAGAACATGACATTTGTTGAACTTGATATTTGTTATTTGTTGACATTTTTATCTGCTATAACACCATATCAATAATTAATAGGGTTTGAGTGATGTACTTTGTTTTCTGGTTTTGAAGGCCAGTAACATCACGTTTTCAGATATTCTCATACTGGAGAGTTTTTCAGGTTGTTGTCTTTGATGTTTCTTAAATAATGTATAGTAGATATATTGATTTATGTGGTGGAGTATCACAAAACAGAAAAGCCATAGAACGTTTGAAAGTTACAGATTTTAGTGAAAGATACTGATTTTGTAACTAAATTCAGTAACAAAATAATTGTCTGTTGTCTGTCTTTGCAGCCTGGTCCAGTTCCACCCAGACATCAACCGGCTGCAGCTCTTCTCCTCCTCTCTGGATTGTGGCATTCGGCTGTGGGACCTGCGCTCCAGTCAGTGTGTGTGTGTGCTGCAGAGCCACTACAGCGCCGTCACCTCCCTCAGCTTCAGCCCCGACGGTGGCACCATGGTCAGGTACGGATGGGCTGTTATCTTAAAGCAAACTACTGTGAGAGCTTGTAAGGTTTTTTTCAGGTGTGTGTTTTTAAAAGCTGTGTGTGTAATTGTGTGCTGATCTTTATTTGTAGTTCTGGCAGAGATAAGATCTGTACGGTGTGGGACCTGAAGACTCGGAAAGCCACAAGAACTGTACCAGTCTATGAGGTGAGACTGTGAACTGTCTTATTTTTTGTACTATTCATGTGGGGAAAATACTGCAGCTTGATTTCTGTCTGTTGTCTTTGTCTCCAGGCTGTGGAGGGTGTCGTGCTTCTGCCTGAGAATGAGGACTTCTCTCAGATTGGAGTGACGAGCAAAGACTTGCATTTCGTCACAGCTGGCAGCAAAGGTTAGGCTCTTGAATTGTCCCGAACATCTAATCTGAGTTTCTGTGATTTCTGTCACTCATCTCTCCTCCCCTCTTCACTTCTAGGTGTATTGAGAGTGTGGGAGGCCAGCACGGCGCGTTGCATCTACACCCAGACCCTCCCCTCCACCCTCACTGCTGTGTCTGAGGAGGGAGAAGAGGAAGACGTCGACGACCCCCGCAGTCTTACATATCTCCTTCACCTGCCCGCCTCCTCCAGACTGGCCGCAGTCACAGCAGAACACAACATACTGCTCTACCAGCTGCCTGGTCTCACCACACAGCAGCAGGTGGGTACAGAGGATACACGTGTCGGGGTCAAGGTTCAGTTATAAAGAACTATTGGCATCACATATCTTGGTTTAATACAGTTCTTTCTAACAAGACAGGTATGTCTATGTCTTTACTGTAGCTTCTGTTGCTAAATTGTAGGTTAATTAACTGTTAACATTTGTTACTGGGGTTAGACAGACATTTCTTTTGCTCCTCTGTTGCAGGCTAAGCTAAGTTGGCACTTGTGTCACACAGTGATATATATAGATATAGATATATCTCTTCCTGTGTTGCTCACCTCTGTCCCTCTCTCAGTTTGTGGGCTACAACGACGAGGTGCTGGACGTGAAGTTTCTGGGCAAAGGCGACAGCCACATCGTTGTGGCCACCAACAGCTCCCAGCTGAAGGTGTTCGAGCTGCTCACCAACAGCTGCCAGATCCTCTACGGACACACAGGTCAGTCACCAGCAGAGGGCAGCATGTGCACGCGTACACCTGCACGAGAAACACACAGCAGGATGTTTATTTGTTCACCTCAGTACTACAGTGAGTTTGTGTTGCCCCACAAACAGCAATCAAAATTAAAGATATTTATTCTTGGTTTGATTCAATTATCTATCTTGCACCCATTTCAACTCCAAACACTGTAATGACTGTTAATGTAGGTAAATGTAGTCAATGTTTGCAACATTCCTTGACTTGAAGAAACTTGGGTGACCGGAAATGAAAATCTTAAAACATTTATAGTTCTATTACCACACTTTGAGTCTTTGAAAGATAGTCAGCTGGTTTTTATTTTCAGATAAATAATAATAACCTTTTATTTGTAGATAAATAATTTAGATAATTTTATCGATTCGTGACCACTCGCTGCTGTTTTTATCCGTTCATCTTCCACAGATACTGTCCTCTCACTGGACGTGTTCAAAAAGGGTTTTCTCTTTGCGAGCTGTGCGAAGGTGAGTTCACATCTTTGCACCATCCATTAACATAGACTATAGACTGTGCTATACTTTCCAGTGTCAACACAAACCCGCAAATGTCAACACGCCTGCTGTTCTATAAATATTGACACTATTAAACCACAGCCAACAATAATATTTGCAAGTTGTGTGTTTGCCTTTAGGACAGGTCGGTGCGTGTGTGGCAGATGGACGGTGACAGCGGTCAGGTGCACTGTGTGGCTCAGGGCTGCAGCCACGCTAATGCTGTGGGCTCCATCACCTGCTCCAGGTAACACCCCCTGCAGTCACACACGTGTTTCTCATCACATGTACCAACACAGACAGACAGTTAGGGGCTAAATGTTCAAGAGGGGAGTTAGTTCTTAAATAGAAATGAGTCTGTGTGACAGTGATGATCCTCCATCTTTGTGTGTCCAGGTTGAAAGCGTCCTTCATAGTGTCTGGCAGTCAGGACTGTACCGTGAAGGTGTGGGATCTGCCAGCAGACTTGTCTACGACAGAGGGAGACATACATCAGCTGACGGCCCGCGCCACAGAGAAGACACATGATAAGGTAAAATTTAGTTAGTTGGAGCTTGTTAGCATCATCTAAACGTCCTGCAAAAGATTATTTCTGTTGCGTTTATCCTTTATACCACGTGACAGCGGTCAGTGGTTGCGTGATATGTTCCCACAAACATATCCTGTCGGCTTTAACATGATCAGCTGAAATACAATCAAGTGATGACTGAAGAATCAGGTGGTCTATCCTTGCATCCTTTGCCAATCAAAAGAGGAGGAAGTACGAGACTTTGAAACACTTTTATATAATTTTGGCTTTTTAGAGTTCCTGGTTTCCTGCATTATCACTACTCTTTGACAGCTGCCCTGTAATTTCAAGAAAGAGTATTGACACGTCACGCCATTGTTTTCTCTCCACTCTTACTTTGTACTCTGTCCAATGGGGGAAAAAAAGGTGTCACTGCTGTCATAACATCTTTCTGCCTACTCCGATGCAGCTCAGCTGATCTCATCTAATCGTTTTTCTGGGAAATAGTGGAGGAAAGCCATTGTTTACACAAGCAGGTCAAATCCGGTTATGCCTGATTTTTCCTTTTTTTTCAGAGCATTTGGACTGATGAAGGGAAAGAAAAGACTCTGTAATGAGAGAGCACTGTTTTCTCCCACAGTGCAAAAGTATTCCAGTGTTCAGCAGTGACCACTTCTACAAACTGTCATCCTTTAATTTAGTTTCAGTTTCAGTATGTAGCTTTGTTTTGCTGTCCTTGCCTGAAACCTAAAAACCCTGTTTGAAGGCTTGTTTCATGTATACAGTGGTGAAATGTAACTACATTTACTCTAAGTACTGTATTTGAGGTATCTGTGGTACTTACAGTATTTCCATTTCATGACACTTCATACTTTTTACTCCTCTACATTTATCTGACAGCTGTCGTTACTTTGCAAATGAAGATTTTACACACAAAACATATGAAGAACGTTTAAAATACGATGCATTGTAAGATATTGAGTTAACCTACGCAACAGTATTTAAAATAAGTCATGACTTAATTAGTTGATTAGTCAATTAATGAAAAATTGATCAGTGACCTTCAGATTAGAAGTAAGTAAGTGTTCATGCTCACATGGATCCGTTTCATGTTTCAGCTTCTCAAATGTGAGGATTTGCTGCTTTTGTGTTTGAGCTCTGGGTAACTGTGATGGGGAATTTCTCGCTTTTTTTTCTTACGTCTGACAAACCAAACACTCAATCGATTAATAGATAATAAAAACAATCAGCTGATAAATCCATAATGAAAATAATCATTAGTTGCAGTCCAATATAAAATAGTTTAAGAATGAGCTCTTGAACCAACTACAAGAGAGAAAGTGTGCTTACACATTGAACATCAGTAATAATAATCTAATGATACACTATATAATATATACAATATATAATATATCATTACATATATTATTTACACTCACAGGCAATTTTCTGCATTCAGTACTTTTACTTTTGATACTTAAAGTACATTTTCCTGATAATGCTTACTTACTTAAGTAACATTAATTAACAGTACTTAAATGCCTGTAAACACACAGTCATTCTTGGAATTGTAGTAGAAGTTGAGGAGACGGGTTGAGGGGGAAATGTTTCACAAAATTGTAAATTAAAACACTACATCATCAAATAACCCCAAGATTGCACAAATTGTTGATCTATAATATCACAGGTGAGTCAGTCTCCAGATATCTCTTTTATGTAAGCGGATTCTCCTCATAAGGAAGTGCAGAAAATCTGCAGGTGACTTGCTCTCTAGTGGAATTGAATTACTGTTATCGAGTGACTGAAAAGTAAGATTTCAACACGCCATCATTTCCTGCTGCACCTACACAGGCCTGACTCCAGATGTCCATCAGCAGTGCCTGGTTACTTAACTTGTCTTCAAGGAAATATCAGATTTAAACACAGTGGAAGACATCAATCACAACCAAGTGAGGTGACACAGGAGACAGTGTAGTGAGAGCAGAAAATATGTTTCTCTTGGAAAGAAATGTTTTCCATCTCGTTTCTCAGCGCCGTCATCTTATTCGAATGAATTTCTTCCTTCAAACTTATTCCTCATCTCTCTCCCTTCTCCCTCCATCCAGGATGTGAACAGCGTGGCAGTCTCGCCCAATGACAAGCTGCTGGCTTCGGGCTCCCAGGACCGCACGGCCAAGCTGTGGTCGCTGGCGGCGGAGGGGAGCGTGGGCCTGCTGGGGGTGTTTAGGGGCCACCGTCGTGGCGTCTGGGCCGTCTGCTTCTCCCCCGTCGACCAGGTGCTGGCCACGTCCTCAGCAGACGGCACCACCAAACTGTGGAGCCTGCAGGACTTCAGCTGCCTCAAGGTCAGATTAACTGCGCTTCTGTCACATAATATGATAAGTGGTACATTAGTCGTGTGTACAGTGAGTTCACTTATTGGACACTTGATGAATATCTCTCACTTTAAATTCAACAGGTGGTTTACTGTTATGTTGAACACTTGTCTGAAATATGACAACAGCCAGACTTGTTTGCTAAATGTTTTTAATGTTTTTATGAATTTGTTTTATTCCCGTTACTGTCTATAATTTGGTTTTGTTTGTTTTTTTGCAGCTGTAAAATAGAAATTGAATTATTGTTGTGGGTTTTTTTTTCCTAAGACATTCGAGGGTCACGATGCCTCCGTTTTGAAGGTCATCTTTGTGAGCCGAGGAACTCAGCTGCTCACCAGGTAACACCGCCGACCTCTCATGCAAAGCTTTTCTCCATAAAACTACTCTGCATCAGGAAAACTGAGCTCAAAAGCCCTCATGTGTGCTAATCACGTCATCTCAGATGTCTTTATACTAACATTATGCAATATGTTTGCTGCCAAACCGCAACTTCAGGAAGTCACTGACAATTAAACTTAACGAAGAGACAGTCAAATATGTTCCCAAAAATGTCATTCCTGCAGCTTTTTCATCACCGTCCACGATTAGTTAAGTTTTTTCCAGCTGTGAGAAGCTCCTCCAGTTCCTTTGTGCATTGCATTGAGGGAGAATAGTGTACATCAATTACACACTTACAAATCAGGAGTTTTTGTTAGTATAGGGATGCAACTAATGATTATTTTCAGTATTGATTTATATGTCAATTATTGATTGTATGGTCTATAAAATAAAGTGAAAAATGCCTGTCAAATGTTCTGAGAACTCAAGATAACATTTTCAAATACCTTGTTTTGTCCGACAAACAAAAGCCAAAGATATTCAGTTTAAAATTCACATTTTAGAGGTTTGAAACAGCAAATATAGAATAAGAATTACTGTGGATCCACCTCCTTCTGTCTTTCTGCTTGTGGGTCATGTAGTGCGTTTAAATAGAAACTGTTGACACACAGTTGGAACTCGTCTCTAGCAAACTGTGCTCTGTCCTCAGCGGCTCAGACGGTTTAGTGAAGCTGTGGACCATAAAGACCAACGAGTGTGTGAAGACGCTCGACGCCCACCAGGACAAAGTGTGGGGTCTCCACACCACCCGCAAAGACGACAAGATGGTGACCGGCTCAGCAGACTCTAACATCACCGTGTGGGTGGTAAGTGTGCTCTGACTGATAGTGAACAGAGGAGGTGGAGGAGATCAAGCTACATCGATCAGCAATCAAACTTCTAAACAGCTAAAAGTATTTATAGAGAGAGCAAATGCCAGTAAGTATTGTTTGCCAGATTAAGCAAAGTTTTTCTTGTTCTTAGGATGTAGTTGAATGCCGTTCTGGAAAAGAAAAGTAATTAAAACAACATAAAGATTGAAATAGAGATGGCAGGCTGAGGAAAGAATGGTATGGCAGCTTAAAGGTGTTTGGAAATTCGTACACCAGAACATGTAAGATTTGTTTTTTAACAGCTCAGAATTCAGTTTATTTCAAAAACAATGTTCGGTAAGCACTCGACAGTTCACTCAGTGCTTGTTTGGTCAGTATTTGTTAGTATCTAACCTGCTGAAGTACCCTGAGGCAAATTCAGTCCACATCTTATCTAGCTGGTTATGCTAGGAGGAATTTCCCCTGCAGGGATCAACAGATGATCACAAAATGTGACAAAATGCTAAATGTTGTCTTTTGTCCTCTGTTAGGATGTGACTGAGGCGGAGCTGGCAGAGGAGCAGGCCAAGCAGGAGGATCAGATTCTCAAGTGAGTTACACACAACGTTTTACATATGAAAGATTGATCACAGAGTCGGCTGGTGGCGTTCAGCCCCGCACACGTCCATCACTTAAACTGAAGTGGTGGACAAACAAAAGGTGGTCAGAGATCCTGGAGGAATCAGTCAGCCCCAGGCCTGACTTTGGTCCACCTCCCGCATTGTAGCGCCGTCCTGTCTGTTTGTCCGTTACCTGATAAATGAACTGTGTTGGGCAAAGGTGGACCTCACTGGGTCACAGGTCAGGTCAGGCCTGGCAAAGGTCGTGTGTGTGTGTGTGTGTGTGTGTGTGTGTGTGTGTGTGTGTGTGTGTGTGTGTGTGTGTGTGTGTGTGTGTGTGTGTGTGTGTGTGTGTGTGTGTGTGTGTGTGTGTGTGTGTGTGTTTGCTCACTGAGTAACCAGTCAGGCAGCACCGCAGACAGAAAAGACTAATTGTGACTGATAATATAGAAATAGATTTCTGCAATAAAGCCGTCAGATTTCTTGGAGTAAAGGATGCATGCAGCTTTGCTATTGTAGTGAAAGAACTTGAGCTTCATTGAGGTAATCTCAAAGTTTGACTCATTTATAATCACATTGAACAAATACTGAACTTCTGAACTGAAACCTCTCTTGCTCATCAAAACCGTCAATGACAAAAAAAAAGACCCATTGATATAGATTTGTGTGACTCTGTATTTTATGAGAAAGTTGTAAAATACCACAGCTGAACCCACCTTAAGGCACATAGGACTTATACCTGCAGTTAATGTAACTGATGTATTAATCTGTCAAACCTTATAAATGTGTCGATATCCAGTGTCTCTCCATCGTCGAGGAACTACGTATTTGTTTTTGATATTTTATTTTTTTGGTCATTACACTCATTTTCACTAAACATTGAGGATCTTTATGCAAATATTTGACCCAGGTGCATGTGCCTGTGTGTGTGTATTAACGTGTGTGTGTGTGTGTTTCTTGTGTCTGAAGGCAGCAGGAGTTGTCCAACCTGCTCCATGAGAAGAAGTATCTGAAGGCTCTGGGTCTTGCCATCTCACTGGACCAGCCTCACACGGTGCTCAAGGTGATCAAAGGTACTTTGTGCTGCAACTCTTTTGTGTTTATTCATGCGTATATTGACCAGTGGACAGTAGAGAGCCTGCAGGAAATGAGGAATGAAGCGAAAGAGAGAGGGGTACTGACATGCAATAAAGGTCCCAAGGTTGTTGCGATTACATGGTCAGCGCTTTAAACCTTTAGCCTACAAGGACGCCCCGATTCCACGTTCTCTGCTCCAATATACAGTGTTTTTGTTCTGTAGTGTTCGTCCCTCTGAAGACATTATAAGCCTTCATTGCTTCACCTGTGGTTATCTTGACAAGCTGTTGTGTTGTCATTTCTCGTTGTGGACGGCTGCTCGTGTTAACAATGGAGTCACCCTGAGCATTGCTGGGCCTGTTAACATAAAAACAAAAAGCCACCTGGATTTCGCAGTGTCATGCTCTTTTGTCCCGTCCCATGACAAAGAGGGGGGGGGGGGGGGGGGGTGAGCACGCATGTCATTCAGCGTGTGGCGAACAAAAGGCAGATGCATTCTTAGATTAGCGATGATTATGAAAAGTGGTATCGATGACTCTAGCTTGTCATGCTTACACTGAAGAATGTGCACCCAGATGTGCACAAGAATTTCTGGTTTTGTAATCCTATTGTTTATATTACAGTTTCCACACACCAGTGTTGTATTGTTAGTTTGACACAAAAGTAATATAGTTTATATTTGTGATTGTGTGATTACAAACGGGTTCCTGAATAGTGTCTTCACAGGTTCTTCAACCCCACGGACCTTCTCTGACCTGCAGTAATGTAATTCTGTTAATATATCGTTCAAGACTAACCAACGTCTGTGACATGTTCTCTGTTGCCTCTAGCGATCCGTCAGGGAGAGGATAGCCAAGAGCTGTTGGAGAAGACGGTGCTGAAACTTCGACAGGATCAGAAAGGTAACGGGTCAATAACATCCTTAAAACCTTTCTAATGGTGGAACACAGAAACAGCAAGAAAAAAATCTGCTAAAAGTGATTTTAAAATAAATAAAATGCACGTTTTCCAAGAATTTCAGAAATGTCTTTAAAAAGGCCCTCTGTATGTGAACAACATAGAAGTATCTCAGTATTTTAACAGTGGACCGGAGGCTCTGGCTTCATTGTCAAAATGTTGGAGAGATAATAGAGAGATAAACAAATTCTTTTAATTTCAAAAAGGGAATGACTCACTTTCAAACACGATATCAATCTTCCCAGATGACTGAAACATCAACAGGCCACAGAAAGATGTGGTAATAAGTAATAAAGTCTGTCTCTTCTCTCGTCTTCCTTCCCTTTCCACCTTCACCACTGGCTGCTGCCCTACACTCATCTCTGTTAACCCCCCTCAGAGTCGATCCTGCGCTACTGCGCGGTGTGGAACACCAACGCCAGAAACTGTCAGGACGCCCAGGCCGTCCTCCAGGTGCTCCTCACACACCTGTCGCCCGAGGAACTGCTGCAGTACCAGGGCGTCCGAACCCACCTCGAGGGTCTCATCCCGTACACAGGTCAGCAGAGGGCACACTTAGTTTGTGTCAGGCAGAGGAGAAGACAAAGAAGTGTAGTTATATATCTTTAATCCAGGTTATATGCCCAGATTATTTGGAACTGTATATCAGAATCCGAATCAGAAACTGTTTATTGCCAAGTAACATACATTACAAGGAATTTGCTGTGGTCTGAAGGTGCTATTGTTTTGATAACAAATAAGTAGAATATAATAGCTAGAATAAGAATAAGAATAAAAATTAAAATTAAAAATAAGATAAGATAAATAACAACAGTGCAGTGACCAGAATAAAGTAAAGTGTCCAGATAAAGTGTCCAGTAGGGGGTGGGTGCGTTAATGTAACGCAGTGGGGACAGGGGTGATGTACGTATGTATGTATATGAAAACAAGGCCTCTCTCCACTCCTTAGACATTGAATGAGCCGATGGTTTAAAACAAAATGGGACTAAATAATCGAGCCTGCCAAATAAAATTGAATATAGCAAAACAGAAATGTATATACAATACACTAATGGTAAAGATGAATACATTGGGATTGTCATTGGGATCGAGGACATAATAAGAACAAAAGCAATAGCGTAGTTGGCAAAGGCAATACGTTGAATGAGTGCCGAAGACGCAGTATATTGTAACTCTAAAGCTGGTATGTTGACTGACTGGCTTTAGAGACGCCTGCTGCCTCGCAGGGAAAATGAGAGCAGTAAGAAAAATCCCTGCTGCCTGAAGCTCTCTGTCAGAGGCACATGCTGATGTTCAGTAAGATATGACAAATACAACAGTCCATACCCTTGTACTGTGAGTGGAAAAGGAATTTAGAGACAACATAAAGAGGACACGTGTCAGAGTTTGTTGTTTGCGTGATCTGGTAAACTGGAGAAACAGAGGGAGCAGGTTTTTGTCCAGTAGTGACTCCTTTCCTGTCTTTTCTGCAGGTCTCAACATAAACACAATAAACAAGGAGTGTACTCTAGTTTACGTAAGCAAAGTGGATGTAAAAATGACTATTAGTATTGTGTGGAAGTAAGCCAAGGTTTCCTGTTACCATCATTGCTCTGTCCTCATTACTCTCCTCTCTCTCCCACAGAGAGACACATGCAGAGGATTGGCAATTTGCTGCAGGCGTCCATGTTCTTGAACTACATGTGGCAGAAGATGAGAGTGGCCGGAGCGCCATCCAGGTGAGAAAACAGCCCTGAACAGACATGAAACATAATCCAGTTGGTTTATAGGATTTCACAACTCTGAAATGTTATCATGGCGGCTGTTGAACCTGGTTCACCTTTTTTGCCCGCTGTGCTGACAGACTGACTCCGTTCAAATTAATGAGAGGGCTGCGTTTCTCCAACTCTCGCACACTTTATTTAACCTCTCAGGTCACAGACTAAAGCTCAGCAACTTCCTTGTCTTTCTGACTACAGCACAAAAGTGCATTCAGTGTTGTGTTCAGCAGCTCAATAACAAGATATTGTCTCTGTTACTGACAGTCTGCCAATTTTTATGTGGGTCAAACGTTACATAAAGTATGCAGTCGATCCAGCCAAGGTCTCCTGCACAGCACAAAGACTGAGGTTGTGTTTCGGTCTCACGGGAATCCAGGAGAGGAAATGGTGGTTTTGTTTGCTACCAAGCAGCATTTCTCAGCATTAAACCAGGCGTGCTGCCACATTTGTCCTTTTCTGAGCGAAGCTTTGACTGTTACACAACGTCGGGTGCTGAGTGATTTAACTGCTAATGATACATTTCAGTGTCCTTAGAATTGAAAATCATAATATACAAAACTGCACATCATGTTTCTACAGTTGTCTTGTTGATATATAGCATATTAATTAGTTTCACTTCACATTTCTAGAATTTAAACGAATTAAACTTATATCTGTATAATTATTGAGTAGTGGCAGTTTATGAGTCTAACACCGCCTGGTATTTCCTGTCTAGCATGGGCCAAGATGAAGAAATGGACACCACTCCTCTTGCACAGCCTTTCTTTATGATTGACAAGGAGAAAGGAATTGGCAGCGGCTATGAGGAGAGACGAGATGGGGATGACAACGATAGTGGACAGGATGAAGATCCAAATTGCCCACCTGAAGAAGAAGAGGAGGACGATGAGGTCAGTGTCACTAAGAAAGCCTCCGCCAACAATGGGCGAGTAGAAAACGGAGAGAGAACCGCAACAAATGTCAACCACCACTCTGAATGTGAGGAGAGTTCAGAAGAGGAAGACGTGGAAGAAGATTCGACAGTAAAAGTGATGAAAGGCCTCCCTGTTTCTTCCACTCCACAATGCCAGACGTTCGCCAGCTGACAGGGATCTCCAAGCTGATAACGGATGACTCACTCCTGGAGCAAAAAAACCCCAGGAGGTCGTCTTATCTCGGACCATTAGCTGGAGGAGTGACACACTGAATGTGTGGCGGAGCAGGAAGAGATGGAGAGACAGCTGTGGAATGATGATGATGATGATGATGATGATGAGACAGATAATAAGCTTCTCTGTGCGTTCCTCGTCTCAGCAGCTGAGTCGTAAAGTAAAGACTTTCTCCCTTCTGCCAGTAACTAAATCGTGCAGCAGTTCTTCCATTCAGTTTGAGCAGCATTTGAAGAATCTTAGCCGGCCTGATTTCCTCAGACAAAATGGGACGTTAGGGAGGAAAAGAGGAGGAAGGAAAGACTGAAGGAAGAAAGAGCTACATTAACATTCAGGCATTGAGCCAGTTTTATCTTCCCCCACCGCAGAAATCCAGCACCCATTGTCTTGTTCTGCAATGTTGCGTAGTCCTGATCTACCGGCTCGACCACAACACAAAAGGTTCCTTATATAATCTTTTTCTCTTTTTTTTTATGCCATGTTTATAAAATAAAAATGTGTTCTTTGGGATTTAAAATGAGTTGTGTTTTTATAACGTGATATGCAGCATATTGTTTGTAAAAGTCTTTAAAATAGAATCCAGTCATTCACATGTTAACATGACTGCCTTGAAAGTTAATTGCTTCATGGAAACATGGTGGAAATCCCTGTTGGGTGTGTTGAGGTTTTGGCTTTTGGGAGCATGGTTCAGTTAAGCTCAGGCGGGGCACATCAAGTACTGAAGCTTCATTTTCTTAATCAAACAGATCAAATAGTGGTTTTGCAATAAACGGTTGCACAAAATGAGAGTTGATTACAGACTTTATAGCCTGTGATCCAAACTTTACAGGATCTTACTGACGCTGCTATACATGCAGGTAGAAACAGAGGAGTTTGGATAAAGTATATAAAGGATATTTTTAGACGAATCAACCATTTTTTTCTGTTTTATGATGTTGAACTTCTCGTCTCAGCTTCTCGTATGTGACTGTCTTTTAAGTTTTGGACTGTTGGTACGACAAAACAAGGCATTTGAAGATGTCATCCTGTGACAAGCATTTTCCAGTATTTCTTGGCATTTTATAGACCAAATGGTTCATAATTTAATTGAGAAAATAACTAATTAATCGCTAATGAAAATAATTGTTAGTTGCAGCCCTAAACTGGTGTATTAATATGAGGGGATCTCACTGAATTTGAGCTTTTCAGTATTTGACACAGTCTGAGTTAAATATGCTCAAAGGGACGCTCCACCTATTTTACATAAAGGTCAGTTTACTTGTCACGCTACTCAGCCTGTGAAAACAGTAAAATGTCCTTTGGCTCTCGGGGAGCTCTGTGAAGTCTGAGAGGATAATGATAATGTCATCAAGGTTATCTCAGCTTGAGCTTGAGACACATTTTTTAACAGAAAGCCTGCGTCACAAACTGGGGGCAAAGAGTTTAGCAGACAGGAAAGTCTAAAATATGCATTGTAGGATCCAGCGTTTTTGAAGCTTGACCTGAATTATCCTTTATATATTAAGTATGTTAAGCACAGTTATGTGTGAAACAGATGAAAAAAAACAACAGTTGAGTTACTTCAAAATTCCCCAAAAACGCTTTTATTTGTTTCAAGCTTTTCAGTAACGTGAACGCACCCAGAATTTACATGGTCAGATTCTGGAGAGTATGTTCAGTGTTCATCACACACACACATCCCATTCTTCAAGTCAAGTTGGCTACAAGGAAATAGAGCTATCTGCACACTCCGGTATTTCAGACAAACATTTACTTTTGCTGCACATGAATGAATCTCCCTCTGTGCCCTCAGCACGGTCAACAGATGCAAATAAAGCACAACACAAGGTTTCCAGTATGGAAAATAAATGACAAAACAGTAAACAAGTGCATTGTGAGTGTTTAGTGTATCCTGATTAATCATCTATGTACTGATTTTGCTGATGTAAACAAGGCCTTTGTACATTGTACAATTTTGCGTACTTATTGCCAACCTCACTTCAAGGTTTATGCAAACAACACTAACAAGACTGTTTGACAAGTCACATTTCCATCGATACAACTTCACTAGAAACTCAACGATCTGGTGCAGTGTCTCTTCTTTCATTATAATAATGAGACTTTTTCTGCAACTCTTTACACACAGTTAGATTTCTGAACACAGTCTCTCTCTATTTGTTTCATTTCAAGTCAATCAAACAGTTCACTAGCAGAACATCCTTCATCCTTAGGCCACAGAGTCGATGAGGTCCCCTGATAATAAAAATAAAGCTAACACTGGCATCAACAGAAACTTCATCGACTCAGGATCTCAGTTGCTGTGGATGACAGAGCGCCTCTGGTTGCGTTCTTGCGGGTGACAGTGGTGCACCGCTTGAGGATCTCCTGGGCCCGCGGTCTGGGTGGCACCTTAGGTGTTGTGGGGCCCTTGTAGAGGTTGGGATCGGAGACGCTGGGGATCAGTTTCCCCTCTGGGCCGCTTGTTGGGCTGAGGCGGTTGCTCACCACGGGGGGAGGCGTGCGGCTGAGACGCAGCCGCTCCTCATTGGCGCTGTAGCTCAGGTTCAAGTTCGAGCTCGCTGAGGAGGAACTGAAGTCATCGCTGAGGCTGAAGTCGCTGCTGTCGCTCATAAAGCTTCCCTCGCTGTCTGCCGTTTGGCTCCTGTCAAGCTGCTCCTCGTCCCCGTCCATCTCCACCATGATTATGGGCGGAGGGGAGTGTTGGGCGGTCGTAGGTGTGGTGGTAGCAGAGGCGGTGGTTCTTGCTGCAGGCTGAGCAGGAGGTAGTTCAGACAGGATGTTGAGAGAGCGCGACATCTGCCTGTTGTCTGGTTGGAGCTGGCGGGGTGAGGAGGACCTGCCAGGTGGAAGTTGCAGCAGGTTTCCTTGTGAGCTGCTGAGGTGGTGGGTCTGCTGGTCCAGCCTCGGGGAGGAGGCCTGGAGCGGCGATGACAAGCGACGATCTTGATGGAGGGCTGTCATGCGGATATGAGGGTAGTTGTAGGGCTTCAGGTACATGGTGGGGATGTAACCTGCTTTACCGTTGTATCTGTCAAAGACAAGAATGCAGGGTTGAAAATCTGGATTGGTTTAAAGCTCTGAGAATTTCCTCATGTGAGTGCTTTCACTGATAACATCTGGCCTTTTGACAAACATGCTGTAAATTAGGCAAACATTTTCCTTTGTCTTTACCTGCTGATAACAGATGATATAAAGTAAAATACAATTAAAGGCTTCCAGACTAATCCAGGATTACACTTTGTTTTACATCAAGATACTGGCTCTTATTTACAGGCTGCAGTGCTTCAGGAACTTTCTTCCAAAGGAATATAAAGTCAACATGAGCAGAAACACTGTCTGGTGTTTATTCTTGTTGACCTGACTGACTGCCAGACAGGGTGGTGATCCTCACTGAGCCTGATGTAACTTCCCTTTCACCTTTTGCCTTTCTTTTCTATCCTTATCTATCCTATTCATGGTCCTATTTCTATGGCTTTTTGACATTCACAAGATTGTTATTTAAGAGGATTATTTTCCATAAGTTTCCCGTACAGTAGTTATATGTGAGTCTCAACAAGATTCTCTGGGGGAAAACGATCTTTAATGAAGCCGTTGTGATGTTAAAAAGTTCAGCCAAATACCTGATGAGCCACCAGCCGTTGTCAGACTGCTGCAGGACCTCCACCACTGCACCGATGCTTACAGTTATCTCGTCGTCTTTGGTGGCCTTGTAGCTCTTGACTGCAGTGTACATCATTCCTGAGAGTGAAAGAAATGGCTTTAATACATAACGTCAAAGTGACTGACATTAACCCCAAATAGACTGTATGCACTATGTATGCAAATAAGCCGAGTGTCAATAGAGGCTGTGTACCTCTTTCAGTAGTCCCGTCTGTTTCATCTTCATCGCCGTCATCATCCAGCTTCTCCAGGTAGGGGGCGGGGAACCAGGCCATCCGCTTGTCCTCGCTCTCCACAAGCCACCACCCTGAACCAACACAACCACACATTTAACTCATGAGGTCCATGAGGTCTGTTTCAGCCATCAACAGGACACTGAACACTGAAGCTCGCTCACCTGCTTTGTCTTTGATGAGCACGTCGACTTTTTCGTCCAGCGTCACTTTGAAAGGTTTGTTCTTGGTGTCTTTGGTCTCGTACGGGGCCACGCATCTGTACGTCTCTGTGACAAACGGCTGGGTCACGTTCCCACTGTTGCCCTGTCCTGCATCAGCATTGATGTCATCGTCTGAGGGCATGATCATGATGCTGGAGAGGAGAGTCGCGGGTTAATTTGGAGGTAAATACACTCCAGGAATGCATGTATGCAGGAATGCAGGAGTGGCCCATGCACAAAGCCTCTTTTTTCCTCTCATAGTCGACCAGGTTGTATTTTGAAGGCTCCTGGTGCAGATACTACTTCAGGATTTAACATTATCCAGGTCCACATGCTTGCTGTGAAACTCAAATTGTCTATTTTTCCAATTCTTTTACATTCTTCTTCCTGTTTTATGTTACTAACAACAATGATCATGCACATAGACCTTACCAGGGTTAAGGATAACTCTGTAATTCTTCAGTAGGGACTGAAATGTCTTTCTTGAGTCTAATATTCCAAAAGGGACATTTTGTGAAGGTTAAAAACCTGCAGTTAATGGCAACACATCAGTCTTATAGAACCAGGGTATTTTTTTTACAGTTTTTGCATAAATAATCTAAACTGTCAAATTGTGGGCATCCCACAAACAAATGATGAAATTTTAATTCATATAAAAATGTTTTAGCCCACCTGTTCTTGGCGAACTCCGGCTGTAGGTCCTGGTCTTTGGGGTGGAAGAACTGGATGAGGTCTGCAGACTGAGTGACCCGCGGGTCGCAGCTCAGAAGTTCATTACAATATTTCTGCAAGAACTTGAGGCGCAGTAGTGACCTGGTGGGACCCTTCTTCTGGCCGCCCCGCTTCATCTTTTTGTCTGAAAAGAGGACGCGAGAGGTCAGACTCCCGACAGCCTGCAGCTGCACTTTAACTACACACTGTCACGCACATAATCTGCGGCGGCAAATCACGCACACATACCTCGAAATCTGGGGATGACTCTGTCTGATTTTTTCAGTTTACTTGCTGACGGGAACGCTTTCTTCATTTTTTTCTGTAATAAAGAAGTAACATAACTGTTATTAAAAAACGTCAATCACATGCGCATGCGCAATACAAACGTGAGCGACAGTACTTTATGGCTTCTTACGTGCATTTTCTTGAAATCCCCAAAAGTTCTATAAACTACAATATCACTCTGGTCCGACCAAAGCACGGAGGTCATGTACATCTGGAAGAGGAACATGCAGATGTTAAATCACAGTAAAAAAACAACAACAAAGCACCGCTCTTAAAAATCAGAAAAGAAGAGAACAAACTCTCACTTTGCTCTTCTCCTTGTGCATCACTCCGATGATACGGACACTGATGGGATACCGCTCCATGATGAAACGATGAAACAAAGCGTGTTGAGTAGTCCAGCTGGAGCCTCGGTCTGGTCTGGTCTGGTCTGGGACTGAAGCACTGATGCTCAGCAGGTGCAATTTATATTCCCTCCACCTTGGCAGGTGTGGCTGTGCGTGTGTGAGTCACGCAGAAGACCAGAGGTGGAAAATATCTCCGTCACTTGAAGGAAAGTCCGGCGTTTCTCCAGAACCGTGTGGTTTTCTAACATAATAGTGTAACTCTGTGCCAAAGGAAATATTCAACGGCTGTGTTCCCATTTTCCTTCAGAGAGTATTTCTGGTGAGAGTGATCCTCCTGGTTATTAAATACACACACACACACTCACCGGTCCAGTCTGAGGGACATGTTTCAGTCCATCAGCTGCCATCCATTTTATTCAGACCCACATCATCTGCATCATCATCATAATCCTCACCAGCCAATAATTAAAAAGTGCAACCAAATGTCAGAATGTCCTCTTGTTCCTTGTTTGTATGTGCTGTATCTTGTATCTATGTATGAGAACTAGATGATGACAGATCATATATATGATGATACTCCTATACACTAATTATAAATTAATTGTAATTGGATTGTATTGAAAAAGATCATGAATAATTAGCTGCACTGGTTAGGGTTAGGGTTACAGTGTTCATCTCTGTTAGATATGCTTCTTGACAGATTAGTCAGCATTGTTAGAGCCTGATAAGGAAGTTGTTTCCCACATTACTTTTTCTTTCCTTGTGGATCATATGAAATGTTTCCTCCTCTCTCCAGCCAGGTCCTGTTAGCTGTACCCAAACCTGAGCCCTTTAAGGATTAACCCTCAGCCGGCTGCAGAGCAACCACCAACACAATATATGTGTTGTTACTCTGCATATTTCTTAGTTGAAGTGTTTCAGGGGTTCCTCTTAACATTTATTACTAAAAGCATTTTTGAACAAGCCAGAACATAAAACTGCAGTTGTGTGTGAATTTGACCTGGTAATAAAGGAATGAGGTGACCAGCATTTATTGGCAACACGCTTCTCCAAGAGAGATTCGGCTCACTGCCTCCATTCATGTGATGAGTGTGTGTGTATGAGGATTGGCCTGTATCTGTGATTTGTTGGCCCACACCACGTTAGTTGATTTACTTATCAGCACCCACACAATGTCAGAGATAAAAGAAAGTTGGCCAGACACTTATTAGACCTATAGATGTTTGAGCAGTTTCCAGCTCGATTGAGACTCCCTGATGTGTTTGAGGGAAAAGGACTTGAACCTTTTTGTGGTCCACTACTGACATCTAGTGCTGGCTGCTATGATCTCTGTGGTGTCCCTGTCTTTCCTGTTTCCCAGCGCAGGCTTTATTACAAAATAAAATGACATCGCAAGTGTGTATGAAATAGTGAACTCTTTATTTCACCTCACACAATGCACTTTATCACACATCCTCTTCTTTAAACTGAACTTTTTAAGTCAGCTGTTTTCAGTCAACACTTAACGGCACACTCCCACATAAACATTTGTTTCTTACATTGCACATTTTTTCTGTTATATAGTTAATTAAAAAAAAAAAAAAAGATAATTATTTTGAAGTAATTCAGGATATAGCATCTTCAATCCACTGACTTTTATTCCCACAGCTTGACATGCTGCGGCTGAAAGTCTGTACACATCACGGAGGCAGGCGAAGAACATGCATTCTCCGGCACGTAACTTGTATTTCAACCCTTTCCACAGAAACTAAGAATCCCCATGTGGCTGATCAAAAGTTAACTTTTTGATCAGCAGTTTGCACAATTTCTCTCAAAACACAGAAATACACTTTCATCATTTCGTTCAAATAAAACATAACTGACCTAATAATTTGTCTTTTTAAAAAAAATAAAATAAAAAGGGAGCTTAACAAACAGTTAAAATTGTAAGGCAGCAGGTTTTTCCTAAAGCATCAAAGGAGGTTTTATTCCATCACCCTTTCCTACTTTAGTCTCCACGAGCCACAAAAGGTGCTTTTTCCTACATAACATTTTCCACTGAGGACAGAACAGTAACACATTGAAGATAAAGCGTGTTATGTGAAGCTTTTTTATGTTTGTCCAGCTGTTGTGCCTTTGTTTTAAAAAGGTTAAAAATGCAGTAAAATGAACTCATTCAGCCACATTTATCTGCTTCTAAACATGGAAATAATGTGGACAGGGGGAATAGGACCACGAGGAAATGAAAGTAAACTATGATTTTACCAACAGACTGTATCAACGATTAACATTCAAATCACTGCATTGCTTTTGTCGTGTTACATCTTAACTTTTCATGTGCAGCGACATCTCTGTTCTTCTGGTCTACTGTCTGTCGACACCTCTTATATGACTGGGCTGTGAGAAATCTGACATTTTGAGTTGGAATGTATCGTCACATATCTGAGCTTCAAATGCTGGTCATTATAATTAAATAAATTTACTTATTTTTTCTTATTTGCATTTTCACTCAAGGTCATTCTTGATTTAAAAAAAATAAATAAAATCACTCTGGAAGAGAAATAATCTGAAAGTAAAATAAGTTAGGTGGTGTTAGAGATCCTACGTCTAAGTGACCTTTGGTTTGCATAGAGAAAAGCTGTTTGCAGACTTTCTGTTGAGACAACTTAGAGGATTATTTGAAAAAGTCGCAGCTTGGAAATGATTGGTTATTGGTTATTAAGGACCTGATCGGAGGTCAACGTCGCTGTAATCCTAACTCAGCCTCTTCCCATATTCAACTTTCAGTTATTAAATACATATTGCCCAAACATACCATCCCTGAGCAACAGACCTGACAGTCTTACAGACCTTGCATAAAAAGTAGATCACTGCTCACCATTCCTTCTTTTGGCAATGACCCCACCATCATACTGCATTAATCACTACAGAGCAATATTGCAAAGATATTGTATATTCAAAATAAGAGAAATAAATTAAGCTTATCTGAAAGGCAATGCTGTTTAGTGTCTCCACTGAAGCAAAGCAGGACCCTATTTTGATGTCCAACTACAGGGAGACAGATCCTATGGGAGTGCAAAGAAATCAGGTAGCGCACGATTGAAATAAAAACAGACCAAAAAAGGACAAAATAAAAAAAATAAAAGTCTGAGCCAAACATCAGCTCTACAGTAACCGTAAGAACTGTCCATCTGTCATTGATCCTTGTCTTCCTTTGAACTCGTCTCTCTCCGTGCCTTCTTTCTTTCAGTCCTCCAGAAGAGTGTCTGACCACATGCGAGGAAAGCGGGTCAGCTCCATTCTTGGCACTAAAGGGCTCTCTCCGTCGTTCCCGTCCCATTTAACCACAGGGCAGTATGGACCGTCCCCTCCTTGACTCAATACTTGTGTGTGCGTTTGTCACCGAAATTCATAAATAGGCATACTGTGTTCTCGAACATGGTTTAGGTTTAGAGACTGATACCTGCAGATGTAAGCAGCAAAAAGAACCGAGAGGAATATCAGCATAAAAGACACGTTCTAATGTGGCAAATTGATCATTGAATGTGGTTTGTAATGCTGGAAGTTACCATTCTGAGCTCCTATGGTAATAGTACCCCTCGATAGTGGCTGTGGACTTCTGGAAGCAGATGTAATAGAAGCCAGCAAAGGAGGCGCCGCTAATGTCTTTGATAGTGTGGTCTGGAACTAGAAACTGCTCCTGAGAGGAAAAGGAAGTGGAGGTTAGAGCTTAAAGCTAACACAAGGAGAGAGAGGTGACGGTAAGAGTATGTACTTACCTTCCACCTCATGAAGACATAATCACTGGTGTCCAGAGCTTCATAGTCAAAGTCATCCGAGTTGAAGCTTTTGGCATATTTGTAAAAAGGCTTAAACTTTCCCTGGAAAGAGTTCATTAAAACACAGGTAAGAGAACAGAAACTATGGCGATGATGACAAGACAACAACGGCGACTAGGGATGCAAAGTACGTACCACGTACATTTTCATTAATCATTACATGCTTCTTCCCTTGATATAAAGTTCAACAGTTGCCATGGGCTTTTCTCTGCCAGGTTCCATCTATTGTTAACCAAGAGGCAGCCAAAAAGACTCATTTTGCACAATTTAGACTTTTCTGGAAGACATGCACACAAAGTGTCAGTGAACGGGTAAGACAAAGGGCTGCAGGCGCTTACAGTTCGGGTGAATTTAAACCTCCAACATGTCTCATCAAAGTAAGCCAGTGCCTTTCCCATCATATAGAAAGCTACTTACAAACTGCATGATTCTTTTCATTTAAGATCAGCGGCTGAAGACGTCCGCAAACACTAAACCAATGAAAGCACCTGTAATTCTGCACCATACCTTAATTATTAACCACCCTGCCTACAGCACAGCAAAATATTAAAATACAAAATGTAGATACAGTCAAAACAGGACATACCCAATGCTTTCTGTCCACATCTTCATCAGCGTCCCACTTCCTAGTTAAAAAAGGCCTTTTTCGACTGATAATTTCACCAGCAAAGAACGTTGTGAGAGTGGGATACTCCTGTCGCACAGAGGAACCGAGAAAGGAAAGAAAAAGTGGATGCATCAATAGCAGTTCAATCTTTCTTCCAAAGTGCATGCCTGCAAACTATATATATTTTTAAAAATGCTTAAGGTATACTGCTACTGTTACGACTTATATGTTGTGCAGCAGACTATTATCTATCGATCAGCAGCAAACATTATGATTGAGTAGCCTTTTCCCCACATCCTGAATATCTGGATATCTGGATATGCCTGTACAGCTTCTACAATTAGTCAAACAGACGAATCAAACAGGAGAACGGTCCTCATTCTGTACTCTTACTCCCCTGCATATAGGTTTTATGCAATAAAAAGGATGCACTCAGACACGCTTACATACAGAAATGTTAGCAAATATCTGTTTGTACTCTCCTTTTAATTCAATTAGTCAGTTTAAATGACTCGTTGCTTCTACAGAGACAAACACAACCCGGCTGCTCGTCTTTCATTCCACTCTGCCACAGCCAAAATTCACTTCAGGACCCTGCTGGCCTTTTAGCTTCCATATGTTGCGTAATGTAATGTATACAGTTGACACAGTTAAGTGAAGGACTAGAGTCCAGTCCTGGAAGAAGAGGTCAAACCTGATGACCTCACATTTGTCTACCTTTGTCACCATTTAGCCTGCATGAAGCAAGTGGAAACCAGTTTCCACTCGATTAAATGTGGAAACCAGTTTGAGGTTAGCCTTTGGCAGAATAAAGGCCAGTCTTACTACATCTGACCTAGTTTCAAAGCTTACCTCAGTAAGGCCTTTGATCTTCAGGTATCCACACAAATATGAGTCCTCCATAGTCACATGCTGCCGAAGACAAACAGATTAAGGATAACACTTAAATATGTCTCTGAAGTGGCCTGAAATTACAGGTGCACAAGTGTTTCTCCCTCTTAATTATATAAAAAAATGCAGGAGGGCTGGTGAGAACAGAGACAAACCTTACAAAGTGGGCAGCCGTTATAGTTTCTGTTATGATGTCTGCTGACATTGCTGTCAAAGTCAACGCTAGTAGATTAATTCCACTCATTTAACTAGGCAGCTAGTTGCACAACATGCTAACGTGTTTAGATAGTACATGTACTGCAAAATATGTATCGTACACGTTAATTACTCACATTTGTTCACAATTCAAAATGTCACAGTAGACACACACCTGGGCTTGCTCAAAATTAGGTCAGCGTCTTAGTATTACTGACAAACAGCTAAAAAAAAAGCTTAACGAGCTAACGTCAGCTAAGTTAGCAACTTAGCAACTAGGGCTACACATATGCTGACTTTGCATATAACAATAAACAAACTAATGTTAAAACCAAAACGGATATGTCAATAACACATTACCTGCAAAACAACCTCAACGTCGTAGGAGTTTCCTTTGCTCTTCTGATAACCCCGAAACTGTGAGCCGCTGTACAGCAGCGACGTGGCCACCCCCGGCTGGTGGGTGTTGATCGGAGCAGGGGGAACAAGCGAGGCCGAGGATGGGCAGGCCGGGCCGGTGGTACTGCAGCACTCTGCTCGGACAGGCATGATGAGCGCTAAAGTGTCACCGTCAGCCACCGTCATGAACTTTCTGACTGAGCACACCACAGCTGGACGGAGAATGGGAACTGACAGAGGATGATCTGCCAGCTGCACAAAACCCCCGAGGTCCAAAACTTCCCTCAGTTTTGCAAGCTATCCCATGCACTTGCTACTGAAGACGTATACTGCAACGTCTCATTTGAGAATGTAGCTTCCCTGAATTTCATTGGCTGGAAGGTTTGAGCAAGAGTCTTATTGGATAATGTACCCAAATGCATTCCGGGAATTGTATTCAACGTTTTGCTACACTGCAACCATAAGTATATGAGAGAAATGTGGGAAACTTACAATGTTTTGGTCCCTGTTTTAGAAAGTATGGTCTTATTTTTAAATGTGCAGAAAACAGTTTTCCACAAAGACAAATTTCTTCAGGTTCTACTATACACAAAGATATACAAAGAATATACTATATTTACCAGACCACATATACCACCCCATGTGATAAAACATATCAAACATTTTATTCTTATCCTTTATTATTTTTTTCTAATTCTTATTTTTAAGGCTAGGCACCAGCTCCAGCCCACCTGCTCCTCCTCACCCACCTCCATAACTGCCCATCTCAGACACCCCCTCCTCCCCTACCACAGTGACGACTCTCTCCATCCAGAAGGGAGATGTTAACAGGCTTATCAAGAGGCAGAACCCTCCACAAAGCAGCCAGGCCAGACTTTGTCTCTCCATCCAACCTGAAGCACTGTGCTGATCAGCTGTCTCCGGTGTTCACAGACATCTTCACTGGAGACAACA
This sequence comes from Enoplosus armatus, assembly GCF_043641665.1. NCBI lineage: Eukaryota > Metazoa > Chordata > Actinopteri > Centrarchiformes > Enoplosidae > Enoplosus > Enoplosus armatus. Next base: position 10,624,247 of record NC_092196.1, on the reverse strand, counting down.
CCTCACTGGAGACAGCCTGCTTCAAAACCTCCACCGTCCCCAAATTACCATGGACCAGAGAACTTAACAACTCCAGACCCGTCACCCCGACCTCTGTTGTAGTGAAGTCATTTGAGCACCTTGTATTGTCACATCCCAAATCCATTACTGACCCTGGACCCACTGCAGTTTGCCTAGAGAGCCAACAGGTCTGTAGACGATGCAGATCCTAAGCCAGGATCCTGTTTGTGGACTTTAGCTCTGCTTTTAATACGCTCACCTCGGCTCTTCTGCAGGACAAGCTGAGTGTGCCTCACTCCACCTGCAGGTGAATCACAGACTTCCTGTCTGACAGGAGGCAGCACGTGAGGCTGGGAAAACATGTCTCTGACTCCATCCACCATCAGCACAGGATCCCCCCAAGGTTGTGTCCTTTGCCCTCTGATCTTCTCCCTGTACACCAACAGCTACACCTCCAATCATCAGTTCGTCAAGCTTCTTAAATTTGCGGATGACACCACCCTCATTGGGCTCATCTCTGGTGGGGATGAGTCCGCCTACAGGTGGGAGATTGACCATCTGGTGACCTGGTGCGGACTGAACAACTTGGAGCTCAATGCTCTTAAGACAGTGGAGATAGTAGTGGATTACAGAAAGAACCCAGCCCCACCCGACCCCATCACCCTGTGTGACTCTCCAGATGACACTGTGGAGTCCTTCCGCTTCCTGGGCACCACCATCACCCAGAACCTCAAGTGGGAGCTGAGCATCAGCTCCATCGCCAAGACAGCCCAGCAGATGATATACTACTTCTCCACCGCCATCTTGAGTCCATCCTCACCTCCTCCATCACCATCTGGTACGCTGCTGCCAAGGACAAGGGACTGCAGTGTATCATTCGCTTTGCTGAGAAGGTGATTGGCTGCAATCTGCCTTCCCTCCAGGACCTGTACACCTCCAGCACCCTGAGGCCTGCAGGAAAGATTGTAGCCCAGCACTTATTACACATATTGAATCCTTGAATATAACTCTGTTTTGTGTTGAACTTCAGACTTTTATACAATTATGTTTGTAATATTTCTAAAAACCAAAAGAAAAGCTTTTTTAAAAGATATATTGTGAACACAATTGTCAGATGATTTGTATTTACCTGCACCGTTGTTTAAAAGTTAAAGTTGTAAAAAAGACGAGAGAAGTGCACACCACACAGATGTCATGCACACGTATTTGGTTGGCTGGAGAACAAGGGAAGACACTGAATTATTTCTGAAATGTTTTATTGTGTATGAAACAAATATAGAAATGATAAAAGACAGTGAAATTTACAGTTGGGTTGTGAAAATTTCCTCTTTTACCAAGTGCATAAAGAAAAGTTTTGGGGGAAATGTTTTACTGCAACTCCTCCAGCTGCTCCCTCATATGGCCCACATATATGTGAATGTCTGAGATGCGCATGCGGCTCCCCTTAAGTTGTTCGTCTTGAATCTGTAATAACCCATAAAGACAAAAAGCAAACAATAACAAGACTGTTAGATATGGAGGAGAGGTTTGTGATCCATATGAAAATAAAACGGGGTGTTTGTTTTCATGTCATTTCAGTTCTCTACCCCTTTAATGAGGGCCACTTTCCAGGCATTGACACGTGTAACCAGCTGAGTCTCTCGGTCATTGATTTGCAGCAGGTGGTTATCGTGGCCGGCAGCCAGTGCGTCCATCACTGCGTCTCTGTCTGTAAACAGCTGCGCAGAGAAAACACAGGTGTGAAAGTCTGAGGGCACCGACACTGGTAATGAACCATGTCCTCACCTCATCTAACCCATTCAGTTTCATCTCTGTCATCAGCTTTCACATTAGGCTGCTCTGCTATATCTGCAATAATATATATAACTAGCCAGTTTGGTCTAAAAGAGATGACACTCACCATTTTAGCATCATCTGGCATGTCCTCCTCCAGGTTGTCCTTGGCTACTTTCTCCAGAGTTGCTACAGCAATCGTCCGCACCTTCTCGTGATAATCATCCTCCAGATCTCGACATTGGGCAAATGTATGACTGTGTCAAGGAAAATCTAAATTAGACAATCATTAAGTTTGCACCCAAACTCTGTGTGTGCCCATGTGTACGATTCAAACACTGACATTTAAACAAGGCTGGATTACAGATCACACAAAGCGACCAACTGGGACCCAGATTTGATTACATTAAATACCACAAATGAACACTTGTTCATGAGTGAGATCCTGAGAACAGTAATGAACCATGATTCAAAGCTCTTGAGCTGATGCACAGTGAGAAAGGATATATCCCTTGAACAGTCTCACTGAAGTTGCTGACCATGTCTGAGATGCTGATGTCAAACCTTTTAACGATGTCCTGAAATGAAAATGGGGGAACATAATGAGTAAATCTCACACAAAGGCAGAGTAGAGAGGCACACAGTTGTTGACACGTGTGTGTGTGTGTGAGGTAAATTATTGAAGCTGTATCTATAGAATCTATAATAATCATAACTTATATTGATGAGTCTTAAGAAAATTGAGAAGAGGCTCAAATTCAATGACACACTAAAACTTTCTGAATAAACTTACACCAGATTTGGAGATCACATGTTTCACAAAGTATAGAAGTTGTATACACACAGGCGCAAACACACTCACACACACACACACACACACACACACAGGCGCAAACACACACACACACACACACACACACACACACACACACACACACAGGCGTAAACACACATACCTCCAGCTGGCTGACCAGCTGAAACTCCAGTGCCATGAGGCTGTTGCAGAGTTGGTTGATTTCATCATTGCAGTGGTGGATCTTGTCCTTCAGCAGGTCTGGGTCTGATAACTGCTGCGACTCCACTATCCTCTAGAAAGGTGTGAACACAAGAGACATTTTATACACTGATTGCAGATTTACTGAGTTATCTAAGTTTGTATATAAGTTTATCACCTCTTTGTGTTGCTGCTCAAAATGTGCCAGTATTTGCGATGATTTCTGCTGGTGGTGTATCACAGCTTTAGTCTGACCCCTGAAGAGAGAGTTCACCTCTGTCTCTCTTCGTTCATGTTCAGCCAAGCCTATTTCAAACAACTGCATGCACAGCTCCACCATTTGGTACTCAAATGTAAGTGTAGGGTTAAGGAATTCAAGTAATGATTTTCCCACTTTATATGATTAGAAAGCCAAGACAACAAAGGATATGTTTGAAGCAGTTGAGCCACTCCAGGCACACAGCGCAGGGTCTCTGCCTCTGGATCATCTTTGAGCATGCTCTTAAACAGATAAGACCCATTCAGGGACTCCACAAAAGCATCCTGTGGGAAAGAAGAACTGAATGTAAGTATACAAATGTACAAAGCTCAGTGGAAAACAACTTCATCACCAAATATGAACTTTATATTACCGTGTGTAATTTGACTTCAGCTTCCTGGCTTTTCTCAGCCTCATCAGCTTGTTGCATCTGCAGCTCTTCACGTCTCATTTCCTCAAGGACATATTGGTATTTGATAGATGCTTCATTTTTCTGCACATAGACACATTTAGTTCATGTCAAATCATAAATAAAAAAAACTCAAGTCATGGTTTAAAAGAAAATGATCTATAAAAATAGTAGTAGTAGTAAGACCATAAAACCTATGGTAATACAGTAGATTGCAACTTGGGTTTGAGTCAAGACACACCACTGTTTATACTTACTGTCTTCTTGTCTAGCAATCTGTAGTCCAGGCACACCAACTTTGGAAAGTAGGCTGCGATGAAAAATCTGTAATCGTTTTCCTTAGACAAAGGATTTCCAAATAGGTTGATGGTGAACATGTTCTCAAACTTCCTGAGGTAGAGCACCTTTGAAATGCAATTATTTTGCATTAGGTTATGTAAATATTCTGTGATGTTATACTCTGAAACTACACAACACAAATGTTACACTGTACTTGCAATACAAATGCAGTATGTTACATATAATATGTGACAGATTTATGCAAGATAATGTTGTTACGTTGTCCAACTGTCCAATAAGGTTGTTTGCGATGTAGAAATGGGTGAGTTTCTCAAGTGCGTCCATGTTTTCAATAACAGAGATTCTGTTGTTGGATAAATTCAGCATTTCAAGCTTCTGCAGCGACTCCAGACCCTCGATTTTCTCTATGCTGTTGAATGACAGATCTAAAAGACACAATCAGACTGACTGTCATTATTACTGGTAGCTGCTGGGCTCATATTTTAAGATGTTGCCTACATCTTTGCCAATACCTCCACATTCATGACAACAAAGCGTGAGCAGAATATGAACACAAAGCTTTGTCTTACTAAGCCATGTCAGATTGCCCAGATGGTCCAGGCCCTCAATCTTCTCAATGAGGTTGTTGTTCATATCAAGCCTGGTCAAGGATGTGAATTCCCATAAGTGTCCAATCATCTGGATGTCTGCGAACAAACAACATCTCACACACCTAAACCCAATACACATTCATACACTGATTCATAATGTTTTGAATTTTCTCACTTTTGAATTCCAGGCGCAGTTTAAGGATTTCATTAAAGTGGATTTCCTCCGCCTTAGCAATACACCCAGGCTGATCTTGCTCCACTACTGCCTTCCGCATAATGTCCTCATCCATTAAAATGGGCTTAGATTTACCACAATACTCGTTCATCGTGCTGCTAGTAGGCGTTGGAGGCACGCTTGACTTCCCTTTACCCTCGGCTCAAAGAAGAAAGTAGATCGTATTTTGTTAAAGGGGAACTTGGCTTGTTCAGTTAAAAATGATGCCAAACTAAGAAAAAAAAACAATACAAGTTTAGTACCAAGATAAAGTCAGTATCTAATCCCTTACCTCTGTTGTTTACACTCTGTTACATAGCAACAGGCTGACTTTAAGCTGCGTTCAAGTACGTTCAACTGATTTTGTTAAAATAACTTTCAACTTCAAAATATACTTGCTTGTCCCATCAATATATGTAACGTTAAGAACAACATAAATCAATATCATGATTAGCTATGATGACACTAAGATTATGCACATAGTTGTTTTCTTATGGTTAAACATTTATTTCAAAAGTGCTATGTAGCCTATATCCAGTCAATAGTTATGTATTACTATGTTCTACATTTCGTGAAGATTAAATCTTGAGTTCATTTTCTAACCATTGTTTGTGTATTCCCGTACATGTATGTGCAATTACGGTGCGGTATCAAGTAAAATACATGTTTATACGTACAAAAACGTTTGTTGAACATAGCTTCAGTTGCTAAATATGACCGACATTGATTCCAGCCATACTTAGGGAACGTTCTATTCTATTGACCAATAGCATTGCTTTGTAGGCGGGACTTGGTCGTACCGCCTCTGGGCCTCAGCTTCTGTCATTCCTGAGCGGATTGTTTGTTGTCAAAATGGAGTTCTTACTTGGCAATCCGTACAGCACTCCCGTGGGCCAATGTATAGGTACGTTAGCCTCGAAAACTAATCATTAGAGATGTGATACTGCCTCCAACATACATAATTTGAGCGTGGACAAATATTTGGTGTTTTTTTTACTAGGATTTACGGTACGGCGCCAGTGGAAATAGCCAGCTAGCAAGCATCATCGCAGCAAACGTCATCTACTTGGAAAGAGCTTTCAGCTAATGTTACCCAGCTAACGTATCTAACTTAGTCCGCTATAATCACAAGTGCCTTACGACAAATCACGGCATTTGTGTAGACAAGGCAGTGCAGTTTTCAGGGAAGTTAAATGAGAGGGAATGGCATGGATAGTGTAGTGACATGGCTTAAAGTAGCTTGTAGAACCGTAGCCGAGTTGAAGTTCAATATTTCCTTAGTTCCTGAACTACACTGCTTGGTCAGCCTAGTTGGTTTTAGTTTTAAATCTCTCTGCTCTGCGTTGTGGTGTTTCTTCATCCTGCAGATGAGAAGAAAGACGTGGCCTACCCCATCCCTTTGGTGTGGTTGCATCTATCTTTGCATCTCGCCTGTTTGCAAAACTGCTCAGAGATTTACAACCTCTGATCCAGAACAGTTGTCACCAAGGCTTTTGCTGTGTCTTTTATCCTGAGATAATGGCACAAACAATAAGAATAGCTATTCTGTGAGATTTTTGTTTTGTCTGATAATGTAAAAGTGTAGTCTTGGTTCAACATAGTACTTTTCTTTTGTTTGTTTCCTTATCAGTTTAAGGGGATCTAGTAAGGCTCGGTAATGAGGAAGTGTCCACTCTGGATGGCCTGATTATCACCCACCCCAGTACTCTGTGTTACAATAACGTCATTGCTGTTCAGTTCCTTTTTATAGAGAGACCACCATCTTTGGTTCTGTTAGATCATTTCCTACCTTGACTTGACTCTAATAGCTTTTACCCTCTACATTTTTAAACAGTTTTCAGTGCCAGTGTTTATAAGGTTGTTTGTAAACGTTCCAAAATATTTTAAGCAGCACTTCCTGTTTTTTTAACATAAATTTCTCACAATGTTGATTTGTGTTTAGCTTTAAGTAAATGCAGCTGCTGTCACAGAAGTATTTGCTGATTACATATTTTCTTCTGTGAGAAGTAAAAGTAGAGCTTTTTTTTTTTTTTTTTTGATCTCAGACTTTCTCATGTTCTTACCAAACATGTTTTTCACTTTCACTAGAAATAGAAAGTAGATAACCATGCAATGCTTTAATCAAGCTCCTTAGCGCACTGGATAGAAATTGTTTGGAGGAAGTAAGGCCTATATAACTTATAGGACCTTGGGATTGTCATCTGGCCTGGGTGAGTGTTGCCCACCACCCACTGGTCAGCTGCTATGTGCCATGTCATCCAAGAGCATCGTCTCAACCATTTTACTCTACAGAGGTCCTTCTAGGTCATGCATGGCAGCGGGCTGTACGCAGCACATCTTGGATTTCCCCATTTCACAGAGATGGCTGCAATGCCAGCCTCATCTCTCCACACTGTGCAGAGTTGTGCAGTCAGCTGTCTGTTTGGCTGTTGCAGTGGTACTGTACACCACAGCAGCAGGGCAAAGGATCAGCTTACCTGAAACAATGAGAGTGAGACCGACAGAAGAGACAGATGAGGGACGCATTGTGAAGAACTTCATAGAGGTTTTTCATTTCCTAAGTGACTGAGAAGCTGGTGGAGGGGTTAGAGGGGGTGAATGATGTGTGCAGGTGTGTGCCATGTGTGCATATCTTTTTGTTGTCGTTTTTTTTCACAGGAGGGGAGGTTCAAGCCACGGTTCTCTTTTATGTTTTCTTCTTCATGCTGCAGCTTCATGGTCGAGGCACTTTGCCTGCTTTTCCCCACCTCTTCGCCTCTTTTTCCTAAAAGTAAAGTATTGATGAGAGGCTATTAGTCAGTCAATGAGTGTACACCCCCGCCCCACATAGTACATTCACAGATTTTGACTGATTGAATTAATGCACCGGTAATGAATTAATGGAGAAAATACATTAAAGGGATCCTCCCCTGTTTTTAATTAATCACCTTTAGGGAATCTGTAGAGTTTTGTAGGTAGGCCTATAGGTCAGTTTGCCATGTATGAGTATCCACTGACTATTGTCTTTTCAGAATTTCATACAAAAATTAAACTTCTAAATGAAAGAATTTTTTCCACTATTTGACCAGACAAAGTTGCTCTGAATGCTGGTTAACTCTATGCTAAAGAGCTCTGTACATAACCAGAATTTGCAGCTTTTGGCTAGCAGGTGGTGTCAACTTCTACTATTGCTGAGGTACGTGGAGGAGGAAAAAATGAGCAAATACAGTAAAGACAAAAGATAAGGACAAGTGGAAAATGTGCAGTGAAAGGAAGAGTCTTAAAAAGACAAAATATGGAGAGATGGGGGACAGAGAGGGATGGAGATTTGTGGCTTTGTTGGCAGTGCATGGCACAGCCTGCCACCGTTAAAGCCATGTGAGCGACTGGCTTCTCTGGCGTGTTGTCGATTCCCAGGACTTGGAGGATTGACACAACACCATGAATGACTAACTTCATTAGCAAGGCTGATTGTTCATTGTCGTTCTAGCTCGTTTCACATGGAGAGATCTGTGTTTTTCCCCCTCTTTTCTTTCCTCCTCTGCCACTCGTGCTCTGCCCGGCCTTGACCTGACAATCCACTTGAGGGGATTACATGGGATATCCCAGCGGCAGTAGCCAGTTAATTCTTCCAAACTTATGCTTTATATGCTGTATAGCCTAACACCGAGGCACAGCACAGAGTTTTTAAATGCTGCTCATGTTGAAATTCACTTTATGTCTCTCTATTTTTGTAGATAAGTGTGTTTGTAGGTGGGTCTCTCAGTGCTTGCCCGGTCTGTGACAACCAGTCTATGGAGACAACTAAGTTGATTAGAGAGGGGAGGTAGAGCATGAATAAGTCATGGCTGTCAGACTTGTCCAATGTTTAGCCTCCCAAAAGGAAGGCAACATGGCCCAGTGAGAGGCTCTTGGCCTGGGCATGACAGCCTGCTCAGGGCCTCTGGGCTTCAGGGAGAGAAGCTCCTCCTGTCCAAGCTCAGGAATCGTCTAATGAGAATCTATTGAGTGTCAGTCAACAGGAACTTGGTCACAGCTCACTTCGGTAGAAATCCTTTTTTACTGTTTCACTGTGAATCTTGCCCCAAATGAATGCGATCCTGAAAGATATCAGCATCCACAGACATGATGGATGGATTCTGGGGGATGGCAGAGGAAGGCGCAGACGGAGCGAGGCACGCAGTGATGACTGCAATGCCAGTTCATCACTGTAGCTTCTCACAGTCTGGATCACATTATTTCCTGGCTGTAGCAGAAACGCTATTAAATGGTAGGGTGGAGTGTGAAGGGGAAAGCAGGTCTCTGTGGCTGAGTACACAGCAGCATCACACCCACAACCAGCTTCACTTTCCTCTGAGATGTTAGCTTTCCTCTCTCCAGCTGACTGTTTTACTTAATTTACTACAGTTGGCATCAGAATTGGAGCAACAGGTGGTGGGCCATATATTATAGAGCATGAGGGTTTCTTGCGAGACTTGGGGATAACAATGTTGTGAAAACTAAATGGGATGAAGAATTGTAGTCGTCTGATCTGTCTGCTAGTCCAAGACTTCATCCCAACGCTTCTTAACAGAGATTAGTTCCCAGTTAGGCTATTAATGGATCTTGCTTGGACTAACTGTCAACACCTCAAAAAGAAAGTAACAAAACATGTTTATGAATTTATAGTTGCAATAACAAACAGATAGTTTTACTATCTTATTGTTCATTTTACCATTTTACAAATTTTTACTGTCGTTTTGGCAAGTTACTCTCGCCTTAAAGGCCCTGAAACCAGAGATAGTTTTTTTTTTAAATTTTTTTAATGTTTTTTACTTTTTACTTAATTGTTGGTTATTTAGTTATAAATATATGATGAAGATAAAGTGGTTTTGGGGGGCTTTAAAGTGTAGACACATACAGTGTATTCATGGCTTATGATTTATTTTCAATTTGTCATGATGCTTGTATCCATAATAAAAAGGGACATTAGAGACACACAGGGCACTGAAGTGTGTCACCACATGCTGACTTGCTTACACAACAGTTTTACTTTCAACATTATGTAAACCTTGGGTTGCTTTAATTAGTGTGCATCGACTTTGGCACAGGCGAGAACTGAGCCGGACCAAAATGCAGCCTCATGCTTACTCGTGAGACAGCTGGCAGGGTGAAAACAGTGGCTCGGAGTATCAGAGATTAAACTTGCTTCAGTTTCAATTCAGTTTTCAGTTTACTTCCACCCTCCAAGTGGGTCCAATTAATCAAGTTTATTTGTCACATGTAAACATATAAGGCACAATCACAGTGGACTTATGTAGACTTATGAATCAGGGGTATTGTCTGCATTTGACATTATTTTGGGTTGTGAACAACGTTGGGTCTGTGTAAAAAGCCACCAGCTTCCTGTCTCACAGCACATATTAGCGTAAATTAAATAAAAACTGATGCTCACTTGGTTTGCGCGTTATTCTTGTGTGTGAAGTAAAGTAAGGGCTCTACGCTTACATTTATTTTTAGGGGCCAGAAGAAGATTAAATGGAAATTACATTATATAAATATAAATATCCTGTTGAACTGTTTGTGTTTTCCTCCAGAGAGGGCCACAGATGGAGGCCTACAGAACGAGGACTGGACCCTCAACATGGAGATCTGCGATATCATAAATGAGACAGACGAGGGGTGAGCTGCTGCACCTTCTAGGAGTTCATCATTGTTGGGTTATAATTTGCTTCATCAGCGTCCTGCAGGATTAGTCAGTCCCACAGCTTAATGGATCATTGTTTTGTCACACATTGGCTGACCGAGTGACTCCAGCATATAATACAGTGACTACTGTGCTTCACCAACAGACACCGCACTACAGAAAGCCTTTTGTTTTCTTAAGGTGTCACTGACTCAATGAAAGAATGAAATTCAGTCTCCTACATTAAAAGATGCCCAGGCCACTGAGTTTGTAATACACAATGTAGATTCTACATCTTATTTGAGACCAAAAATGACCTGATTTGCATTTTTATTTGTGCCTATCAATTTATATTCAACAAAAAGCTTTATCTAGCTTCTCCAGCATTCAGAAATGTTGTTACTTTTTTATCTGACCATAACAGCTCTAGATCAGGTTTTGTATTGCAGCATATGATGGTGATCTAAAGTGTTAAAGTACAATAAAACATATACACTTCTGTAACTTTCTTCCACAACACCATTGAATTCATTTGTGGTAATGAATCCTAGAGAAAAAAGCTTTTAGTTCACCTACAGTAAGGCATATTAATCAGCCTAAATAAACGTAACCATCAAGGGATCCCTGCCAGTATCTCCTTCATGCAGAGAGTGTTTTTCGGGAAGAATATTGGAATCTGTCTTTTTCCGTTTTTTCCCTCAGCACTTTCCTTTTTTCTTTTTTCCCCTGCTTTTTCACATTCTTCATGCCTACACACACTCATTGTCTTGGCATGCGACATGGGGCCCTCTCTGTCACACTCAAAGACACACACACACACACACAGAGCGAGTTCAGCTTCACAGAACACAGAACTTCTTGTCTGCAAGATGTTCAGCAGTGTCTGGCTTCCTCCAGACTTAAGACTTGAAGTTGTGGAAATTCTGCAACTGAAAATGCCTTTTTTTTGTGAACATATGTTGTCTTAACATATGCTAAAAAACAACAAAAGGCAAGTGTAACACTGAATCAGAAACACACTGAACACACACATACTGTCTGAGGAAGCTATATATCAGACTTAATGCTCTATCTCCATCCACTTCTATCTATTTAAGTTCCCTGACTCAATAAATGTACCGTATCTCATGAAGGAGTTCATAAAAGCTTATTACGCCTCATCTGCAGCGCAGAGACGGCCAGCGCGAGGCAGAGAGCCAACCTGAACTCTTCATGCATGGGCAGCTTTGATCTTGCCTTGGGAGAAACAGAGAGTCACGCAGAAAGAAAAGAGAGAAAACAGATGGTGTGACAGTTCTTCTCTGTCTTAGTCAGACAGCTACACTGACAGACTGACTGGCATCTGTTAATTGTGGCACAGAAAATCATTTATTCCAGCAAAGTCAAAGATGTTATGCCTACTCTCAGCTGGGGTGCTTCATCCAGCTGTTTCTTCATTGCTGTTTCCCTCTAGGCCAAAAGATGCTATGCGGGCACTGAAGAAGAGACTCAGTGGCAACAAGAACTACAGAGAAGTGATGCTGGCGCTAACGGTGAGAAGTTCTGACTTTGTTTTATTGTAAAAGTGGTAATCGGTAGGAATTATGCGACCAAAACAGGTACATATCGTGATGCTTTTATTCTCAGGAAGCCGTGTCCAAGCTGCTTTTAAAGCACATTAAAGGATTGCACCCTGCATAAAACTTGCCCTCTCCACATCTTGTGATTTTTTTCTTCCACTGTGTCTCCTCTCCCGGCCACTGTCAGGGCTGTTTTTAGCCATGCCTTTTGAGCTGTGTCCACCCACGTCTTTGACAGCTCTGCTAGTTAAAAGCCCCTCTGTGTGATGAAAGCATCCTGACTGAGATCTTCTGTGAACGCCAGAGAGAGCAAAAGTCCTTCCTTTTCTCAGCTGCCTCTCACTCACAAACTTTCATTTAATCGTCTCCCTCTTGACAGGTATTGGAGACATGTGTGAAGAACTGTGGTCACAGGTTTCATGTCCAGGTGGCCAACAGAGATTTCATCGATGGTGTGTTGGTCAAAATCATCTCCCCCAAAACCAATCCTCCAACCATCGTACAAGACAAAGTGCTGTCGCTCATACAGGTACAGGACTTTTTACTGACTACTTCTTAGCGCTCAATTCACAAATAAGCCACACTTCCACATCATAACGTTATCCTGCTCAGTGTGATGGTAACAGTCAACTTTCTGAATGGCATCAAGTAAGTCAGTGGAGGTCTCTGGGAAGCCAGGTGTTACACCACAGACTGCAGCCTCTGATGCTGTCCACTTACCCGAGGTCACCACAGCCAACAGGCGGTGTTCTCCGTCTCTCTTTCCGCTGTCCTCTAATTATTTTTAGGGATTTGTTGAAGGAGACTCCTCTTTTAGACTCTTTCTGTCCTTTGCTCAGTCTATTTACGCCATCAGAGCGTGTATGTGTGGGAAGATGCAAGAGCTACTTGACCGTCACTTTTTAATTTTTTGTTGTTGTTTTTTACGGATATTGTGATTTGTATGTTTATTGTGTGTCACAATGTGTGTGTGTGTGTGTGTATCTTGTGGCAGGCCTGGGCTGATGCCTTCAGGAGTAGCCCTGATCTAACTGGTGTGGTCCACATTTATGAGGAACTGAAGAGGAAAGGCATTGAGTTCCCAATGGCAGACCTGGATGCACTGTCCCCCATCCACACACCACAGAGGGTGAGAAGAAATACACATGCAGTACAAACACATGTGTAAATTCACACAGTAAGAACGTTAGGGGTATTCTTTCTTCCAGGGTACACCAGAGGTGGACCCAGCCATGATCAAGTACCTAGCCCCTGCCTCACCTGCTGCCGGGACTCCTGCACCTTCCCCTTCCCCGACCGCTGCCACTGCCACACCGGCCCCCAACATGCCCAGCCCCATCACAGCAACCCCTGAACAGGTGAGAGGCCTCGACAGCTATGAAATTAACTTATTCGCAGCTCTTGTTGCTTCTAAAGTGAGGCCCTTTATTTATATAGCCAATTTCACCGGAGTCTGTCAGTAAAAGCAGATTTATCCTGAATTTAGCAGTTAAGTTGTTAAAGTGCTTGAATTAAAGCAGATTACAAGAATTTAGTTGAATATCATGAACTCAATCTCCTGCCTTCAAGAACATCTGCAGCACTGCTGATGCTGAGTGAGCCCTGACTTTTGACCGTCTGTGCTTTCAGATCGCCCGGCTGCGCAGTGAGCTGGACATAGTGAGAGGAAACACCAAAGTCATGTCAGAGATGCTGACAGAGATGGTCCCTGGCCAGGAAGACGCCTCTGACCTAGAACTGCTTCAGGTTAGAGGCACATGAATACTCTATGAGGTCCATTTTAACCAAATACATGCAACTTATTGCTCATACTGTGCCTGACATAACTTGATTATTTTTTGTTCTTTATATGAAAGGGTCTGTGAAGAGATCATACTAGCATCCCTACTCTAACAGGAAACACTGGGAATATAGGCTCACTCACTGTAAACTGTTAATTCACAAAGCAAAAAGCTTTTTAACATGATGTGTCAGCTGTAAAGTGTTGGAGTTACGTGCAGCCACCAGGGGGAGTAGTGTCTTAAGTTTTCAAAGGAAATGCTCGACTTGCCCACAACTTATCAGGAGCCAATTGGCTGAGGTAAAATCCCTGGAATTGGCAATTAACCAGTGGTATAGAAACTCATGCAGAGTTTAATCTCCTCAGGCCAAATCCACTCAGGTATGTGTGTCAGCTGCGAGGATCTGGTCCCGTGCCAGTTGTAACGGTTAGGTAGTGCCTTTTCTGACTTTTCTCTTTTTTTCTTTCTTTCATTCAAAGAACTTTTACACAGTTGAGAAAATATTTCTGACTCACTCAACATTGAATGCTTTGTAAAAGATATGCATGCAGTGAATTTTCCCAGATTTAGACAATGCTCTCCACCCATTCTGTCAAAATGCAGCCGCTCACTCTTTCCCCATCTCCCTTTGTTTCTATCTGTTGATTTATCAATGAATCTATTGATCAATCTGTTGATGTGCCAATCTACCAAGGAGCTGAACAGAACATGCAGGGCTATGCAGCAGAGAGTGGTCGAGCTGATTTCACGTGTCTCTAACGAGGAGGTGACGGAGGAGCTGCTACACGTCAATGACGACCTCAACAACATTTTCCTCCGATACGAGAGGTACGATCAATCAAACCATCAATCAGACTTTGTTTGTACAAGGGCTGACATGGCATGCTTGTTTTTGTTACAGCGCCATGATTGTCAGATTGTCATCAAGTTAAATACTTTTTTACCTCATCAGATCTTTGTTTGGTAATCTTAAAATTCTCTTTGATGTCAGTTTTTGCCTGTCCAACAGCCGAACTTGATGTTTTTGGTCCAACATGCTTAATGGATAAATAATTGGTGCTCGCTAGAACTTTGTTGGTTTGCCAAACTGTATCTCAATCCATGATCTTGAAGACAGTCCAAATGTGATTATACCCAAGCTTATCAGTGAAAAATCACATTTTTTGAGAAAGCATGCTTAACACAGATTGAGCACAGTTTGAGTTCAAACACCACAAAGTTACAGAGCTTGTATGAAGAACTGTGAATGACTTACTTTTAAACATTCTGCGGCTTCAGTTTGGTAAATGTCTCTTTCATGATGTGTCTGAAGATGAAAGATGTGTAAGCATTTGAACTTCAGAAAGCTTGTGGTAAAACAAGAAAGGTTTTTGTGCTGTTCGCAGGTACGAGAGGTACAGGTCGGGTAGAGCTGCACAAAACAACGGGGTGAGTACCAACTCTGCGTGTTATCAAACGCCCAGAATTCTCTTTTAGGATCGCTTGTTTTCTGTTTGCTTTCAGCGTGTTTTCAGAAAAAGTATTTTTTACATCTTTTTTTACATTTGAATAAATCTGCATTTGCATCGCCTGTGGCAATCATTAAGGATGCTGGGAGAGATGTTTCAAACATAAATCCATCCACATAGTCATTTGTTGTGCTTATTTCACCATTTTAGTATGTGAATTAATAACTACTATTTACTGTGTATTACAACAGCATACACAATCCACTGCAGCATTAATATGTAATGCAGTTTCGGCTCTATTAAAACTAGAAGAGCAAAGCAGCACAAGTTCCAATCTGCTATTTAGAGAGTACATTTGCCAGTCGGGGCATCTCTCGCTATATCCCACAAAGCTGTTTGTTTTTGCCTTCTGTTGATTCTGTGTGCTCTGTCTGTTTGTGCTGTGGCTAGCTGATGGAGGCAAGTATGACACTAGTAGCATGTTCAGTCCTAGCCAGTGCGCCAGGATGAACAGAGTGATGAATGTTAACACGCCTGGTATATGGAGCTAATGCTTAGACCCATATGACGTGTCAACATCAGTACGTTTATGTGAAACTAGATACTATGTGTCCTTCCCTCCCCTCCATCTTGCCTTCTGTCTCACACATCTGAAGTCTTGTGCAACTGTTGATTCAACCCTCAGTATTTCTCCTAGTATAGCCTCCAATCCACAACTACTGGCCCACAATGTTGTGTCAAATTGTGTAAATAGTCAATCCTGTGGAATTACAGTAGCTACAAACTTATAAGCTTCCTTCATCTATATTTGCTGGTTGAACTCTGTTACATTCATCAGTAAGCCTAAAAAGCATGTTGTTTCATACTTATTTAAATCTATCTCTCTTTCCAGATGTTGAATGAGGCCACAGAGGACAATCTGATAGACCTGGGCCCAGGCTCCCCTGCCGTAGTCACGCCCAGGATCACCTCCAGCCCTCCACTCCACTCCCCTGCCAGGGCCAGCGCCTCCCCAGCCCATAACCCCACCACAGCTGCGCTGTCCTCTGCACTAGCCGGTCTTGGTAAGAGCAAAATGATATCAAGTCTGTTATCCAGTGTGGAGAAAAAAATACTTCACCTGCATGTACTTCTTCTTGCTTCCTAATTCCAACTATCATACACATGCGCTCATTCTCACCAGAGTTGTAACATCCCTCCTCCCTAGTCTCTGCAGACCTGGCATTGGAGAAGCAGCACAGTGTAAAAAAGGATCGTAATCGGGCTAGTAATAGGAAAAAAGCCCAGAAACATTACTCATTGCTAGACACTCTTCCCTACCACTGCTAGCTCCCCTGTTGGTCTCTAGTAAGCCTCTGCTCGCTGTATATTCTGGTTAAAGCTTAAATATATCGCTGGTCTACGCAGCGCTAAAGAGGAGTGCTGAGTCTTCATTGCATTTCTTTATTCATTCCATTCATCTTGTGACTCCTTTTTGAAGTGTTTCTTTGAATCTTTCTTCCTAATCCTCCCTCTCTGCTTCCTCCCTCTCCAGATGTAGCTTCGGACAGCGTGAGCGGCACCCTGTCCTCTCTATCAGGCCCGAACCAAGATGACTTTGACATGTTTGCCCAGACAAGGAGCAGCTCTCTGGCTGAGCAGCGCAAAAAGTAGGTCTGGATTTCTAGATTTTGCTTCTGGGGCAGCCCAGATCCTCTCATGTTATTATTCAGGGTGTAATTTATTTTAATTAAATAGCTATTCATAACCACCTTTAATATTTAAAATAAAATCCAGCCATGGGCACTCTTTGTTCCATGATGTTCACTGCAAACTGCAAGTTTTTTTTTTTCATCATAAAGTTTTATACTTTTTGATGTGCCCACTGTCCCTTAACCCGCCCTCACTACATCTTCTCATGTCAGTTATTTCCTCCTGCGTTTCCTAGAATTACTTTTGAATACCTCCAGGGTATGAATGTTAATCTGGTATTTTCTCTGCCAAGAACTTGTTGCCTTCAGCTGTATGTTGAACATTTAGGTGGAGAGAATAAAAGTGATGAAGTTAGAGCAAGAGAGAGACAAGTTTCCCAGTTGAGAAAAAGGTGTAAAGTGAGCTTTTCTCTTCCTTACTGCGGTGCATTATTGTATATTTATGCTACTTTTTCTGAAGAAATTGGTACTTTTGCCCCTTCTTCTCCAGTACTATGGATTTGTTCCTGTTCTTGATGAATGTCTGTGCAAATTGCAAGTGTATTGGGGTGTCTGGTGGCTCAGGGGTCTATACCACAGCAACAGCAACATCCCTGATTTAAATCATTGCTTCAGTGCTACATCTTAACTATGTTGTTTATGTTTTCCTGCTCAGTGTAAAGTATGAGGACCCTCAGGCTCTGGGCAGCCTGGCCTCGGCTTTGGATGTGAGACAGCAGAACGCAGGAGGGGTGAGTACACTGATGCATGTAGTTTAATGCAGCTTTCACCCATGTGTGGAGTGTGGGTGCTGGGTTATTTACATGACTGACAAGCCGCCTTCCCGTACCAGTCTGTCCTCAGCCCTCGGTCACTCCCTGCATGTGTCAGTCTGTGAGACTGAATGTTCTGCAGTGACATTTGTCCTGTATGCAGTGATACTTGAACTTTGATCAAACAAAAAGGCGTAGGTTTGAGTACTGACTGTTGCTATTACTGGATAGCTAAAATAAATATCTTACAATGTGGTAACTGTGAAAGTGTTAAGCAGGCCTATAAAGTAAGTACTCAAAATGGTACCATGTGTGTCACGTTTTTTTGCATTTGTTCTGGGTAAATATTAGTTTGGATTCAGATTTCTTCAAACCAGATATCAGCACTTTCTTTCTTTCTTTCTTTCTTTCTTTCTTCAGTTTCTGTTCATTTAAATAAACCACCACACAATCAGTTTGTGCAGAAAATCAAGTCAGTCAGGAGTCACATGCGAGTTTCAAAATTTTTGTAGTCATTCTCCCCGTCTGAGCACACATTGCGATATATTTGCATGGTTATCACTATGTACACAGATGATTCTGCCATGCACACATGCAGACACATACAAGCAAACACACAGTGGTGATAAAATCCCTGTTTTTAGTTAAGTGCTTCGTACAGCATTTTTACATGAGGGAGTTCAGTGTCTTTTTCCCCTTTTTATTTTCCTCATTTTCATCTTTATGGAAAGAACCGCTCACCATTTTCTTATGTTCTATCCTCTTTTATTTCCCCCTTTTAATGGCAGTCGTCTCTTGCATATTTGACTTCTCCTCTGTCTCTCTCTCTCTGCACTGTGTGCAATGCTGTGGTGGGGCCTGCTGCCTTTCTTCTCTTGTGTAAGGTGTTGTTCTGTTGTTGATTCAGCTGAGGGTAAAAGGGGATGATAACCCAGCAGATCAGGAGCTGCCCATAGACAGCTGGCTTATTACCCAAGGAATGGTGAGGACTCCATCCTCGGTGTGTCCTCCTACCCCTCCCTCATGTCCACCATCACCCCTGCTCTCAACCTCCTGCGGCATCAACCATAATCCCCCATGAGCTGCTCTTCATTTTCAGCCTCATCTCACTGCTCTGTCCTGGAATGCTCAAAAACGCCCAGCACCAACAAAGCCCCCCCCCCCCTAAGAACATCCACCTCCATGTCAAGTACAGATGTTGTGTTGGGCAATATGACACTGTACTGTTTCTCCTGAGGTAGCCATCTCTTTAACGTCTGCTTTATTGGTTGTATTAGGCCATTGCAGGCAATGTTGCAAATAAATAAACAGGACTGTTTTATGGCAAAACTGATTTTACAGGATTTATGTTTTATGTTTATGATTTAACTATCAAAAACAGAGATTCTTGAGGTATTTTATTGATAAGCAGTTTATCCATTTAATTTCCAGAAAACTGTATATATCACTGCAGTGATAAAAAAAAAAACTTATAGTCTATAGTGATAATAATAATAATACTTTATCCATATTGCCCACCTCTGTTGTACTCTATTGACATGGGCGCTAAACACTATACCCATTACTGATGCTTTCCACGTTAATGCCCCTGCTTTATGGACGGGATAATGAGCCTGACGGGTCACCAGGAACTTCCATCAGCTCGATTCATCTCTTAACAGCCACACACTAAAACAGCAAGGCAGCACAGATACTTCTGCGACACAGCAACATCTAGTCAACAATGGTGAAGATTGTTAAAGTACTGATAACATATCATCACAATCATGGATGGTGGTTTGCTGTGCAGTGGAGAGTATTTGTCAGTTGTCCTCTAACTGTCTCTGGATCTTAGATAATACACTAGATGTAATTAACAACAACCTCACACGTCTCACTCTAACCAGAAATAGATCAGTCAACTAACAGTGTGACAATTATGTTGATGTTATGACCTGTGAATATTTGAACATGAAGGATTACACTTTGAACTTGTATCCGCAGTGAGTCATGATCAGGAACAGACTTTTTCTCCCCTGTTCACATAGCTGCATGTGTTTTTTTTTCTCTTCCTGTGAATGACTTTCACTTCTCCACTGCCTTGGCTTTTATTTTGAAATACTCCTTCGCAGCGTTAACTGTGATCTCACGAGGAAACCCCACCAGTGTTTATGTAGTATATAATCAGGAAAATGTTTTTGTTTTCTCTATGTTGCAAAGGACGTGGAAGACGTGACTTTTAAGTATTGCGTGTGAACAAAAAGCATGCGAGTTACTTTTACAGTTTCCCTAATTGTTGACTTGAGCTACAGTAAAAGCTTCCTTTTTCAGTGACATCTAATGCAACGCACTTTCCTAGCAGTCCTGATCCACTGAGATCGTTTGGTTTCCACACAAACATGAACACACACGCACACCATCCACTCTGACATGGCTTCCATCATCACAATCGCTGCATACCATGCAGCGTTGCGGAGTGCGCCCTGTATGGTGTGTGTGTGTATGTGTGTGTGCGCGCTCCACGTATATATGTGTATGCTGTGGGATTGCCCTGCCTCTCGACGGTCCCTGTGCTTTCAGCTTCTCTCATCCAATCAATCTCTTAATCACGTTCAAGCGATTTGCTAATTAACTAATGATGTGGAATAATTAACACTGCTGTGTGACATTAGTCGGCAGCTGTTAAGCCATGTCAGCACTACAGAACTAATGAGAACAATACACAACCTGGGAACTCTTGTTCTCATAGAGGACAGCTGAGTAGCAGATCGTTGCACATGATTTAAAACAATAAGAGCACAGACTTGAGAGGGGCACGTTTTCTTTTTGTTCTCATTTTGATTTGTTTTATTTTGATCATCTTCCTCTCTGAGCCTTTGGTGATTCCTATTCTTGTTATTTTTGTGTGTGTGTTACAATTTTTGTTTTTGTTGTTGGGGTCTTTCTGTTGCTTTGGTGCTACCCCTTGGTTCGTCCATGGCTTTGCTCCATAGATCCCCGTATCGCAGTCCTCTGTCATGGATGACATAGAGGAGTGGCTCTGTGCTGACGTGGTGAGACTTCTTTACCTTGATTTATATATTTTTCTCTCCTTTCTCTCTCTCTTCTACCCTCGCTTTTTGTATGGTTTTTCTTTTTGATAGCACATCTCATCCATCTCATATAACTGCATACATTTGACTTTATTTTACTTTCACGTCACGTCCTTTCATTCACTGTAATCTAATGTATTTTCCACCAATGACTGACATATAACAGTTTACTGTGAGGCTTGGCTTACAAATGCTAACGTAGTGCTAATGATAGTCGAGTTAAAACAGCTGATAGGAGCTTCCTTAACGTGCATGTGGAGGTTGTGGACTTGGGCTCAGGAAGGTTCCTTGTTGTCTTCACCTGAGAAAAGTATGGGAGGATGCATGATTGACGGATCCTTCGTGTTTGGATCTGTCTGTTTGTTTGAACTTCACAGGCATTTGACTTGTATGACGCTTTTGTGCATCAGCTTACTGAGTTGCTGACTGTACACTAAGGTTTATTTCTGTCTTTTGAAACAAAGACAACTCCACTAATGACAGTTCCTGCCAAAATGTGTACATTATCTTACAACTTTTTTTCTTCTTAATAGAAAGGGGATGCCGCCGAGGAAGGGGTGACAAGTGAAGGTATTCTCTCTTTATTCATGATGAAACCATGAAGATATTCATGATTTGTCAAGTTTTGTTCATTTTCATCCTTGTACTGATTCAACATATAACACTGATACACCCTCAACTCTCCGTGTCTCTGACAAATCAATTTGTTTCTTTTAGAATTTGATAAGTTCCTGGAGGAGAGAGCGAAGGCAGTAGACTCTCTGCCGTCTCCCCCCGAAGCTAACCCTGCTCACCCTGCCCGAGCACCTGGTGGATCGCACAAGAAGGCTGAACGGACGGAAGACGCCCTCTTTGCCTTGTAGACTGTTCTCAGAGAACCTCCATCTCTTCTCTAGGGCATCTAAAAGGTCCTCGCCCTGAATGATTCCTCCCAAACAGTCCTTCCAGTCCCATTTCATTGCTGACTAGCAGTGGCGTAGCAAGTGATGTCCACCTCCATGTCATTTTCTTGCCACAGTGTTGCTCCAACATGCAGAGGTCCAACATGTTTACTGCGCACAACCGCGTTGCGTTTTACTATATATGGATGTATTAATCTGTTAGTGTGGGATGTACTACTCGTAGCCCTGCATCTCATTTGTAACGCGCCACCAAAGGAAGACAGCCTTACTTGTCTGATGTGGTTTAAAAATGTGGTATATTACTGCGAGATTAATGGAGAAAGTTCACTGCAGGTCGATGCATCGAGTCAGTATGGAAGCATACAGATTAGGATTATATTGTGTTGTTAGCTAATTGCTAATGCATTTATTGTTTTAATGGTTTGTTCTGTACTATGTACTAGCGCTGTGGTTGTGTTTTTTACAAATACTCCAGTTAGAGCTCTAGTCATGCTTCTAATACTGAGACGTGTGGAATGGCAACACGTTATTACCCAATTTGCCTGAAGCAGTGTAGAGAAAAGACCTCTGTTAGTAGGCTAATTTTGCTAACTAGGAATATAATAGCTAAAGATTAGCTAATCTTGATGACTGTATGCCAGCATTCCTTTAACCAAAGGGAATTTAAAAACAAAAGATCTGTTATGTATTTCAAATGGGAAGGAACATGCCCATGGAATATTTCCCATCAGTCTTTTCGGTCCTCTGAAAAGCTACGACAAATTAGCTGAGAAAAGTACGCTCTCAAACAATTGCAAACACTTTTAGCCATTCCAAAGAATATTAAGGCTTTAATGACCAACTAGCACTGAATTTTAGCTGTCGAACAATAATCACGTCCATGTGTTATAAATGTTAAGGGATCGTGAACATTTTCCTTCCCCTGCCATGTTAATGTCTGTGCACTTTGAAGCAAAAACAAATCTGTATTTTGTCCTTTGTGTTTACAAGATGGTTACTATTTTTCTATGGGGATGGGAAATGGTCCTTCGACTGACTTCATTTTGCACATACGTTTTCTAACTGTAATTGCAGCGCGTGTTAACATAGAAGTGGGGTGATGGACTGTTATACTTATGATTGCAGAACACATCTAAGAATATTAGAAATTGCATAAAGATGCAAGACAAAATATGGCATTTAAATTATCAGCAAGACTAAGCGCTGGCACCATAAGACAAAACAGATAGCTTACAGTGATGCACTGTCGTAAAGGATGTATTCATATAGGTAGATCTTAACTTACTTCTATATTATGTAATCTATATACCTCAAATTACAGGGATGTTAGTTTCTGTATCTGGTTAAAAAGGTATTGGCTCATAGTGATATCCAGAAGGCAGAGAGGTCTATGTATCATTTGATCCCCTGATTGTATTTTTATAGTTCATGTCAAAAAACAAAAAAACAAAAACAGTGTACCCATGATCATTGATCTTTTTGTGGTTGAGGCTGAAGCATGCAGCAAACAAAACACAATTGTACTTTCTTTGATTTGAGCAGTCAAAGTCGTACTTTCATTCTTGGTATGATTCATCTGCTCCGCTTGGAGCTGCTGCCAAGCATTTCTGTGATTGACTGGCTTCAGCAAAGCAGCTTTGACTGGAGTGTTTTCTTTGGTGTACTTAAGATCGCACTTTGAGGCAAAAAGCCATCCTGTCTTTATTCCAGCTCTTTTGCTGAGGCTCTGGTTGGTTTTAACGTTGTTCTGCACTTGAAAGATTTTTATTTTCTTTCAGTTAATTTCAGACCAAAAGCCTTGTCAATTTAGGTATTCCATTTAAAACACCTCCCAAGCTGTTAAAGCCTAATCATGCATCAAAATGACTTGTTGAATTATCAGTTGTCAGTGTAGGCCTTCCACTAGAGGAAA
This sequence comes from Enoplosus armatus, assembly GCF_043641665.1. NCBI lineage: Eukaryota > Metazoa > Chordata > Actinopteri > Centrarchiformes > Enoplosidae > Enoplosus > Enoplosus armatus. Next base: position 10,600,948 of record NC_092196.1, on the reverse strand, counting down.
ATATTCATGATTTGTCATACTTGTAAGCATAAATGCCGTGGTGACATTGAAAACTGACTTCATAATCATTATGATTAAATATTTAAATGTATTTTAGTTGAGGAAAATTAATTATTAATGAGCTTTAACTTGTTTTTTTAATGCTGTATGGTTATATAGGTTTAATATGGTTGCCAGGTAACTGAGATAATAGCGTTAAATTTACAATCAACCATTGTGTTCACTTTGAAAAACTTTTACCATGCAGGCTGAAGAAAGAGGATTACTAAAAATGTAACAGTAGATCCTTTTAAAGGGAACTTGAGTAATTTTCTGTGTTTGTGTGTTACATATCTCTGAACATGTAACAGAGTGTGTTGTGTTACTCGCTTTTATGAGGCTTAAGGTCCTGATTGCAACATGTATTCCTCGAAATTCTGGCGATCTCGAAGTGGTTACTGAATGTCTTTTAATACTGATGAAGCCGAACAGTTCGCTGATGTTTTGTGGGCATGGAAGAGAGGCTTGTTTTCTGTTGGTGGGTGTCCCATGTCTGTTTGGCTGTGCCGTCTGCTGCCATTTACTAATGGTCAGATTTTTGTTTGACCTAATGCACGTATGTAACTGCCCAATAAAACACTAGTAATGTGTGACCTCTACCTCACAACTGTTTGTGGTTATTTTACAATTAAGGGTTGTGTGACAATGTCCTGCTTCTTCTTCATGCACATGCTGATGCAACCCACCCTCAGTCTTGCACTGTACTGGCCGTTCATTGTCACATGACCCCCCCCCCCCCATGTGTTGGTTCATGGGCACTTCATCCTTTCTGCTCCAATAGCTTAGCACACATGAAATGTAAACAAAGCTTGGTCACACACAGTTTTTATAGAAGTTTACTTCCTTAATTTGCCTGTGGAGCATCACTAGCAGGTTTCCAAAAATCGGGTGAACACGTGAATAAGACATGCACCTTTATACAAGCACCATCCTCACCAACAATACCAGGTTTGCTGACAGGCTTTTAATATTACTCCACTCCCCTAGTTCTGACAACAACTTTGCAGTGCTACTCAAGGTCACTGACCTATTTCCCCACTATGCCTTTGTGCCCCCCCCCTTTTGTGTTCATGTGACAGCGTGCTGATGCTGATCTGAAAATAAAGTTTGTCTTGCCCATTGTTTACATTATTAATAATTTAAATGTGTTGTTTACTGCAAGGAGCCTTACTTTACTAAGCTAAATTAGATGGATAAATGTACTGATGGAATAGTATTTTTATACATTTATTTTGCTAATTACAGTTTGCCTCACTTTTTATTCTTTTTTTGCCACCTGTATCCCTGCAGGTTATTTCCAAGCTGCTGCTGCTACTATTCTCATATAGAAACACATGATGTAATCACTAGACCCAGAGATGTGACGTCAGATCACCCCACTCCGTTCCTGAGCTTCCCATTGGACGATTTCACTGGTTCTACAGGAGGAGCCGCTGCTTCGAGTCACACAAACTTGACTCTCAGTAGCACACGCTTGCTCGGCCCTCATTGGTTGTTGGGGGCAAGCCCACAATAAACACGTCCATGCTGTTTCCCTCAAAATACACAGTTTGGTGAAATATATGCCTGATATTAATATGGTTGTATGTGACTGGGATAATTAGCACTGGATAATTTATCATATATAAAACATTACATTTATACACAGTGGATAAGAATTGTTGTTATACTTTCCAAATGGATCTATAGAGGTATTCTGGAGCCATTATATCAGTTTGACTAGTACATGAATAATCATGTCTAATTGTGCATTGTCGTATTGTAAAAATGTGGCATATGCTGTACATGCTGTCACCTCATCAGTCAAATAATCAAAACAACCCTGAGAAACAGGGACGTGGGAATCCAGTTCAAAGCCAGTGATTCGCTGGCGCGCCTGTCAATCACCATCGGCTGGGTGGGTCCACTCGGCTGCCGAACGAGCTACAGTGTTTGGCTTTGGTTTGACAAGTTTCCCTGGACGATCATGGGGGTAGGAGTGAGCAGTTAGTTGGCACATCAATAGAAAGTTACAGCTCACTTTGCGCGTGCTTCAGGTAGACTTGGGATCTGACGCTGTGGCAAATGTAGGGACGTGAGAAGTTCCCGTTTTTTCCCCTTCTGAGCGATTCTACAGCCAGTCAAGTCTACATTGGAAAGCCAGACACGAGTAAAGATGAACAGCCTGTCGTTTGACGATGCTTCGTTGGATAACCTGGATCCAACACTGTCGCTTAATGACCCCAGCGATATTGACACGGCCCTCTTAAGCGACATTGATGGTAAGAAAATGTAACGGTGGCTTTTAGCTAACCCAGTCGCGTTTAACGTGCTAAACAGCTATAGTTGAACTAATAACACTGCTTGCAAGTTAACGTTACCTCCTGCATGCCATGTGTATTTCACTTTTCAGTTTGACTTGCCTCCTGTTCCTGTTTAGTCGAAACACATAATTTATACCAACAGAAAGTGCTACAAGTGACCAAATTAAAGGTTTTAACGTTAGCTCACAGCGTATCTTTCATCAGCCATCAGGAGACTAGCTAACGTTCATCACTTAGCCAGCTAGTATTCTTTGGAGGTTAGCAGTGATGCTAATGGGTGGTCTTGTTATGCGTTTACAGTGTTGTTTCTTGCACACTGTTATAATATTATTGTACAATAAGACTAACCGATTATTAGAGCGGTTTTGCTAAGCTAATAGTTTAAGCTAACGTGCTGCTAAATGGTGCGCCCCGCCCCCAGCCTGCTCCACAGACAGAGGTTACTGCCGTTCATTCCTCCTTGTTGGGTTCACAGTGCCTCAGTTGACCGAACCATCTTTTATAGCAATACATTTTTCTCAAGAAATTAAAACATTATTACAACGATGTGCGCTATTGACACATTTCCTCTTTTTTCTCATTTGTGTTGTAAACATGCTTTTTGATGTTAGCAGTAACGCTACAACGTTGTACTTTTTAAAATGAAAACCTTGCTCTTATCTAAATACTGGCATAGGAATTATACTGTTTATACATGTGTTATGGTCACATTCTCATCACTCGTTAGATGTAACGTAATGTTAGGGATGCAGAGCAAAGAAAACATTATTTAACTAGACGTATAACGATGTTGTAATAATAACCCTATTTCCTCAGAGATAGCTAATATGTTTTTTGATAATAATCAAACTGTATTTGTGAAAAGCACCACTATGTACACTGTAGTCGGTAATGCATATCCTGCAGCCGTGTTCGCCCACTTCCTCTATTTGACCGACAGTAACCCTCGGTGATGCTGCTCGATGGTAACCTCGTGCACAGACAGCGCTCCCTCTCTTTCGTGTCTTGGGCTGATCGGCATAGCAAGTCTCTGAGACGCGCTCTGATTGGTCAAGAGCGATCACCTCATACAAAACACTGGATTACAAATAGAGGCTGCTGCGTTTCACTGCAGACACAACATACACTCAGTGTCAGGTTGTTTTTTTTTGTCAGTATATTCCTGGTGAGCTTCATCAGGTCAAAACTATAACATTATTTGTCAATTTGGCATCTTTCTAGAGCAGAATATAAGTGCTTTGGACAAACTGAAAGCACAATGTTGTCATATAGTTTGAACATTATAGTTCTCATATTAATGTAAAAACATTACCCATTAAACCACAGCATTTGTTATGGAAATAACATTTTAGAACATTTTAGATCGCTTATGCTCATAAATAGCGCTAAAGGGAATCCATGAATCAATAGTTAGAGACCATAATCAAGTTACTTTCTTTCTTTCACTCTTGTATATGTTTGTCACAGTACATGGGACCAGTTTTCTGCTATTTCTTTGTAGTACTTTGGCCCACAGCTGCAGGAATACTATAAATAGTCTGACTGCACATGGTTGAGGGACAATATATGTCAAAAGTACAGCTGCCCCAACAGTAATTTGTCATAAATCAAACTGTTTGGCGATTCCATTTTTGGGGGAAAAAATGCTAAATCTAAAAGTTTATTTGCATTTTGAATGTTTTACGCTTATTTTTATTTGGGTTTGACATTCCAACATTCGCTGGTTGTGGTGGCAACATTTTGCATTCTTATCCCACTCTTTGTTGGATATACGGTACTTCCTTCTAGCATGAAGTCATATTTATACAGTGATTATATTTCGTTGCATTACTATTGTATTCTGTAGCTTACTTTAGAGTTCTCTCTCTGATCTGTTATTATAAACACTGTACATGTGGGTTGATGCATGGGTAATTAGCAACATAGATGGAAATGCAGGAGATCCAGTTTGCCACAGAGAAGTTGTTTTCAGCCGCCAAACTGAAAATTTTGAAACTGATTCCAGTTCAGAACTAGGGTTAGTAGATCTTGCTTGGTTATCTTGGCAAATTCTTCTATATTTCTCTACTTGGTCAATAGTGGTGATGGTGGTTCTGTTTTCTCTTCCTCTTCAGACATGCTACAGCTCATCAGCAACCAGGACATGGAGTTTGGAGGACTGTTTGATAACCCTCCATACACAGGGCCTCCTCCCACCCAAGAGCTTCCTGGTTTGACACAGGCCATCGCCCCAGCTGCCCCCCCAACTGCCACCACCACACCTCCATCTTCCTCTTCCTCTTCCTCCTCCATCCTAAGCAGTAGCCCCCACCTGGATGCACTCCTGGGCCCTCCCATCACCCGCCGTTCCTCCAAGACCTACCAGCCTCCCACCTTCCAGCAGTCCCCCCTGGCCCAGGTCCCCAATTCCACCCAGAAGCAGCAGCAGCAGCAGCAGCAGCAGCCAGCCTCTCCGCAGCAGGCTCAGAGCCTCAGACAGCCCCAGGTGGAGCAGCCTCAACCCATTCTCAGCCCCTCTGCCCCGGCCCAGGCAGCTTCACCTCATGGCTCACCAGGACCGAACCCAGCTTTCAGCTCCACGCCCCAGGCCCTCTTCACCTCACCTGCACCCCAGACTCTGCCTCAGCCCCAGTCGCAGACACAACTTCAGGCCCAGGCTCAGCCCCAGCAGGTCCGGACCAACTACAGCAGCCAGAACAGCTACACAGGTAAGCACTCTTTGGTGGTGATGAGGGTCTATTCCCCTATAGGTGCTACCTCTTTGTAGTGGTGGGAACGGAAGGAAATGCTATAAATTAAGAACAGAAATTATTTAAATGTCGGTTGTTAAATATTGACATAAACAATGAATCCACCAGATGTATTTATTCTTTGCTTGTATCTGCTAAAGCTTGACAGGTTTAGGTTTTTACAGTGACCTCTTGTACCCCCCTTTAACTAAAATAGTTGATTATTTTTTTAAATAATGCTCAAAAGTAGTCAAAGTAGTTAAAAGCAAATTTGTGTTTCCCATGCTGGTCTACTTTGGAAATCTCTCACAAACGAAACCCCAGTGCCCAGCGAGGTGGCTCTTCATGTGTATTGCATTTACCAAGCAAGGACACTAGGATATTCAACCTCAGCTGATCTCATATCCAAGCCCTAATCTAATGAACTTTGCTCAACAGAGTCTGTGAGCTAAATGGAAATGCTTTGTCTGGGCAACACCCGTGATATATGTACATATGACAGTATATGTACACAGTTATTATTGTTCTCCGTATGCATATCTGCAGCAGCAATGTCCATAGAAAACTTTGACACCAGATTGTTGCTGGGTTTTTTCACTGGGAGAAAAAAAAGTAAATTTAAACTTTGCTTCTGAATTGTCTAAGCTGCAATACATTTTTATTACTCCTGGAGGAAATTCCCCAACCCTGGTATAGATAGGGGATTGCATTGGCTAGGCAAGTTGGAACTGATAAGAAACAGAAGGTGACACACTGAATGTTGCTATCACTTATTTCTAATGAGATTGCAGTTCACCTATTGGCCTACAAATCCATAGACGACGGCTCGCATACTGTCAAGTGCAGCAAAAGAAACTCTTGCTTCTAGAGTTGCACCAATAATAACCAATAATTCTCTAAACCAAATCAAATATATGTTTTCACCTTCATTGGGCAATACCACAATGTTTTTTTGTATCAATTCAGGCTCAGTACAAATGCTGGTGTAGACGTTATAAGCTTTTACCATTCTATAAAACCAGTTAGTAATTTCCCTCTTGTAACAGATGACATGTTATTTAACAAACTAATTCTAACTTGCAGTTTTGCAATTATTTCATTCCTTGTAGAATTTCCTGTTGAACTTGTTTGCTGACATTTCATTGTGCATTTGTAAAAAAAAAAAAAAGAAGCAGGTAATGAGATGGAGTGTTGTTGTGGATATTTCATACATTTTATACATGTTTGAATTGAAGGCTGAAAAAATATATTTTTCTATCTTCCAGCTGGCAGTCCCGCTGGTGTGAGCCAACCCACCACCAGCTTGTCGTCCTCACCTCCAAGTGCTCAGCCAGTGACCATTCAGACTCAGCTCCCAGGGCTGACCACCGCGTCTCCTCTCCTGGCTACGTCAGCAAGCACGCCGGTTCAAGCCATCGCGCCCCACGTACAGCAAGTACCTGTAAGTGTGTTACACTGGCACCTGAATGGACTGGCATACAAGATAAATGCAGTGCATTCCTTGTTTGTGTATTATGGAAACAAAAGCAGAATTGTATATCATTACTGTATATGTGTACTTGTGTGTGTCTTCTCAGGTGTTGCTGCAGCCTCAGTTCATCAAGGCTGAGTCTCTGCTGCTGACCACTCTGAAGCATGACCCCTGCATTGTCACTACGATGGCCTCTCCCACATCGCTGGCCACAACCTCCTCAGTACAGAGCGCTTCACTGCAGGTAGGCACATCATGTGCAGCTCAATACTGAGATCATACAATGCACTTTGTCTAAGGCACTGCAGCTGAGTTTACACTTTGTCACTTATATCCAGAGCAAACTTGCAAAAGTAAAATTGTACATGATGTTTTGTAAATATTGCCATAATTAACAATCAATAAACTAATATATATAATATAATGTAAGGAGTGGGTTCTTTAGGTAACTGTCTCCCTTATTTTCTTTCTCTCCCCTCTCCTGTGCCGTCTTATTTACCTCTTCAGGCCTTTATGGGCGGCGGCACTATCCTGACCACGGTGCCTGTCATGATGGACACTGAGAAGCTGCCTATAAACCGCATCACCATCAGTGGCAAGCCCACTGGCCTTCCACACAAGGGAGAGAAGCGCACGGCCCACAATGCCATCGAGAAGCGCTACCGCTCCTCTATTAATGACAAAATCATCGAGCTCAAAGATCTAGTGGCTGGCACTGAGGCCAAGGTAGGAAAGAGTATCTCTTAACTTCATAGTAGTTTCTCCACGTCAAAGAAAAATGAATGACTATCAATATTAAATGTGGGTGCTTTTTGTGAAATCTGGCAATCAGCAACATTGAGAACAGGAAGAAGAAGCTAATTTTGTTATTGTTCATGTTGTACTTTCTCACAGCTCAACAAGTCTGCAGTGCTGAGGAAAGCCATCGACTACATCCGTTACCTGCAGCAGACCAACCAGAAACTCAAACAGGAGAACATGGCTCTTAAAATGGCAGCTCAGAAAAACAGTACGTGCTTGAAACCTCTCTCTCTTCTTTATTCCACAACAGCTTCTCTGCAGTTTATTTCCTTTGAAAGTAAGTCATTCACTTGACCTTTTTGTGATGAGGTGTATTGATAGCTACTGTTATCCTCAAATGACAAAAGTGAAAATGGTCTTCTATAGCCTCTAAGTAAGTGGAATTGAAGGTTGAAGATGTCTTAACTTTTTTGCCACTGATTGACCCTCTAACTGCTCTCCTCGTCTTTCCTTTCCTCTTACCTCAGAGTCTCTCAAGGACCTTGTTGCCATGGAGGTAGATGGACAGGCTGATGTGAAGAGCGAGCTGCCCACCCCGCCAGCCTCTGATGTGGGCTCCCCCACCTCCTTCTCACACTGTAGCAGTGACTCAGAGCCTGACAGTCCGATGGGGGAGGACACCAAGGTATGGAGCTCTCATTTAGTCACCACTGCCCTTCATCAGCAGAATAAAAATGTGGTTTCGGTCTGTGTCTACACATTGGGTTTTGCTAACACAAATGTATCTCTCTGGTCTCTCTCGTCAGCCAAATGTGGGCATTTTGGACAGTTCGGCAGCAGGAGGTAGCGCTGGCGGCATGTTGGACCGTTCCCGCATGGCGTTGTGCACCTTCACCTTCCTCTTCCTCTCCCTCAACCCTCTGGCCACCCTGCTCTGCTCATCAGGCAGCAGCTCAGCTGGAAGCGCTGCGGCCACTGCCACCCATCATGCAGGAAGGAGTGTCCTGGGTGTGGACATTGCAGGTACGGCGGTTGTCTGTCAGTAGGAGTGTCACACAAATGATCTGTTTGAAAATACATAAGGCTCTGATTTCATGTGTTTTCTAAATTATGACTCCAAAATGTTTACAGTTAAATTTAAAAAAAAATGTGTGTTTTGTGTAGCGGACTCGTGGGGGTGGATGGACTGGATGCTGCCAACTATACTGGTGTGGCTGCTGAATGGTATTCTGGTGTCAGGGGTCTTGATCCGACTGTTGGTGTATGGAGAGCCTGTAACCAGACCACACTCTGGATCCTCTGTCTTGTTCTGGAGGCACCGCAAGCAGGCTGACCTGGACCTAGCTAGAGTATGTTGTTTTACTTGATTTATAGATGAAATTTACACCGCAACACCATATTCCAAAAGAAAGATCTATGTCACTATATTCTACCTCAGGAGTTACCATTGTTTAATACCTTTCTTTCTCAATTAAGTCTGGATTACCATTTACCTGTTCTTCCTCATCATCGATCTCTTTCACCCTGCCCAGGGAGATTTTGCCCAGGCCAGTCAGAACCTGTGGACCTGTCTAAAGGCTCTTGGTCGTCCCTTACCCACCTCCCAGTTAGACCTGGCCTGTGCTGCACTCTGGTCCCTGCTAAGATTCTGCCTCCAGCGCCTCTGGGTGGGCCGCTGGCTGGCTGCCAGGGCTGGAGGGCTGCGATCTGATCGCCCCCTGCAGGAGGACGCCTGCAAAAGCAGCCGTGACGCCGCCCTGGTTTACCACCGCCTGCACCAGCTACACATGACAGGTTGGTTGGTGGGAAAAAGCCTGTTTCTAAATTAAATCAGTGTGGTAGACTGAACACTGAAGAGTGACATATTGAAGTGACAGAATCTCAGGTGATTAAAAGCAACTCCCCACTTTTTTGCTGTAACAGTCAGCTTATTTAGTCAGTGCCAATAAAAGGTTGCGAAAAAGGTTGTTTTTTATGATTTCTTTTTATGATTGTTGCATGGCTGTCAAAAAATAGTAATTATTTTCTATCTGTGCATGTAGGTAAACTGAATGGTAGCCACCTGTCAGCAGTGCACATGGCTCTAAGTGCAGTGAACCTGGCAGAGTGTGCTGGCTCCTGTCTGCCTGTGGCCTCTCTGGCTGAGGTCTATGTCTCTGCAGCTCTACGGGTCAAAGCCAGCCTGCCAAGGATCCTGCATTTTACCTCTGTAAGTCTCCTTAGTTTGCACATGCACGTCTCGCTGCAGATTTAATTTTTTTTTTTGCTTGGATGCTGTCAGAATGAAGTACTTACACATTATCCTGTTGGTTGTTTTAGAGTTCAAGTGGTATACACTTAAACAGCAAGCAGTTTTGAGTTGACGTTTGGTTCATTTGTCTTCCAAGTCGCTAATGACCCTGGCACTTGAAATCAACTGAACTACACTGAACCACAACATCATTAGTAAACTATAATCTGTGTAATTATGTCCACATTCCACTTTTGTAAGAAATGAGAGTGGAGAACTCAACTGTGTATTTTTTTTTTTTCTGATAGCGTGTGTTCCTGAGCAGCGCCCGCCAGGCGTGTCTGTCATCCAGTGGCAGTGTGCCTCCGGCCATGCAGTGGCTCTGTCACCCACTAGGTCACCGCTTCTTTGTGGATGGGGATTGGGCTATTCGCAGCACACCTAAAGAAAGCATCTACAGCCAGGCTGGCAATACTGGTCAGTGCAGAAAAAATATAGTTCACACTTCCTGTGTAACTGTGTTTTATAATGGCTAATTAAATGCCTTGTGCCAAATTCGTCACCTAAGGCCTAAACACCTGTTTTGTACATGCGCACTCCAGCAGTCGTATTGGTCGTGTTAATGGTTTGTTGGTACTCTTACAGTGGATCCTCTGGCCCAGGTGACTCAGGCATTCAGAGAACACCTCTTGGAGAAGGCTCTGTACTGTGTGGCCCAGCCTCATGGAGAGAAAAGCCCCAGTCAGGGCGAGGGGTGAGAAAACAAAACACACTGTCAAATTGCTGTCATTTGTACACCATCTATACCATCTTTTATTGGAATTTCATGGTTGGTTTACTATTATAGGTATTTTTACAATTTAGGTGTGAATAGATGCAGACAAGAGGAACAACAGCAATAAGGAAAACATAATTGACTATATTGACTAATTCCTTTGGTAATGATAGATTTGAAACCGTCATTTTATGCTCATGTGGCAGCAAAATAACCGTTCAGTGCATGTCTCTCCTCAGGGAGTATGCTGATGCCCTGGAGTACCTCCAGCTGTTGATTAGTGCATCAGATGCGGCCGGTGCCACCTCCCAGTCCTTTGCTATCGGTTCCAACATGGCTACAGTGACTGGTAAGTCACCGTGGCAACGGTCATTTCTGTCAACAACACGCTCGTTCAAAAGACGTTAGTGCCAACTAATGGCAGCAGTTTTTGTATCCCAGCCCATCGGCTTCTTAAACCTTGGCAAACAAACACTCACTGACTACTTGTGTTGCTTGAGTACATCAACACATTCAAGTGTAGATTCTGGCTTCATTACTACTTAGTTTCTCTGAGAGAATTGCATTTGCTTCTCCTGCATCTTTTCCTTCACCTGCCCCGACTGTTCGATTTCCTTAATGTGCTTGCAAAATAGGAAGCAGTGAGATAAAGTTCATTTTTATACTATTGAGGTCGAGTAGCCTGATTTCCAATGGGTTGACTTCTACCCTCCCACCACTTTCCTTTGTCCTCACTGATCACTGATCTGAGCGAAAGGGGACTAGGTAAAAGGGAGGCATCCACTAGATTGCTTCATCTATCTTCAGCGCTGTCAAATCGGTGATCACCTTGAGAGGAGGGGAGGGTGTGGGAGGGAGGGGAGGCGGTGCAGGGATTTTAATGGGAGACTTTTCTTGGCAGAGCCTCAGGTTTCTCACACAGTTTTAGAAGTCTGTGTGCGTGTTGCCCAATGTTAAATGGAGTAGTTTTCCCTCATGAGGGAGTCGTCAAAATGGCTGCTTTCTCACAGCATGTTGTGACTATGCCAGAAGGGAGAAACAGATTGATTCAGAGGTCAAAATACAGACAGCAGCTGTGTGTGTGTGTGTGTGTGTGCGTGCGTGCGTGCGTGCGTGCACGGTCATGCATGTTAAATGTGAAAGTGGGCAGTGGGGGATTCAAATATTTGCATGTTTGTTGTTTGTTTGTCTGCGGGTGTCTCGCCTTTGACTTTTTTTGTTCCGACTTCCAGGCTGCGACCCCCACTCCAAGTGGTGGTCCTCGGTTGCCGTGGTGATCATCAACTGGCTCCAAGGAGATGACGCTGCGGCGGAGAGACTGTATCCAACTGTTGAGCACTTGCCCCGCAGTCTGCAGAACGCAGAGTGAGTTGGACCGTGCACACTCTGGGGCTTCTGCAGCCAGCCTTAAGAGCGTGTTGCATAACTTTTGTCTGCACACACACACACAGACACACACACACACACACACACACATTTCCACTGCTTTAACCTGTGTCCTCTGCCCCCCACCCACTCTGTCAGGAGTCTTCTGCCCAATTCGTGTCTGAACACATTCAGGGCGGTGCGGGCTCTGCTGTCCAAGCCAGAAAACTGCCAGCTGAGTCTGAGCTACAGCGACAAGGCCAGTGCCCTGCTCCGAGACAGCCTCAACCTAGGACCACACTGCCACAGCTCTAGTTTAGACAAGGTACACACACACTCACACACAAAGGCACAAACACTTGCAGAGTGTGCATTAAAGTCAAGTTGATTTTTATTATTATTCCTATAAATTCAGGGGATTTTGTGAGGGTGACAGCATTAGAAATATAAAAAAATGCTTACACACAAATGCACACAGTGACAGATGTGCCCACACATAAGCGTGTGTAAAATTATAAACACGCAAAGTTTCCCCACACATAATCTCTTGAGTGTACACACACACACACACACACACACACACACACACACACACTTTTCACAATACAAAGCCACACACTTTACCACAGACAGCGAATCCCCTGTAGCATCTCCTCTCTGTGATACCACGGTGTCCTACCCTCTGGCGTTCAGCAGATGGTGATGCTGGTGGATAGGTAGCTCACAGTGTGCGCACGTCTACGGCCAGAGCTGTGGTGCATTGTAGTTGCATTGCATGTGTGTCTCAGTGGAGTGCAATGTACCTGCAGTGCAACACGGAGCTGGGCCACTAACAGCAGAACACACACATACAGTGAGGGTGGAAAATGCCCTTCAACTTTGAATAGAGCTCTTTTGAAGTCAGAGCTGGGCGATATCTCTGTGTATTACTCATCTGCTATCACTGTAAGCATACATGTTTTGTTTATATAAATACAAATAATAAATGAACACTATAAAGCTATTACAATTTCTCCCAGAAATATTTGAGAATGACAGCTGTTTGACTAACCATTATTATTATTATTATTATTATTATTATTATTATTATTATAAGGTTCAATATAATAAATATCAAGTAGAAATTTAAACAGCACACTTTTCTCAAACCAAAACGTGTCTTCTTGCCGTCTTTTCCCCCATATTGTTTTGCTATTATTGTAGTAACAGTTGTAGTAGAAACACACATTTTCTTCAAAAGCATTTCGCTTCATTTTTGGTCTAAAACAGACACGAGACATCTTTCCAACCACCACACTTTCAAAAAAATCTTGACACACGTTGCTCACATTTCAGTATCCAGGTCATTAGTCAGTGGTGTTACTGTACTGCAGCCTGTGCCATCAGTGACTGTTTTGGCAGTGAAATGCATCTCGCCTCCGTCTCTCTCTCTAGGTTGTCCAGTTGCTCTTGTGTGATCTCCTGTTGGTGATGAGGACCAACGTGTGGCGTCTGCAGCAGCAGGGGGCTGGTCCTGCGGGGCCAGGGTTGGTGGGTACCAGCGGCCCCGTGGGGGTCCACCAGGCCTCCCCACCGGAGCTCCAAGGTTTTCAGCAAGATCTCAGCTCCCTACGCAAGCTGGCACACAGCTTCAGGCCTGCAATGCGAAGAGTACGTATAACAGTATTGACGGTACCTCGTGTACATTTTAGTCATTTAGCTCATGCAAGCACTTAGTTAGACTTACCTGGAATGACAAACGCATGCAGAGTTCAGATACAAAATGGCAACACAAAGTGAAGCACACAGCATGTACACATATTTGCAGGCAGTCCGCGGTACAATTCTCTGTGGAAATTAGCTGGGAGGTGTTGCAACACACACACACACACCCCTGAGGCAAGTGTTTAGCAGTGTTGTTCACAAGGATTCAAAGTCTCTCTGAGGTAGAACTGAAAACTCTGTATGAGTCATCATCACTTACTCTCATCCCTCCTCCTCCTCCCCCCTCTCATCTCTTTCCAGTTGTTCCTTCATGAAGCTACAGCCAGGCTGATGGCGGGGGCCAGTCCCACCCGCACACATCAGCTCTTGGATCGCTCGCTGCGACGCAGAGCTACGCCCGGAGCCAAGACAGGTGTGTGTGTGTGTGTGTGTGTGTGTGTGTGTGTGTGTGTGCGTGTGCGTGTGTGGACGTACTTTTGTTGATTTGATTTTTTTCATCCACTCTGCACTCCAAACTCTGTCTGCAGGCAGAATTGTTTTATTAGCTTTTTGCTGCTCTTGATATTTTGAGTTTCTGTGTTTTTATTGTTTGTTGTTGTGAGTTCAGACTTTCAATATCTGTTGTTGTTTTTTTAGGTATTGTAAGCAGTATGAGAGGCTCTGATAACATAACCATGATTGTTTTTATGAGTAAAATTAGTGCGGTATTGAGCTCTAATCAGGTAGCATTAAACAAAAAAAATGGAGTAATGAAATAATAAATAATAAACCTCAACTGTGGATGCTGCTATTCTCCAAACACTTGGGATTTGTGTTGTCCTGCAACTTTTTACACAAAAGTTGAGCTGAGAGACACTGAATTGCTGTAATCAGTGGTTCTAATCAGCTTTTATTTTGCCCAATTGTTCACTTCACTAAATCCCATGAGTAACCAAACAAGAAGCCCGCTGAAGTCTGATTGGCTGCTGGTGGCTCATGACATCGAAAAAGCTCGCCCGAAATACCTCTGTAACAACATCCTTTTGTGTTTTTGTGTGCAGAGGAGTGCGAGACGCGGCCAGGCCAGCGGGAGCAGGCCGAGGCCGTGATGTTGGCGTGCCGCTACCTTCCTCCCTCCTTTCTGTCGGCTCCTGGCCAAAGGGTGGGCATGCTGGCGGATGCAGCCCGCACCCTGGAGAAGCTGGGAGACAAGAGGACCCTCCACGACTGCCAGCAAATGATCATCAAGCTGGGCAGCGGCACCACCGTCACCAACAGCTAGAGAGAAGGCCCAGGGACGGGGGAGGGGCTGAGAGACAAGCATGGACACTGTATATAGAAACATCTGACATACATAAACACACACACAGACAGAAAAGGAACGTGCACCTGCAGGCACACAAACATACAGTCTCTTTTGGCGTGCAGCTATTGAACAGATTGAATAAACTATACAGATTCATGTCAAACTGTCAGGATTTTCTTAATGGACTGTCCCTCCCACCACCCCAACCCCACATCAGGAGGCACTTAGAGTTTATGCTCTTGTTGCTGTGGATTATTACCAAAATATAAGATGCATTTCACTCCCTTACCGAGCTGAATCCCCCCTCCTGAGAATGCATTACAGTGCCACAGTTTGACCACAGAGAGGAGCCATCACGGTTGTGTGATTGTGTGTGATTGTGTGTGTGTGTGTGTGTGTGTGTGTGTGTGTGTGTGTGTGTGTGTGTGTGTGTGTGTGTGTGTGTGTGGCATGACAAAGATATTTGCCCTGCATTTATTCAGCGTGGTCCCATCCCCAATCTTGTCGACATAGATGCACCTTCCACATGCAGGAGTGCTCAGTTGGATTGGGGTGGCAGGCTGCTCTGATTGGCTGCAGAGCGAGGTGTCTCTTATTCGTGGGAGGAAAAACAACCAAACACGTATTGGTCCAACAGTGGGAAGCCACTCCGCAGGTTGTTCAAATAGTGTTCAAGTTGATTTGAATCATGTTTCACTGATAATCTGAGGCGAGGTGAGCCGCTGCACAAGCTCTGTGTCTCTATCTGCACTAGCCCTGCGAGGCTGAATTCAATGAGATGAGTAATGGCTTTATGAGGTTATTTTCATAGAGGTCTTTTTTTTGTTTTGCTGTGTACATATTTTAAAATGTATTTATAATCTGTATGAAATTTTGATTAAGCAGTATTTTGCATGAGCAGAGTGATAAATGCTTATTTTCTTCCCTCAAACCTGTTTTATTTGGTAGCGTCTGACCAGGCCCAAATAAAGTAGTTACTGTACTGTATTGCCATGGCGATGAAGTGGAGACCATATTAAGTTATTTGCGTCACACCGTCTGACTCAATTGACCTTTTGCACTGTTGCACACGTATGCAACTATGGTGTAAATATAAATTGGCAGCGTCCGATTCTGGTATCACCAACCATCAACCTTAAACTATAACACTGAACCTTTGGCACTTTTGCAAAGTTACATAAGTCATGCAGACAATTTCAAAATAATTGACGGTTTTTTTCCAAAGAGGGCCTGTAGTGAACCTTCTGGTTTTCCTTTGTAGCTCCAACATAAAGAGCAATACTTGCTCTTTCAGTCATGCTCCTACAGAACCACCGTTTGTAGATTTTTAGAGGACTGTAAAAAGTAAAACAGAAAACTTTGTGTTTTTGTCCCAGGACCAGTATGTTTTTATAGTGTGTCACTAATGTGAAAGACTGAAAGACGTTGGATTGAGATGAATGAGAACCATGTCTAAAGGTATTATTCATATGTCCTTTAACCAACATCTTTTCATCTCTTCCTTGTTCTTTTAGTTTCATTCTTTTATGATGTAAATATTAAAGCATTTTGTAAAGAAGACTACATTGTTTCCTGTGGTGCTTTCCGTTTTAATGGAGTTTGCCACCACACGATGATGATGATGATGATGATGATGATAAAAGTAGTTAAAAGTCTCGCACCAATAAGCTCAAAATTATGCAAGTAGGTCATGTGCTGACATGTAAAATGGGACAAAACTGTTCAGAAGATATCTATTTGGGGAAAAATGCTGAATTAATAATAATAATTACTCTTTTGGTTTATTCCAGAACCCGAATTATTTTCTCAAACAATGTTTTTGCTCTGATGAAGGTCTAAACGCCCAAAAGCTCAGAATAAAGTGAAACACTGCATGGATCTAAGTGTGTGGAAATCTCTTCTATCAGTTCAAACATTGCTTTTGTAGGCAAAGGCCAAAAGTTAAATGATAACAGTACTAGTTGCCTGTAATGTGCTTTCCTAAATGCAGATTGTTAAAGTGGGCATTTCTTTTCCAATTTGAATGATAAACATTTTTATTAATCAGGCTGGAAGCTTTGAAACATGACTGTAATGATAATATGGCCATGATAAAGGAACATGTTACCTTTTTGACTCGTGGTCACTTGGGTTGTCATTGTCGCCGCTCTGCACAGAGTAGCAGAGGGAGAAAACATGCTGATCCAAATTGTGTCTCCAGTGTGTTGATGTCAGTGCATGTTCAGTAAAGACAAAAAGAGCAGGCATTGGTCATAGCAGCATTGAAAGGTGCTGGTATATTTAACATTGGCGTTACAAAAACATTTCAAACAAAGTGATGCTGTGTCATCGATTCCAAACAAAGAGACATGAAAATCAATAAAACGGCATGCTCCAACTTAAGACAAGTGACATTCCCAAAAAAGGTCGTTATTTTTTTCATCAATGGATTCTTTTAATAACATTTTATAAGCAATAACATATTCCATTTTATAGAAAATAAACATCTCTAGGAAATACTATACACAATTATATTAGTACATCACATCTTACATTTAAACAGCATCAAATACTTATATACACCATTAAATAATGAGCTTCATAAAAGAGAAAGTTTGGTGTGGCGTTTTTGCACTTTCTTTTTTGCTCTAATACTTAAATATGTCTCCTTTTGATATGACCAGTACTTTAACTGTCGCCCTGTGCAGGGCATTGTTACATAGCATGGAAGAGTGAAAGAGGCTACATTTTGAGATACACAAACAGACAGGTGTGTTATGAAATCTGAATTGAATGTATATCTTTCTGCACGGCTGTGGTAGGTGAAGTAATCATACATCATGACAATGTTTAACAGTAATACTTCTGAACTGTACATAGATATGAAGTGAGATGACCTGACCCCCGGTTGGACCAATAGGAGCCCTGATCTGCAACCTGTCAAGTGATGATGGCGGCATCTACTGTACATACTGAATGTGCACACAGTTAAAATGGAGTAACACTCTTAAACAGAGTTATCTTCTTTTTTTTTTCTTTTTGTCATTTTTTTTTTTAATTTTGGAATAACACAAAGCTGGACATATACCAAGGGTGACGCAATGATGTCGTATAGTCATAATGCACATCAAAATACATCTCCGAAGATAAGAGCGTTATATTAAAATACTGTGTCCATTTTTTTCTTAACTCTTCAATATCAGAATATTTAGAACCTGTAAAGCACATCATCATGTACAGTTTCCTTTTTTGTTTCGTCTTCTTTTAACCACAAACGCACACATTGAGATAGTACATCCAGTGGTTGGCTGCTGTTTTTTTGATGCATGATATCTTGAATTGGAGATGAACTTCTTCCCTCACGCAGACATATGTGCACAAACACACTGATGATGTGGCTGTAGAATGACAAATCTATGATTATCTCACACACTCACACAGACACTCACTCACGTACACGCATACATACTTCTTGGACCACAGACAAGGTGGCCAGAGGGATGCTCCTGTCCAATCAGTGTCCGCCAGGTGTCTGAATATGATAGCAACCCATCCGAAGGCAGAACACACACACATCCCTCGCTCTGCATTTCAAACAGCCCCCCTGTGCACTGGGCCCTAGGCACACAGTCTCTAAAGCGCAGTCTATCCTCCTGTTAAACAGTGCCGCTGCCTTCTGCCTTCCAGTAAGGGGCTCGGTTGAGGAAAAACACATTTCCAGGCCGGGGCTCAGGGAGCAGCTATTCTCAGTGGAGCCATTCTCCAGGGTTTGTATTGCTCCTACAGTAGCTCCACCTCAGCGCAGCCTTTTACCCTCCCCCAGCCCCACTGGCCGGTGTGCCTGTCCGTCATCAGTCATCACCTTATTTTTAGGTATAGATGGCTGTTAGGACAGCGTTTTTGTTTGCCTGGCTGGATAGGTGATGCTCGACTGGCTGAGAGGTGGTGTTGGTGGTGGAGGTGGTGTGCTGGAATATCTTACAGGTCCTGTTGAGAAAGGGAAGAGAGACTGACATAAATACAGATAACAAACACACAGAGAGGAAGAAATGTATGACCTGTGCCAGAGGTTTTGACTTTATCCTCCTGTGACTGCTACATTAGCCTTGAATTTGTTAGCCTTTATGTTCTGTTGGTGTGTGTCTAAACTGAGCCGTATGTGTTTTTATTAACACAAAAGCTGCAATACATGTACGTTCAGGCATACTGCAGGTGGAGGCGCCTCCTGTGCAGGCGGGTCTCACATGTATGTGCCGTACATGCCTCTTTGTGAGTGTGCGAGAGTGTTTGTGCCGACATGAAAGCGAGCTGGCTGCGGTGTGCAGGAGTGGGGAGATAGATGCAGCTGGCCAGTGAACCAGCACTCCACTGTGAAAGACACAGCAGGAACGCCCACTAATTGCACTGCTGTGGTGGTGGTGGTGGAGCGCTTTTCTTTCCCCCTTTCCTCCTCTGCAGCCCCCCAGTATCTCTCGTTCTCTCTGAACTGCCAGTTGCCCACCCTTATGGCCTTGACTCAGACCAGCAGCTTTGCTCTCCTTCTCTTATCTCTCCCTCCCTCATCTTTGAAGTTACCGTCCCTCACTCCCTCTCTTTCTGTTTACCTCCCTGGAGTAGCTCTCATTCTTTTACACCTTCAATCTCACTTGTTTTTTTCTCTGTTTCTCCATCACCGAGTGTCTCTCCCTTCACTGCCTGTCTCTCTTGTTGCCCTTCTTTTCTCTTTCTATCTCTGTCTCTTTCATTCTGTCGCTCTCTGATGTAACTGCCCCCATTCGTCTTTTGTTCCCACTCAGCCGCAGCACGAAACAGTTTTTCTTCTCCCTGCCTCCCCGCCTGTCTCTCTCCAGCTCGCCATGTGTTTAGACGAGTGTGAGTTTACAGGTAACCTGTTAATGAACCTGTGTGGACGCACACAGTGTGTGTCCCATAGCTCTAGAGAATCCACAGCTGAAGGCAGCATGTGTGTGCAATGTCGTCGATATGTGTGTTCCATTAGCCTGAAACCAAGTGAACGCAGGCAGAGGGAGAAATTCAGAGGGGGACCCATGGGTGGGGTGGTTTGTGTGTGTGTATGTGTGTGTACGTATGTTTCTGCTCTTGCCTTTGATTAGGCTGCTCAGCATAAATTGGCACGGCACAGACCCACACACAGACCTTCAGATCCCTCAGCTGATGACAGCTCTGCCTCAGCCCGCTAACAACAATCTCCCTCTGTCTTGCTCTCCCTTTTCTCTCCTGTTTCTCATACTCTATTTCTGCCGCTTAGACGTGGGAGTTGAGGTGAAGAGAGGCAGGGAGAGGAGTAGAGAGGAGATGAGAGAGAGAGAGAGAGAGAGAGAGAGAGAGAGGGAGAGAGAGAGAGGGAGGAAGGGATGAGGAGGGATGAAGGGAGGACGATTGAAAATGGAAAAGGGAGCTCACAGGAGATGAGAGGTGAGCAGAGTGAGAGACGGAGGGAGCTGGAACAGCAGGGAGTCGCACAAGCAAAATAAGGGGAACAGGGAGAAAAAAAAAACGGAGGAAAGAGAAATAACAAGAGAAAGAGGGAGAGAGAAAGGGTGGAGAGAGCATGTGGGGAGGATAGCAGGCAGTGATGCTGGGTGGGGTGTTTTGATCAGCAGCCAGCTTTTCATCCCTGTCAGTCTGCACAGAGGAGAACAGGAAAGGGAGAGGGCGAGAGGGAGGGAGGGAAAGAGAGATGCAGAGAGGGGGGGGGGGCTACTGCCACTGCTGCCTCAATGCACCGCTGCTCCCTGCTGAATGTCAGCATCTCTCCCTCTCTACTCCCCTCCCTCTGCATTTGACCTTCCTCTCTGTGCTGCAGTGTAAATACACCACCACAAGATGGCGTCTGTCTTACAGGAAAGTTGACCATGGAGTGGACTGTTCACATTAACACGAAAACGGTGACCCACTGTAATTGCAGTGGTCTGCAGTCATAACAGTGGGTGTTGAGAGACAGTAATACACAAAGGGCACATAACGAAGTGTTTACACAGCTAGTGGTGGTTGATATGGGTTTAGCCTGCCAAGGTCATTGGGTACATATTGATTTGGTAACAAGATATTGGCCGGTCCATGATGAGATCCTGGCCTTAATGGGTTATATACTCGCACAAGGGTAGATAGGGTACTTGATCACGGTGTACAATGAACACCAACCTGAACCTTCATGTTTTCTCCTTTGAGTCTTTCTCTGTTTTACAAGAGCTGACAATTGTGTTTTCTGTTCTGCACTGTATCATCTATCCAGCCATGGTGCTGCTGCTTGTGACAGCAATGTGTGAACTCAATTTTTTCTGTGCTGAGGGGAGGGATGAAGGGTGGAGCAGGAGTGTGTGTGTGTGTGTGTGTGTGTGTGTGGGGGGGGGAGGATAGGATAGAAAGGGAGGCGAGGGGAGGGGAGAAAAAAATCGAAATGCACAGTGGTTCTCAAAGCAGAGAGGGTATAAGTGCTCTAGTGGGAGCACAGACCTATGCACACCTGCTGTACATAAAGATGAAAACTGAGAGGTTGTACTACCTTCGTTCCAAAAGTCCTCTCCATCTAACTGTCCCTCCTTTCTTCTATGCATGTCTCACTGTTAAAGCAGGGTGCACTAATAATTTGGTGTCAACCAGCAGCAGTCAGCTGAAGATAAGATTCAAGAGTTTAAATCTTCAAAATGGATAATGTAAGGATTGATATGCATTTAATCACTTGTTTTGAGGCTTTCATTTTCTTACCTCATGTTTAGGACATTTGATGGAGAAGTCATCCTCGTGGAATGTACAGCCTAGGCAAGAAGAGAGAAAGCAAAGAAAAGGAGGGAATAAGCTGCAGTGTTGCAGATGGACATAACAATGAACGAAAATAATAGCACGAGGCGAATGCACACATCAACCCCTACAACCTCCCTCAAAAAATCCAGACACATGACAAAGAGGTGGGGTTAAACTGAAAAATGAGCAAGAAAGAGGCAGAGAGAGAGTGAGAGAGAGCAACAGAGGAGAGAGAGAGACTGAGTGGATGAGTTGTGATGCAGGCAGGCAGTCAGATATGGCTGGTGCACTCAGCAGGATTAAAAAGGGCCTTGCTCTGCTCTCCGTGCTGGCTAGGCAGACGTGGCAGGCCTTCTAATCCTCAAACTGTACTTCCTTGGCATGAGGTAATGTAAGGGGAAACCATACAACACATGTGCTGACACACAGATACTCACTTGTATTGACAACAACAACCAGGAACACTCACACACACACACACACACACAAGCATTGAAGGGAACGTACATTGGCAACCTGGTTGTAAGACGCACATAGGCATGAATTAAAGCAAGCATTCAGGCAGGAAGGCACACACATAGATGCATGCAAACACACACACACACACACACACACACACACACACACACACACACACACACACACACACACACACACACACATTCAGTCCCCAGACAGCAGAATGGATGGACGGAGCCACAGGGGTTGTGGTCAATAATGCACACATACACCTCCTCCCTCAATCTCTTCCCCCTCTCCCTCTTGCACACTCCGGGGTCCCACTTTCCTCTCATCATCCCCTTTATTCAAAGCTCCCTCCCTCCTTTCCTCATGTGCTCTCCTCGCACTCAATAATGTTACTTCTTGATGCATTTTCCTTCTCTCATTTTCCCACATCCACTTTCCCTCCCCTCTCTTTCTTCCCTCTCCTTTCATTTCTCTACTTTTTTCTACCTGCCTTATTTGTTCCCCTCCCTATTGCCCTCTAAACACGTTCAGTTTCCCATTCCCAATTTCCCTCCTTATTTCTTCTCTCTCTCCCTGATTTTTCTTCCCCTTTCATCCCCTGTTGCTCTCTTCCTCTCTCGCTGTGGTCTCTTACCTATCTCTTTGGCGCAGACATAGTGGTATTTATGAGAGCAGCCTCTCCAACAGCAGCTGAGGGACGCCCCCACAATCTGGCACTTGTAGCAGCTCTGGGGTTAGTCAGACAGACGGACATATGGACCAAGACCAATAAAGAAACAACAAAATTGACCGATAGAGGCACATAGGGATAGAGAGAAGAAAAAGAGGAAAAAAAGTTAAAAGTTAATGGCAATTTCTCAAAGAAGCTGCACAGATTCTGAAAGTGACTGTACATAGTATCTCTCTTAACTTACATAAGCATGCACACATTTCAGAATAGTATAAGGCTCAGTGTTGATTGCTGTCGTACCGTTTGGGCTGAGTTGTTGGCAGCCTCCTTCAGTCCGTATAGCCTCCCAGCTACCATAATTACCCCCTTGGTCCAGATGGCACAGTTTTCATGGGCCCAGTGCTCCTTAGCCTCTGCCTCCACTTGTAGCCTTTGGAACATGCTGCCACTGCCCTCTTGGTCACTTGAGGCCCCAGTGCTGATGGCCTGGAGCTGCTTCATCCTCCTGAACCTCTCTCGGAGAGTTAATCTTCGTGGACCACCCTCCTGACCCATTCTTTCTGTTCTTTCTGCCCGTCTGTAGCGCCAATGATGGTGCCTGCTACTACTGCCCTCTTGAGAGGATGCTTCTGTATTGCCTTCCTTTTCTGTGCTGTCCTCGCCCTCAATCTTTGAGGAGTTGCCTGGTTCTTCGCTGCTGCTACTGTTGTCGTCGTTGGTTTTCTCTGACTGTTCTCGGAGGGATTCTGTGTGCCTGATCGTCAAAAGTTTCCTTGGAATGCCATCCTCTGTGTAGTAGGGTCCACACAAATCACCTAGGTCTCTGTAATTTGCTGGCTTTCCACACAGGCTACATGTAAGACTCCTGTCAATTAGATTTTTATTCACCAAGGGTCCCTTTAGCATGGCAGCAGCGTGTGGCACTACCTTTGCAACTGTGAAAGGATTCCTCATTCTGAGTATGCCCTTTTTTCTACGTCTCTGAAATATTACTGCATCCTCAGGCTTGTTGACGATGGCACACCAAGATGAAAAGTCTCTGGAGTTGTTAATCCGTACATAAGGACAGAAAGACAATTTTGAATTTTGATGGACTGTTTTGCGCCTGATCCTTTTCACAGAAATGGTCTCAGTCTTTTTTTCTGATATTGTCACTACAGGACCCACAATACATGTCTTCTGTTTTTCCTTATTTTCTCTTTCCCTTTCTTCTTTTTCTCTCTCCTCTTTTTCGTCCCGTTCACATCCTGCAGCCCTTACTACTGCCTCAATAACCTCGATGGCGTCTTTCATCCCAGGTTTTGGCCCAGGCTTTTTGTGGACCTTCATTGCCTTGCCAGGAATCTGCTCTGATGAGGCTTTGCCTCGTTTCCTCTTGGTTGCATTTGCTGATGGTTTTCTGCCTCTCCTAGGTTTCTGGATGAGTTCTGTGCTGGTAACCTGGGGGGCTTCTGTGATCTCATCTGGGCTGATTGGCAGAGGTACTGTGGACTCTGTGGGGGTTACCTTCTCTTCAACCCTCTTCTGTTGTTGTTCTGCTGTTTCAATATTTGGCTCCTCGGCTGTCTCTGTTTCTTCTAGAGGGGCTTGGCCTTTTCTCTTCTTCCTCCTCTGCTTTAGGTGCATCTCGTGGTTGTTTTTAATTGCCCTCTGCTTGGCTAGCCTTGGTGTTGTAACTATTAGGCTCCCTGCTTCCAAGGCTACTACTGAGGCATCTGTACTCTCCACCATGGCCCATCTCTTCCTTTTAGTTCTGGCGGACTTAGTGGCAGCAGAAGATACACCATCCGAGGCCTGTTCTGTCCACTTTCCTGGAGCCTTGACTTCTACTGAGGCCTCCATTGAGCTCCAAACCTTGTCAGCACCAACATCCTGCTGTGTCCCTGGTTTAATGGTTTCCTGTCTTGTATCCTCCTTATTTGCAACCTCTTCTTCCACTCCTTGTCTCAACTGCTCTGGCGTTGATGCCTCTTGACTCACCTCATGATTTTCTCTTTCTTGTCTCATCTCCTCTTTTCTCTGTTGTTTCACTCCTTCTTGTCTAGACTCTATGCTTTTCACTTCTCCCTCTATCATCTCAGTGCTATTTAGAAGCATAGATGTCTCACCTTCCTTTAAGACATGTTGAGACAAAGCCTTGGTTGTCACATCATCAGTTAGATTGCTCTCTATCTGGGGAATTGGGAGGTGTTTCTTCGAGCTAGGAGATGTAATTTTCTGCACCATGGCCTCATATTTCTGTCCTCTACCTTTGCGTGGTGGGAGAACTTTTGTTTTAGTGGGGCATTGAGGAGGCACCACAGGCACATCACTAGTTATGTCAGTTTCACTGATGTTGGGAGGAGTGTCTTTGGGTGGGGGAGTGACCATAGAGGGTTTCTTAGGTGGCCCTCGCTTTCTTTTGGGGCCCCGGACACCCTTCTCTTTAGGTGTAGCCACAACTGGTTCCAGCAGGGGGGGTTGAGGTGGTAAGGGTTTTGGTTTGGGTTTTGGTCCCCTCTTTTTCTTTATTGGTGTTGAAGAAAGTTCTGGGCTAGGTTTCCGTTTTAGTGGAAGTGATGTCTTTTCTTCCGATTGTTCAGTTGAGACTGGTGGGGCAAGTGGTGCAGGTGGGTCTGCTGGAACATCTGTATTTTTGACTGCATTAGGAATGGGAGTTAGAGTTTGTTCCATAGTAACACGTCCCTCCACTTTTGGAGAAACATCACTAGCTTTAATTTCTGTTAGTGTCTGGGGTACAATATCTTCCCCTACAATTTTTTCTTTTTCTTTTGACAGTTTTTCTTGAGAGGGCTTTCTGGATCTCAATACCATGTTCTTACCCTCCTTCTCTGGCACCTTTGCCTCATGGTTTGCTTGTTTTTCTTCCTGGTTTACTGGTTTTACATCGTGGTTTACTTGTGATATTGTAGCTTTTAGGCTGCCCTTGCCCCTGCTCCTGCTTTGCAGTCCCGTCAAAGGTTGAATGGTTTCCTCTTGTTGTACCAGCTTTGCTTTAGAAACTGAGCCTTTTGGACGACCCACTGAAGCCCTGATGGGTGCAGTATCAGCGGGGGACAACACATCTGCTGGCTTGGGTCCAGGCTTAGGTCCTGGTTTTGGACCTGATTTTAGAGCAGGCTTTGGACCAGGTTTTGGTCCAGGTTTTGACCCAGGTTTTGGCCCAGGTTTTGATCCTGGTTTGGGTCCTGGTTTTCGTTTCACAGGAGTCTCAATTTTCAGTGGCAGCTCTGGCTCATTTGGCACAGATTTTGGTCCTGGTTTTGGTCCTGGTTTTGGTCCAGGTCTTGGACCAGGCTTTGGCCCAGGCTTTAGGCCAGGTTTAGGCCCTGGTTTGGGACCCGATTTTGCTCCTGGTTTTGGCCCTGGTTTTATTCCAGGTTTTGGCCCTGGTTTGAGCCCAGGCTTTGAACCTGGTTTTGGACCTGGTTTTCTCTTCACATGAGGCTCAACTTTAGGTGGCAAGTCTGGTGCATTAAATGAGCGAGTGCACATTCTCGAACGAAAACCATCAGTTAGCATTTTGGGAGTGTGGCTCACAATAGATTCCTGATGAGCTAGGTCCATTTGATCTGAGAATAGCACAGTTTTGCTTGGAGGCATGCATGGTTTCTGTGTAGGCGAGGGGGCTCCTTCCTCTTCTTTTTCCCCCTCCCTCTCCAAACTTAGCTGTCGCCTGATCCCCACACCTGAATGCATGATTCTTCTTCTGCCCCTGGCATGCTTACGTCCAAATGCCCTCGGCTGAGCAGATGGGGCCACAGGCTCTGGCTTGGCCAATGGGGTCACAGCACTGGCACAGCTGATCCCCGGCTCCATGTCCTCATCACCTTTTTTTGGGGAGGGTGGAGTGTCTGCCCAGGAGGGGGCTGAGGGAAGTATTGACTTCCCTGGCAGCTGAGGAGAGTCTGGCTCCAGCACTTTAGCATCACTGTGATCAATATGATCCCTGGCCTGAGCTGGAGGTGTTGCCTTGTCATTGAGAGCTGAGAAGACTGGCATAGCAGACTGAGGCTGAGGAGCAGTGTCACCAATGGCTGACTCCCTTGCAGAAGCATCTGCTGCTGCTGTTGCTGCTGCTGCATTTGGATGGGCAGGCACCCCTGCAGGCTCGTTGTCAGTATGGAGCTCAGTACTCTGACTCTCTGTCCTGCTGCAGAGATCTCCAGGAGGCTTCTCTGACCCATCTCTATTATTCATGTGCTCCTCTGTCGATGACAGGCTCACTTTCTCCCCATCCCCCAGTTCCTCCCTAACCTGTGCAGACAGAGAAGGGGAAAAAGAATGTTGCTTTTGTTTCTGTATTTCATCTTCTTCTTCTTCATCTGCCTCCTCCTCTCCGTCCCCCTCCTCCTCTTCATCCTCCTCATCTCTGCTCTCTCTCTTGTCTGAGTTGCTCTCATCCAAAGCCTCAACTTGGGGGGTTGGAGAGGTGTTCTCTGAGCTGTCCTCCTTCTCTGTGGAATATTGATCCTGTTCAAGGTCACCCCTAGAAATGAAAGGCAATGTTTTCACTGAGCTTTCAGAAGCAGTTGGAGACTCAGATTTGAATGCTTCTGATTTAATCTCTTGGCCAAAGTGCTCCTTGTGGCTGGAGTCAGAGAGAGCTGCCGGGGACTGTTCAACTGAGTCTCTTGCATCAGGGTCATATTTTCTCTGGACCTCTTGGTACACTGTCTCCTTATAGCAATAGCTTTTTTCTGTCACCCCTTTGTTTACTTTGCTGTAGAGAGCTGGACATTTCTCTTCATCTGACCATTTCTCCAGATTCTCTGTAGATTTAGTTGTGTCTGAATCTCTCTCACAGTCAGGGTTTTTTTCTGTTGTCACCTCCTCTTTGTCAGCTGATTTCTCTGTCCAGGCTGATTCTTCAAAGTTCTCTTTGACAGGCTCATTGATATGCTGTATATCTGAAGGGGAGTCCCTTTCTTGTTTCATAGGACTGGGGATTGTAATGCTTGTAGGAGACCTCTCATCACCAATGCTCTTCACTGGAGTACTCATGCCATCTCCTCCCTGCCCTGACTGACATCTAGTAGGGTCAGGGGTAAGGGTGTGCAGACCTGAGTCCCCAGACCTGGTGGACATATCATCTGGAGATGTCATGGAGCATGATGAGGCTGTGTCCAGGCTGAGTTGTGTGTTATTGGGGGCCTGTGCTGGACTTCTGCCCTGGCCACAGTAGAAGTAGCCCCTCTCCAGTTGTTCATCACTACTGCTGGAGTAGCCTCCCTCATGGAGTTCCATGGGCATTGGCTGATGCTGTGGGGTAGAGTAGGGGTCCTGCATGGGGCCTCCACCAACACCACCACCACCATCTGGATATGGAGGACTTTTGTACTCCTCACCCTTTTTGGAGGACACTCCACTTCCAGCACTGCTGTTGCTCCCTCCACTGTTGCGCTTACTGCCTTTCTTGTTGGCCACCAGGGCCTCTGAAAGCAGCAGCTGCTGGACATTATTCGAGATGTTCTCTACCTGAGAGGTGAGGGCATTCAGGCTCCACAAGCTAGGGTTTGACAACAGCTTCTCTGAGAAGCGTTCTTTCATGGTGGGGACCTGCGGTGTGGTAGTGTAGCTGTGGGGGGCTGCGTGGGGCACATTAGGTGAGGGGTGTGAGCGTGGTGGCATTAACATGGTATTCGTACTGGTTTGCTCCTGCATACCAGCTGAAGAGGATGAAGAAGAGGAGGCTGCCCCAGGGGTCATCGGAGGTTGGCCATACTGGAACGACTCTGGATTGGTCATTAGGGGTGAAGGGGTGGAGCTGTATGAGGGGGAGCGCCCTACAGAGCGTGCAGGGGAGTGGCTTGAGGAGGGGCTACAAGTCTGATAATACTGTTCTGGTGATCTGACAGACAGCTCTGAGAGACAGTAATTTTGTTGGGGTTGGCTGTAGTGTTGGTATTTAGGGTGGGGCTCCTGGGGGTTGGTCATGGCCTGTAAAGGGGGCTGCTGCTCATAACCTCTGGAGGGTTGCTGCTGGTAGCCGTAACTGTTCTGGGTTGGCCTGTAACCGCCCTGCTTTAGATTGCTGTGGCTGCTCATTTGTCTGCCATATTGGGAATTGGGGGGCATGTTGTAACCTTTATAACAGTGAGGCATAGGACTGCACTTTTCCATGTATGGCGAAGGGGAAGGTGAGTGCTGGGGGTAGTGCAGGTGACTCTGGGGGTACATGAGAGGGGAGGGGGCAGGGTTAGGAGGGTGGGGCTGGTGATGGGGGCTGGTATAGGCAGGGGTGGAGGGCTGATGGCACTGGGTTTGGGAGTGGCCCAGCATGTTCTGGTCCATGTACTGGGAGGAGCCAGGTGCAGGGGTACCACCAGCCTCCATACGCCCCACCAACTCCTGGTCATACTGTGCTAACTGGGCTGGGTCCTCCCATTTCTGCTGGAGGTGGCCCTCGCTCATATACTGGGCTGAGTAATTCCCAGGTCCCATGTGGTTACTATAGCCCCCAGGACCCTGTAGGTGCTGACTGGGGTTTGGTGGGGTCACTTTGCTTCCTCTGTAGGATTTCTTTGCCTGCGAGGGTGCAGATCCACCATTTCCACTCCCATTCCCTCCACCATTGCCTGGGTAACCAGGGTAGGCTTGCTGGCTGTAACAGTCCTTGGGTCCTCCTGCAGTTACTGGTCCTCCAGCTGGAGGCATGCTTGTGGGGTTCGCCAGTGAATGAGCCTCATAGCTTGACCTGGCGTGCCCTGAGCCTGGGCCTGGGCCTGTGTGTGGACCGGGGCCTGGGTGCGGGTGCTGGGGGTGGGGATGATGCGGGTGTTGGCGGTAGGTCTCCAGGCGGGATAATTCATGGGGCTCCTGCTGGTAGCAGGGTTGGTTGCTGTGGTAACCACCGCTGCGCTCACGGAAAGACTGCATAACTCTCTCCGTCTGTAGCCAGAGCAGGGAGGGGGAGGTGAGGTGAGACGGGAAAGGGGGAAGGGGGGTTAGGGGTTCTGAAAGCAGGGAGAGGGGGAAGCGAGAGAAAAGAGAGAGAAATTATGAGGGTTAGTGCGGTTGAGCCTGGGGTTTATCCATTCTGCATTTTCTCCTTTCATATTCAATGTCTAATTCTATTTTAACATTCACCTGGGGGTCAAAGCAAAATTCTCCCCCTCTTTGAGAACCATTGGAGATGATATTTTTCACACTCAGTCACACAAACATTCAAACACACACAGGTGCTCACATCCCATGTAGATGCAGTATTATGGACACTTTTCACCCACAAAATATATTCAATTCATAATTTGCTAATTTGCTCACAGCATATTTGAAGAAACTGTGCATATGTGTGTGTGTGTGTGTGTGTGTGTGTGTGTGCATTCTTGTGTGTGTGTATAAAATGGCCCCTAAATGGTGCCGGCTCCAGGATCTGTTTCAGCCTCTCAAGATGGAGGGGCAGACATGTGATGCAGTCTCTGGTGCAGTGATTGACATGTCTGGGATAGAAAGAGAAAGAGAGCGGTGTGTGGCAACTTAATTACCTATCTGTGATAAATAAATCATAACAATGATAACAAACACCTGTGTATGTGGGTGTGTATGTGTGTGAATATGTATGATTGAGGCCAGGAAAGTGTTGAAAGACTGCAGACCACAGCAATAAGATGACATCTGAAGAGCATGTGTGTTGGGTTGTAACACTGGCTCTGAGTCTGAACTGAACTCATTTACAGAGCCACTGTGGCTATTTAGCTTTCCAGCTGTTGTATGATACATTATTCATAATTGTTTTGATCCAATATGATCCCCAGACTTAGCCCCTTTTTCTAACCACTCGAAGATATTACAATTTATTACCTAAACAAACAATGTAAAGCGATATTTTCTGGTTTGTCTTTGATACGGTGTTTCATAAAAGGTTCAGCTGAGCCCTCTTTTTCTTCTCCTCCCTGTCTTTTCCTACACAGATGCAAACTCCAATTTCCTTCAAGGGGAAGTGAGAAGTGTTGCAGTGTGTGTTTGTGTGCATGCTTTCAGTACACCAGTAAGGGTGTCATAAAGTATGCTTGTGTGCTTTATGTTTGGTGTGTTTGTGCCAGTATAAGTGCACATGGCTCTGTTTGCCTGTAATCTATGCGTGTGTGTGTGTGTGTGTGTGTGTGTGTGTGTGTGTGTGTGTGCGTGTGTGTGTGTTTGTGAATGTGAGTGTGTGTTTATGCATTCATACAAAAGAGAAAAGAAGAGAGGAGGGGTGGAGAGTGCTCCTGCTCTATAAAAGGAACAGAGTCACCTGGAGACAGAGCACTGAGCTTGTGTGTGCGTGTGTGTGTGTGTGTGTGTGTGTGTGTCAGCCGGTTCCAGCACAATATCCCAGCATTCAACCCGCCCCAGGGACAGTGGTGCATCCCACCAGACGCACAGTAGCATTATTCATCTCTGAAACACACAGTTTGTGTGTGTGTGAGGAGCATTGTGTGAATATTGCGTGCATTCATTCTTGCGTGCGCATGCCTGAATGTGAGTTTGTGAGTGAGTGTAGGTCTGTTTGTGTTTATGTATGCAGGTCCACAGCTTTTGGCAGCCCCTTAAATACACACAAACATGCAACAAACACAAACACACACATTCATAGACAAACACACACACACACACACACACACACACACCTATAGATTCCCCTGGAGATTCTCTGTCCTCCCTCCTACCTTCCTATCTCCCCGGCCTGCAGCCTACTAGAGCTTCACCCGCGGTGATGTGTATGTATGTGTGTGAGTGTGAGGATACTTGTTTACACAATGACCTAAATAAGATGCTTATAGGGGACAAGGGGTGGGATTCTGCCAGACCAAGCTTGCCGAGCACAGCAGAGAGGATGGACTGAGGCACACACATTGCTCCAGTGTTGTGATGCCATGTGTCTATCTGTACATTTGTGTGTGTTTCTGTAACATCTGCTCTTCTCCACAATAGCCCATTATGAAAAGTAATTAATTGGATTTTTCACTGTTTATGTGTCTCTCACTAAAAACAAAGCAAACAAACCTAGGAAACCCTCGCCCCAATCAATTTACTTCACTCCTCCTTCAGTCTTTTCTCTTGTACTCAAGCATGCGAGCGGCGTCTGCATTCCAATCACGTCTCCTCTCCACCTCCACGCTGCACCTCCTCCTTCCACTTTTATCTTCCACTGAGAGCCCTGGCATTGTGGAGCCGGCCGACTGCTGTATTTGTGGATGCACCGCGTCATGTTGCGCTGCTCCCTGCCTCAGTAGGGGTCAGAGAGGAGAGAGGACGAAGAATACATGCTGAGATGGCTGAAACCTCTCCGTTGATCAGTCTGTTTATTAGCTAGCGCTTGCATTGATTTTGCTGCTGCTTGAGCGCAGAGAAGGAGGGATGAAGATGAAGCAAACGCACATATCGCTCACTGTCTGTCTTTCATTTGCACGCATACACACAGCAAGACACCCACATTGATTGTCTCTTGCTTTCTTGTATGTGTGTGTTTGTTTTCATGCTTTCCCCTCTTGTTCCCCTATTTTCTTTCTTTCTTTCTCCCTACTACATCGACTGCCTGCTTCTGTCTCTCAACACAATGTTATCTGTGCCGATAGGGTACCTTTCTCTTCTCTCATCTCTCCTTTTTTTTAACCTCCTCTGCTGGGGGTCTAATGGGAGGAGAGAGAGAAAGAGTCAGTCAAGGCTTGGGGAGAGATTGACGGTGGGGGATGCAAGCGGCGGGAAAGAGTGATAGAATGATAAGTTTGAAGAGGAAGGAGGAGGAGGATGAGGAGTAAGGGGTGCAGAGGACAGAGGAGGATAGATGATTTACTGAGTGGGCTTTACAACCTGGACTCCTGGGAAATATGAGCAGCAGCAATCGCCACACACACACATGCACACACTTAACACATTCAGAGACTCATGCAAAATGGTAGATTGTGCGCAAGCTTACGATGCAGCGGGGTCTATAATTAGCCAAATGCTTCACCCCTGCAGACAAACATGAGCTGCTAAACAAGTGATTGATTATCTTTGGCTCTGCCCACTTCAAATCTCATCAAGGCAGCTGCCCTCATAACCAGCTTCATTGTTATTGTGAACCTTCAAATCAGAGTTTGAATGTTTGTGCATTTCCATGTGTATTTTTGAAAATGTACCCGGGAGGACCTGTGTCTCTCTCTGTAAATAAAATATTGTCAGGAAGGAAGGACAGGAGGAGAGGAGTGTAAGGAAGAGAGGGAAGGGTGAGGGGAGAGGGGAGGGTGAATCTGATTGTTCCGCTGGATGGTTCATAATGCGCAGAGCAGCGACTGGTTACAGTCCCCCTTCATTCTTTTTTTATCCTCTCTCCCTCTCTTTCATCGCATCATCTTCAGAGGCAGCTTGAGATGGGATTTATCTTCTTTCTCTCCACACCCACAGACACACACACACACACTCTCTCTCTCTCTCTCTCTCTCACACACACACACACCCACACACAAGCCACATGCATGCACACACACACACAAAGAGAGAAAACAGACAGCGCTCTCGTTCCATCAACTCTGGCTCTGAAGCACTTTCGCTTCAAGTCTTTTTCCTGCTCTCTGTCTGTCTGACACAAACAAACACACACACGTATGCACAAACACACACACACACACACACACACACACACACACACACACACACACACACACACACACACACACAGACACACAGACACACACACACACACACACACAAATGGAGGCATACAGAGTCGAAGGATGGAGCGTCTCCCTGTGTGTTTACCTCCCCAGTCATCCTGGTTAATTATGCATGCAGAGGCAGTTTGCTGGGGAGGTGGAGCGGCCTGGGAGGAAACACACACACACACACACACACACACACACACACACACACTCACCCCATCACACATACTCACAAAAAACTCGCACTTTACCACCACCATCAGAATCATCACAACACGCCCCAGCACCACACACATCCAAGCTCACATGCTCCTCGACAACCTGACAACGCACTTGAAAATAACCCAAACATGCCACCACCCACCCCCCCCACCCCCCCACCTCACCACACACATTCATGTCTAACACATCTGCCTTTAACACCCTGCTTAACACAGCACGCTCAAAAATAACACAGCAACCCGCCCTGCTGCTGCTCTCAATCAGCACGCTGCTATCCCCTTCCTAATTACGCACACTTCAATAAGGCACAGAGAGCATTCAGATGCCTCCAACTATCAAACTCCCTGCTCAGATTGTCTGTCTGTATCCTCCCCTCTCAGTGGACACTCTGCCCTTTCACTTGATAACCGCAGGTTCAACACACTGGAAAGGCAGACAGACAGATGGACAGACAGACAGTCACATGTCTTCTCTCCTCCTCTGCAGTGTCTGGCCAGGCTGTGTGGGTGGGTTCTTACCCAAGGGAGAGGCTTAGGAGACGGAGGAAGCCAATATCTGCTCTGACATTTGTCAGTGTCCCGTTGTCATGACACACAGCTGGAGGTCACGGGGGGTCACCGGCAGCCAGTCACATAGATTATAGGAAGAGACATAGAGGGGGCGGAGACCTGCCATTGACACTCACAGACAGACAGACAGACAGACGGACAGATGGCGCTTTGAGGCTACTGGACAGGCAGCAAATAAACTTGATCGCAGGGCTGACAGGCGTCATGTGGACGTAGGCTTTTAACAAATGATGTAAGCAGTCTGATTATATTGAACACATTGCCCACACATTAAGTTGCTCATGTCTGACATAAATGTAACGATTCCCATCAAATAACATCGGAAAATGGACGAAAAAGAAGCTGAAAACATTAATTTGTAAGAAATGGAGACCTCATCTTGACTCTTGTCTCTCTCTGCTGTCCATCGTCTCCATCTGTTTGCCTATTTTCCTCCCTCGGTCCAACCCAATGTGTTACACTGGCATCACAGTTTAAAAAACAAACAACACTGCCAAAAGCATTTGAATGGAAATTAACTAGTTACTTTATTTTCCTACCAATTCCTCTGTTTCCCTTGATTAAATCCAGCGCTAGGTTTTTGTTGAAGGGTATCTGACTGAGCTTTGAGGCTGAAACGGCTCAATAACATCTAAAACTGAGGAAACTGAGCCGTACCCTGGTCGATCTGGGAGACCATTTTGGTTCTGTGTGTGAGGCCAGTTAATGTGAGGTCTGTGTGTGTGTGTGTGTGTGTGTGTGTGTGTGTGTGTGTGTGTGTGAGAGAGGTGCAACTGTCTCATCTCTAGGGTTTAGGATGACTCATCGACATTCACTGGCACGGCTGTCTATTCCATCGCTGATGAAGATCACACAGGCACAAATGTCTGCACGCACACACACGAAATCATGAACACCAACCACACACTCTATACAGACATTACTCAAATGCATAAACCTGGAAAAAGAGAAGAGGGCACTCTTGATTGCACAAACACAGACAGACACACACACACACACACACACACACACGCTGCTGCAGCTTCAGCATGAAAGAATGAATAAAGGTCAGAGAGAGAGAAAGTGAGGCAGATGCGTCTGTCTGTGAGCGAGAGAGGAATGCATCAGCCACTACAGTTATCTACTTTATGGTTTAGGTTTAGAATTCCTATGCGGCTTTGAAAGCAGGACACAGAGGCGATGTTATCCCTCTATACTGTAGAGCGACATCCTCCCTCTCTTTCCCTCTCTGTTTCTGGGATGAAAGTGAGTCAATTCATTAGGAGCGCTGGACTGGGCGGCATGTGGACATCTATATCTTTCTATTGCCCTTCTTTGACTGACAGGTCGGTGATGTCCAATGACCTTTCAGAGAGGAACAACTTCACACTGGGACGCGTTTTCGCCATAAAAGCAACAACAACAACAACAACGACAAAGAAATAGGGTCCACAGTCACCATGGCAACGGCAGAGCCACTCAGTCAAGTGAAAAGCCTTGAGTATGCATGTGGCATGAAGAAATCACACGAGTAAACCTGGGGAATACATTGGAGGGGGTCTGAGAGTGAGTGTGTATATAGAGGAGTGTATCTTAGGCAAAGGTGACAAACAACACATTCATTTATGTACATTAAGTTGGAAATCAGAAATTCTCACGCACACTTATATACGCATGCAAACATACAGAAACACACACACGTTAGTTATGATCAAAATGAAAGACCAAGTTCGTAGTGTTAGTGTACATGCGACATCAGAAGTCAGAGTTGCATCGAAAAATCGAAGCAGAAATGAATTCAATCAGAAAACAGGAATCTCTTAAGAGACACATGATTTGCCTTATTCTTCTCTACATGTTTGCGGCCACAGATGACCATCATTTAGCGTTAATCGCTTACTTTGAAGAAGGCAACACACTGTTTGTGAGAATACCTCCATGTATGTATTGATTTGAAAAGGTCTGTGTAGAGAATTCATTTTTCCTCACTGCATCTTTGAGAACCACATATTGAGCAGTTTGTCCCGCACAGAAAAAAAGGAGAAAGAAAGAGAGTGGTACGTGTTCAGTGCTACACAATCCAGACTCAAACCAGCAGCATGAAGTTGGCATTGTGCGCTCTTTTGAAATAGGGGCTTTGATTTAAGTCTGCTCCATCTACATATATCACTTTATAGGCGTTCTAGGGCATAACACTGAATCACTGAACAATGGGCGAAAGACGAGCATGTGGGCTGTGAAAGGACAAATCCTGGAGACCTATTTCTTTGAATATCTATTTCTCTCTTTTCCAGCCTTCTAGCCTTGACCCAAAACCATGCGGCCCTCCCTTTTTCTGCTCCTCCGCACAACTCTCCTTTATCGCCTTTTTCTATCTATCTCTCCTGCCTGTCTTTCAGCACGGTCACCTCCAGCGGGCAGCTGCCGAGCGCTGCCCTTTGAAGGACTAAACCTGGCTTTGTTTACATGGTAACGGAGCGACAAGACGGGTGGGGATGGAGGGATGAGCGAGAGGAAATGACAGGCGCACGCGCAATCAAGTGCCGTCGCATACACATCACATAGGTTCTGCTTGTTTTTAGCAGAAGGTTGTCGTGGATACCTGGGCATGTGACAAGAATCAGAAAAAGGAAAACTGATTGCTCATTACCCGCCGTGTGTCTGTGTGCTCATGTGCAAGTGAGTCAATGTCTGTGTGTAGGTAGGTGACTACAAACATGAATCATTTTCAGCTTGCGCAAGTGTTTGCTAATATGTGCTCATACGTGCAAGCATTTCGTGTGTATGTGTGTGTGTGAGGGAACGGGTTTGATGAGAGCTTTCGTGATCAAGCTTGACTACCTGCAACTCCCCCACAGTATGTGTGTGTAAACATGTGTGTGTATGTGTGTGTGTGTGTGTGAGCGCATTGGTGGACTCCAGCTAACCTTCCAGAGCGCAGGGGGAGTGAGACATACAGGCACTGAAGAAGACGAGGAAGAAGAAGAACAAAGACATAGAGGGAGATGCTCTGTGGGTTCACGTTCCCATAGTATTGATAACCTCAGCCATGCCCACACACTTTCTTTGCATTTTTTTTCTACAGGTCTCTTTCTCCGTCTCTCTCTCATACACACACACACACACACACACACACACACACACACACAGGGGAGTTGGGGTCCTGTAAAGTGGGCCGCAGAGCTACTTGGTATTCCGTCAGAATCCTCCAGCGAGGGAGACTGTGGAGGACAAGAAAGAAGCGATGCAGGAGGAAGCTGGGACGAGAGAAGAAGACAAAAGCGCAGCAATCAGAAGCGAGTGTGTCGATTACATTCTCATCTACACTGAGGGCTGAAATCCAATAGGACTGCTTATTTTAAACTCATTTCAAAAGCAGAAACAGAGAGGTACAGTACCCAACTCTCACCAACGACGATGCAGTGTTTTGAGGTCGGCAAAAAACAAATGTGAAATGGCTCATATCTCTCGGTGACCCATTTTGGTTTGGTCCAGCAAAGCACATCTTCCTGCCACACACACACACACACACACACACACACACACACACACACTCATCCGCTCTTTCCAGGTAATGGGGTGGAGCGCTCCACTGAATCAGAGGGATCGGTGCTGGAGCAGGTTTGGTGTGACATCCTTGCTGGGGATCGTGGTGTGCTTCACTCCCATGTATTCGATCCCTCCACTAATTTACACGTACACATGAGTACTCACACATGTGCAAATGTACGCACACACACACACACACACACTGATTTGCACCTGCTCCCTCTTTGTGCCACTTCGGTTCATCTAATTGATGATGCCGTGTCACTCCTGCTGTCTCTCTCTAAAACACACACACATGCGAACACACACATCCTACCCTTTCCTCTCTGTTCTCCTTCTCTGTGTGTCCTCTAAGTTGTGCCCTGTCCTCCATTGTCCTGTATCTTTCACACCCTTTCCTTGCCCTATAGCCACAGTGCAGCTGCTGGCAGTGCTGTGTGTGTCTGTGTGTGTTTGTCTTCATATGTGTGTGTGTGTGTGTGTGTATGACCTTGTCTTAGGTTAGACTAGGGCACGCAGCTCTTTTATCTGGCACATTGAACCCGTAGCCCGAAGGACAGATTTGTAGTGGCAATGAGCATCCTCAGATGTTGTCCTCTGCAGCTTGTGTGTCTATAAATAAGAACAAGTGTCTTTTTGTGTGCTGTCGCTGAGTGGTAACAAACACAGGACAGGAGGGTGATATTTCACAGCTCATGCATTCACTGGTGACTCATGTCTTTGACTTGTTCATACAGTACCTTCATTTCATATCAATACTGAAGAGGCCAGACATCATGTTTGCTTTCTGTGTGTGTGTGTGTGTGTGTGTGTTACCTTACACTGGCACACACATGCAGACACACAAACATGTACTTATTTAGTTTTAACAGCTCTCTAAGGTCTAGTTTTATGTGCTGGCAGCTTACACCCGTGTTCACTTACAATCTCTGGAGCAGCCTAAGTGTTTTGTGATCTAAGAGAGAGAAAGAAAAATCCTGCAGTGCTATTAAAGAGAAAGTGAAGACCAGGGATTTTCAAAGTCTGACACTGTGCCCCCCCCCCCTCAGACAAAACTGTCTTACTCCTATTTGGGGGATAATCATCCTCAAAGGTTTGGAACTACCGTTCCCATAATGCTCTGGGGGATATACACGTATAATGCTGCCATGGAGTCAGTTAGCTGTGGACTATAACTTGAGCCCTGTGTTAACCTACATTTTGGCAAAT
The DNA here is from genome assembly GCF_043641665.1 of Enoplosus armatus. Classification (NCBI taxonomy): domain Eukaryota; kingdom Metazoa; phylum Chordata; class Actinopteri; order Centrarchiformes; family Enoplosidae; genus Enoplosus; species Enoplosus armatus. The sequence goes on along the minus strand of NC_092196.1, from coordinate 10,562,271 downwards.
TTGCACCATTAAAAGTAAGCCGAATTAGCTATTGGCAGTTATTCTTTGCAACGTACCCATGGATGTACAGACTACTATCGCTGGATTACTTTGATACTGCAGGAAACGTAAAAACATGGTGATTCTCAGGCACGTTCGGGAGTTTTAAGGAGCGTCTTTTTTCTACGATTTCCCTGTGGATGTGTAGACATTTATACGTGACGGACATCAGAAAGAAAGACATCATCAGAAAGTGTAAGTCATGCTGAATCTAAAAAATATATGTGTTGTGTCTGTGTGTTCGGATTTTACTGAGTTACGACACGGGAGGAAGGAGTACGACATTTGACACTAATTAAGGCAATCGGACGTTAAGGGTTTTAAAGTACTTTAATATCCTCCATGAGCTGCAGCTCCGACTGCTGACTGTGTAAGTGAGCGGGTCAAATCAGCGGACCGGACTAACTTGTTGTTGTTTTTAAAACACCTGCATGCACCTGTCACTTTCACCTCAGGCAGTAACTGTGTCTCTCCCGCGTCCCAGTTTGAAAACCCCAGATGTAGACGAGGTGAAATAAATTATAATTAGTATACAGTGTTTTTATGGGTTTTAGGGTGTTTGTCTTTATCTTTGTGTGTTGCCTACTTCCAGTTACACAGAATAGCAAAATGACCTATGTCTGTATTTGTGCCTCCAAGCATCAAGGTGTCCTTGATGGCCTGCTCTCTCCTCTCCTCCCCTCCCTGTTACCTGAGAGCCAGACTGGGGAATACTTTACTCCATCTAAAGACGCAGACAGACCAGCACTAAAAGGAGGCTACCCACCCATTCACTGATGGCAGATAACCGAAATGCGAGGAGAGAGCGAGGAGAAGAAGACATTTGATCCGACAGGGCCGAAAAGAGTAAGGGGACGGAAGAGGGGAAGAAATGGTGTGAGACAGATGAGGGAGAGAATATGGAGAAGAGGAAAGAGAGCAGATGTGGGGAGACTGGGAAGAAATGGAAGACCGACTGGGGGGGAAGGTGAGAGAAAGTGGAGTGACGGGAAGGGAGAAATGGAAATATGATAGGAGAGAGGGAGAGGGTGAAGAAAAAAAGACAGCGGGAGAGAGGGGAGGTTAGTGGCGAGATGTGAAGGAGGGTGTAGAGTACAAGAGAGGCGACGAAAGGCGAAAGTGAGGGCGAGATCAAGGGAGTCGGGGGGAGAGAGACAGGGAGTGAGAGGGGGAAGATGCAGAGAAGGAAGAGAGGATGTGAGATCGAGGGCGCAGAGACAGGGAGAGGAAGAGTGGGAGAGATAGATTGAAGCTGTAAGATCAAGGCAGATGTGAGGGAGGAGGAGGAGGAGGAGGAGGAGGGCACGGGTATACAGCGGGAGGAGAAACGGAGATCGTTATCGCGGGGCCGTGCTGCCTATTGATTTGCGTTAGTGTCTCGAGCCGGTGAAATAACAGCGGTGCTGGGATGCAGACTCCCTCGTCATTAGCAAACACAGCTCTCAAGACGCCGGCGCGTGCGGCGCGTGCGTGCGTGTGTGTTGGTGTGTGACCATATGGCACGTTTGATGTCCACATGATTAAGTACCAAGAGTAGTAAAAAAAAAAAACAACAGCAACAAAAACAAAGTAGAGAGACAGATGAGAAAGTTCGAACAGTGTGTGTGAGAGAAAGGCAGATTGGAGGAAGCGGGAAACAGATTGAGGGAGAGACCAGCAGACTGTGTCGCACTGAATCTCTCACTTCAGGTGGCAGATCTATCGGTCACTTCTCACAGGTGGATGAAGAGAGACAAAGTTAACTCTCACTCTCTTTTTTTCCGCATGTGGCGCAGTGTGATGGTGGCGCTGGAGGTGATGTGTGTGTGTCTCGCCAGGGACCAGGGAAGTGTGAATATGGCTGTGGAACTCTGCCAACTGAGCTCAGGAGCTGGGGGGGGGGGGGGGGGGGGGGGGAGAGAAAGACAGTGAGAAATGAAGAGAAGGAGGAGGAGGAGGAGGAGATGAAGAGTAGAGGGGGGAAAACTCCATCCTTTTGTTCTTGTTGATGAAAGGAGGAATTGGATCCTCTACTCCCACTCTCGCTCTCTCTCTTGGTGATGAGCCTTGATGTGTTAGGGTGAGCGAGCGAGGAGGCACACACACACACACACACACACACACACACACACACACGCTCATGCATGCTGCTGCCTTATTCCACTCAACTAAGACCCAAATGACTCCTCGCTCACTAATTAAACTTTAATCTCCAATAGCGCGCAAATTACCTGCCACGCAACTGAGCGCTGAACTACAGGGATACAGGGAGTGAGGGAGAGGGGAGGAGGGAGGGATGGACGAACAGATGAAGGAAAGGAGAGTTGGAGTGAAGGTCACCCTCCACCTGCGAGAGAAAAAAAACATCTTTTCTCTTCTCCATCTCTTCTAACTTGTCTGTGTCCTCTGTATTTACACCTACATCTGTGTTGTTTGTATGTGTGTGTGTATACGAGGCAGTATAGCTGTAAATGGAGCAGGCGGCTGGGGCCTCACTCTCTGAGCCAGTCAATGTTCCCCCTCTCACCTGAATGTTATCACACACACACACACACACACACAAAGTTGATGCTAGCCAAGTTCTCCTCTGCCTGGCCTCGTTCCCATCTCTCTCTTGCAGACACAGCCTCTGCTAGGACACACACACTCACAAACACACACTCCGCCATTTTGTGCCACACAGCAGAGGGCATCACAGCAGTGTGTGTGTGTGTGTGTGTGTGTGTGTGTGTGTGTGTGTCACTTGGTTGATCACAAAGAACTAACGATAATTACCACCATTTTCCTACCTGCCTCTTTCCAAGCCTGACTCTCAGGTTGTGTGTATGCATGCATTTGGGTCTGTGTGTGTGTGTATGTGTGTGTGTGTGTGTGTGTGTGGGGGTGTGTGTGTGTGTGACATGGCAAGCAAAAACATTAATGGCAAAATTCCAACGTGTGACATTTACCAGCTACTACAGTTCATATACTATATCAACAGCAGAGAGGAAGGCTGTTTAGACAACCATTGAGGTCGTTGAGGACAATGAAATGAAGTCCAGTAATACATTAAATTCCACACATAACTGGAAAATGAGTGGTAAGCCTGGCAATGTACATGCTGCCTAAAGCTCGGTCTAATTTGCAGTTTGGATGCTTTTCCGTGAATGCACAAAGGCTGTGTTTTGCCATCTACTGTTTTTGCCAAATTTGCCCATTTGTCAGGTGAAACTGACAACCACGAGGTTCAGGTGCGACTTCTGTTTGAAAAGTTTAAAAAGAGTCTCTTCTCAGAGGCAATGTCGCTGGAAAGGAAATTGTTCATTTTTCAGTGTCTTCCCAGAATTCCTTCTCTGAAAATGTGCCTGAGAGCAATAATATAAGTGATAATGATATCAACAGCAAGGGCTCTAGCAACAGCAAGTTTTTCCAGTAGGGAAAAACACAATGTGTGTTATTTTATTTAATTTACCTCCATTGATACCTCTTTTGCAACACAAATCTCACAGTATGATTGCTGAACGTTAGTAAAATGTTCTAGGAAGGGAACTTCCCTCTTTGATTTTCTTTTTGACACCAAAGCCTGATGTTTAAGGATGTTTTTTGATAGTAGCTGTGCATGAAATATCAGTGTTACACTACGGTGTCTATGTTTATGCCACAGAATGAGATAGCAAGTGCATTAACAAACCAGAAAAATAGACCCAGAGACGCAAGAAGGAGCATTCTGTACTGAAGAGTGTTATAGTGTTTTAAGGCCGAGCTCTTCCTTTAATCCACACGCAGGTGGTGAGGGGTGAAAAACATCAACTGGAATTAGCCATCATGGAGATCCCATTTTCTAGATTAACTGCTGCTACTGCTGCTCCAATATCCCAGGATGAAATTATTGAGTAAATACTGCAGTGCTAATGCAGGACCAGGGAACTGAGCATACGCTATGTGGTGAACATTTTTATCCTAACTACCTTACGATACCAGTGAGTGCACATATTTTTAGCCTGGCTGGTGCCGACGGGAATTAAAACCGCTAAACTCTGAGCGCGTTAGTGCCACGCTCTGTCATCCGTGCAGTTAAGTCACACGCCGGAACAAAAGACGGAGTAACTCCATCCAGTGCAGTCACTGTCAAGACTGTTGGTGCTACAGTGAAGGGTGTCTTCACAGTGCGTATTACCCACAGTTGGTGGTGAGGTTCGCAGCGGGGAACATCAGGGGACAATCAAGGATATGCCCGTCATGCAAGGTTGGCAGTGTGGGTTTTAGTGTGCGCGTAGGTGTGTCTGTCCCGTTGGTGTGTGTGCACTGCCCGCCATGCGTGACTAGACAGAGTCAGGTGTTCTGGGAGGGGCATTGGCACAACGATGCGCCCATATGCTTGTGACTGAGTGGCGGGCACAGGGAGGGCACAGCGAGTGGGGGAGGGATCTGCACTATGCCTGCGGTGCATGACTTCATCCCTCCTGCAGGCAGAAGGGGCACTGGGTCTGAGAGAGGCTGACTGACTTAGAGGGTATGAAGGGATGCTGCTGCTGGATGGAAGGAAGACTGATAGATACGAGACCTAACGTACAGAAAAGGGAACAAACATAACAGAATGACAGAATATAAGGTAAACCACCACATTGCTGTACATAAAATCTCTGAATATCGTTCTTTTGCGCACTCTCTCCATTTGTCTACTCTCAAGGCTATTCAAATGTAATTTATGACTTCCTGTGGCCTACATGGACACATCCACAGCCTACACTCGGCTAATTTGTCCTGTCAGCTCTGCACTGCATCCTTTCCCAGAGGCTGCGTCTTACAAGGGGGACAGCAGATATGTACTTTCATGTTTATCTCATGTCAGATTGGCGCAACTGTGATCCAGAAAATGCATGTGTTTGGTTAAGTAGCCTAAATCTTTAGCATTAAGCTCATAAGAAGCTAACATGAGTGTGTGTTCGTGGTGTGTGTTACTGCAGGGTTGACACTGTGCCACAAGGCAGCGTGGTCGGTGGATGCAGTAACAGCTCCGTGTGCTGCTGCTTTGGTCCCATCTGAACACAAATACACCAAGCCACACACATATACAGACTTATACACACATGCAGATAATACTACAAGACACATACACTCTCTCTGTCACCCATTCACACACATTTCTAACTCTGCACTGACTGTATCTGGATCATGATGTGTGCTGGTTGCTTGCCACTGGGGTTTGCAGACATGACCACATCTATACACACACATTCAAGTCGCTCACTTGCACACACACACACACACGCACACACACACACACACACACACACACACACACACACACACACACACACAGCCAGTTAAGCGTGAAAAGCAAATAATGCCATTGCCTCCTCCTGAATCCCTCAGCAGAAGGCCCCCACAAACAACTCCACAGCAGTGACACACACACACACACACACACACACACACACACACACACACACACACACAGGAAGTCAGTCTGTATCACCTCTGATGACTGTGGGCAGGTAATACAATAGGTGCTGACACCGAGACATGGTGAATATGTTTACCGGAGAGATAATTATGCTAAGATAGCTAGCTTATCCACTCCACACAGCACCTAGCAACCAACCTGCAACCAATTAGTGCCTAGCCATCCTTGTTTCCTTGGCAACACACCACTGGCCTCCTAATGTATATCCATTTTGGAACCTAAACACATACGGTAAAACTGCTTGTGCCATCCAGCACCCGTAAGTTTGACAGCCAGGCGTTGAGCTCAGTGCAGCATTTTAACATCGATAAATCATTACAACATTAATTTTGAGACGTTAGTATTCTGATGATGATCAAGCCTCTGAGAAGATTGGCTGCCATTTACAATGTGTGCAACAGGGTTGCATTTCACAGAAAATGTGCTGGACTGCTTTGCGCCACAAAACTGAGAGCTGCTCCTCTTCCAGCAAAAGCAGAGCTGAAGCTTTCAGAGTTTCTCGCAACGGCAGATGGTTGAAGGAGAGAAAGGCCGATGGAAAAATCCCTTCCAAGATGTTTATCCTTTTCAGTAAAACGAAAGAGAAAACAAATGCATATGGAGGGAGGGGGAGGAGGGGGAGGAGGGGTAAGTTGCCACGTCTTCTTTGTGACAGGAAGCAGTGGGGTTTGTGGAAAACATGGACATCATTTTTAAAAACAGTACATCTAACAACACTGTTGGCATGAGACAGCAGCTACCCGTCATAGTATTTGTTTATATAGAGGTTTTGACAGTATATGACATGGAATCATAAATGCATTCATTATATGTTAAGCTGGTATGAGTAGAAATGTTTGGGTTGCATGTTAAGCGGCAGCCAGAAATCTCAATGACAGATTGGAACCTGGGAGGGGCGAACCGCCTGCATCACTTCCTCTTTTACCCCTTCTCTATCCTCCATTGCCCCCTTCCTTTCATCCTGTCCTCACTCCCCCTTCTTCCTTCCTTTCTCCCTGCCCATTTCTTCTCCCTCGCCACAGCCAGTTTCTACCTGTCTCATTTGCATAGGATGCCTTATTTGCATACATATGAGCTAAAGAGAAAGGGGATTTGTGTGCTGGAGAAAAAGAGGAGGAGAGGCGAGATACGCAGGCAGGCGGTGGCTGATGAAAAGAAATGAAAAAGAGCCCTTTCAGAAGGAAAGTGCGACAGCAACCTCTCTCTCTCTTTTTCACCCTCTCTCTCTCAATTCTGTTCTTGCCCTTTAGGTCACACCTTAGAGAGCTCCCGCGAAGGCCCCATTAACGCAAAATATCTGACAGAGAGACAGAGAGCGTAAAGAAGGTAAAAGCGAGCCGATAACTGATAAAAGATTGGATGCAACATGGGCCAAATGAGAGGAGGAAACAGAAGGAAAAAACAGAGAGACCGAGAGAAAACAGATAGATAAATAGAGCAAAGGAGCTTGTACACATCGCCCATCTATCGCCTGCAGCAGCCTGGCTCTGTGTTATCGCGGTGTTGTTGTTGCCGTGGTGGCGATGGATGGTTGCCTCGGCAGAGCAAAACTGATTGGCTGTGAAGTAAAGCCCCCCCGTCTCTTTCCCTTTAGGAAGGACGGCACACGACAGGCCCCTCCCCCTCCTCCATGCACACACACACACACACACACACACACACACACACACACACACACACACACTTACACACATTAAATATGTACTAAGACACTGAAGATACAAAAACACATCCTCACATATCATCATGTCTTGAAGACTTGTGTGCAAAGATGACCGCACGCACGCACGCACGCACGCACGCACGCACGCATAGACCAGTCAGTTCAAATGGGCAAACACACACACGCAGACACTCGGCAGCCTCCATCCCCCCTCCTCGTCTCCACATCAGGCCAACCCAGATGCATCCCGTACAATCTGTCCCTGATTGCACACAAATACTCCAAACCCCCCCACCCCCTAAACACAGATACACACACACACACACACACACACACACACACACACACACACACACACACACACAAACACATAAACAGGCATATTTATCCTGCTGGAGCTCGCTAATTGCATGTGTCTAATAACCTGGCGCAGATAGAAAACAGAGCAGTGCTCTCGCTCGTCTCTCTGTGGACAGAGTCCAGACGTGAGGCAACTGCAGAACCCAGGGATATGAAAAGGTAGCAAGAGATTGGAGGAGAACAGACATAGATGTGTGTGTGTGTGTGTGTGTGCTCATGTGTGTTCATGTGTGTTCATGTGTGTGTGTTCGTCCTCTAGTCTTTGTTTGATCTTTCCGTCCGGGCCTGAAATGCTGCAGCACATCAGGAATAATAACTTGCCTACCTGTGAACCCACACACACATGCATGCATACACACAAGCAGAATGGATGCATGTGCGCGCACACACACGCACACACACACACACACACACACACACACACACACACACACACACACACACACACACACACACAAACACGTTGCCTTTCTGACAACAGTCTTTATATGTATATGCTTGTGTCTGCATGTGCGCACACACACACACACGTATGCGATCACTCATGCGTGAGCCATCTCCTGTGTATCATCAGCACCGGGTGAAGAGGATGGGGGGGAGAAAAGAGAGAGAAAGTGATGAAAGGTGGCAGGGGGTAAGGAGTGGAGATGAAAGCATGAGGGGGGAAGGAGGAGGGGGTGGTGTGAGGGTAAAAGGGCAAAGGAGAGATATGAGAGGGAGAGGGAGAAACAAAGGGGAGAGGATGAGCTGAACTGGGTTGAGGGAAAGAGGGAAGGACAGATGTGCTGACTGCTGATTGGATAGAAAACAAGGGAAAAGAGAGAGAGAGAGGGAGAGAGAGAGAGAGAGCCTGTCACCTCCAGTCAGTGGCTATTAGCGGCAGCAGCAGCTCTGAGACACCATCCCTCATTCTGCTCTGGCAGCGCTGGCACAATTAGACACACACACACATGCACACACACCTTCATGCACACGCTCATCCATCCGTCTTTTTCCTTCATGTGTGTGTGTGTGTGTGTGTGTGTGTGTGTGTCTGAGACTAATTGAGTGTGTGCGTGCGTCAGGCTGAGTCTGAGCTCAATGTTTTTCTCTCTGTCTGCTGTATGTGTGTGTGTGTGTGTGCGTGTGTTTGAGTGTGTAATAGAGAGACTTAGAGAAAGAGCGAATGTCCTTGTGTTTGATCCGCTTGTGCGCGTACATCTATGTGTGTGTGTGTGTGTTGCTGCCACTTAGGGCCCTGTGCCCAGGCCTGAGAGTGAGTGATAGAGTCCATGCCAACTTGAGCTGCATACCACAGTCTCCACGCCTGCACCCGTGTCCTGCCACTGCCAGCGCCACCCTCCTCCTCCCTCGTCTCCGTCTCTCCTCTCTCTGTATCAGTCTGCTGGCCTCCCCTCTCCTCCTCCTCCCCTCTCATCCCTTTTCCCGTGTTTATCTCTCTGCTCACGCTCTTTCCCCATCTCTCTTTTTCTCTGTTTTGGCTAAATTGCTCCGTCTTTAGCTGCGTCTCCCCAGCGTGCCGTTTTTTTTTTTTTACCCCCTCTCATTTAATGCCTGTGACCACTCCGCCCAGCCCCATCATCCTTGCATCTTTTTAATAGTTGGAGCTCCGCCTACCCTCCTCCTCTAATTCCTCACATCCCTGTTGTCTCACGTGGTCCATTCATCTTACTGAAACCACATTTCATCACAATCTGTCTTTTTCACGATTTTACCTACACACCTCTTTTTTTCCTTCACCAGAGTGAACCATTTTCTCTCTGTTCACTTTCCTATCCTCCTTTCATCTCCTCTCCTCCTCCCTTCATCTATTATCTATTTCCACAGGCTGCCACTAGTGGCAGCTGTTTCCCATTTTCCTGTCCATTCATAACCCCTCTCCACCACTCCGTCTCCCTCCTTTCTCTCTCTCTCTTTCTTTTTTTTTTACCTCTCTCGATCTCTGAGACATCTCTATTCAGGGCTCTCCATTCCTCTCATCAGAGTCCTCATTATCCAACTCCCTTCCACCACTCTCCTCTTCTTCCTTCCTCCTTCCCTCTCCTCCCCCTGTCTCCTCCATCACCTGCTTCTCAGCGGTGTTTCTCCTCATTTCCATACAGCTCAGCCCCAGCAGCCTGCAGGCCTCACCGGCTCATATCCTCGCCTACCGAAGAGAAAACACACGCACACACTCAGGTCTGAAAGCATACACACCCTCAAACACAGGCATGCACATACATCCCTGGATCCAGAAACATACAGGTCAAGGAACATAAGCACATGAAGAATTTATGCGGTTGCTCTTTCACACACTGATACAAACACACACTCATCCAGGCTATAATGAGATTTGGCCCCTACTGTATTCTTCTCTCCATCTTCTGAGCAATATCTCCACACATTTGCTTACCATCATTATTTATATATGCAATAAAAACCATTTTAGTTGCAAATTAGACACTGCTAAGTCCTTAAAACCATTTGCCGCTTTCATTTATCCACTCTTTCCAGTTTTTGGCACTGCATGTATTTCAGCATCGTTTCATACACACAGAGAGCTATTAATTGAGTGAATGAGGCCTATTCTCTCGCAGCCTCCCCTGCACAGCTAGTGAGACAGAGCTGAGGGATCTGCTGCCGAAGTGCAGAGGCTGATAAAAATTAGAGCTCGCTGGATAGATGGGCTTTGGGCTGCTGACCGCTGCCTTTTCTGGGCCAGTTAGCCAGGGGAGAGCTCATTAAGCTTAGCTGGAGGTGGAGGTGGTCTGCCTTGTTAGCGTGTGTGTGTGTGTGTGTCTCTAATATGCTGTGTATGTTTGATGATTTCAGCTACAGTTGTGTGTGCGGGCTTTGTTTTTATGTGTGTTACATACAGAGCAGAACAATGTTACACAAGGCACACAGCGAGAAAAGTCGGGAAAAGAGAAACCCTGCTTATTAGGCCACCGCTGACTATGTGTGTGATTCATGGAGAGTGAGAGAGAGACAAAGACATTGAAGCGAAAGCGAGAGAGAGAGAGAGAGAGAGAGAGAGACAGAAGGAGAAAGAGGGAGATGGATTGAGCAGTGAACTAGGGCGGCCCAGGATCAGGCAGCTTGCAGGATGACTGTCTGCTGTCCTAAGGGAAAGGGCTAGCTTGTTATTTTAAGGAGGGTGACTCTGGCGCTCACCTCGCATAGCAAAAATAGGGACTCACACACACATAGAGGCACCCACCTACACAAGTTGTCTCCGTGCAAATGAAGCTGACAGCACATGGCGCACCACCTAACACAGTACCTTAGAGGCCTATCTGTCTCAGGTAATGGGCGAGCTCAACGCCGCCTCAACCTGGAGACGTCACCGCTGGTAACGCCGAGCCCACGGGAACCTCGTGCTGTACGTGAGTGTGTGTGTCCCTTTCTGCACATAGTGCGTGTCTAAATATGCACAACCTCATCTGGTGAAAAATGCAAAAGCAATCCCAATGCGTGCAATTTCACAAACATGTAAGCAGCCTGTGTGCCTTTGCATATGATGACGTGTGTGTGTGTGTGTGTGTGTGTGTGTGTGTGTGTGTGTGTGTGTGAGAGCCTGTGACATTTGACATACTATAGTGCCTGCAGTGTCTGCTCTATAGGACTGGGGCTGCTCTCTGCTAACATGGCAGCACGCCTCGGCTTGCACTCGTCGCATCGCATCTCATCACATCATAAGTCATCTCATCACGATGCATTTCCTCTCTCTTATTCTGATATTCCCCTTTTCATCTCTTCTTCTCATTGTCTTGTAGTCCCCCCCCCCCGGTTTCTCCAGCCAGGTATTCCTTCGTATTTCTGTCTCATTCACTTTCTCTCTAATGCATCTATTTCTTTCCAATGCTGTCATGTTCTCATTCTCCCTCTGCACTGCTCTTTATCGGAGCCTCTTTCTTTCTCTGGCTCCCCCTTTTTTTTCCTCCCATCTCATTTCCTCTCCGTCTTTTTTCCCACCACTTTCCCTCTGTGTCACATCTCGTTCTCTCTCCCTTCTTTTTGTCCAACTTTTTCTCATTCTGCTCTCATTTCCTTTCCCTCTTCTCTGTCCGTCATCCAGTGTACTCTCCCTCCCTCCCTCCCTCCCTCTCCCTTTTGTCTGCTTCTATCTTCCATTCCCGCTCTTTCTGTTTCTCTCTCCCCTGTTTTCTTCAGCTGGTGCTCAGCTCACACAGGCCAATTAGCTTGCATCAGTCCACTCCTGTTGGCTCAATAACACCGAGCAGGTAAGCTGGAGTTCTATTAAGCAGGTGTGTGTGTGTGTGTGCAGGTTTGTTTACAAAGAAAGCCGTGGACGGTTCAGTTTATGAGTTCTGGTGTGTCTGCGTGTGTGCATTCAGTCCCATACACACATATACACACACACACACACACACACACACACACACACACACACACACACACACATGCTGATAAACACGCATGTACACACAAACACGCATACACATCTGCTCAGCGAGAGGGCCCCGCCGTGCACGCTCCCTCGGCCAACAGATAAACAAGTGTGCTCGCATCTCCCGGGAAGTAACCATGGCAACCGTCTCTCTCTCTCTCTCTCTCTCTCTCTCTCTCTGACTGAGCTGCCTGGTTGGCTGGCTGTCCTGGAGGCAAGACAATAGCAGGTTTGAAGGCCAATGTCACTTTTTCCTCCCTCTCTCTACCCTCCATCCCTCCTCTCCCTCTTTACCAAACAACGAAAGAAAGAACCCCCCCCCCCAAAAAAAACCCAAAACAGCTTCCTGTATTGATAAATGTGATGTCACAGGTGGAGTGGCAGCCATGCAGAGCAGCGCGGGGGAAACATAAAAAAAACAACGATGGATTGAGGGAGATTTTTGCAATCCCCCTCCATGTCTCCCCTTCCCCCCCATGCCTTCCTCTCTTCCTCTTTTTGTATGATGTGGACAATTGCCTTCTTCCCTTTGTAGGGCGCGAGAGGAAAAGGGGATTTCATGCAGGCTAACTAAGCCCCTAATCCTCTGTTTCATGCCGTTCTCTCTCTCTCTCTCTCTCTCTCTCTCTCTCTCTGTTTATATATATATTTCTCTCTCTCTCTCTCTCTCTCTCTCTCTCTCTCTGTTTATAGATATATTTCTCTCTCTCTCTCTCTCTCTCTCTCTCTCTCTCTCTCTGTTTATAGATATATTTCTCTCTCTCTCTCTCTCTCTCTCGCTCCCCCCTTTTCAGTGTGGTGCAGTGGTGGAAGTATTCAGATCTTTGATTTACTTAAGTAAAAGAGGCAACACCAGTGTATAAGTACTCAATTACAAGCAGTTCTCAAGTGTTACAAGTTCTCCATTCAAAATATTGCTTATATAATTACTCATTATGCATGCTGAATGGCCCCTGTCAGTGTTATACTATATATTATTGGGTTACTGGTAATGTATTAAAGTATAAGCATTTAATATTGTTGACGATCTAGGCAAAGCTAATTTTACTACTATTTATTTACTGTTTGGTTGCAAATCAATAATAATCATGTTTTGTAAAATGATCACGTTTTGTTTGTAAAATCTGAATCTGCAATGTAACTATAGCTGTCAGACAAATACAGTGAGGTAAACAGGTTGTAGTTAAGTAGAAGTATAAAATGGAAATACTGAATAAAAGTACCTCAAAATTGTTCTTAAACCTGCAATACCTTTCTGACCACCTGGGGGCAGCAGAAATAAGCTGTAAACACAACACTGGCATTCATTAGCAATCATTAGCATTCATTAGCTATGTTTCTAATATTATGAGTCTAATATTCATTTTCTTTTAGCTCTTGTTTTGGTCTCCACCAACTTCTGAGGGAAATATCTGGCTCTTTAGCTGCTAAATGCTCCACTATGTTAACCAGCTAGTCTCTAACTGTGTCTGTCAGTGCTTCTTTTGCTGAAAGCAGCTGCCTTCTGCTGATGAAAGCGACGCTGCTCAGAGCGGTGCGAATAGACAAAAACTGTAAAGTTGCGGCTGTAAAATCAAAACAATGATTCGGGAAAGAAAATGCTGTGAAGCTCTGTGGAGCTGAAGCTAACTGCAGACTTGGGTGATATTTCTTTGGGTTCCTCACGACGAACGACCGACCCATTTCACATACGAGCAGTCATGTGATGCATTGTTAATACAACAATATTGAAATACAGAAGCCCACACTGGCGAGGTGGAGCGGCGTTTCTAAAAGGAGATGTGAGAGAGTCCATTGCTGCAATGCTCCTTCAGTGTCTCCCTGTCTCTCATGTCTTTCTCATCTGTTCTGAATGACGGCAAAATCCTCAGTCATTCTGTCCTGAACGTGTGCGAGAAGGCGAGAGAGAGAAGGAGAGAGAGAGCTGTCAGCCACTCTGGCTAACCATCTAATAGGTTGCCATACTGAACTGACATTTGAAGGCTACAGGAGCATTAGTCCTGAAATGAAAAAGAGAGAGAGAGGGAGAGAGACAGACAGGGGGAGAGGGATCGGATATGCAGCGAGCGTGCTGTGGAGTCGGCAGCCCTTATCAATGCATCTGTCTATCCATCCGCACCACACGGCCTCATCTCCTCTATGATCTCCACCCACCCCAGTCCTCCGCCTCCACCCGCCATCCCTCACCCTCTCTCTCTCTCTGTCTCTCTCTCCCCCTCTCCCTCTATCTCGCCCAGAGAGAAGAGAGGGGAAGGACAGAGATGAAAGGAGGAAGAAGAAATACAGTCGGGGGCGAGCCAGGGAGGGCTGAGTGAGCGCATAAGACAGGGGAGGAGGGTGAGAGGAACAGAGCAAAGGGATAAGAGCCAAGGACAGAGAGAGAGAGAGAATCTTAGATGTTTAATTTACAGTCTTTCCTGCTGCAGACAGATGTGTGAGATTGGAGAAAGACGGACAACTAGAGAGAGATAAATACACAGCAAGATGGACAAGCAGACAGATACATGGACAGACATGCAGAGAGACAGCCACACAGACAGGCAGATAGACGGAAATAGGCAGGCTGTCTAACATCTCTTTCTCTCTGACAGCAGCTATTGAGCCACTTTTTACCAAGTGGAGCGACACCAAAGACTTGAACCTCTCGCAGTCCCTTTTACCCTCAATTTATCATTTGTCATTTGTCAATTCTTTTTTTTTTAGCTCTCTTTCACAGTTCCCATTTCAATCTATTGTGAACCATCAAAGGTAATTTATTTTAAATTGCTACACTGCTGTGAACTGAAGTGAAACTGCATTGCTGTGTTGGTTTGGTCCAGTCACAAGCGCTGTGCGGCTTCTGGAGCTGGATGAAAATCCACAGTCATCAGATATAGTTGCCAATAAACTGCTAAAGCACTAAAATCACTCAGCAGACACTGGAGGAGGACACGATGTGCTACTGGCTTCGTAGGTTCTCATGACAACATATTGTATATCAACAACATGCTAACTTGTCGGCAACAATACAGTGATACATCTCTGTGCTTGGATCATAGCGTGCATGGAGGTGATTCATGTCTAAAACAAGTAAATTCCACATTTGGTAATAATTGTAGTAATTGGTTGTAATGCTATGCTGTCAATTATAGTATTAAACACATTTAGAGCAGCATGACGATTAATCTGAGAGCTAATAGTTCTAGTTACTATTGCACCCCCTACTGCGATTGCATTGCACCAGAAATGACTTGAGCTGTAGGACTTTTTCAAACTTACAGTCCGTTTGCTTTGGTCCGAGTCTGTGGATGACTTTTTCCCCATGGTTTGGTTTCTTTTCACACAGAAAAAAATTCAAAGAACCAAAATGCATCACTAAAAGCCATGAGGGAACGTTCACTTTGCACTTTGGTTAGAAGTTTCTTGGGTGGGAGTGAGAAAGTAAATGCAGGAAGAAAGTCCTGAAGTACTTTGTTGCTATAATCCAGGTCAGACTTCGATTCATTGTTGGGTCAGCTAGTATGCAAAGTGCGCCTGTCTACGGGAGCCGTTCAGCTCACACTTGCATAGTATGCCTTGCACTTGGGTCAGATTGAGGTCATGCTTGAGAATTTGTTTGTGACCAGACCAAGATCAAAGTATGATTGCTGTGTTCAGATCTGCCCAAACAGTGTCCAATTCAACTGGACTAAATAGTGCAGGTTTGAAAATGTTCTTGCATGTAAAATGTAAATGAGTGAATTAAGTCTAAGTTACTATTCTGAACTGTTGAAGTGAATTTTTCTTCCTTATTGAACAACCTGCATGCATAGTCATATGTGACTATAAAGGAGAAAAACAACACAGTGACCTTATTTAGACCTCACGGCTGCAGATAAGATCCTGTACTGAGCCATAAATCTTTAAATTCAAGATTCAATACTTTCAACAAAACACAGGCTCCCATTAAACAAGACATCTCTGGATATAATATGACCACACTGAAGTCATAAAACAAGAGCTGAAAATTAATTTTGTTTGCCTGTGTGTGTGTGTGTGTGTGTGTGTGTGTGTGTGTGTGTGTGTGTGATATACCAACTGCCATTAATTAATTGTCAATGATTGTCTTAGGAAGTGCATGCAGACCTTCATACAAACTCTAATTTCCCCTTCCCCACCTGCCCTGGGCTGTAATAATTGATCTCTCACACACACATACATACCTGTATGTGTGTGTGGCTAGCATTAGGTGGCCAGACAGGCTAACAGACTCACGGGATATTTTGATAATTAACTTGTTAATAAAGTTGAGGAGACAGAGTGCATGTATGTACTGTATGTGTCACCCAAGTGTGTGCTTGTCTGTGTCTCTGGTTTCATGTGTGTGTCCCTGCATCTGTGTTTGACTGCAAAAGTTAGTAGTAGAGTATATATATATATATGTGTGTGTGTGTGTGTGTGTGTGTATACACATCCAAATCTGTGCGCGTGTGTGAGTGTGTGTGTGTGGAGGTGATAAGCACCTGAGCCCTGAGGCAGCCTTCAGATTTCCCCTCACGTCCTCTGTGAAATCAGCCCAATCACTGCACTGTCATCTGCCTGCCACCAGAGAGAGGCCTGCGCCGCATACCGACAAGCTCATTTGCCTAGCAGTGCGCACTCACACACACACACACACACATGCGTACATGCCCGTGCGCACATGCACAAACACTCACTCACGTATGCCCACAAGGCCTTCTTCCACTTTCTCCCAAAATTGAGCTCGAACAAAACCACTATGGGAGACATTTGTTTTTTGCAGGGGAGAGAAAATGTTTCCTTCTTGATTCATAAGTGTCATTGTTTATGAGAGAGATGGGGCCTGGCTGCCAGCTGAACGCTTTAACCCCAACCATGTCATCAAATAACTCATTATGGTTCAGATAAATGCCCTTGCTTGTATGGGTTGCATTAATAATTTATCTGTTGAGGGAGGCAGAGAGAAAGCTTTGCATTGATTTTTAACAATTGCCTTGATTCTGTTATAATTATTATTAAGTGTTTTAATACAGAAAAGGCCCTGAAAGCCTTTTTTTTTTCAATCATCTTCTTACTATGAATGATGAGTTCCTGCATGAACAATTTTCTGCCAAAGTTTGAACAGTTTTAGTTATTTCACTTGAGATATTGATGTTTCCCTGGTTTGAAGTGGGCAGGGCTCAGCTGGAAACAGCTGATTTCATTTGAATCAAAACGTGATGACAGTTTTGTGGTTGTTTGCTTATGTTGCCGGCACTGTCAGTCAAATTTGATGAAACCAGCACCCACACAGTCCTAAAGAAACAGTTTAGCTGAGTATTTGGGTGTTAAATTCTTAATAAATGATAACTAAGGATGTGTTTGAACTTCGATTGTTGCTGAATATATTAAAATACTATTTTGATAATCCCATCATATGCTGCATGCACACTGCTTGTATGCACAGAAATATAAACACAAAAGCTATAAAAACATTCACATATTGCAAACACACATTGCAGTAAACCCAGACACTCTCCCTGCCCCCCCCACGTGTGCGTACACACACACACACACACACACACACACACACACATTGGTGTGACATCCTCGTGACCTAAAAATGTCCCCGAAGCAACATACAGGGACAGACAGTGGCACAGAGGGAGAGGAGCGCATTAACGACACACACTGTTCGCTGCGACTGAAGCAGGATGCGTGTGTGTGTGTGTGTGTGTGTGTGTGTGTGTGTGTGTGTCTAGGAGTTTGCTGGTGTTCATGTGTGAGAAAGAGAAAACATGGAGAATGTATTAATTCTGCATGTGTTTATGTTCTCTGTGTGTCTCTGTGCATGCATGGTGGCAGAAGCCACACAGAGTGCTGTTCTCCTGTCAGTGCGATTAGAGGGCAGCACAAACATGGTGCGAGGGGAGAGAGTGAGGGGGGTGGGTCGGGTCTTTAAGGGAGGTGAGGGCGGAAGTCTTCAAAGAGCGTGAGGCCAGGCAGTGGACACATACAGTATTTGTCTCTCTCACACACACTCACACGCACACATACACACCCAAGGGTACAGTGAGGTCATTTTAGCCCTGGCCAAATCTCATGCCACTGTCAAAGTTTCTGTTTCACTTGAGTACAGCTCTCATCTACGCACACACACACACACACACACACACACACACATTTCACCTTGTCTCTCCTTCCTAACCCCAAAGGAGGCCGTTGTGTGTGTGTGTGTGTGTGTGTGTGTGCGCGTGTGAGAGCGTCCTGTGTACATGTGTGCGCGTCTCTCTGCGTTTGATGAGAGGTTTCCATGACAACAGCAGCACCGGCTACCCCCATGGGCTCATTTACATATTCAAGTGCAACAGTGTAGTTGAATTACAGCCGGAAATTGAATGGCTCAATCAATAGAGTGGTTGGAGGAGAGGAGGGAGAGACGGGGTGATGGATGGATGGAAGGAGGGAAGGAAGAAAGGACAGAAGGAGGAGGAGAAAGGGTGGGTGGGTGGGTGGGGGGGTGTTAGCTGACAGGAAAGGGGGATGCAGATGATGCAATGGGCCTTCATTTTGTGTCTGTGTGTGTGTGAGTGCCCCCCCTTTTTTGGATGACCCATTTTTATTGTCCTAGTGGCTAAAAGGAAGCTAAAATGGATTGTGCGAGAGAGAGAGAGAGAGAGAGAGAGAGAGAGAGAGAGAGAGAGAGAGAGAGAGAGAGAGAGAGAGAGAGAGAGAGAGAGAGAGAGAGAGAGAGAGAGAGTGTCTGTGTGTGTGTGTTGGGCAGAGACAGCCATCATTTTGCTGTTGAAGCTGTCAGAATGAATGCCCCTCCAACACTCCCATCACCACACTACGCACACACACACGCACACACACACACACACACACACACACACACACACACACACACACACATGCCCACTGCAGATACACACACATATCAAGCATACGTAGATGACACACATAAAAACTGCAAATCCATTTAAAAGAGAAGGAAAGAGACGTGGAGGGAAATAGACGGACTAGAAGACACATTAACCTTTCCACTTTTCCAAGAAAGCACTTTAGACTTTTCTGTTGCACTCGCTTGAACTCCAGTGCAGTCTAGACTCTATTCTAGCACAGGTTGGGCAATATGACGATATGGGGTTGCAAGTAAACAGAACTGGAAAGCAGACAACAAATTATGTTTATTCTCTGGACTTCTGACTTTATTCTATCAATGCTACTTGAGCTTTTTGAATTACTGGACACATTTACTTATTAAGGCGCTAAAATGTTTTAAATGAAACAATGTGAGAAGGACAAATCACTCTGGTTGAACTGACAACCACCCACGGACATTTGCCACCTGTGGTGATGGGTTGCAAGTAGACATAGCTTCATTTTAAGGAGTCACGAAACAAAGAGGTTGTGAGGCAACGGGTAGAGTCCATTCGAATTTTCTATATCATACACAGTGCTATGTAAAACAAATATAATCCAGTCTTGTCTATTCTAGTCCACAGTCTATTTTTCAGAGCTCTCAATGAACTTACTGAACGTGGTCATTCACCGAAGTGCACGGACTACAGTCTCACTTTGGTGATATAGGAATCAAATCTACAGAAAAAGAAGATGGAAACAGTTATCATCAGCTGCATGTGGCCCGGCCCGGCTCTCTTCTGCTGACCGTACAGATCCAGCGGGGACACGATACCCGTGGCCCACTTTCTCAAAGGCAACCAACTCTTTCTCCTCTAAGGCCAAAAGATTATCTGAGCATCAGCATGCCGCGGGGGGAAAGTGGATCAATCACGGTTTTATTATGATGAGTGAGTTAGGGCAGGGGTGTAGAGAAGTAAATGGCACTACATTATGCAGCGCAATAACTTTTCATAACGGGAGGCAGCCGCAAGGGGCTAGCAGCACAACAAGGTGTTTACATAAACAGAAAGGGGAGGATGCTGACTGTGTAGATTTGGTAGCGTGTGTGTGTGGGTGTGTGCATGTTGCACAATGTGTTTGTGCTGTATGAAAATTAGATGTGTGTTTACTGTTTTTTTTTTAATAGTTCTGAGTGTTTTTCTATAAGTAGTGTGTGTTCATATACGTCTGTGTATGAGTGTGGATGTTTACAGATGTGTCTGCGTACAGCTGCCTGATTTTGGTGCAGTGGCGTAACGGAATGCCGGACTGAGGACGAGACTATTATCAGCAGTTGCTGTGACAATGGAGCCCCAGTGGTCACAGGGACAGAGGAGGAGGAGGAGGAGGAGGAGTACGAGCGAGATGGGGGAGGGGGTAAAGTCTGCTGGAGGAATCAGTGATGGGGAAAATGGATGGAGGGGAGGGGGGGCTCTAATGGCCCAAAGACACAGCTGGCTGCAGACACCCAAGGACAGAGAGACCGAAAGAGTGAGAGACAGACAGAGAGAGAAGGAGAGAGAGAGAGAGATGGAGGGAACGGCAGAGACAGTGGGGGGTGTAAAGATGATAAAAATAGAGGGGGAGAGAAAGAGACAGTGCAAGAGAGGCGTCTCGTCATCGCCACAGACGAGGGAGGGAGGGAAGGTTATTTTCTTGTCATGCCTTTTTGCATCTGTTCGCCCACCATGGTGAATATATACACACACTACAAACACAAACACCCGGGCGCTGCTGCCATGCATGTCAATGAATTATCTATGGAACAATGGCGGCTCTTCACATTAATGAACATAAACGAGGGGACAAAGATAGACGGCTGAGGCTAAAACAGCATGAAATCCTCCTCATCTGATTGCCTTCACTTCCAAACATTCGTGACAATAATTACCATTTGATTAGAGGATCGTCAATAATCCTTCAATATTTTTCCTTGATGATGTATATGAAAAGTCATCAGATGACATCGCCCCAAAATACTTAGGCAATGAAACTAACCAATCAGTAAGAGTGCCCATCCCTCAGTGTTTCCTACATTACCTATAACCCAGCATCCTCTCAACATTGGCACCTCAGCTGTTAACCTTGACGATGACATTATGCACGCTGAATATATTAACAGGGGAAAGGTGTGTGTGTGTATGCGCGGGCATGTGGCTGCTTGAATGAGACAGAAATATGCAATCATGCGTCATCCCGAAAGTGAGATAGAGGGGCGGAGAGGGGAAGAGTGATAAAAAAGAACAGACCCAATAATGAAGTGTAATGGGGGTGAGGGTAGCATGCTGAAAAGGGAGAAGATTGGTGTTAGACTAGCAGATGTGAGCTGAAGATGGAAAAAGGCGGAAGGGGAAAAGGGAGGAAGGGAGAAGAGAAAGAGGGGGAGGGAGGAGGTGTGGTATAGGATGTTGGCGGAGCAGCGGCGAGAATGATGGAAAGACTGAAACAGAGAGCTGAGGCACACTGAGAGAGAGATGTCTGTGTACACCAGCGAGAGGAAGAGAGGGGAGAAGAAAAGCAGAGGAGGAGCATGAAAGGTTAAAGAAAGGGGAGCTGGGGAGAGAAAGATGGGTAGCGGAAGAGGCAGGGAGAAACAGTGAAAGATGGAGGCACTGAGAGAGAAGATAAAGAGAGTGAGATGGGGTAACTCAAAGGAGGAGGAGGAGGGGAGGAGGCTGCAAAGCCGAATGCTATATTGAAAGATGGAGCTGTTAAGGGGAAGAGGTGGAGATGCAGAGAGGGATTGAGAGAAATGTAAGGGTAGAAAGGGAGAGTGTGTGAGAGGAGAGGTGGAGGGATGAGAAGGTATCCGATATCTCTTCCTTATGAGAGGGTACAGCCTTCACAAAGAAGCAACAAAATAAAAAAATAAATAAAAGAAGAATTACTGCAACTAGAATTACTTACTCGTCTCAGAGGATAAGAAAGGCGTTATTCTATGTTTTTCTTAGTGTCAACAAATCCCAAAACCAACAATGTTTTAGTCCGTCACTTAATACTTTGGCTGCATTCATGCAATGTCAGGAGAAACTGAGGGACAGGAAAACCTACCGTTATTCCGACATGGTTATCCCCACTGCTAGCCTTGTAGTCACAGCTTAAATTAGCTGATCTTGTGGTGAAAAGTGAAACCAGATACAAACACTGTTGTTAAAACTGTGTAAAGCTTCTTTTGAATTAGTTCATTCGATTCTTTTTGTTTTGATGAAACTGCAGGCAATGGAGGCTTTGCAGCCATTTTTCCAACAGTTTGTTGACACTTTTCAGAAGATTCTTTTCACCAAGAGATATCATTGCTGTCAACTTGGAATTACAACCAGGAGGCTGAGGTGAACGTTTTTCACAACTCAGTTGCTTGTAATTACGGTCTAAACGATATGATATGAATGTGGCATTAGGAACTTCCCCACCCCGTCTCTGGCACCCAGCCCATTTGTTCCTACTGATATAAATCTGATATAAAATGACTCACAATGATAAAGTTTCATTCATAAAAAAGGCAAAAGAATTACCTAAAACAGCTGGGCACTGTTGTGTTTAGCAAATGTTACTCAAATGGAAGGAAAGCGTGCATTTCTCAGGGACTATTTTCATTCGCGGATAAATACACATCAGTGAGCAACAGTACAATGAATGTATGGTAGACTTAAAATAAACTACAGTGCCCTTCTTTGTGGTAATTCAGGAACATGTCACCCAGTGCAACGCTGCGGATCACTGATGTGTTTTTAATAGTTTTATTTATTTATTTATTTATTCTTTTTTTTTTTACAACAATGGAGCTCTATGGCACAGAGGAATAAGCTACATCAGGCTTTGGGTACACAGATGGTACTTGTAGGATCAATTCATTGTTGGTTTTGGTCTCTTCACAGGATTTGTTGACCATAACAAAAATATAGAATATTGCCAGCCTTGTCCTTTAAATACACATCTGATGCACATCTGTGCTCCAGTTTGTGCAAACTGAGTATGTGCTTTTATTATGTGATGTGTGTGTGTGTTGGTGGGTGTCAAACCACATGAATAAATATGGCCACAGAGATAGCCCAGGGTTTGTTGACTGCTCTGATGTTTAAATTTGTGCTGTGGCTTCTCCCAGCAAAGCTTGTGACTCACTCTCTGATACAAGCTAACACGCTAAAAAACCCAACACTGGGTCAACCTATTCTAATTTAATGCTGGGGGGAAAAACTGCTTAGGTAGCTGTGAATTGTTGCCAGCCTTAGCTAATTCCACCACCTAGATGACTTGGCTAGCTGTTTTTCAGGAAGATCGATGTGTGCGAGAGTGTTAGATGGCGCTTCATGCTAATAATATTGACACAGATTTAGATATTAGCCAGCTAGGCTAATGCATTCTAATGCATTCCCTGCTGCTTGTCTGTTATCCAGCCAGGATAAGTGTCTAGCATCCTGTCTGACTCACCGAGATCTCATTACAGATCTCTCTGGCCGTACAAACCCTAGTCCCCCCCCCCACCGTGCATCCATCCTTCACGCCATCCCTCGCTTGTCTCATCCATCTCTCTCTCTGTCCTGGTCTTTTTAGTATGCATTGCTATGTAGCCTATGGCTGCAGGTGAGAGTCAATGCTTATGCATGAGTCCCTCCGCCCCTGTGTGTGTATGTGTGCGTGTGTGTGTTTTTGGCATAGGTTAGTGAGCATGCATGTGTTGGCAAAGGAGTGTGTATGCATGTAAATCCAGGCTTGTGTGAGTGTGTTCCTCCACCGTAAGGAGAGACATGGTTGAGTGAACTGGAACTTGATCTTGATTTTGCTTGCATGCACATGCATGCAGTCGCAAACATGAGAGCAAATGCAAACTCACACACACACACACACACACACACACAAACACACAAACACACACACATACACACACACACTAGTACACACTGACTGCTATATTGTGGCGTTACAGATGGCTTCTCCGCAGCCCAGCTGTGCTTTGCACATATTTGCCTGTGTGTGTTTGTGCCTGTGTGTGTTTTTGTGGGCTTGTGTACGTGCGTGCACGTGTGTGATTGATTACTATTCTTACTCTCTCCCAGGTGCTTCCACTATTCAGCAGCCTTCACTCTCTTTCCCCCCTTTCTTTCTCTTTTTCCTCCCCTTCTTTGTGTAAAGGCTCAACACACATGGTTTTATCCCCACAAAAGAGATGATAGGTATAATAAAGCGATATTAAAGCACAGAATAGCCTGGCAGCTCCATTCTCTGCATTCATTATGTTTTGTTCACCGTGGCGGAAATACATCCTAACAAGTGAGATAATTGATGATATCAAATTATAATTTAATTTCAAATTTTGGCTCAGGCTTATCCCTCATCTCAGCCCCAGGTGACTTTGTGTTTAGTGTGTGGATATATGTGCGTGTGTGTGTGTGTGTGTGTGTGTGTGTGTGTGTGTGTGTGTGTGTGTGCTCTCATCCTGGCTACTGTGGCTTTGGCTTGGTCAGTCGATAGACATCTGAGTGAGAGGTCATTACCATCTCCCACTCCCTCATGTTTTCTCTGCATGAGAACATTAGCAATTAGCTAAATCCCGACTATATGCCCTCCTGTGTGTGTGTGTGTGTGACTGAACAGCACACCTTGGGATGTGGCTATCATCTAGATCACAAGCCAACATGAAGTCCGTCTCTGACGTCTCTGCCATGATTGTTTATATTCCTTTCACTTGGTGTTTTGTTCTCTGTCGGGAAGAGTGCGGTTGATTTAGCACAGCTCACCATGTGAGTTGTGTACTGTTGCGCCCAGTTTCTGAGGGCTCTCTTTTTGTTTTGTTTTGTGCCAAACCTTGACTGTTAGTTGTTAGCGTTTGACGTTTGTTTGACGTCTGAGGTGTGTGTGTGTGTATGTGGGTGCATATGTGTGTGTGTATCCAAGGTGATGGGCCAGCTCTGACAATAACACTCTGATAAAAAAAAAAACTCCTCTGCCCCCGCATTACACCCACCTCCGCAATGCCGCAACCTCTTTCTCAGAGAGACACACAGAGAGAAGAGAGGAGGAAAGCAAACAGAGAGAGAAAGAGAGAGAGAGAGAGATAAGAGAAAGAAAGCAAACAGAGAGAGAACAGGGGATGAAAAGTGGAGAGATATTGAGCAGCAAACAAAAATAGCGATGGAGGGAGAGAAACGGTAGGAAAACAAACTGAAGGAGCGTCAAACAGACAGAGCGGCTCCATTATCACACCGAACGCTGCTTTTGACTTTGTCTGGCGTCCACATACCAATGCACATTGTTAAACCCCACCAGCCCTCCTATCACCACAGCAACGCCCCATTGTCTGTGCCCGTCAGCATGCCAGCGTGCCCACCATACCCAGATTTGGCACTGGGCCTGTGCCCACTTTCAGATCACACAAGCAGAGCGGCGTTCATTCACTCCGCTGCCTGCCTGGCTGGCTGGCTGTGTGGCACCGGTTGCTATGGAAGCTAATTCACAGGCAGAGAACTCACTTTGTGTCCATAGCACGGAGGCAGTCAAGCAAAACATAAACACACATGCAGGCACACACACATATAAGCAAGCAGACACGCACATGCAACCTAGCAACAGCACTGAATATAGGGTATGGTTAATGTACTCAGTGGGGACTCGAGAGGGGATGCAACAATTTTCCATGTTCCTTTGGTTCCTCCTGCAAAATCATTCGCATTGCCGTCGTAGAAGTAAAGATTTAGCAATACTGTGCTGTAATAAAGAAGACGACAGGTCAAAGTTCAAAGAAAGATCATTTTGTATTTCATGTGTTGGAGGAATGTTTCAGCCCACTGACCTTATACCTGCCTGGTGGATGGATGCATATACCCACCGAGGACTATATCCCTTAATGCAGATAAATAAGGTTGTGTGTATGCATGTGAGCTCATGTTCATGCCTGGTGATATATGACTGGAAATGGTATTCTGTCGGGCAGAGAGGCAGTCAGCTATGCCTTAAGTGTGTTCCCCAGAGAGCCTCTTCTATTCCAACCCACATCCGCCGACAAAACACAGCATAGATGGCACCCGCCCACCCACATAAATATATTCACATGTGCTCTAATACACTCAACGACTTAACATACATACATTCACATCCTTCGCTCCTGCACTCATTTCTGACTCCCAGTGTACTCACACAGACACACCCCCAGCCTTGTTTTTAATGCAACACAGCTCAGTGTGGGTCATGGGCTTTCTTCTGTCTCTTTGTCTTTCTTATGTCACAACAGTTGTGTTTTATCATCACAGCAATGATAACGTAAGCAGCATAATTGTCAAAATGTTACAGAAACAAAACCAGACTGTGTTTACGTTTGTGTAAACGTGGATGCTTGTTCAGGCTATGACTATGATAGGGTAGGTATGTGAATGTGTGTGTTTTGCGTGTTATATCACAGCAGAGGACATGTTCTGTAACAGTTCTCCCTCTTGGTTCCCCTCTCCGTCTCTGATCTCGCCTTTTTCTCAACGTTTCTCTCAGGATTATGTAACTCCAGCAGCTGTTTGAAGGCACAGGAGGGTGGGGGGTGGGGGTGGGGGGGTTTAGGTGGGTAGAAAACTTTTTCAAAGTGCTGTTGTTGTTGCGTGATCAGAGCACAGGAGAGACACACTGGTGACAGTTTCTGGTTCCAGTACGATTCCTGACAATTGCCTGGTCCCATCACACACTTCGTCTAATGATTGTTATTTCCACCTCTCTCTCTCCTCTCCTCTCTCACACACAAACCTACACAAAACAATCTGCTTCTCTGACTTTTAGCGGTTCCTCCATTTTGTTCAAATTTTCCATATTGCATTCTGTTTTTCGCTTGATTGTATTCTGTTCCCCGATCTGTCTTTCTCTCCCTCTACAGCTCCCTGATCCCTGCTTTGGCATCAGTCTTTATTTGTTCCTCTCACCCCTCATCTTCTTCTCGTTTCTTCTGTTTGCCTGTCTGCCCTTCTTCTTCACTCCTTCCAGAATGATTTTCATCTCTCTCTCTCCTGAAATCTCTCTTCTCCCTTTGCCTAATTTGTTTCTTTTCTTTCTGGCTGACAGCTAAACAGCAGCGGGACAGGCTTTACTTAGCAAGGCACTCATTTAGCTGAATGCACACACACACACACACACACACACACACACACACACACACACACACACACACACACACGTACACATACACATATACATATACACACTCAAGTCTCTTAAAGCGCACCCTAACAAAAATTACGGCCTTGCTTGCCGGTTATAGTGCTGAACAGCTGTGCAGGCGTATAAAACTTTGCCCTGCAATTGCACACTCACCCGAAAAACTTTAATAATAATAAGCATATATCATTCTCCATATGCTTTCAAAAGAGAAAGTGCGAGTGAAGTCACTTTATTCAAGAGCAAAAATCCCTCCCCTCCCTGCTGATGATGAGTGAAAGCCCTGATTATGCATTTCTTCAGCGTCACTGGTGCACATAAACACAGCATTGTTAGTCTGTGCGGTTGACAAACACATACCTGAATGTGTATATGTAACAGGTGCCCAACAGGTGTATTCTGCCAACCATTTCACACAAAAAAACGTGTAGTGTCCATGAGACTTCGTACTCGAACATATGCTTATTAGTATGGATACGTGCAAATGTGTTCATTACTGATCTTTTACAAGCATGATATATTCGGCTCTAATGAGGCGCATTTGATCAAATACTCATCAGGGATGAAAGATGCCCCCCTACCATTCTCGTTCGCCCCTTTCCACCTATCAGGACCAACCGTTGCAAAGCAGTGTTTTGTTGCGGTAATGCTGGGACGGGAGGATGAGGTGCAGAGAAGGAAGAAGGAGAGAAGAAAAGAGGAGAGTGAGGAAGGAAGGCGAGGGCAGATGATGAGCGGAGGAAGAGGATGAGAGACATGAAGGACAGTTGATGAACTGCACAGAGCTGGACGGCAGCCAGATCCTTTTAATGAGCAAAGTGCTGCACCCAACACCTCACACCTAATTACACACACACTCGCTCTCTCTCTCTCACACACACTCTCTCTCTCTCACACACACTCTCTCTCTCACACACACACACACACACACACACACACTCTTGCAGGAACCTTATTTTTGCCTTCCCCACTCTGCAGCATCCCACCATCCAGCACTAAGTACTCCCTCCAGATCAAACAAGCAGCACACAGTAACCAGCATACAGATGAGCCTTCCCTCTTCCCTCTTCCTCTCTACCCCCTCCCTTCCTCCCTCTCTCATCACAACCTCTGTCTCCTCTTCCTCGCAGTAACCTCTTGCTCTTCCTCTCTCCCTCTTCCTCCTCCCTCCACCATCTCTCTCTCACTGGTGCTCCTCACTCTCACTGAAAGGAAATACATCAGCCCTCACCAGACAAACACACTGCGCTGACACTGTCCTGGATAGTCCAATAAAAACATATTACCTGCAAACTGCATTAGGCCCAAGTGCAGACACACACACATCCAGACACGTATGAACGCACACACACACACACACACACACAGTTGTGCATGCGAGGAGCTACTGTGTGTAATCAGATCTAGGTTAGCAGCCGTGGTATACTGTTCACTGGAACAGCGTGTACCCGCCCTCTCACACTGCACTCAAGCTGAGCTCCTGGAAATACACAGTGTGTGTGTGTGTGTGTGTGTGTGTGTGTTAGGTCTTATGATGCACATGAAGACAGAGCCTTTAGTATTTACACTCGTGTGTGTGTGTGTGTGTGTGTGTGTGTGTGTGTGTAGATGAAGGGATGTGGGAGAAAGATGAGAGAAGAATCAGTATTTGTATGCTGTGCTGTCTGTTTGTATTTGTATGAGTGTTTGGGTGTGATATCATGTTGCAGGCCACGTGTTGTGTTGTGAACATGTGTGTGTTTCTCTCTGTACGTGTGTGTATGTATCCTTGCAGGTTGCCCTGTCCGAGACGTGCACGTGCTGTGTTCATGCTCAGCTGCAGTGCTGCTGTTGAATCTTACAGTTACAGTCAACAAAACGCACGATGAAGGAATCAGTTGAGATAGTTAACGGAAACCATGACGGCAATGATTTCAGGGAAGACGTGCAACTATTTATGAAAAAGGAAATGGGGATTGTCATTCAATGTGAATACGAATGGCATGCAATGAGTCATAGGTGGAGTGTCCACATTCATTAGCAGCTAACTGTGTGTGTGTGTGTGTGTGTGTGTGTGTGTGCGCGTGTGTGCTTTTAATGACGGCGCTGTGGTCCGGTTGCTCCCTACAGCCCTGCTTGTGTTAGTGGCACTTCTCTTTAATGAGGGACAAACATTCCCTCTCTCCGTCTTTCTCTCTCTCTCCGTCGGCCTAATAACCCCCCACTGTAAATAACCATGAGCCTCCGGGGCAATTAGGTGGGCACTTGGGGCTTATAGCGTAGTGCTCATAAACACGCAAGCACAAGCGGAAAGTACGGTGATGTAGTTGAAAATGGGGCTAGAGTAATTGAGAAATCGGATGTAAACAAAGGGACAGATCAATGTCGAGACAGACAGATTAAAAGTAAGACGGAGAAGCGTATAGAGACGGATGACCACATGATGTTTTAAGTCTCTAACAATGATCTTGCCTCGTCCCTATCTGCCTTTAATTTGCGCTGTTGTTTCTCAGGCCATCATTTTGCCTGTTTTGTCAGCCTTTTCTCTTCCTCCCCTCTCTCCTCTCCTTGACCTCATGTATTTGTTTTGGTCTGAGACTGAGAGACAGAAAGGGGAAGGAAGGAAGGCAGAGAGGGGGAGAGAGAGAGACACACAGCATGGAGCTTTCACCTTTCATTTCGCCACGGCAATGAGTTGCCAATTTCAGTATGCCCTTTACTGACCATCACACA